>NC_134875.1:25224295-25824295 GCF_049852395.1 Peromyscus maniculatus bairdii | reverse complement strand
CTCTGGTCATTGCGGCAGCTGCAGCATCTCCTTCTGCCTTTCTGTCTTTTTTAATTCTCCTCTCTGTTAGTCCCGCCTATCTTTCCTGCCTAGCCACGGCCGATCAGGTTTTATTTATTAATCAATCAGAGCAACTTGACATACAGACCATCCCCCAGCACAGCCAAGTGCAGACCATCTCAAACACCTGCACTCAGGCCCATGGTCCTAATCATCCTCTATACGGACCTGCTGGGTAACGCCACAAAGAACCCAAGGAGGGCTCCCACAGGACATACAGAACATCCCACAGCAGTTTGTAGTCTAAAGAAGATCTTTAGGTGGTGTTCGTCAGCTTAGTGGCATTATTAAAGTCTGTGTGGAATCAACATTGTGGGATCCCATCATCTTTTTGGAGACATCAAAGATTGCATTAGGTCAGATTATTCATTTTCTTGGTAATTTTTTTCTGGGTAGTTCTTTTTCTTTGGATGCTTATTTGTAGCTGAAGATTTCCTGTGTCCCACCTGGCCCATGGATCTCTCTTACCTGCCAGTCCTGCAGCTGCTTAGAACTAAGTAAACACATAAAGGCTTATATTAATTAAAATTGCTCAGCCATTAGCTCAGGCCTACCACTGACTGTGGTGATATTGTATTCCCCAAAATATTGTGTACCTTAATAAACTTATTTGGGGTCAGAGAACACAACAGCCACTAGATATGGAGGCCAAAAAATGGTGGCACACACGCCTTTAATCCTAGCATTCCAGAGGCAGAGATCCGCCTGAATCTCTGTGAGTTCAAGGCCACACTGGAAACAGCCAGGCGTGGTAACATGAGCCTTTAATCCCAGGAAATGATGGCAGAAAGCAGAAAGATATTTAAGGCATGGGTACCAGGAACTAGTGCTGGTTAAGCTTTTAGGATTTTGAGCAGCAGTTCAGCTGAGATTCATTCTGGATGAGGACTCAGAGGCTTCCAGTCTGAGGACACAGGATCATCTGAGGAACTGGCGAGGTGAGATGGCTGTGGATTGTTCTGCTTCTCTGATCTACCAGCATTCACCCCAATACCTGGCTCTGGGTTTGATTTTATTAATAAAACCTTTAAGATTCGTGCATCAACTGACTAGCTCTTACATTTAAACTAACCCATAGTTCTTATTTATATTTAGCCACGTGTCTTGTTTACACATCTTGCTTCCTCTGTGTCTGGCTGGTGACTCCTGATTCAGCTTTCCTCTTCCCAGAATTCTCTTCTTTGCTTGTCCCACCTATACTTTCTGCCTGGCTACTGGCCAATCAGCATTTTATTTATTAACCAATCAGAGCAACACATTCACAGCCTACAGAATATCCACAGCACTTATTTGTTCAAAGGTCTTTAAATTCCTCAAGATGGTTGTTATTATTTTCCTGAAAAGACAAAAACAAAACCCTTCCCCAACCCTGACTTTGCATAGATTCTAGATCTAATCTTTATCAATTTTGATTTACAGTTTCTTCTGAGTTTTTCTTCTCTCTTCCATAGCTGTTCTATCATCCAGAGCAGTATAGATTTTTACAATAGGCATTAGGTTCTTTAATTGCAATAGGAGTTTCCTCCATGATGACAGGAAAGGACTGAACAGAATTGACATGGGGGCCTGCAAGAGGTCCCTCAGGGAGTTTCCCAATGGCAAAGGCAAAGGATTACCTTGTCTGTCCCTTGTTGATCTACATTCCTTAGTTTAATGTTTGACTTTGACACACCTTTTGCATAATCTGAAAGGGAGGAGAATGCTGGAAATGGAAAATCTGAGTAAAAAAGCAGAAACTACAGATGCAAGCATAACCAACAGAATGCAAGAGATGGAAGAGACAATCTCTGCCATTGAAGATACAATAGAGGAAATAGATTCCTTACAAGTCTGCTGGCATCTTGCTGTTCCTCAGTAGCAAGCTGGCATCTCTCTGACTCTACCCTTCATCTCCGTGTTCAGTTTGAATGTACTGCCTAACCTTATTATACCTTGCCATTGGCCAAACAGCTTTATTTATCAACCAATGAGAGCAACACATATTCACAGCATACAGGAATATATCTCACAGCATGTCCCATTTTCTGTCTAATCAAAAAGGAATATTTTAACTTTAACATAAATTATATATTATATATAAAAGTTACATATAATAAAACAGTTATCAAAAAAGAATTATAGTTACAGTATCTAAACTATTTGTATTTGGGAAATTAAAGAAAATACTCTTTCATCTATCCTATAAGTCTAAATTTTCATGTCTAATTTACCTTTTATTGTAACCAAGGAAAACTATAACTATCTAGTCTTCACTTCCATCAAAGACTCCAGAAGGATATATTACTAAGTAAACAGGAAGTACATTGAAAGCAACTTCCAAAATTCTAGAAATGAAAGAGACAGCTGGCTGCTTGAACAGTTACCCAAGGTTCCTCTGTAACTTTGGGGCATTCACCTTCTGCCTATAGGCCTAGAGTCTCTGGCATACTTTTCAGTGAAGCAAGAAATTGAAGGACTGTTTTGCAAAATTCATCAATCACTTTTTTCTGTGTCCTGCAGAATGTCTGGCAGTTTCTTCTGTGAAGCAGGAACTTGAAGGACCATCTCATCCTGTTTTGACAAAGTTTGGTGGTCACATTCCTATTGATTCTGTATGTCCAGTTTATAGAACATACTGTCAAGCAGTCCTGGCAAGAGCATTTTCTTGCTCATATGGCCAGGTTTACCAAGAAGATAAACTCCATATGGAGTGTCTTCAATGCCCATCATCCTCTTTGAAGTAAATTAGTGCCACCAGGAATAGATGTGTCTCACTGTACAGAAAAGTCTAAGTTTTTCAAACATTTTATATACTACATTCTGTAGGTCTTTGAAGTATTTGAAGATTAGCTAACTAATTGAAATATGATTTGTATACCTAAAAAACTTAACTAACATGATTGTGAGTTTGATTATCATAGATGACTAATTATCTGTATTTCTTAACAATAAATAACAATTTTAAATGAATTGCATAAATATAATACCTTAAGCAAGAGTAGAAATATACATAAAGTATAACAAAATTATTTTTAAATCTGTATTACTAAAGCAAAATCCAGAGCAATGTAAAATATTTTTATATTAATAGTTGTTTTTTGGATTAAAGTAGATTCAATAATCTACCCTTTTCTTATCATTTCTATATCATATCCTTGTTTCTTCTCTTATAAAGAGATTGATTATGATCAATAACAATTTATAACCAAACCCGTAAAGAAGGACAAACATCCATAATCCATTTTGGGGGAATGTGGATATAGTTTCCTAGGCTACTTCCTGTTGATTGTGGGTGCTATTATTCTTATGGGGACCCTCAGAAAATTTAGGATTATAATCAAGTCCTGACTGGAGTAGTCTATGAGGCTGGATCATTACAGCCAGCAACCTCGAACCTGTTCTGGATGTAGAACTCAGAGCAAACTCCAGCAGAGGCATTTTGAGGTGCTGGATCATCTAGGTCATTTGTTTTCATTGGTTTCTGGTCCCCTCATCCTAAAAATATATAAACTTTTGCATGAATACAAGAATAGACTGTCCATTGTATACAAGTCAGCCAAAGATAATTTCTTAATATGTGTTTGAGCAGGTAAAATATACATCATGGGTCTTGCAGTTCTTTCAGGTTTATGTTTTTATGTCTCTAGTCAGGATTTCAAGGGGTTTTCCTCAATCAAATCTGATTTTTCTTAACACAGAATGAATCCACAGCCTCTCATTTCCTGTGGAAATAAGAGCATAAACTCTCCCCCAAAGTGGTGTACCTTTTGACTTAAATTTTGGAGTGAAGATATTTTTAAAATATGTAGGTTGGCCTAATTCAGCAGCTTTTATAATCAAATGTCTCATAGCAGTCAAAAATTTTAAAGACAACACAATAATATACATAATTCAGACTTTCTGTGCATTTTCCATCCTCATGTGGCTCATTTTCTTTACATTACTTTACTCCCTTTTCTAAGGACTTTATTTTCTTAATTTAAAACTATATATATCTTTTTTATGACTGTCTATACATTCTCTTTATTCTCCCAAGCCTATGTATATTTTTAAACACACTGTAACCTGCTTAGAGTCTTTTCCATCTTAATTTGTTCTTATTGTGTATCTGCAATCATTTTCTGACCATTGCTTTAAACTTAAGCATGGCTAGGACCAAAGAGGCAGTCCTAGCTGCTGGCTCTGTCCCATTTGGCCTCACAACATGACAGAGGTACCTTTACTGCCAGCTCTGGAAGCCATACTCACTGCCAACTCTGGGAAGCAGTTGGTCTATGCCTCCATCAAACAGCATTCAGCCCAGAAACCGTTTTTTTTGCATGGACTAGCAAAAGCTAAATCCACCCACACAGTGCACTATTTGGATTGGAGACACATCTGTGTATGGTGACAGGAATCTACCATGCTGTGCTCAAGCTCAAATGCCACAGCATCTTTGTGCCATGGCCTGCATAAGAGACATAAACTAGGAAGCTCTTCTTGGCTCCCTTTTAGAACCCATTTTTAAAAGCTTTTCAGGTTTTAGGTGGAAATTCTTGCCCCATGTTAGAACACCAGATGTAGCCAGAAGTATTCCTGTGTCCTGTCCAGTCCCACAGCTGCTTGATCCCAATTCAAGTGGATACTTCTGAAGCTCTGAGGCAAATTGGGATGCCAATTGTAGCTGGAAGTTTCTCCAGTCCCATCCGACCCCATGGTCTGGAAGAATCTGTCCCACCCACAGTCCTGCAGCTGCACATGAAATAATCACTCAGAGGCTTATATTAATTACAAACTGTATGGCTTATGGCTCAGGCTTCTTTCTAGCTAGCTCTTTCATCTTAAATTATCCCATTTCTATTAATCTATATGTTACTACATGGTCGTGCCATTACCAGTTGTCTGTTTTTTTATTTCTTTCTCAGCCCATATATAATTTGTATATAAGAGGGCTACTACCAGGTGGTGGCACACGCCTTTAATCCTAGCACATGGGAGGCAGAGTCAAGTGGATCTCTGTGAGTTTGAGGCCAGCCTGGTTTACAGAGTGAGATCCAGGATAGGCACCAAAACTACACAGAGAATCCTTGCCTTGAAAAAACAAAACAAACCAAACAAACAAACAAAATAAAAACAACAAAAAAGAGTGCTCCTGTATTTTTTTTAGTTCATCTTGTATCCAGCCACTTCAATAAAGGTGTTTATCAGCTGTAGGAGTTCCCTTGTAGAATATTTGGAACTTTTTATATATACTATCATATCACCTGCAAATAGCAATACTTTGATGTCTTCTTTTCCAATTTGTATTCCATTGATCACCTTTAGTTGTCTTATTGCTCTAGCTAGAACTTCAAGTACTATATTGAATAGATATGGAAAGAGCAAGGGAATATTATTAAAAAACAAATCCCTCTTAGTATGATAAGGAATGTGTTTTCCCAAAGAATACCATGTTTTCTTGCAATAAAGACAAGTAGTTTGACTCAAAAGACTTTCAGTCTATCAAGGGAAAAATAATAGCACTAATGAAAAACAGTGATACAATTTTTAAAAGACACCAATTTGTGAGAATAAAACGGATCACCTGGCACTCTCAAGACTACCATTTGTATAAAGCTACCCAAGGTATTCGGTTACTCTAAGTTAAAATACTTAAAAGACCAGAATACAGATCATAATCCTTTGACAATAAGTCATGCCAAGCTGTCAAGTTGTTAAAGTGACTTTCTAAGATTATGTCAGGTCTTAACTATGTCCTTCTGAAGCACTATCCTAATTAGTCTTATTAAATAAAACCCAGAGCCAGTTATTAGGATGAAAGATGAAAGTTCAGAGAAGCAAACATACAGTTACAGTCACTTCTTACATCTCCAAATTCTCAGACCAAAAAAGGGGGCCTAAATCCTGTCTCTACCTGCCTTGTATTCCTGCCTCCACCTCCTTAGTGCTGGGATTAAAGGTTGGCTGGCTCTGTTTCTCTTTTAGACTAGTTCAAACTTATGTAGCCTAGGGTGTCCTTAACTCCTGATCTTCTTGACTCTTCCTCCCAAGTGCTGGGATGAAAGGTGTGTGCCACCACTACCTGGCTTCTATGGTTAACTACTGGCTAGCTCTGCCCTTTGATCTCCAGACAAGGTTTATTTGTCAGAACACAAACAATATATCACATCACACCCTTCCTTCCCTTTATACTTCTACTATATTGGACAATGACAGGATCTGACATTGGTCTTAGGTGTCAATGCTGTAGAACTGCATCCAGAATAAACTATTCATTAAGATCCATGGCAGAATCTTAATGGGGATGCCATAAAATAGAAGTTCTCTGGACAAATAAGTGAAAAACGTTAGGCTACATGATGTTAATATCTATACTTTATAATTTATTGTATGTTTTAAAACCTTTAATATAATGACTGAGTATTGTAATTATTCAAGGAGATAAAGTTTGCTGTTTTCCCTGGTTATTATGACTGGAATATATAACAAATATTCTGAAGACCAGAATTTGGGAAGCATTGTCCTAAAAACTTACTTTTGCAAAGCCCCAGTAAAAAGGTAAGTGTGATATCATAGTAAAAGTAACATGTTAACTTTTAGTATCCACTTTTATATTTGGTGTAAAACACATTCCTGAGTGAACAAAACATCAGACATATGCATTGTATTCAAGGAGCTCACAGTCTGTTGGTAAGATTTTTTTTTTAAAAAAAGAAATGAATTCTACAGGCTTATTAAGGTAAGGGTTTACATAATGGTATATGATCATCCTACCTTGAACAAAGATGGTAGGTGAGGAAATTAAAGGAAATGGGGGATGGCACTACAGTGTGTGATTTTGTACGTGCATGAATGGTGACTCTGCTCCTGTGAATGAAAATGAGGAAAAGGAGCAGACTGTGGGAAGGCAATGAGTTTAGCCTGTGGGGTTTCTAAAGAGAGCTATTATCAGGATCACCCTATGTGGCTGTTATTTAGTTTCTCCGCTCTGCTACATTGTAAAATAAAGAAACAGTTCATGTAAAGGATGTCACATTAACGATTCTGTCTAAATCATTTATCCTCTCACTTATTCCTATGGTAGCTTAATTGATTAGCCCAAATAACAGTCATAGCCTATAGCAGTAAAAAATTCATAGACAGTAGCAATTCACAAAACAAGATTCTTTTAAAAGTTGCTATAGGAGATGATCATATTAATGACTTAGGATGATTTACATTGATGAGATTTTTAACAAATGAGTGAAGATATAACACACTGTATGGCCTTTTAATTGCTATTTATGCAGTCAATCAACATTTATGTATGTTCAGTATACTGCCAGTTCAATATTGAGTTCTAAAAAGATGTGAAGCATTCAGAGTTCATGATGCTGAATTTTTCAGAATTTACACATGAATCGATGTTTCAGACATGAAATGTAAGTGAACCAAATTGTTAGATGTTTTATGCTAGAAAGCCATATTACACACATTTGGGGGAACAATGGTAAAAACTATTATAGTAGGGTAGGCAAAAAAAACCTTGATACTTGAACTCATGCACAAAAGAGAAAACGTATTTTCTAAGTGGACAAAAGAGTGAGATAAATTCACAAAAAATTTCCTGAAAAAGAACATCATTGTAAAACAGATATTTGAAATATATCTTGAAGGTAGTATGAAGCATTTTAAGGGTTTTAAGCAGAAGTGTCAGGTTTATTATTTTCAAATGTAATTCTAATTTGTGTGGAAGGCAAAATCAGTTAAAAGCTCCCATAAGGTCTCAAATGGCATAGAGTGGAATAGTATCAGTAGGGATAAGAAAGACATGAGTTCAGCAGATGTCTAAGGTGCATGAATGATAGGACTAGGGTCTAGGGGTTAGAGACATGGCTCAGTGGTTAAGGGCGCTCTTCCAAAGGGTCTGAGTACAGTCCAAAGCACACATGTGCTCCATATTTTTTCCCTCCTAGATATTCTGAAAATTTCAGCTGCTTCAGTAGTTCCTTTTTCATTCCTGAACCAAAAAATAATCTTGGGGGCATCCATTTTGCTGCCTTCCTCTCAGATAGTTTCCTATCTACTATTTTCCAATTCTCACCTGTAATGACTAAGAGTCCTTAAATAATTTACTTGCCAGGAAGCTACTGTTGTTGTCCCTATTATTGGATTCTAGCCAGTCTCCCATGTGTCTTTGTTGATTGAATTTCATGTCTCTGATGATAAATGATGTTAAGACTCTAATATTGTTATCTGTCCTGAAATATCTTCTTTGGTGAGATATCTGCTTAGCTTTTTATAAGACTAGTCCTTTCCATTTTGAAAAAAACGTACATACAGGTTGCCTATTTCCCAGTGTATAGCCTCAGCCTCACACACCTGTGCATATGGCAGCACTGACTGGATCCAGAAGGTTATTTTTAAAAGGACAAAGAGGTAGTGACTACACCAGTATGTGGCCCAAATCAGTGTCTCACTCACTTAATCAGAGAAGCTTCTTCTTGAAGTCAATGGGAACAAACACAGAGACCCACAACTGGGCAGTGTGCAAAGAGTGAGAGACTTTGAGACACTCAGTCCTAACTGGGATGTCTGCATCAAACTTTTCTCCTTGGGGCTCAGGGATCCATGTAGTAGAGGGGGTGAAGAGATTGTAAGAGCCAGATGGAATGAATGACATCAAGAAAACTGTGTCTTGTAGACACAACAGGACTGATGCAAATATGAAATCACAGAGATTTCGCAGTACGCCCAGGGCCTGCACAGGGTTAAGCCAGATGGGGTTGCAGCTCTGAGAGGAGGAAGTGAACGTGAGGTCCCATCCCTAACCAAGGAGCTATCTCTATGTGACAACCTCTGCTAAAGGAAAAATTGGTTTTCTCTAGTGGAGCTTTACTGGGTATATAAAGCACATTTAAGGGTAGGCCGTATGCCTAACAGTAGATGGCCATCACAAAATGAACTCAATGGTGTTTTGCAGATATTTGGTCTCATGTTGATTTGTTGGGCACCTTTTGTCTTACTGGTATTTTTGCTTATATATTAATGGTTTTCAATTTTGTGTTTTTATGGGTTTTGGGTGTGTGTTTCTTGTGCCTTTTCGTTGTTTATTATTTTATTGTTGTTGTTGTTTTTATTTGCCTATTTTTTTCTAGACAGAGAGAAAGAAGATGTGGCATTGGATGAGCAAGGAGGAGAGGTGGGGGAAGATCTGGGAGGAAATGGGGAAAGAGAAACAGTGATAAGAATATATTATATGAATTTTAATTAAAAATGATTTAGGTACCATAAAAATAAGGTAAAGAGGTTGTAATGTGTTGGGAGAGGTCCGGTAGGAGCAGGAAGGAGAGCAGAGTTTGGATGTGATCAAGATACATTGTATATGGGGCTGGAGATATGGCTCAGAGGTTAAGAGCAATTATAAGAACAATTACTACTCTTGCAGAGGACCTGGGTTCAGGTCCTAACACCCACATAGTAACTCACAACCACCTGCAACTCCAGTACTAGGGTATCCAATGTTATCTTTTGATCTTATGGGTTCCCTCCTACATATGGTGCATATACATATACTCAGCATATACATATACCACACACACACACACACACACACACACACACACACACACACATACACACACACAATAAATAAATAGATTTTTTTTTGGTTTTTCGAGACAGGGTTTCTCTGTGTAGCTTTGCGCCTTTCCTGGAACTCACTTGGTAGCCCAGGCTGGCCTCGAACTCACAGAGATCTGCCTGGCTCTGCCTCCCGAGTGCTGGGATTAAAGGCATGCGCCACCACCGCCTGGCAAATAGATTTTTTTTTAAATTAAAAAGAGATACATTTCATATTTGTATGAAAATTTCAAATAATAAGTAAAATTGTTTTTAAAATGTATTTAGTAGTTTTGTTCTTCATAGATATTTGGTTGGTTTGAATCTATCATAAAGTATACTATCATGAAAACACTTATAATCATGTGTGGGTGAACATATAAGCATATTCCTACCTTATACATTCACCATTTTGATAAACTAAGTTTTGTAGCTTCTCTGCACTCTTAACAGTGCAGATAATTTGATGAGTGTTTATTTCTTTTGATTTTAATTTCATCTGTGTGATGGCCAATGAAGTTGTACATCTTTTGTGTGCTTATTGAATATTTAGACATACTCTATTATGAGGTGACTCTTTGCTTTCTTTCTATTTTATGCTCTTTCTTTTTCTCACTGATCTATACTGGGGTGTCATATATATTATTAATTTATTCCTTGACATTTTCATGTGATCATATACATCCACATTACCTTCTCCCACTCCCACTTCAAAACCCACTCCCACTTCAAAACCCTTCTTCAAAATATCACCTTTTATTTTCCTTTCTTTTCTTAACCCACTGAGTTTAATTAGGGTTCAGTGTTGCTTGCATAATAATGAGTTGGGGTTATTTACTGGAGCATGGAAAACTAACCAGTGGCCACACCACTGAAGAAAGTGATTTCCATTCCTCCCAACAATCATTACCTGTCAATAGCTTCCCCCATCCCCATGAGCTCTTCTCCCCTTTCTGTAATATTTCTTCAGTCTTTGAGTGGGCAATATAAATACCATATATATTCTAAACACTTAACTTACTTCTTCTAAACACTTTGACCAGTTAGGAATCTGTGCATTAACCATTTCCTAATGCAAAGAGGAGCTTCTCTGGCCAAAGCTCATAGTAGCACTAGTCTATGGCTATAACCATAAGTACTTACAAGGCAGTTTGACAACATATTTTTTAAGCAAAACAATACTAGTAGGTTCTTTCTGAGTACCTATGACCATGACCTCCATAGCCATGGACTTTTGATTAGACTTACATGGTCAAGCATGAACTCATTCTTATAGATAAGGCCTCAAATTCAATCAAGAAATGGTTTGTTACTTCTCTTGTTGTTATAAAATAATAATCAAAAGCAACTTAATGGAGAAAGGGTGTTTTGACTAAGAGTTTTAGGGTTTAGCTCATCATGGCAGGGAAGTCAATTGACAAGAACATGAGTCAGCTAGACATCTAGCATTCATAGTCAGGAAACAAATGATGAGTACTGGTGTTCAGCTCAGTTTTTCCTTTTTATCCAGTCTAAGATTTATTCAGTCTAGTATCCTAGTCTAAGATATGTTGCTGTCCACAATTAAGTTTTCCACCTCAATTAACCTATGACAGATAATCCATAATAGTTGTATCTAGATGGCTGTCTCCTGTGTGATTCCAGATCCAGGCAAGTTGACAATCAGTATTAACTATTACTAGTATTGCTACTATTGCACTAGTAGTCATACATTGTCTAGCAGATCAGTATCATAACATGCAAAATTTATAGCTGGGTGAAACCATTGGTGTCTTGCATAGCTGTTTATGACTCTGTGTAAGTCAGCATAACAAAGCTTTATTGCTTAGTTTCAGTTTGACTTGTCTATGTCCTAGAACCAAAGTGTGAGATGTCTTTAGCAAGTAAGAGCTTACTATTCAGTTCTGATTGGCAACCAGGAGCAATAGCCCTACTATGTATTGTTTTGGAGGCATTTGAAGCCTCCCTAGCCAATAACTCATAGTGCAGCTATAGACTCTTGATACTTGTATTTTCATTTAAGAACACATGATGGCTGGGAATAGCATTAGCTTGCTATGCAGTGCATTCCTGTGTGTACTCTGTTTCTTAGATGTATTTTTAATTAACTTACATTTGGATTTTTCAAGTGTCCTGAGGTCTGGAACCTTCTTTGTTCATTCTTTTCCACACCTTTGCCATCCTCATCCTTTCTCAATCCTTTCCAACCAAAATATTCCATCTCTTAACTATCATATAATGTTTGCAGAACTTCATATATTCTTGGCATAATTTTTTTGTATTTTTTGTTTTTTTCCTAATTATAGAGTGCTTTGTACTTCTTTAATTATGTGAGAACAAATCAAAATTTGGGCTAAACTAAGTCAAATTTAATGATCTTAAATGCAAAACACGCACACACAAACAAAATTAACTAAACAAAATATCAAATTATGGAGGGAAATTTGATGATTGATCTGTGACTACAAATCAAAAGTTTTTTGTTAACTGATAATTGGCAGGAAGTACTTTTCTGCTGAGTATTTATATGTACATTACCTCATGCATAGAAATTCTTAATTTTAACAATCAGATTTATCAAAAAATTTTCTTATTGTTAGGAAATTTTGTGTTCCATTTAAAAATATCTTTGTCAGAGTCCAGGGTGCTAACCATTACACCCATGGAACACCTAGTAATGGAGAAGACAGAGTTTCAACTTGCCATTTCTTGTCTGACACCACGAAAGGATTCCAGTAGCGGGGACTGGGTTGCATTCAATTGAGTTGTTCACCAAAGGGGTCACATTGAAATTCCCAAACAACTCAGGCTGTTTCTAAGACAAAGAATTTCTTTCTGCAAACTGACAGTTGGACACCATTGCTGAGGGCAACACCCATACAACTTATTGATCATGGAGAAGTTGAGCTGGTGCCTACATGGAGCCTTCACGTCTATGTTCTAGTCTCTGCAGGCTTCTAAAAGGGAAACATGGACACCAACCCAGCCACAAAACCTTTGAGCTACAATCTGTCCTACATTTAAAATATGCTGGGACAATGGTGACACAGAACTTGTGGGAGTATCCAATGTTTGATTTGACTTAAGGCTCACTCCATGAGAAGGAACCCATACCCAATACTGCTTGGATAACAAAGAACCAGAGACTAGATAGCCCGGAATCCTAGGGTAAAGCCAAACACTACTGGTCTAAAAAAGTATCAATAAAGTGACTCCTAATATTCTGCTATACTCATAGACAAGTGCCTTATCCAGTTTCCCTGAGAGAGGCTTCCTCCAGCAGCAGATGGGAACAGATGCAGAGACCCACAGCCAGACATTACTTGAAGAGAGTCTAAATGGGAGCCCCCCTCAAATCCCTCCTCTCAGAACTCAAGGAATTCCTAGAAAGAGGAGGTCAAATGATTGTTAGAGTCAGAGGGGATGGAGAGCATCAGAACAAGGTCCTCTGAATCAACTAAGCAAGGTTCATATGAGCTCACAGAGGCTGAAAGGAGTAACACAAGGCACAAGGGCCTACATGGGTCTGCATCAGGTCCTCTCTATATATATTATAGCTATTGGCTTAGTATTTTTATGGGACTCCTGACTGTGAAAATGAGTGGGTCTCTGACTCTTTTTTTTGTTTTGTTGTTCTTCTTTTTATTAAGAAAAATTTTTTATTTATTTTACATACCAATCAAAGATCCCCCTCTTCCCTCCTCACACGCCTCTAGTCTCCCCCTCCCAACCTACCTCCATTCCCTCCTACAAGAAGGTAAAGCCTCCCATTGGGAGGTACATTTAGTAGAGGCAGGTCCAAGCTCCTCCTCTTGCCTCAAGGCTGTGCCAGGTGTCCCATCCTAGGTAGTGGGATCCAGAAAGCCTGTTCATGCACCATGGATAGATTCTGATCCTACTGCCAGGGGTCCCCATAAGCAGATCAAGCTACACAACTGTCTTGCTTATCTAGAGGACCTAGTCCAGTCCCATGCAGGCTCCACAGCTGTTGATCTAAATTTCATGAGTTCCCACTAGTTTGGTTTGGTTGTTTCTGTAGGTTTTCCCATCATGATCTTGATGCCCTTACTCATATAATCCCTCTTCCCTCTCTTTAACTGGACTCCCAGAGCTTGGCCTGGTGTTTGGATGTGGATCTCTGCATCTGCTTCCATCAGTTACTGGAGAAAGGCTCTATGATGACAGGGTACTCACCAATCTGATTACTGGGGTAAGCCAGTTCAGGCACCCTCTCCACTATTGTTAGTAGTCTAAGCTAGGGTTATCCTTGGGTATTCCTGGGAATGTTCTTAGCACCTCTATCATGGTATCTCTTTCATTGCTTTCCTACTTGATCTCTGTTCCAGCTCGACCATCCTGTTCCCTTGTGTTCTCATCCCTCATCCTCTACCCTCCATTGCCTACTCCTCATCCCCAGTTTACTCATGGAGATCTCATCTACTTCCCCTTACCAGGGTGATCTATGCATTTCTCTTAGGGTCCTCCTTGTTAGCTAGCTAGCTTCTCTGGAGTTCTGGGTTTGTTGTCTGATTATCCTTTGCTTTACATCTAGTATCCACTTATGAGTGAGTACATACCATGTATGTCCTTCTGAGGTCTGGATTACCTCACTCAGCATGGTATTTTTTAGTTCCATCCATTTGCCTGCAAATTTCATGATGTCATTGTTATTTACTGCTAAGTAGTACTTCATTGTGTATATGTACCACATTTTCTTTATCCATTCTTTGGTCAAGGAGCATCTAGGTTGTTTCCAGGTTCTGGCTATTACGAATAATGCTGCTATGAACATAATTGAGGAAGTGTCCTTGTGGTATGGTGAGCATTCCTTGGGTATATGCCCAAGAGTGGTATAGCTGAGTCTTGAGGAAGATTGATTCCCAACTTTCTGAGAAACCACCATACTGACTTCCAACGTAGCTGTACAAGTTTGCACTCCCACCAATAGTGGAGGAGTGTTCCTCTTGCTCTGTATCCTCTCCAACATAAGCTGTCATCAGTGTTTTTGATCTTAGCCATTCTGGCAGGTATAAGATAGTATCTCAGAGTCATTTTGATTTGCAGTTCCCTGATGAGTAAGGATGTTTAGCAATTCCTAAAATGTCTTACGGCCATTTGAGATTCTTCTGTTGAATTCTCTGTTTAGCTCTTTAGCCCATTTTTTAATTGGATTGTTCATTACTTGATGTCTAGTTTCTTGAATTCTTTATATATTTTGGAGATCATTCCTCGATCACATATAGGGTTGGTGAAAATCTTTTCCCATTTTGTAGGCTTTTGTTTTGTCTTACTGTGTCCTTTGCCTTACAGAAGCTCCTCAGTTTTAGGAGGTCCCATTTATTAATTATCACACTCAGTGTCTGTGCTACTGGTGTTACAATTAGAAAGTAGTCTCCTGTGCCAATGCATTCAAGAGTACTTCCTACTTTCTCTTTTATCAAGTTCAGTGTATCTAGATTTATATTGAAGTCTTTGATCCACTTGGACTTGAGTTTTGTCCTTGGCGACAGATATGGATCTGTTTGCAATCTTCTACATATCAACATCTAGTTATGCCAGCACCATTTGTTGAAGATACTTTTTTCCATTGTATAGATTAACTTCTTTGTCAAAAATCAGGCTTTCATAGGTGTGTGGGTTAATGTCAGGGTCTTCTATTTGATTCCATTGGTCCACATGTCAGTTTTAATGCCAACAACCAGCTGTTTTTTTATTACTATAGCTCTATAGCAGACCTTGAGGTCAGGCCTGGATCATGATGCTTCCAGAGGTGACTTTATTGTACAGAACTGTTTAGGTATCCTGGATGGTGTTTATGGCACAACTAACAGGGTGTCTGGCCATCCCATCACCAGAGTGGGTCAGTTCCTGCCGTCTCTCGACCATTGCCAGCAGTCTTTTTTGGGGGTATCTTTGTGGATCTCCGTGGGCCTCCCTAGCTCTCTGCTTCCTCCCCTTCTCATGTGGTCTTCATTTACCATGGTCTCCTATTCCTTGTTCTCCCTCTCTTTTCTTGATCCAGCTAGGATCTCCCACTCTCTTTCCCTCGACCCTCGCCCTTCATTGTTCCCACTCATGACCAGGATGTTCATGTAGATCTCATCCATTTCTCCGTGTCTTTTTTGGGGTCCCGTTTTCCAGGTAGCCTCACTGGTGATGTAAGTAGCAGTCCAGTCATCCTTGTTCCACATCTAGCATCTTCCTATGAGTGAGTACATACCATATTTGTCTTTCTGAGTCTGGGTCACCTCACTCAGGATGATTTTTTCTAGATCGATCCATTTGTCTGCAAACCGTATGATGTCATTGTTTTTCTCTGCTGAGTAGTATTCCATTGTGTATATGTGCCACAATTTATTTATCCATTCTTCAGTTGAAGGGCATCTAGGTTGTTTCCAGGTTTTGGCTATTACAAACAATGCTGATATGAACATAGCTGAGCAAGTGCTCTTGGGGTATGATTGAGCATTTCTTGGGTATATGCCCAAAAGTGGTATAGTTGGATCTTGGGGGAGATTGATTCCCAATTTTCTAAGAAAGCGCCATATTGATTTCCAAAGTGGTTGTACAATCTTGCATTCCCACCAGCAGTGGAGGCGAGTTCCCCTAGTTCCACAACCTCTCCAGCATAAAGTATCTTCAGTGTTTTTGATCTTAGCCACTCTGACAGGCGTAAGGTGGTATCTCAGAGTTGAAAGCATCTTCAACAAATGGTGCTGGCATAACTGGATATCAACATGTAGAAGGCTGCAAATAGATCCATATCTGTCACCATGCACAAAACTTAAGTCCAAGTGGATCAAAGACCTCAACATAAATCCAGCTACTCTAAACCTGCTAGAAGAGAAAGTAGGAAGTAGTCTTGAACGCATTGGCATAGGAGATCACTTCCTAAATATAACACCAGTAGCGCAGACACTGAGACAAACAATCAATCAATGGGACCTGTTGAAACTGAGAAGCTTTTGTAGAGCAAAGGATACGGTCAACAAGGCAAAGCGACAGCCTACAGAATGGGAAAAGATCTTCACCAACCCCACAGGTGACAGAGGACTGATATCCAGAATATATAAGGAACTCAAGAAATTAGACATCAAAAGGACCAACAGTCCAATTGAGAAATGGGCTTTAGAACTAAACAGAGAATTCTCAACAGAGGAAACCCAAATGTCTGAAAGACATTTAAGGAATTGTTCAACATCCCTAATCATCAGGGAAATGCAAATCAATACATTGACAGATTTTCATATGTTGAACCATCCTTGCATCTCTGGGAAGAAGCCTACTTGGTCATGGTGGATAATTTTTTTTATGTGTTCTTGTATTCGGTCTGTCAATATTTCATTGAGTATTTTTGCATCAATGTTCATGAGGGAGATTGGTCTGTAATTCTCTTTCTTTGTTGCATCTTTGTGTCTTTTGGGCATTAGAGCAACTGTAGCCTAATAAAAGGAGTTTGGTAATGTTCCTTCTGTTTCTATTGTATGGAACAATTTGGAAAGTGTTGGTATTAACTCTTCTTTAAAATTCTGGTAGAATTCTGCACTGAAACCATCTGGTCCAGGGCTTTTTTTTTTTTTTTTTTTTTGGTTGGGAGACTTTTAATGACTATTTCTATTTCCTTAGGGGTTATTGGTCTATTTAAACTGTTTATCTGGTCTTGATTTAACTTTGGTATGTGGTTCCTATCCAGAACATTGTTGATTTCTTTTAGATTTTCCAATTTTGTGGAGTACAGGTTTTTGAAGTATGATCTGATGATTCTCTGGATTTCCTCATTGTCTGTTGTTATGTCTCTCTTTTCATTTCTGATTTTGTTAATTTAGATGCTCTCTCTCTCTCTCTGCCTTTTGTTTAGTTTGGCTAAGGGCTTGTCTATGTTGTTGATATTCTCAAAGAATCAACTCTTTGCTTCATTAATTCTTTGTATTGTTCTCTTTGTTTCTATTTTATTGATTTCAGCTCTCAATTTGATTATTTCCTGGAGTCAATTCCTCCTTGGTGAGTTTGCTTCTTTTTGTTCTAGAGCTTTCAGATATGCTGTTAAGTTCTAGTGTGAGATTTCTCCAACTTCTTTATATGGGCATTTAGTGCTATGAATTTTCCTCTTAGCGCTACTTTAATAGTGTCCTATAATTTTGAGTATGTTGTATAGTTGTTTTCATTGAATTCTAGGAAGTCTTTAATTTCTTTCTTTATTACTTCTTCGACCCATTGGTGATTCAGTAGAGCATTATTCAGTTTCCATGAGATTGTAGGCTTTCTGTAATTTTTGTTGTTGATGAAATCTAACTTTAGCCATGGTGGTCCAATAGAATACAGGAGATTATTCCATTTTTTTGTAACTGTTGAGATTTGCTTTGTGACTGAATATGTAGTCGATTTTAGAGAAGATTCCATGGGGTGCTGAGAAGAAGATATATTCTTTTTTGTTAAGGTGCAATGTTCTGTAGATACCTATTAAGTCCATTTGAGTCATAACATCTGTTAGGTCCCTTACTTTACTGTTAAGTTTCAGTCTGGCCGATCAGTGGTGAGGTTGGGGTGTTGAAGTCTCCCACTATTAATGTGTGGGTTTTGATGTGTGATTTAAGCTTTAGTAATGTTTCTTTAACATATGAGGGTGCCCATGTTTTCATGGCATGAGTGTTCAGAATTGAGACTTCATCTTGGTGCATCTTTCCTTTGATGAATATGTAATATCCTTCCCAATCTCTTTTGATTGATTTTAATTTGGAGTCTATTTTGTTAGAACTTAGGATAGCTATACCAGCTTGCTTTTTAAAGTCCATTTGATTGGAAAGTCTTTTCCTAGCCTTTTACTCTGTGGTAGTGTCTTTCTTTGAAGTTGAGGTGTGTTTCATGTTTACAGCAAAAGGATGGATCCTGCTGTTGTATCCATTCTGTTAGCCTGTGTCTTCTTATAGGCAAATTGAGTCTATTGATATTAAGGGATATTAATGACCAGTGATTGTTAATTACTGTTATTTTTTGGTGGTAGTGTGTGTGTGTGTGTTTCTTCTTTGGGATTTACTGCTGTGGGGTTATCTATTGCCTGTGTTTTTGTAGGTATATCTGATTTCCTTAGGTTGGAGTTTTTCTTCTAGTGCTTTCTGTAGGGCTGGATTTGTGGATAGGTATTGTTTAAATCTGGTTTTGTCTTGGAATGTCTTGTTCACTCCATCTATGTTGATTGAAAGTTTTGCTGGGTATATTAGTCTAGGCTGGCATGTGTGGTCTCTTAATGTCTGCCTTATATCTGTCCAGGACCTTTTGGTTTTTAGAGTCTCCATTGAGTAGTCAGGTGTTATTCTGATGAATCTGCCATTATAAGTCACTTAGCATTTTTCCTTTTGCTGCTCTTAATATTCTTTCTTAATTCTGTATGTTTAGTGTTTTAATTTTTTCACGTGGAAATAAGTTTATTATAATAGAGAGACAAAGAGAAAGATAATGAAAGAGGGAGGCAGAAAAAAGAGGGTGGGGAAAGGGGTCAAGGGTACACATGTTGTGGTAAAGGAGTGGAGAAGGGCAGTTCTCTTTTTTTAAATGGGGACTTTACATCAAGATGCTAGGAGGGTCCCCAAGGGGTGGGTTGCCAAGGGGCAGGTCAAAAGACTAACACTGATTATATAAAAAAGGTGAGTTATGGATAGCAAGTCGGGGAACAAGGGCGCTGAATTCTCGAGGCTGCTTCATGCTGACAAGGGGTGAAGTGGGGAGGGGGAAGCCAGGAGTCATACATGGCAGGAGCCTTAGGTGTCTGTTCCTTGATGGAGCTGAGAAGGCAGGTTGCTGCAGTGATGTTCCAGGAGCTTGGGGGAATCACATGCCAACTCAGGAGTACAGAAGCCATGGCATCTGCTGTTTCTCTGGAGGTCAGAGTGAATCTGCAAACTATGCTTGAAAGATGGATGGGGTCAAAATGGACTCTGGAGATGGTTAGTTTTCATCAGGCCAGATTTCTTGCTACAGTTGCAGAACTTTCCCCAGGAACCTGTAAGTATCTGTAAGACAGCTAGAAGCTTCATCCCTACTGGATGGCCTTCATGGCACTAAATGGTTCCTTTCTGGAAGAGATAAGTTCCACCAAGAAAGACAGTCATGGTATGTACTCACTCATAAGTGGATTCTAGATATAAAATAAAGAACAATCAGACCACAACCCATCGAACCATGGAGGCTATATATATAGCATGGAGGTCTCTAGGACGACTGTGGCTTATAATAAATTTCGGTTTTACTCAATTATTAAAAAAAAATAGCCAAATGAATGGAAACACATGAACTATGAACCAAAGGTTGAGGGGCCCCCAGCTGGATCAGGCCCTCTGAATAGGTGTGGCAGTTGATTGGCTTGATCAGTTTGGGAGGCAACTAGGCAGTGGGACCAAGTCCTGTGCTCATTGCACGAGTTGGCTTTTTGAAACCTGGAGCTTATGCAGAGACACTTGGCTCAGTCTGGGAGGAAGGGACTGGACCTGCCTGGAATGAGTCTACCAGGTTGATCGCAGTCCTGGGGGAGGATTTGCCCTGGAGGAGGTGGGAATGGGGGTTGGGCTGGGGGTAAGGGAAGGGGGTAGGAGGGGGGAGAATAGGGGAACCCGTGGCTGATATGTAGAACTGAATGGTATTGTAAAATAAAATAAATAAAATTTAAATAAATAAATAAATAAATAAAGAAAGAAAGAAAGAAAGAAAGAAAGAAAGAAAGAAAGAAAGAAAGAAAGAAAGAAAGAAATAAGTCCCAACCTGCAAAGTTGCTTTTGAGTTGTGCAGCAAGCTACAGAGTTCCAGCTTTTTGGAGAGGTCATCCATGCCGAGTGGGCTTTAATGATGCAGCTGTCTTGGAGTCATTTCTGCTTCTGTAAGTGACCCTCATTTGGACTTGGTAGTATTCTTACTTTGGTCTGTCATGGGCTCTGTATCATCTTTTATTCTTTTCTTTGCTTCATACTGCAGCTATAGCAAGCAGAATGACTCTGTGGCTTGAAGCGTAGCCAAGTGAGTGGCTGGCCCCTGGAGTCTTCCTCCTTCTCTGGCTACTTCTTCCTAGTGGTTTAATTATTATGTGACCAGGTTACTTTTTGGGGGAGTCTATCTAGTCTATTTGGTGTTATATAAGCTTCTTGTATCTTCATTGGTGTTTCTTTCTTTAAGATGGGAAAGTTTACTTCTGTGATTTTTTAAAATAATTTTCTGTGCCTTTGAGTTGGTATTCTTATCCTTTGTCTATCCCTATTATTCTTAGGTTAGGCCTTTTCACGGTGTCCCAGATTTCCTGAACATATTGTGTTATGATTTTTTGGCTCTGTTGTTTTCTTTGACTGACAAATCTATTTCCTCTATTGTATACTCTACACCAGAGATTCTCTCTTCTCTCTCTCATATTCTGTTGGTTATGCTTGTATCTGTAGTTCATATTCTTTTACTCAGATTTTCTATTTTCAGCATTCCCTCAGTTTGTGTCTTCTTAATTATTTCTATTTCAATTTCCAGGTCTTGAACTGTTTCCTTCACCTGTTTAATTGCTTTTTCTTGGTTTTCTTGGCTTTCCTTAAGGAATTTATTGCTTTTTTCCTATTTTTGTTTGTCTTTTCCTCAAAAATTTTAAGGGAATTTTTCATTTCCTCTTTTAAAAGCCTCTATCATTTTATAAATTTATTTGTTTATTTATTTATTTATTTTGTTTTTCAAGACAGGGTTTCTCTGTGTAGCTTTGAAGCCTGTCCTGGAACTTACTGTGTAGACCATGCTGGCCTTGAACTCACAGAGATCCACCTGCCTCTGCCTCCCGAGTGCTAGGATTAAACGTGTGCACCATCATAGTCAAGCCATAAAGTTATTTTTAAGGTCACTTTCTCGTGCTTCTTCTATGTTGTGATGTTCAGGTCTTGCTGTTGTAGAACCACTAGGTTCTGGTGATGCCCTATTTCACTTTATGTTGCTGTATACATTTTTGCACTGGTATCTTATCTCTTCCTCCAATAGGTGGAAGAGGTGCCTGTGTCTGAGTGAGCTTCTCTTGGTCCAATCTATGCTTGCTGTGTCTGTCTCAGGGGGCCATTCTGGGTCCAATCTTAGCTCTTAGTCTAATTTCAACTGGCGGATTCTGGTTCTCAGAGAGCTTCTCTTGGTCCAATTCAAGCTGGCTGATTCTGTGTCTCAGGGAGCTGCTCTTGGTCTTATCAGGGTTCCTGGTCCAATGAGAGTTGGCAGATTCCGTGTCTCAGCAAGCCACTGGGTTCACAGGGTGATGGGTATGTTTGGGGTAAGTCATGGGTCTTATAGGTTTCAGGGTTTTTGTTGGGGAGGCTGCACACAGGAGTCTTCCCTGCTGGCTGGCAACTGGGGCAGAGATGGGTAGGGGTTCCCAGGGACTGGTTGTGTCCCAGGGCCTCGGTCCTAGAGGTGGGACTCTGGGTGGGAGAAGAGTCACTAACCCCTTGGTCCAAAGAGAGCTGGCAGATTCCAAGTCTCATGAAGCCCCTGGGATCTCAGGAGGATGGGTATGTTTAGGGTAGAGCATGGGTCTTGTAGACTGCAGGGTCTAATGGGGGGGGGTTGGTGGAGGAGCCTGCCTGTGGGAGACTTCCCTGCTGGCCGGCAACTGAGGCAGTGATGAGTGAGGATTCCTGGGAACTGGTTGCTTCCCAAGGCCTAGGTTCTAGAGGCAGGACTCTGGGGTCTCTGTCTGTTAAGCCTCCTCTTCGGACTTATTTTTTCCTGTTGGGTTTCCATATGCAACTTTGATATGATAGTTTTTGCTTCAACTTATTATATTTTATTTTGTCATATTTGGTTGTTACCTCTTAGAAACCTATTATTTTCTAATGAGATGCAGAAAGGGAGTGGACCTAGATGTGAAGAGATGTGGGGAGGACCTGGGAAGAGTAGAGAGAGGGAAAATTATAATTAGGATATATTGTATGAGAAAAGATTCTGTTATCAATAAAAGGAAATAATGAAAAAATATCTTTGTCAACCACAAGGTCATGATGAATTCTATATTTTCTTCTGAAAGCTGTATTGTTTGCTCTTTTATATAACATGAGAAATTGGTCAGTATTTAGGCCTAACAGATGGTCAATAGACAGAGCATCATGTAATGAAATGACTGTTTTCTACTCTATACTGCAGCATCACTGTTGTCATAATAAAATGTCTTTATATGCATGAGTCTATTTCTAGACTAGTTTTTCACTTCCATTGGAGCATTAGTCAATCTTGGCAAACTATCTTAATTATTGTGTCTTCATAAGAGCCCTTGACATATGGTAGTGTATCTCTTTTAGCTGTTCCAAATACATTTTTTGCTAAAAAATGTAATTCTGTATATTCTATACTTCTCAAGCCATAGCTTAGTATCTGGCAGAGTAATTTGTCAGTAAATATTTTTTCCTTGTTTTTATTAACTCAACTTTTGTGTTAAGTAATTTATACATGCTTTTTATTACATTGCTACCTGCATATTCTCTAGACTGTAGTAATCAACCTTCTATATTTCCATTTCAACAAAATACAGTTTCTAACATCACCATTTGTGGCAGACAACATTAGTGCCCCAACTAGATCTCTTCAGATAATTTTTGTTCCTCTTTTGACCTTGGTGTGATTTTTTTTTGTTCTAGCAGTGGGTGTTTGAATATTTTGGTGGGTTATAATTATACTTAACAATTTATTTTGATGGGATATTATTCTTACTATATTATCAGATTTTTTCTCATAGGCATAAAGAGGCAGACAAAGCTGAGAAGTCATGTCCCTCTTGTACCTTAGGTAATCACTAGTGAATGAAGAAATAACAAAGTCTTAATAGTTCATTTTTTTTGATGTTACGAATTGAACTCAAGTTCTTGTGCATACTAGGCAATAGTTCCATTAATGAACTACATTCACATCAGGGTGAGTAGCAGTACAAATTCATAGTCCTTGAAAAGGGGTATGTTAATTGTACAAAGTAGTATGTTTTATTTTAACATTCCATAAAACCATATAATATACTTTGGTCATATTGACACTCTATATGACTCACTCCCCTCCCCATTTATGCCCTCTTTTGCACAGCTGTAGTAGTTCCCCTTTTATTTTCATGTCCTTCTTATTTTAGATTGTACAGATGAGGATAAGTGCATGATGTTTGTCTTTGTGTGACTAACTTATTTCACATGATGACATAAATCCAGGTCCATCTATATCCCCATAATTGTTATAATTTCATTCTTACTTCCTATTAAATACCACTCCAGTGTACAGACATATTCATATATACACCACTTTTTCTTTATCTTAGTCTGATATTACAATGTAGATATTATGGTATTAATAGAATCTCTATTACATGCTGATATTGATTTTTTGTTTATACCAGCAGTGTTATACCACATCATATGGAAGCTTTATTTTTAGTTTGAGGAAACATTGTACCAGTTTCTAGAGTGACTGGTATAATTTATGTTCCCACTAGCCATGAATAAGATTCTTTCCCAGCCCCTGAATCTTTGCCAGCAGTTGTTTGCTGTGGGATGGTCTGTTAAATGTGTTGCTCTGATTGGTCAATCAATAAAACACTGATTGGCCAGTAGCCAGGCAGTAAG
Source organism: Peromyscus maniculatus bairdii (assembly GCF_049852395.1). Lineage (NCBI taxonomy): Eukaryota > Metazoa > Chordata > Mammalia > Rodentia > Cricetidae > Peromyscus > Peromyscus maniculatus. Next base: position 25,800,080 of record NC_134875.1, on the reverse strand, counting down.
TATAGGTGGGACTAACAGAGAGGAGAAAAGAGAAAACAGGAAGGTGGGGGGAGACACTGCCAGCCACCACCATGACAAGCAGCATGTGAAGATGCCGGAAAGCCACAAGCCACGTGGCAAGGTATAGATTTATAGAAATGGATTAATTTAAGATATAAGAACAGTTAGCAAGAAGCCTGCCATGGCCATACAGTTTGTAAGCAATATAAGTCTCTGTGTTTACTTGGTTGGGTCTGAGCGGCTGTGGGACTGGCGGGTGACAGAGATTTGTCCTGACTGTGGGCCAGGCACGAAATCTCTAGCTACATTTGTTGTTTGCCTTCTTGATGACAGCCATTCTTACTGGAGTTATATGATCAATCAATAGAGTTTGATTTGTGTTTCCTGGTGGGTTAAAGGATACTGGACATTTCTTCATGTATTTATTGACCATTGGTACTTCTTTATTTGCAAATTATCTTTTCAGTTCCATTTCCCATTGGTTGAGTGGATTGTTCACTGTATAATCATGGTCTTGGTACAGGTCTACTTTAACTCTCCTACTCTTTAATATAATAGAGTCCAAAGGGACTGTGACAGTCTAGAATTTCTATCTGGTCTCATGCTGGACAACTATGTCGATAGCATAAATTTAATTGACTGTCTCATAAAGAAGTGGCAAAAAATTATAGATTAATTAGCTCCAAAGGATATAAAATGTAATTTGGAAGTATTAGTAAAAATTTAAGTATATCAGCATGTGATCTAAAGTGCATGTTATTGCATCTTAACAATCCTAGTGCTAAGAAATTAGCACAGTGCTTGGTAGTTTTCATAGGATTTTGGAGAATGCATATACTGCCCGTTTTTATGAGGTATTTATAAGCCAACTTTGAAATTTTCCAACTTAGAGAGGGTGTAATTGTTTTTTAGTATTTTATTTGACAGAATAATTAGACATGTTTATGGGTTACAATGTAATGTCTTGATATATGTATGATTTGTGAATAATCATTCAGAACAATTAGTAATGTCCATTAATCCTTATCAGTTCCTTGTGCCAAAAGCACTCAGCATCTTTTCTTTTAGCTATCTTGAAACAAGAATTATTATTAGCTATAATTACCCTACTGTTCTAACCCACCCTAGAATGGACTCTTCCTTTTTAACTATAAATTTATACCCATTGGACAATCATTTTCTATTCCCTGATTGCCACCTACATTTACCAGCCTCTGGTAGCCATTGTTCTGCTATATATTTCTTTTTTAAAATTTTTTATTTTATTATTTAATTTAATTTTACATATCAGCCATGGATTCCCCTATCCTCCTTCTTCCTGGCCCCTGTAACTACCCCCCCCATATCTGCTCTATATTTCTATGAGATCAATCTTTCTTAGATTCCAAATATGAAAGGGTTATGCAGCATTTGTTTTTTCCATGCTTGTTTTTTAAACCTTTGTATAATGCCCTACAAATTTATCCATGTTGTCTCAAATCACAGGATTTTATCATTTATCCAGCTGAATAATCTTTCACAACGTGTATATGCTGTAATTTTAGTTCATTCATGTGTTAATGAACATTTTGATTGATTCCATATCTGTTCTACTGTAACTATTGTTGCAATAAACATGGGAATTCAAATCTGTGTTTGGCATTCTGATTTACTTCCTCTGGATATGTATTCAGGAGTAGGATTGCTGGATTATACGGTATTTCTGCTTTGAATTTTCTGCAGAAAATCCATACTACTGTCAGTAATGACTGTACCAATTTACATTCCCACCAGCAGTGCTTAAGGGTTTTTCCTTCTCTACTTCCTCATCAGAAACTGTTGCTGTATTTTTAAATAACACCCTTCCTAACTGTGATGAGGTGTGAGTAAATAATGATTTTGATTTGCATTTTCTTGATGGTTAATAATATTGATCCTTGCCCTGTGTGTACCTTGGCAATCTGCATGTTTTTCTTATAGAAACAATTAAGGTTATTTGCTCACTTTTTAAATTGATTATTTAGGGGCCCAGCAAAATAGCTCAGCAAGAAAAAATACTTGCTGCCAAGCTGAATGCCTTGAGTTCAGTCCCTGGATGACCTGAGTTCAGACCCCAGAACTCATGTAGTGGAAAGAGAGAACCAGTTCCTCAAAGTTGCCCTCTATCTATACACACATTATCAACACCATGACCACCATGACCACCATGATCATCAGTACCAGCACCACAACACCCCTCACTAAAGAATAAGTAAAATTGGATTATTTGGATTTTTTCCTATTAAGTTGTTCAAGCTCCTCAGGGGTCTATAAACCAGAAAGGGCACTGAAGACTGCCTTTATACTGTAGGCTATAGTACAAGTATCACTGATTCATGGGGCAGATAATTTGGTAGATTCCATGGCTCTAGAGGTATTTTCAATAGAAACAAATACTTACAGACTCTCTAATGAACTGAATCAGAAATGTTTGGGAGCAAATATATATTGTGTGTAGCAGAGAAGAATATTCCATTATTAAAGAAACTTCAGGAACTAAGGAGGAATGAGAAAAGGTTGATCAGTAGACAGCCAGTTACAGGTAAGAGTAAGAAATGCTGGTGTGTTGTTGCTCTATCAACAACAGTAATATATGTACATTAAAAAAAACCTGGGAGAAAAACTTTAAAATTTTCATCTTGTGCCAGTGAGATGGATTAGTAGATAAAGATGATTGCTGCGAAACCTAAATACTTGAGTTCAATCTCTGGGACCCACATGGTAGAAAAAGAGAACCAATCCTCTCAAGTCATTTTGCACACATGCTCCATGGTACATAGGCACCTCCCCACCAAATAAATAAATAAAAATGGATATTTTATCCTGATTTTAACATTGTACAATATATATTGTATGTGTACATATATATACAATATGTGTGTTGTATGTATAACACATATATGTTGAGACATTGTATGTTACTCATTATTATATAATTGTTTTTATGTAATACTCAATGTATATTATTTTAAATAAAAATAATATAGATTCTTGGATGAGCAGGCTGCAGGTATGAGGAAGAATAAAATATTAGCCATGATTATTCAAAGCAAAAAGTAAAACTTAAACTTTGTTCATAAGGGGAAAAGTTCTTTTATACCATGAACTTATCGTAGTATTCTTAAGCTTTCTCATAATCACCCACTTGTAAATTTTGAGAGTTTGGTCTAGTGTGAAGTGCTTGATTTGGAGACCTTTCGAAGACAGTGACCTGAAAAAAATGTAAATGCATATTTAATGAAATGTTCAATGGTGATTTTTTTTCTCATTATATATAAAACGAGTCGAATGAGTATTAAATTTATACAAATGTATTTTTTATGATTGTCATGTAACATACAGAGCACAGTCATATCATTGATGATGTGACAATTTGATAATACAAATCTGCAGAAGAAGTCAGTATAATTTAAAGGTTAATCCTTAATTAGTAATAAACAACGTTATATACATGAGATCATAATATAACCTGACATAAAGATGCAGAAATCATATGATTTTCATTCATATTAAATTATTCTGCATTGATTATGTTCCTTTTTATATGTTGTAGATGAGAAAAACAAAATGGTAATGCTGGAATAGGTTAGCTATAATAAGTGATACAGTTTATAGTAGAATGTTTAGTGCATCTCATTCTTTTTCCTCATTTTCTTCCTCTGAAAACTCTTCTTTCCACTCAATGTATAATCTGTGACAATAGTGTGAATGTGATTATAAATTCTGTTATAAAGCTAAATACTGCCTCTTGTAATCAGCCAGTGGTTGAGGAGAATTGCTACAAAACTGTTTCCTGGACACATGACATGATTGATGTACTTGTGAGCTCACTGCACTCATCTGTTGTCATCTGAAAACTTGTAGAAGACTGGGTCCATGAACATTTCATCATGCCAAAGCTATGTGTCCATGAGGCACCACCTTCCTTGAGGGGAGGAGTGTCTCTTTCTTCAGTAGTATAACGGCTGACAAGTTGCCCATGCTCCAGTAAATAGCCTGCTTTCCATGCTGTGACATGGAAAACATGAGGACCTGTGTTCAATCCTTAAAAAAAACATTAAAAGAAAAAATTAGGAATAATGACACATGATTGTAGTCTTAGGGGGACAGAGACAGGCAGATCCTTGTGACACACTTTGGCAAACCAATTTAACTTACCTGACAGATTCCTGGCCAGTGAGAAATCCAGTCTCAAAAATAGCAAAACAAAACAAAGTGAACCAGTTTCTTTTCAAACAGAAAAACAAGCGGACGGTACCTGAGAAATGTCAGACACCCAGAGTAGTCTCTGAGTTCATACACATACACACTCCTCTCCAATTGTTATGTATCCAGTCATACCTTGAGTACATTATTGTACTGCGTCCTCTCTCAGATGTCGGGATTTTAGATATGGGCTGTTACACACAGCATGAAACATTGTTTTAAAAAGATAAATCAATAAACTGTTTACTTCAGATCGCTCAGATTTCTTAATGTTGGTAATTAGAGTTACATACTTCTCTCTTAGGACTACTGCCATTGCATCCTACAGGATTTGGTATGTTGTGCAAAACAGTGTTCTTAACTGTACAAAAATATGTTATGGATAAATGTATTTATAAGTTGTTATGGTATGTATATAATTCATAAGTACACAAAAGCTTCCATTTTACCGATCTAAATAGCTTCAAATCACAAAAGTATGAATATAATTTTTGAAAAAGGGAGAAAAGCAAAAAATAAGTTCCAGATGTGCTATTAGGCTCTGATAGAGACTACTTGTTCAGAGGAATCAGTTTTCTAGGTAAGCAGCCTTCCTACCGATAACTGGGCTTTGTCAGACTTACCAGGTCATGGTATAGATAAGTCACAGCAGCAGTTCTTACTATGATAAAAGTAGCATAGTTGGAATTATATCTAAGTTTGTCCAGAGGATGTGAATAAGTTTCATGAACTAATGGACCAATTTTCTTGTTCCCATTAAGGCCTCTCTCTTTCAGCTCATGTCAGTGTCTTCATAGGATATTCCACCTGATCAGTTGATAGAAAAAGAAAAGGAAATGAGTAAAGTTCGTGTGTTAATATAATCCAACAAGTCATGACAGTGGTACTACAATCCCATTCAAAGGTAATGAATAAGAAGCAAAAGAGTTGGCCAGTCATAAACTTTGAGTGAAAGTATAAGAATTTAAAGCCATACATATGGACGTCCAGTACAGTGAGTAATAATTTAACTTGTTGGTCAAGGTGTTGAGAAAAGCAGTATTGGAAGGCCAAACAAAAGGTACATGGATTGGCATTTTCCACTCGTCTATTGTAAGTTGTACAGAGCGAGGATCTGCGCACCTCACAGTAATGTTTAGGAGAGATTATCGACTGAATAAGCAATCAAGAATAGGTCAGTAGTTCAGCTTGTTCCATAGAGTTCAGTCAGCGTCTGCATTTGTCACATGAGCTTTTGCTGTTCACCTATTAATTGAGTAATCAGGATATCAGAGACAGAGACTATGCACTGGATCAAGGAAGTGGGCTTCCTTGTATCAAGGCTGATTAGCTGCTATCATTTTGCACTTTGAATAAATCTTTCTCATCTTTTCTTACCAGAGATTAGTGCTAAACTTTCAATACGTCCTTGAAGAGACAAACTAGCCACTTGATGGTTAATTATGCCCTGCCTCTGAATGGACAGTGATTTATTATAACTAGAGCTTACTTGAATCAAGGATATGGATTTGCAATTTTCTGTCTGTAACACATCAGCCAACTCTGTAATCTGATTTTTCAAAGAAATTCTGATTGACCAGTATGAGGTTCTGCCTAATACCCCCTTGCATTAATGGGTTCACTTTACTGAAAAAGAGTCATAGTGGTGGGTGCATAGACATGTACAGCATACCACATTTACCAGAAGCTACCACACTAGTAGAGTGTCAGCATGACACTCAAAAAAAAAAAAACAAATGAGCAGATAAGGTAATGTGTTGGAGATGCCTATGATTGAGGGTTTTGTTCTTTATGAGGGATTCTACTTATTGAGCCAAATGTTGTTATACGGTAGTTTATCTCTAAAAGATAGAATGTACAGATCTGTGTGGAAATGGTGGAACTAGAAGTGGCTTCAGTCATCATTGCTTGAAATCATTCAGCTCTGCCTCTGTAGAGGCTGTGGTTGCTAGAGGGTGATTTCTTCCACTAGGGGACACTGTAAGATTCTTACTAAAAGCTCCAGCTGCCTCTTGGGAAGTTTAGGTGTCTAGTTCCACTGGTACAACAAATAGAAAGAGTGACAATGTTGGCCAATGTAATTGGCTTTGATAATCAGGAGCAAGTAGAATCAATGCTTCCATATTCAATAACGCTAGACAGTGATCCTGGGAAGAGGGTACCACAGAACTGAGAGGGCCATTGTCTTTCTACCACACCCAGCTTCACAGAGATCTTCAATTCCTTAGAACTGATTCTACACCCACAGCAATTATCTCAGAATATAACAAGAAGGGATCTAGGTTGGTGTATCCACCTGGTAGCCACTGAAACAAAGCATTTCCAAGTATGTTCAGGCTGATTGGTTCTATTTCCAGAGGAAGAAATGTGTTCAACAACTGAGGGCTAAAATATGAAAGGAGGAATCCAAATGATAGGAAATAAGGCACATATAGAATTTTGTCATTTATCCCAAAACCAAAGGGAAGGAATTATTTAGTGGTGGCTCAAAGGATATTTTTGCAGCTTGTGAATATTTGACCCTTGTTACCTAGTGGAGGGACTGGATTTCTAATAATATAGGATGTATTAGTGGGGATTCTGTAGAGGAATAGAAACAACAGAAGGAATATATATTAAAATGGGATTTAGTAGAGTTACAGACTGTGGTCCAGCTACTCCAATAATGGCTGTCTCCCAACAGACAGACCAAGAAACTGGTATTTCTTGTCCGCAAAGCTGGATGTCTCAGCTGGTCTTCTATGTTGGAATCCCAAAGAAGAAGTTTCTAAGACTAGTGAAGGAATTCTTTAGCCAATGATAATCAGGGCAAACACACAAAAAGCAAAAAGCTTCCATCTTCTGTATCCTTCTATTCAGGCTGTTACTAGAAGGTGTGGCACAGGGTTGGATGGGTTTTCCTAGCACAAATGATTCAATCAAAAAATTTCTCACAAATGCACCCAGGTGGTTGAGTTTTAGTTAATTCCAGATGTAGTTAAGTTGATAACCAAGACTAGCTCACACAAGGCCTACTTAAAGATCTATTTGGAAATTTGATTTTTTTTATTCCATGGTCCTGTTTCTGTGGCGTTACTTGACACCCAGTGTCTTTCAGTTTTTCTCATATTTATTACAAGTTCCTCATTTGTTGAGTAACTACACTGCAACTAGTTCAAATACAGATGAGATTATGAGTTGGGGTAATACAAAAGGTTGAGTAAGATAGGATGATGTCCCTTGAAGAACTTTAAATATGGTAGGTTCATTGATCAAGACTTGTGTGAAAGGTGATTTTAAAACAATTCTGAACTCAGTGCCATGGTAAGGCAAAGGAAGAAGCCCTTAAGCTTCCTGAAAATTAAGGAAAGTTTCACAAAAGATTATCTTGAGTGAAGGATTGATCAACCAGCTGAAGTGTGTCAGGATAAGAAACAAGGAGAGAGCATTCAGGACAGTGGGAACAAAAGTATAAAATACCGGTTGTAGCTGGATGTTTTTGGAAGCCAAGCAAGTTGAAATCCTGGAGATTCTGGAACCATTTCTTCCTAGAGAAAGGTTCTTATCCTACAAGTCATTATTGTCAGAAGACTCAGTATGTTCATTATTTCCCTTGCTTTGGAATTTCATTTGAGGGAACTACAGGAAATGAAGCTCCAAAAACACTTGTCCAGTACCAGACACTACTTGCATATTTCTTTTAAGAATCTTTATTAGTATGAAGTTTTTGCATTCTTGTAGGCATCCTGAAGCATTTAAATCAAGCAAAAATAAAAAAGGCAGTATCATTTTTGGAGTTCTTTGAAGGCTCAGAAAGCAAGCTATCCAAGACATTCAGAATTAATCAGATTATCCAAGAATGTGAGGCAAGAAAAAAAAAGATACTAAATGCAGAGGAAAATAACTATATTTCTATGTCATAATGTGTTTGGTATTTAATTTAGTCATAATTAGATATATCAATTTCCTAATCTCCTCGAGCATGTGATACACAAGCACACACACACACACACACACACACACACACACACACACACACACACACACACACACACACACACACAGAGAGAGAGTTTCTGGAGAAGAAATGGAAAAGGAATCACCGCAAGAAGCATTTACTCTATTATCCAGGATTTTATAGATGCATATCCAAAATATGAGTCCCGGTAAGAATAAAAAAAACCTCCTTCTTGATTCTTCTCATTTTATCCTGGTGATTTTCTTGGACTTTAATCAGATTCTACATTTTAGACATGATACACGAGTTTCTGCCAAAGGTATACTGGTTAGTAATTTGGTTTTCAGTGTGACAATCTTAAGAGATGGTAGGACCAAGCCGGGCGTGGTGGCGCATGCCTTTAATCCCAGCACTCGGGAGGCAGAGCCAGGCGGATCTCTGAGAGTTCGAGGCCAGCCTGGGCTACCAAGTGAGCTCCAGGAAAGGCGCAAAGCTACACAGAGAAACCCTGTCTCGAAAAAAAAAAACCAAAAAAAAAAAAAAAAGAGATGGTAGGACCTTGAAGAGGTAGAACATAGTTGGAATTATTGGAGACTTTAACTTCAGCAGGTTATAAGGTAGTTGTCATGAGACCTTGAGTTAGTGTTTTTAAGTGCAAGTTGCTATAAAAAGAGCAAGCCTCCTCATTTTCTCTTTGGCTTCCCTCATGGTGTAATCTCTCTTTCTCATGAACACTTTCACTATGCTATTTTCCATGATGTTATGTAGTCACAGTGGTAGCCACCAAAGAGAAAACTGATGCAACTGTATGATACTGGACTATGAGCCTCTCAAACTGTGATCTAAGTAAATCTCTTTGTAAATATATTACATGATCAGTTATTTGTTAAAGTAACAAAATGGACAAGTATACAGATTAGCCTTAGTCACTATTTTCACCATACCAGATGTCATAATTGATTATTACTGTTTCCCACCAATTCCTAGACTTGGAGACAAGGTGACTTTGTGCCTCTTTATAACATTGTAGGGAATCTTTAATTTTCAATATCCCAATTTTTGTGACCTTTATTAGTTTATATATCAATATGATGTCTATTTCTTTGTTTCTAAAACAATGATAACAACAGACCTACCTCAGAAGGTTATTTAGGATTAATTGAAATGTTTTGGGTAAATTACTTAATAGAATTCCTGGTATGTAATGAAAGTGTTAAAAAATATAAATTATTGTCTAATTCACACAGATGTACTTCAGTCACTCAATTCATAGAAGACTGAGTTGGGACATGAACCAAGGTCTTATGACTCAGTTAAATGAATGTATGGATATTTCTAATAGCTCTAGAAAGGAATTCTCGGTTCCTTGTTACTTTATTTACTAGGGTTCAATTCTTGGGGTATCAAGATGAACAAGGCATTATTTCTGCCCAGGCAGAGTTCATAGTTACTCACATGGTAGAGACTTGAGACCAGAGAGGTCATTACAGTGGAAAGGAGCAGTGATGTTCTTGATGGAGACAAACTCTAGAGGCAAAATCAGAGGCAATTTGGTTCAAAATGAGGTAAAGTAGATAATTTCTACAAAAGATATCATATGAGGTGAATTCTGTTAGCTGAATGGGACTGGCTTTGTAAAGGGGAGAGGTATGGATGTGTTTGTAGTTGGTGCGAGTTGTAGATTGTATCAGGCTTTTTCTTTTAGGTCACCAACCAGCTCCCAAATCATGACATGGAGACTTCTTATTATGGAGTTATGAAAGCTCAGCCTAGCTTATGCTCATTTCTGGCTAGCTCTTTTAAATTAAATTAACCTGTTTCTCTTTATCTACCTTTTGCCTCAGGGCTTTGCAAATTTTCTTTTCTTCTGTATCTCATGTCTTTCACTGCTTCTCATGTCTATCTGCCTAGCAGCTGCCTGGCTTCTTTTGCCCTGGTGTGTCCCTCTCTTTCTCTTTCATTCTCCAGATTTCTCCTCCTACTTATTCTCTATGCCTTCCAGCCCTGCCTATCCCTCTTTTGCCTAGCTATTGGCCATTCGGTTTTTTATTAGACCCATCAGGTACCTTAGGCAGGTAAGGTGAAACAACAATGCATCTTTTCATAATTAACAAATGCAGCAAAACAAACGTATCACATCCTTACATCATTAAACAAATGCAACAGAAACAAATGTAACATATCTTCACATAGTTAAAGTAATATTCCACAGTGTAAACAAATATAACATATATTTACATAATTAAATATTCCATAACTGTATATAGTTGTAAATAGGTGAAGACCAAGAACTTGAGCAAGTAAGATCCTAGTTTGGAGAGTATAAGTTGGAATGTGGGCGATGTAGTAGGAGATGAAGCTAGAATATTAGGGATCAGGACATAAGACTAGAGGCTATGTAATTTCCCCCTGAATAATGTGGAAATTTGATTGGTTTCAAATGTAACAATGAGATAGTTGGGTTGTACTAATTAAAAAAATTATATATTGTATGTGAGTGTGTATATGTGCATGTACATAACAAGACATGCATCTGAAGATGTGAGGAAAACTTGATGGAGTTTATCTTTTCCTTCCACTTGTTTTGTGGATTCTAAAGATTAACCTCAGGTATATAGTCTTGTATGGGAAGTTTCTTTACGTACTGAGCCATCTTGACAGCCCTGGAAATGATACTTAGTAGGGGTTACTACTGCTGTGATAAAATACCATGACTAAAGCAACTTGGGGAGGAAAGGAATTATTTGGCTTACACTTCCACATCATAGTCATCACTGAAGGAAATCAGAACAGTAACATAGGGAGGGATGGAACCTGGAGGCAGGAGCTGATACATAGTCCATGAAGGGGTGCTGCTCACTGGCTTGCTCATCATGGCTTGCTTTTTTTTATAGAACCACAAGCCCAGGGGTAGTACCACCCACATTGAGTTGGGTCCCCATCAATCCCCGATTTTAAAAAGTGCCCTACAGCCAGATACCATGGAGGCATTATCTCTACTAAGGTTCCCTCCTTTCAGATAACTCTAATGTGTCAACTGCACATAAAACTAGTCAGCACAATATTTTAAAAATTCTTGGATGGGCACATAGATAAAATATTATACCAGTACTCCATGCTAGAGATGATATTCACTCATACCATAGTATAATAGTGAGTACATGCCTGAAAAAAAATAGCATGAGGAGATAGAATGGACATAGAAGGGCAGAACTTATTGATGGATTTGATCCAAAGGGTGAATTAAAGAGAAAGAGAGAAATCTAGGTTTCTTTAAAGATTTGGACCTAAGGCAAATGACTGGCATCCAATAAGATTGAGAACACTGAAGAACATTTTTCCACTTTCTCATTTTGGGTGTGAGAAAAGCCAGTCCTTCAGAGGGTAAGTAGTACACTGTAAATTGCACAGGAATTAGGCACAAATTGGGGACTAGAGTGCATTTTCTCCAATACTTTTTCCACTGCATCAAAAAGTTCCTCAGCTCAGCAGTCTTTGTCCACTGGTAAGAGACAAATGAGTCAAATTACCATCAGAAGCCCAATATCAAAGCAGGGAGGGTAGGTGCCTGGATCATAAATCTCCAATTTTGTTAACATGACTCACATTAAAGAGAATTTATTCACTGGGCATTGATTTTTTTCTTTTAGCATTGGACTTACAATGAGTAATTTCATATAAAGCAAATACTCCTCTTGCTATTTAATGAGAGAAGAATCACAGCCTAGTCAGGAGGAGATGCGGTTCCCAATCATGATGAAAGGCCTGGCTGATGAAGGAGAGAGTTTGTTTGCATACTCTAAGAAGTCCTAGTTTTCAGCAGCTCCTAGGATGAAGAAAAAATGTGAATCAATGTATACCTCTCTTCTAAGAGACCATTGTGTTCTGGACACTGTTCTAGGCACTAAGGATATGTTACTGATCAAAAAGAGACATAACTAAATTAACTCAGCATATGGCTTAGCAGAGGAGAAAGACAATGGTAAATGCAATACATGAGTAAAATATGTAGTTTATTTGATAGAGAACAATTCTAGGGAAAAATAGAAAGCAGCTGTTATAGGATGGATTGAATCCGTCGATCATTTATATATTGAAGCCCTAACTTTCAGTTTTTCAGCATGTGACTATATTTGGAAATGAGGAACTAAAAGGATTCATTAATTTAAAATGGGGTCATTGGGATGACCACTAATCCAATATGACTTCTGTCCTTATAAAAAAATTTTAGCATGAATATGCACAAAAAAGACTATGTGAAAGCATAGATGATAGCTACTGATGCCTTACAAGAAAATAACCTTGCTTGGTGTCAAATTTCAGCCTTGGGTTCTATGAGAATAGAAATGTAGGAACAGCTCAACTGACTAACAATGGATAACTAGAGAAACAAGATGTGACATTTCCATATAATGATAAAGCATTAATCAGGCACAAAATTCAATGGAGTACATCCCTGCATATTTTAAGAATGCTGCAACATGGATGAACCTTAGAAGCAATATTTCAACTGAAAAAAGGTAGTCATAAAAGTGCATATATCATATGGTTCCATTGATATGGAATGTTTAGGAAAGGAAATTTGTGGAGGCAGAAAGGATAGTAGTAACTGTCAGGGACTAAGGAAAGAAAGGACTGAGGAGTGATTGCTTCAAAACTGGAGTTTTCTTTTTGGAGTAATGAGAATGTTTCAGAACTACATGGTGATGATTAGCTCACAAATGCTATATTATTATACTATATATTAGAGTTTTTCAGAGAAAAAGAATTCATAGGAATATATGTATTTATGCATATATGTATGCCTATATGAATTATTGGAGTTGGCTCAGATAGTTATAGAAGTTGAGATGTCTCACGAATTTTCAGTGCTATAATTCAGTTTGGTGTAGGAAGTCTTGGGAACAATAATTGTTGATGTGTGCATGAGAACAAGGCAAGATGATTTCCAAGCTCAAATAAGAACTAAATTCATATATCCCTGCTCTTTTCTTCTTCTGCTCTGGCCCTCTAAATTAAAAATGTTTATTTCTTTACTCAGTCTACCACATTAAATGCTAATAACTTCCAGAAATACTGTCACAGACATAGCCATAAACAGTATTTTAAGCAGCTATCTGATCACTCCTTAGCTCAACCAAGTTATAAGGTTTCAAGTTGACACATAAAATTAACTATTGCATACTAGAGTGAATATGTTCATAAAATTAATTATTACACATTACAGGGAACATGTCTGTAACCCAAAGTAATGTTTGAATGGAAGACTTCCATAATATGATATGTATGCATGAAAACATGAAATATACAATATATAGTATATATGTGTATATAATCATTTTGACTGTTCTATTAAGAATATAACAATAAATGAGTGGCAAGAATAAAAGCAGGGAAGTCATTTAGAAGCTATTTAAGTAGCATAATTGGAAGAAGATTCTGGTTTAGACTAGAGTGATACTGGTAGTGGTGGTGAGAATTTTTTAAATATTGAAGTTATGCTGAAGCTTGATACAATTTTCATTAACAGATCATGGGTTCAGAAAAAGTCCAGACCAAAGGATACTTCAAGATTTCTTTTTTTACTTGATCAAGGGAAAGAATGAAGTTGCTGTCAAATGAAAAAAGAACATACTTGCAAAAAAAATTAGAGGGTATTTTTGTTTTGTTTGTTTCAGGAGACTGTAAGTGTAATTCCTATTAGGTACCCACGTATACATATTAATCACATAGGTTCATGGGGAACCCTGAGTTTTGTGGAAAGGCTTGAGAAAGAGATAATGTCTTAGTCACTGTTCTATTGCTGTGAAGAGACACCATGACTACAGCAACTCATAAAAGAAAGCATTTAACTGGGACTGGCTTACAGTTTCAGAAGGCTAGTCCGTTATCATCATGGCAGGGAGCATGGTGGCACACAGGCAGACATGGTACTGGAGAAGTTGAGAGTTCTACATCTGGATCCACAGGCAGCAGGAAGAGAGAGACACTGGGCATGTCTTGGGCCCTTGAAAGTTCAAAGCCCACCCCCAGTGACACCTTTTTTCTAACAAGGCCACATCTATGCCAACAAGGCCACACCTTCTAATCCTTTCATATAGTATTACTTCCTATTTACCAAGCATTCAAATATATGAGCCTATGGGGGTCATTATTATTCAAACCACCACAGATACCGATGTAGGTTTTCACCATGTAAATAGAATTTTAAGCCATGATACTTAGATTCATCAAGAGATGGTTCTTCTTTATATTGATTGTTGAGCCACATTGTAGAAACACAATACTGATAGAGGTAATGTGGTTACTTTAATAATGCTACCCTGGTTTGGCACCAGTGTGACGCAGAAGCAATGATCACTTTACTCTAAATATCTCCTAATGTGATTAGGGTGACATTATTTTTCTACTCTAAGCAGTTTCCAGCCTAAAGAGAGAAACACTGTACCTCTCTAGGAATTCTACCCCTGGGGGGTGATGAGAAAGACATGTGACCTATCAGGGTTTTCCTGATGCTTACAACTACCATCAAGTAGTGGGGGCTCAGAAAACATTACCATAACCCAGATAGATTACAGTCCAGTTAAGAACAAGAAGATACATGCATGTTATAGCCCAAAGCTGAATATCAGCTAATGTCCATGTCTGGGAAGAGCAATTAGGGTTCATTAATTGAGTTGCTGGTAACACTGCCATTCTCAAGGCTAATTATCCTTAATTGGAGTTGTCTACTTTGATAATAAGCATTTGGTTCTCTTCCATTCAATTTAACAATGTTCCAGACACCACACTAGACACTTCAGGGAATTCCATAGTTTAAAGAACTCAATATTAAATCATGGAATCAGTCCAGTACATAGATAATTCCAACACTAGGCAGAATATAATGAGCAATGCAAATAATTATATGATTGAGTTAGATCAGCATAAGAAAGGAAGAATAATTCTGTCTTGGTGAGACAAGTTGGATGGAACTTTGTAGAAGTAGTAATAGTTGAGCAGGAACTTAAGAGAATTGT
Organism: Peromyscus maniculatus bairdii; assembly: GCF_049852395.1. Lineage (NCBI taxonomy): Eukaryota > Metazoa > Chordata > Mammalia > Rodentia > Cricetidae > Peromyscus > Peromyscus maniculatus. The sequence goes on along the minus strand of NC_134875.1, from coordinate 25,784,900 downwards.
TAAATTTCCACAGGTAGGGGAAAGGCAGTCTAGGCAAAAGAAAGATGCAGGTGCCTGGGAGGTTAAAATGCACAATATTCATAATTACTTATCTATGTATATATACTTATTCATTTCAATTATCTTCTAATTTTGTAAACATTATCTGAACACTTGTGTTCTATGTGCCCTATAACATGTTCTCATTATGGCAATATAACAAAAGAATTTCCTGTCCTCAAGGAGCTTACACTCTAGGTGACTAAGTTAGCACAAAAATAAATAAGTAAATAAATATTTTGGTATTAAAATGTTGTTTAAGAAAAATTGCAGGGTGATGTTGAAAAAATGTTCTAGGGGTGATAAGGGATGTTCTTTCTGCGAAAATGTCAAGCAAGCAAACAATGTAGTGAAATAAAAGAGTGGATCAAATATATAGGCAGCAAAAGAACATTTCAATTGTAGAAAATGGCAAGTGAGAGCACCGTATGACAAGAGCACACTTGCTGTGTCCTAACATCACCAAGTCTTGAGTAACAAGAATAGCTCAGCTGCCACTTTCCACTACAGGGGGTCACGAGATAGAAGCAGGCTTGAGAGTTATGGAAGAACTGGAATCTTGTTTATAGTATAAGTTCAAAAGGTTTGTTAGCCACCCACATGTAGGTACATGTAATGGCTACCTTCATTGCTAATTTTACTGGATTTGAAATAAACTAAATTGCATGCCCCCTGTCTGTGGGGGCAGTTTCCAGAGAGATTTAAGCGAGGAGAGACCTGCACTTACCATGAGACTGAATACAAAGGAGAAAGCCAGTGTAGCTGCCTTATTTCTCTATCTCTGCTTCCTGACTGCTGGCACAATGTGCCTCATGTTCCTGTCACCCCACCATGAAGGACTGCATATTCAAAGTATGAGCCAAATTAAACCCTTCCTTAAGATGCTTTCTTATGTATTTGCCATAGCAAAAAAAAATGAATAAAGTGCTCAAATGGTCAATTGGATACATGTCTGTGTAGTTTAAGTCAGATGTTTAATGTAGAGATAAGAACTGAGGAGTAGATGTAATAATTGTGGTATTTAACAATATGATGTGAAACTGGATGAGATTACAAGATAGTAAAACGCTTCAAAGATAATATCTAAGGTGCTTCAATGTTAAATATTTAGATTAATCAGAAGGGAAAAAAAGTGACTAGTAACAAATGATTACTGAAGAGTTTCCTTCAAACTAATGCAAATCATAATGAAATATTGAGTTAATTATAGTATGGACATAGAGATACAGAGGTGATTTCAGAGTTTAGCAAGATGTCATGAGAATAAAATCCTTTTGAAGCTTGGCAGGAAGAGAAAGGACATAAGAAGCCGTCTAGTCATTATTCTGGTTCAGACGACTAAGCAAGTGATAGCAATTAAGTAGTAAAGGGGCCATGAGCATGGAAGAGTAAACTGGATTGAGTATAGGAATCAGGATATGTTGGGTTTAGTTTTGAGGCAATTGAGTTTGAGGTTTTTGTAAGGCATATAAGTAGAGATAACACACTATCAGTTGTAATGACAGATCTATAGAATATTTTTGTTCAAAATGACAATATTTTTGAGACATGTACTTACCACCCAGCTTTAAAATGCATTGTCTATTGATAGCTGATGGTTGGTGGGGAAAGATATTTAGCATGGAGTAATACAAATTCTGGATCTAATCTGCCACTTATTCACTTATTGACTGTGGGTCTGTTGGATAGTCATGCTAGCTCTCTAAGCTTATTTTTCATTGGTAAATAAGAATATTATTAATGATTTAAGGAGGGATTGTTTTGAGGGATAAAGGAGGTATTGCATTGGAAATATTTAGGAGAAATGAGTGCCTATAACATTTGGTTGAGTGAAGATATGGATAAAAAATTAGTTTGAGCACTTCTTAGGAGCTCTGGAGAACTCTAAACAGGGCTACTTAAGCAAAATAATACATGCCTGGGACATGAATTTGGATGGGAGTAACAATGGCCAGGTGGTTCCCTAGAGACCCTAGAAAGTTGACAGAAAGCCTTTAGGAAGGATTTTAGGGAAATTCATCTTGACCCACATGAAACCAGCGAGGCCCACTCTTTACTAGGTCTGTTGTTGAGAGGGGGAACTAAAAATCACAGTATAACATAATAACTATGAAAGAAAGACAGAGCAACAGAGACTGAGACTGACTTAGAGTGACAGAGACTGAAAAATGAGAAGTTAATTTTCATTATCAGAGTACTTGAAAGAGACTAGCATAGAGCTTGACAGTATGTCAGCACTGAGTATACACTGAATGAATGTATGAATGGAACAGGAAGCAGGCTGGGAGGAGAGAAAGATACACACAGAGGGAATGGTATAAGGGTACAAAAGTGGATTTGTAAGTGAAATCAATTCTGCAAACATTATTGATCTCACATGCTTGCTGGGTACCTAGAAAATGAGAAGGTCGAAGTACAGTGCTGACTCACCAATACCGACAAGCAAGGACATGTTGATAGCTACAGAAAAGGTCTTGGGAAATGGTCACTGATCTCGATTGTGATAGTGTGTGTGTGTGTGTGTGTGTGTGTGTGTGTGTGTGTGTGTGTGCATGTGTGCCCTCAGAACGTTCTTATCCTGCTTACTTATGGGATGCTCCAGTTTCCCTATTCCTACTGTACGCCAAATTCTAGTCATCAACAAGCAATCTTAATATCCATTGTTACTAAATAAAACTGAGAAGAAAGTTAAATTGGAAACTCACTGATCACCTAGTTAGATAAAATTTCTTTTCTTATCAAGATCTCAAAACACTTTCTATATGCCAATACCAAACATGCTGAGAAAGAGATCATGGATACACTCCCATTCACAATTGCCTCTAATAATACCTATGAATAAACCTAACCAAGGAGGTATAACACCTATACAATGAATATTTTTAAATCACCAAGGAAAGGTATTAGGGATGTATCAGAAGATGAAAAGACCTCCCAGGCTCAAGAATTGGTAGAATTAATATGGTGAAAATGATCATCCTACCAAAGTAATTTAAATATTCAATGCAACCCCAACCAAAATCCTAACAATATTCATTACAAAAATGGAAAAAATCTTCAATTACTATGGAACTACAAAAGACCCTAAATAGCCAAAGCAATCCTGAGCAAAAAGAACAATGCTGCAAATGATTGCCAGCCCACATTTCAAGACCTATTATGGAGCTATAGTAATAGAATCAGCACGGTATTGGCACAAACACAGGCACGCAGATCAATGGAACAAAATAGAAGACCTAAACATCAGTGCACATAACTATAATCATCTGATATTGACAAAAATATTCCAAAAATATACACTGTAGAAAAGACAGAATCTTTAACAAATGGTTCTGGGAAAGATGGATGTCCACATGTCAAAAATAAAACTGGACTATTATCTATCATCTTATACAAAAATCAACTCCATATTGAAGAAAGATTTCATTGTGAAACCTGAAACACTGAAACTGCTAGAAGAAAATGCTGGCAGTACCCTACAAAATAAAGGTGAAGGAAAGGACTATCTGAATAGAACTCCATCTGCTCAGGAACTAGAGCCAATAATTGACAAGTGGGATATCAGAAAACTGAAAGTCTTTTGTGCAACAAAGGAAACAATCAACTGAGAGTAGGAGAGAATCTTTGCAAACTACACATCTAATAGAGGATTAATATCCAAAATATACAAAGAACCCAAAAACAAACTGTCAAGACCAGAAATCCATAGGGAATCATTTATTTTATGTTTACTTCAAGTACACACACATATATGGTGACATTGTTCCCCAAAGAGCCATCAATTGTCTAGCAAAACTCCAGTGGCAGAATGCGAAACCTTCTTTTGAGTTGTTAGTCAGGGAACTTTTTAGGAGAAATATAGGCTATTACTTTGCCCTTGATTGTGTCTCTATTGCTGAAGACACCATAGACTTCAGACAGATGACATGAAACAGACCTGAATGTCTCTTCTCTGAAGACTAGCCTGAAAAATACTGGAAGTAGCCCTGTAAGATGTTAAGGAAGAAAAGCAACTGATAGTTCTAACTTAGCTGTAATGCCCATGAGTCACAACAACGACCAGAGTGGCAAGATATTCCTAAAGCTCATATATTTGAATACTTGATCCCTAGTTGTTGGAACTGTTTGGGAAGGTTTGGGATATATGATCTTTTTGGAGGAGGTGCGTCAACCAGAGGCAGGATTTAAAGTTTCAAAAGCCCACACCATTCCAAGTTAGTTTTTTCTCAGCCTCACTTATGGGTAAGGATGTAAGCTCTTAACTTAATGGCTTTAGCAACACAACTACTTGCCTGCTGCCATGCTTCCCATAATGGTGGCAATAGATATATCTTCAGAAACTATAAGGCCCTTCATAAACCTTTTCTTCTATTGGATGCTGTGCCTATGGTATTGTGGTGGTATTGTGTTCCCCAAAATATTGTGTACTCTAATAAATTTATCTGGAATCAGAGAACAAACAGCCACTAAATACAAAGGCTAGAAAATGGTGGCACTCACACCTTTAATCCTAGCATTCCAGAGATAGAAATCCCTCTGGATCTCTGTGAGTTCAAGGCCACATTGGAAATAGCCAAGCATGGTGACACATGCCTTTAATCCCAGAAAGCCAGCCTTTAATCCCAGGGAGTGGTGGTAGAAAGCAGAAAGATATATAAGGCGTGAGGACCAGAAACTAGAAGATTTTGGCTGGTTAAGCATTCAGGCTTTTGAGCAGTAGTTCAGCTGATACCCATTCCGGATGAGGACTCAGAGACCTCCAGTCTGAGGAGACAAGACCAGCTGAGGATCCGGCGAGGTGAGATAGCTGTGGCTTGTTCTGTCTCTCTGATCTACCAGCATGGACCCCAATAACTCGCCTCAGGTTTGATTTTATTAATAAGAACTTTTAAGATTCCTACTACATGGTATCTTATCATAGCAATTGAAAAGAAACAAAAACAAGCAGCAAGGAAAATGAAGTTTCAGGAAAATGTATGGAGTTGAAAAATATATTGAGTGAGGTGACTCAAGCCCAGAAAAACAAAAGCCACATAGTCTTACTCCTATTGGATCCTAGCTTTGAATTTTTAGATTTGGGTGTTTACCTTGGAGTGCCTTTAGAGACTGGGACTCTAGAATGGGGCTCTTTGAAATGGTATGAGGCCTTCATGAAGGGAAATGATAGAACACTTGTGATATGAAAGCACATAAAGGGGGAACGCTGGTGGTAGAAAGGTTCAACTGGAGGTGCGGGGGCTAGAAGACAGAGTTAATCAAAATAAAGGATATATGAAAAAGTCTTGTGGAAACGTACTATATTGTAAGCTGATTAAAATATAATTTAAGGAAAGAGTTTAAAGAGAGACGGACTTCTCCCAGAAAGCACAAGCCATTTAACAAAAATCTCATTGGGTGGAGTAAGACTTGTTATACTGGGAGATCCTAAAGAATACAAGCTCTTGTCATCATTCTTGGTTGCTCACTACACCTCCATTACTCTATTGCTGAAGAACTAGATTAGTGAATTGCTTGAATTAAGCTAGACACTTCCTTGTTGATGGCTACATTTTTTATTAAGAAAGTTTTTTATTCCCTTTACATACCAAAGATCCTCCTCTTCCCTCTTCCCACCCCTCCAGCCTCCACCCCAACTCACCCCTCATTCCCTCCTACAAGAAGGTAAGGCCTCCCATGGGGAGTCAGCAGAGCCTGGTACATTTAGTAGAGGCAAATCCAAGCTCCTAACCCTGCCTCAAGGCTGTGCAAGGTATCCCATAATAGGTAGTGGGCTCCAAAAAGCCTGCTCATGCACCTGGGATGGATTCTGATCCTATTGCCCAATGGCCCTGTAAGCAGATCAAACTACACAATTGTCTTGCTTATGCAGAGGGCCTAGTACAGTCCCATGGAGGCTCCACAGCTCTTGGTCTAAAGTTCATGAGTTCCCACCAGTTTGGTTTGGTTGTCTCTGTAGGTTTCCCCATCATGATCTTGATGTCCTTACTCATAGAATCCCTCTTCTCGCTCTTCAACTGGACTCCTGGAGCTTGGCCTGGTGTTTGGCTGTGGATCTCTGCATCTGCTTTCATCAGTTACTGGAGAACCGCTCTGTGGTGACACTTAGGGTATTCACCAATCTGATTAATGGGGTAAGCCATTTCAGGCATGTTCTCCACTATTGCTAGTATTCTAAGATGTGGGTCATCCTTGGGGATTCCAAGGAACTTCCCTAGCACCGGGTTTCTCCCTATCCTCATGATAGCTCCCTCTATCATGGTATCTCTTTCATTGTTCTCCCACTCCATATCTGTTCCAGCTCAACCATCCTGTTCCTTTAAGTTCTCTACACAAACCCCCTACCCTCCATTGCACACATCTCATCCTCATGCAGATCTCATCTATTTCCCCTTCTCAGGGTGATCCATTCTTCCCTCTTTGGGTCCTCCTTGTTAGCTAGCTTCTCTGGAATTGTGGGTTGTAGTCTGGTCATCCCTTCCCTCATATCTAGTATCCACCTATGAGCGAGTACATATCATGTTTGTCCTTCTGAGTCTGGGTTACCTCACTCAGCATGGTATTTTCTAGTTCCATCCATTTGCCTGCAAATTTCATGATGTCATTTTTTTTTTACTGCTGAGTAGTACTCAATTGTGTATACATACCACATTTTCTTTATCCATTCTTCGATTGAGGGGCATCTAGGTTGTTTCCAGGTTTTAGCTATTACGAATAATGCTGCTACGAACATAGTTGAGCAAGCGTCCTTGTGATATGATTGAACATTCCTTGGGTATATGCCCAAGAGTGTTATAACTGGGTCTTGAGGAAGATTGATTTCTAATTTTCTGAGAAACTGCCATCCTGATTTCCAAAGTGGCTGTATAAGTTTGCACTCCACCAACAGTAGAGGAGTATTTTCCTTGCACCACATCCTCTCCAACATAAGCTGTCTTCAGTTTTTATGATCTTAGATGGCTAGATTTTTATAATGTTCAAAAGTGCTACGCTGGCTACTGGAGGTGAAGAAGCATCAATGGTCTTACTCTACTGTGAGCTACAATACTAAACTGCAGCCAAGATGTGCAATATTAACATGACTGTATGTCAGTAATGAATCACATTCTGATTGGATTTTTATGCTTGTTTCACAGAAAGAACTGGTACTGGTTATTGTAAACTTAGCCCATAGCTGGGAAGGTCATAGGCCCAAGTGGGGAATGTACTATTGTTATTTTACTAAATGCATATGGTAGCAAAGTACCTTCTAAATTTGTTTCTACTCATAGATTATTGCTGCTCTCAGCCATAGGCACAGAACCTTCTGTTTGCATTGGATTATAGTTAGTGCAGAAACTCATAACTAGTCAAGGTGCTGAGGAAAAGTTGAGTGCCCAGCTTTAAAGAGAACATCTCTATCACACCTTCCATGGCTCTGGGAGTTGGAAGTTTTTTAGGCCATGCCTAGAATCAGAGACAATTTTGAATATAGTTCATTTTTATGCAATTTCCAGCTCCCTTTCAAAACATACAAATCCTCATGTTGTTGTTTTCTTTACTGTGTTTGATTGGCAATTTAGGCCTTCTATTTGGGAAATAAAATTTAGAAGGAGGTCACTGTGGAGTTGGAGATAATAGAAAGAAAAGAACAAAAAAAGGGCCCATGAGACGGCTCAGCAGGGGAACCACATGGTAGAAGGAAAGAACTACAAATTATCCTCTGGCCTCGATAAGCACCCTTCCCCCTCCACAAAAAAAGAAATGTTAAAAATAAGTACAAAAGATCAGCTGACCAAATTGGCCAATTTGACTGGTATCATTTGAATAGTCAAGTCAACTGATTAGAAGTTACATTTGATTATTTGGCATCACAGGGTTCTTAGGACACAGCATTTTGCTTTTTAGTTAGTCATTGTAATGTGTTAGTCATGGACAATGAATAATAAACAAAAAGCTTAGAACTAAATCACACGCAAGGCAGTTTATAATGAGTTGCTTAATGACAAAATGAAGCCAGTTGTAGTGGCTAGGTATGGGCACAGCTGAAGACCTTGGCTTTCAGATTGTTTTTGAGTGGTGTGATTGACATAATTGCAATTGAATTGTACTCTTCTTGAAGCCAGCATGACAAATGGAAACAACTAGGTTTATAAAACACACACATATCAAATCATTCCATTGTTAAGATTTATTCTCTTAGGGGTATTTTCAAAAAAACCTTGATTTGTAAAATCAATGTTTAAGGTGCATTTCCAGAGCAGGACATGCCTTTTGCATGAAGCAAGTGGAAATCATCATTCAGGAACTATTCTCAGTGATATATGTTCCATTATTGTTCTATAGATCAGCATCCACCTCCCAAAGACACCAAACCTATAGTCAAACTTTAGGGTAGCTGAAGCCTCACTTGTTACTTTGTGAGGGGATCTAAGGAAGAAGGACAGATAACTGAAATGCTGCTACTTTGTTTGGAACACTATGGTGTCAAGATTCTTAGAATAGCTCCTAGTATTTCCAGAGGGAGAAGAGACATTTGTAGGGGATACTTAATGCTTTGTGGTTTTATAATCATTTTTATATTTAAACAACAGTTATCTGAAATCATGGAACAGAGCTGAGTTGAGACCAAATGTCCATGTTGATGGATTAGAAAAACGTTGGTAGGTAGAAGACAGGACATTCTCCCCTGAGAACAGTGATATAATTTCCCACCTCCCAAGAGACAGTTCTAAAAATGTAAGTGTGGGAGGTGGGAAACACGCATCTGAAGCCATCAAGGAAAGAAAAAATGACTACTTTGTAAACCTAGTACAATTTCAAGGAAGGCATAGTTTCCCTATGTTAGTTTCTGCAAACTTTATGCCAGTATAGACTAGATTTGAGGAACTAGAGCTTGACCTGAATGTAGAATGTAGCATGTAGAAGAGATATCCCTTCATTGAAAAATGAAAGCCTGAAGCTTTGCTATGTTCCAGGCTCTAAACTTTGCATCGCACCCTTCATTTCTTGAAGTGGATTGAATCAACTGCAGACGGTTGACCTCGAGTATAGCTGTTAAGTTCTTATTTCTTTCACACAAGTAAATGTTACTGCCTGCATTTATCTCAGGTTCTCAAGAACAAACAATATTCAGAAGCTAATCTCTTCAGATTCTCTGGACCACTTGAGACTAGCTTTGGAAAGAGGAGTTAGAACATGGTGAGATTCTCAGAAGGAAATGAAGGGAGTCTTTGGGTGCAGCCAAATAAAAGTTAAAAATCTCCCATGTCTTGACTGGTTACAGAAGATGGCCGGTTTAGGCTCTGTTTCCCCCTCCTCCAGCCCTGATACAAGGGTGTGTGCCTTGTCTTTTTGTAATTTGTTATGCTGTGTTGAGTTGACATCCCTGAAAGGCCTGCTCTTTTCTGAAGGGAAACGGAAGAGGAGTGGATCTGGGGAAGAAAAGAGGTGTGTGTGGGGGTAGCTAGGTGGAGTGAAGGGAGGGGTAGCTGTGGTTGGAATGTATTGTATGAGAGAAGAATATTTTTTTTAAATCAACCATGTTTTATCCTCTGCTCTTAAACACTCTGCAGCCCGTATAAATACTCAAACCCTTGGATATCGTTAACATAGAGCTGTGGTGCATATCAACAAAGCTGTATTCACTTCTAGTTAATTTTAGGAGTCACACAGATTAAGTTCAAACTTCCTGAGAAACAATGATGTTTTAACTTTGCTTAACTGACATATAATTATATTTATTTTTTGTTGGTGCAGTGTGACATTTTGATCCACATATACAATGTTTGATGACCCAATAATAACAATGATAATCATTTCTATCTCAATAATTTGTTTGTTTGAACAAATATTCAAGGTATCTTTTGTTGCTTCCCATCACCCATTAATCTGTGTTATGCAATAACTCCTAAATGGTCTACCAAAGTGTTGCCTTTATTTCTACTCCATTCTGCAAATATGTAATCTCTCTATAGTGCCTATTTTATCCTATCACTTTCATGCTCAAGATCCACAAATGATTTCTCATTTTCATTTTTGCTATACCTTTAAAAAGTCAATTCTATTTTATTTGCTGTAAAACTGATCCATGATTATTTCCAAGTTTTTAGAGGAGATGGGTATGATATAGATGTCCAATTTAGGGCTTAGCACTATACAGTCCCATATTCTCTGCACTTTAGCAAGTTGTGGGTCTCTGTTAATCATCATGTATTTCAAGAAGGAAAGTCCCCGTTGATGGTTGAAAGACGTAGTAATCTATGGGCATAGAAATAAATTATTAGGAGTCATTTTAATATTGTACCATTTAGCAGACTAGTAATAGTAGGATTTCCCCTAGAGTCTGTGACCTATCCAATCACAAGTTCTTGGTCCCAATAACAGTGCCAAAAATGGATTACATAATATGGAATGATTCTTAAATCCAATCAGAAAATGTTTGGTTAGTCCAATAATATTCATGCCAGTACTGCATCAGTAGGCCTATCTTGCTAGGACAGTTGTTATTATAGCTCACAGGGTAAGCTGGGTAAGACTGATGATTACATTTATCCTCTGGTAGTATGTACAGAACCTTCTAGCATGATGAAAGATAGGGGGATGAAACTTTCAGGTCAAAGCTGGCTTGGCTTTAGAAGGAGAGGACATGAAATTGGGTAGGTAGGGAGATAGGGATGGATCTGGGAGGATTTTTCAGGGGGTTAAATATGATAAAATATGATATACTGTATGAAATTTACAAAAAAAATTGATAATATATTTTTAAAAATAACAAAGGAAATAGAAAATTATTTTAATTTAAAAATGTAAATAAATATTATAAAATATGTGAAAAACATTTAAAACATGCTTAGAGCAAAATTTACAGAATATCCTCATACTAGGAAAGTAGAAAGCTTTCAAATCAGCTATCTGAACTTCTAGCTTGAGAAAGGAGAGAAATAGAGCTAAATAAAATTCCAAAGCCAAAAGAGATTTAAAAATGCACAGAACACAAATCCATAGCAGAGAAAAAATGATAAAAATCAATAAAAACAAGTCCTGGTTCTGGGATCAGAACAATAGCATTCATAAAACCCAAGCCTGGACAGGAGGTGATGGCACACATCTTTAATCCCAGCACTTGGGAGGCAGAGGCAGGCAGATCTCTATGAGTTTGAGGCCAGCCTGGTCTACAAAGTGAGTTCCAGCACAGCCAGGGCACAGAGAAACCCTGTCTCAAAAAACCAAAACTCCAAACAACAACAACAACAACAAAATAAAAACCTCAAGCCTAGGTTTTGGTTCAAGAAGAAAGAAGACAGGAATTAGTAACGTTAGGATGGAAAGAAGGGCACTAGTACTAAGTGTAGAGAATTTTGAAAGATAATGAGGAATTATTTTCAATAATTCATGCCAACAAACTTGATCATTTACAGTAAATAGACAAATTATGAAAAGACCTTATCATGGATAATCTGTAAAATCTATCAATCAACCAACAACCTAAATAGTTCTACATCTACTACAGAAACTAAATTTATACCTTGAATCACCCAAGTGAATAGAAATAACAAAACTATCAGTCACAAATTATCCTGTACAAGTTTTTCCAAGCATAATTTTAGAAAAAATAACATAAACTAGTAACAAATTTTCCAAGAAATACAACTGGAAGAAGCAGTGAAAAACACATTTGCTGATATTCCAAAATTATTCTGATATCAAAACTCAAAAAAGGCATCACAGCTTATTAAATATACATTTCTCACAAATATAGCTGCAGAACACTTTAGCAAAATATTAACAAACTGAATCCAGCAATATAGAGGAAATAGCACATGGTTGTGATAGGCAAAATAATAGTCCTAAATAGCTTTCCATGCCCAAAGTGAGTAATATAATAATAATTTTTATTATAATTATAACATACATGCATATATATACACATATATGTTCAATATACTGAGTGACAGATTTTTGAAGAGTAAATTACTCTTTCACATATAATTTACAGCCTATATTTAGTTGGTTTTCAATACAGAAAGATGACTTTGGCTTATTCAGTGGGCTTAAATAGAACCACAAGATCTTTAAAAGAAGGAGGCAGAAGGACATTCAGTGTCAGAAGGACATGGCAGGAGCATTACACATCCAGCCATTGCCAACTCTGAAGCTAGAAAGGAGTAATGCACCTAGAAATGAATATAAAAATCTGCTTAGAGTTAAGGAAAGGTAAGAAAATGAAATCTCTCCTACAGTTTTCAAAGAGGAATATAATCCTACCATCACCTTGATTTTGGCCCAGAGAGACCCAAGTTAGACTTCTAATTGACAGTTATTAGATAATAAGGTTGGATTGTTTTCATTCACTAAATTTGATCATGTGAGGATCTATTTCTAGCTTTTGAGGAACCCCCACACTGATTTCCATAGTGACAGCTCCAGTTTGCACACCCACCAGCCCTTAATCAGTGTTTCTCTCTCCTGGCATCTACAACCAGTACTTGTTGTCATTTCTTTCTGTCTTAGCCAGTATGGCTGGAATAAGATGATCTCAAAGTAGTTTTAGTTTGCATTTCCCTGATGACTAGAGATGTTGAACATTTAAAAATTATTTCTCAGCCAATTCTGTATCAGCTTTTAAGAACTCTCTGTTTACTTCCATACCCCAGTTTAAATTGGTTTCTTTGCTTTCTTGATGTTTAGTTTTTGAAATTCTTTCTATATTCTAGATACTAATGTTCTGTAGGATGTTTATAGTTGGTAAAGAAGTTTGTTTCCACTCTGTATGCTGCTTCTTCACTTGAGTAATGGTATTTTTTGCTTTACAAAAGCTTTCTAGTTTCATGTAGTCCCCTTGGCCAGTTGTTGGTCGCCCCCACACTAGTTGGGGTCTTGTTCAGAAAGCCCCTTCCTGTGCTCTAAATTCAAGCATATTCCATATTTTTCCTGTATCAGGTCTTATGCTAAAGTCCTTGATCCATCTGGAATTTAGTTTTGTGTAGAGTGAGAGATAAGGATCTCTTCTAGTTCTTCTACATGTATCTATCCAGTTTGGTCAGCACCTGGTTGAAAATGCTGTCTTTCCGCCTGTGTGTATTTTTGGTCTCTTTATCAAAAATCAGGTGACCATAGATTCCACACCATATTACTATAGCTCTGTAGTACACCTTAAAATCAGTATTTTAATTATTCAGGGTTTTATTTTTTGTAATGTGTGAATGTGTGTCTGTGTGATGTGTTTCTATGTAAAATTGAAGGTTTTTTCAGTGTCTGAAAAATTGCATTGGAATTTTGATGGGGACTGCATTAAACCTGTAGATTTGCTTTTGATAGGATGGCCATTTTCAGAACATTAATTCTAGCTATTGATGAGCATAAAAATTCTCTCCATGTTCTGGTATACTTTTCAATTTCTTTATTCAATATTTAAGAGTTTTTATTATACAAATCTTTTGCCTAGTAAAATTTATTCCAAGGTATTTTATTTTTAGAGGCTTTTATGAGTGCTATTATTTTCTTGATTTGTCTCATGATATGTTTCTCATTTGTATAGAGAAAGGCTACTGATTTGTGTGTGTTTTATTCTGCAACTATACTGAATGTGTTTATCAGTTATAGGAGTTTTCTGGTGACCTGTTTAGGGTTTTATATATAGACTAATTCTCAGAAACACTTCAAAAAGATTATCCACCATAATCAAGTCAGCTTCATCCCAGAGATTTAGGGATGTTTTATCATACATAAATCAATAAGTGTAATTCATCACATCAAGATTCAATGACAGATAGCACATGATCATCTCTTTAGATGCAGAAAGACATTTGACAAAATTTAACATGCCTTCATGATAAAAGTCCTATAGACTGTAGGGATATCGGTGATATATTTTAACATAATGAAGGAAATACCCAGCAGTCCCACAGCCAACGTTGTGTAAAATGAAGAAAAGTGCAAAGCATTGCCACTAAAATTAGGAAGAAGACAAAGATGTCCATTTTCACCATTACTGTGCAATAGAGTGTTTGGAATCTTAGCTAGAACAATAAGACAAGTGAAGAGAAGAATTCCAAGTCTTCGCTAGTTCCCCCCTGTGGTTGTTTTTTTTTTTTTTTAGTTCTGTGAGAGTTTTGTTCAATGTGTTTTATCATAATCGTCTCCCTCTCCCAACTCCCCTCAGCTTCATCTCTTTCTGACCCAAATCTTTGTCATATATTTTAAACATCCTTTGAGACCAATTTGTGCTGCCCAAATATTTTTTCTATATGTGATCTTCCACTGGAACATGGTCAACTTGCCAGGGGCTATACACTTAGAGAAACTGTTTCTGCCTCTCCTAGCAGTTAATAATTACCAATGGTACCAGTAAGGGTTGTGGTGGTATTGTGTTCCCCAAAATATTGTGTACCTTAATAAACTTATCTGGGGTCAGAGAACAGAAAAGCCACTAGTTAGGCAGTGATAACACATGCCCTTAATCCTAGCATTCCAGAGGCAGAAATCCATCTGGGATCTCTGTGAGTTCAAGGCCACATTGGAAACAGCCAGGCATGGTGACTCACACCTTTAATCCCAGGAAGCAAGCCTTTAATCCTAGGGAGTGATGGTAGAAAGCAGAAAGGTATATAAGGTGTGAGGACCAGAAACTAGAAGCATTTGGCTGGTTAAGCATTTGGCTGGTTAAGCATTTGGCTGGTTAAGCTTTCAGACTTTGGAGCAGCAGCTCAGTTGAGAGCCATTCTGGATGAGGACTCAGAGGCCTCCAGTCTGAGGAGAGAGGACCAGCTGAGGATCCGGCGAGGTGAGGTAGCTGTGGCTTGTTCTGTCTCTCTGATCTTCCAGCTTCACCCCAATACCTGGCCTCAGGTTTGATTTTATTAATAAGAACTTTTAAGATTCCTGCTACAAAGGGTGGCACTTCATGCCCAACTCCTATCCTCATGCTGAGATTTTGTATGGATTAGGCTTATATAGGTCTTTTCCATGCTTCACATCTACTGTGAATTTATATGTGCAGCTGTCCTGATGTGTCTAGAAGATTCAGGCAATTAATGGCTGCTGAGAGAGAAGGGATAAGTCTTATCCAAGGATGATTCCCCTGATAGGTTATCCAAGCCTAAGTAGTCAGCCCTAAAAATATATGAATGTGAAAAATACACTAATTTTTTGTGGAAGGTTGTATCTATAAATTTACATGTATACACACACACATATCAACAATAACTAAAAAAGAAGTTACAAATTTGAAATGGATTGAGGGGGGAGTGTGGGAAGAGTTGGAGGGAAGAAGGAGGATAATGATGAAAATCCAATACTTTTAAATAAAATTCTAATTTTTTTCAAAAAGGTAAGAGCTTAGAAACAATTTGTTACTAGGTTCATTTAGCAGAGTAATAGTGCTAGATTCTCTCCTAAGGCATATGATCTAGCTAGCCATGGGTTTGGGGACCAGTTAACAGTACCAGTAATGAGTAACATCTTGTGAAGCAGGCTTTAAATCCAATCAGTAAGTGGTTAGTTGCTCTCATAACATTCATGCCACTATTGTACGGCCATATTTTTACCAGGTCAGTTATTACTGTAGTTCACAGGGTTCACAACTGGTATGACAATTTGATGACTTTTCTATAGTTCCAGCGCTATGAAAGCTAGCCACTAGGGATGCAGCTTTCAGATCATTACAAGTTGATTTCTGCCTGTACTATGAGCCAAGTATATGATGTCTTCATAACTGAGAATTTCATTCATAAATATAACATGTTTTAATTAAACCTTCCCCCACTCTCTCCCCTCTAACTCCTCTCCTACCTTCCTCTCTACTTTAATGTCCCAATTTCACATGCATATATCTATATATCTATAACTATATCTAATTCTATCTAGCTATCTACCTGTTTACCTGTCTATCTATCTACTATCTATCTACTAACTATCTATCTATCTATCTATCTATCTATCTATCTATCTATCTATCTATCTATCTATCTATCTATCATCTATCTATCTATCTATCTATCTATCTATCTATCTATCTATCTATATCTCACTGAATATTTTTTCTTTGAAGATTGTTCATTTCATTTGCCATTTATTGATTGGATGACTTGGGGGCAGTTTTGGTGTTTGAAGTTTTTACTTCTTTATGGATTGTAGATATTACTATCCTTAGATAGTTGGCAAAGATTTTCTCCCATTTTATAGTCTGTCTCTTCACTAAATTTCATGTAATACCATGTGTTAATTCTTGAGACTATTTCCTGTGCTATTGTAGCCTTTTCTGAAAAATTTTGCAAAATATGCCACTTTGATTAAATATACCATGTATGCATGTAAACAATATATATTTTGTTGTTGAGTATAGTGATCTATAAATGTCAGTTAGGCCAAGTTTACAAATTACACTGTATAGATCTCTTATAGTCATATGTATTTATCATATGCTTGCTCTATAGCTGAGTTAGAGAGAAATGTTGAGGTATCCAACTATAATTATGCAATCTTTCAGTTCTCAATATTTTGATTCAAATAAAAATATTTGAATTTTTGTTGATAAATATGCATATTTAGTAATACAGTATCTTCCAAACAAATTAAATTCCACATTATTATGTATTGTTCCTTTATATTTCTATTAGTAGTAATTTTTGCTTTTATGTGTTCTTGGTCTTAAATCAATAAATTTAGTCATTCTTTTGGTTAAAGATTACTTGGAATATCTTATTATCTTTCATTTTATTTTTATTTGTGTTTTTGTTAAACAGTATCACGTTGGGTCCTGCTTTCACCGCTAATCAAACAAAACCTATCATTTCTGTGGATATTTTAAGCCACTTATTTTAATGGAATTAATGATATGATTAAACTTAAATCTATATTTTGCTTTCTATATTACAGCCATTCTTTAGTAATTTATCTATTTTTGTGATTTCTTTAGAATAAACTGAGGAATCTATCTCCTCTATTGATATATTTATACCTCTTCAAAGTTATAACTATTATTCAAATTTACACACAGTATAAGAATCTTACAGAAGGATCAACCAAAACTAAGTATACTTTTCTTCTCTTGGAATATGCATAACATCTTTTAACACTATGAAAGTTAGCTAATAGGGATGAAATTTCTAATACCAGCTTGATTTCTTCATTCTATGATTCAAATATAAGGTGTCTTCAGCAATAGGCTCGGGCCACAAAATTCTAGAGGGTAACTCAAAGCAGTAGCAATAACCTGGTAATATTTAATGGTCTATGTTATCTCACTGTCCAAAATCTCCAATGGAAGTAGCCAATCAGGCTTTTTATTTGTTACCTTGTTTACAGTAGGGTCATTGCTTCTTTGTTATAGGGTGACTCCATTTAAACTCTTTTAATATATATGACTATATTTATATTTTAGGAATTTTATTCTGTAGTAAATTTTCATATGACCTTTTTAGAAGGTCTTCACTTTGTAAACTGCAACAATGACTAACTTAGTAAAATATGCCTATTGACACAATAATGACAGAGATGTCACAACCCAACCATTTTCTGATTGGATTTAAGGCCTATTTCACAAGATAAAACCCATAGCTGTAACCATTATCAAGGCCAAAAACCTATGGCTAGATATATCATAGGCCCTAAAAAGGCACCAAGTACTATTACTCTGTTAAATGGACATAACATGAAAACTCCTAATGACTTATTGATATTACATCAGTGTATTTCTCAAACTCATCAAGGATGGTTCTCTTGGTAATAGGCGGCAATTAACATAGAGACCCACAACTGGTCAAGGTATAGAGAAAATGGGAGCATGGGGTGCTAAGCCCTAAATGAGGCATCTGTATCATACTTCAACCTAATGCTCAGGGATGATTGCAGAAAAGCTGATAGAAAGATTCAAAGAGCCAGAAGCAGTGGAAGGCAGCAAGGAAACAGTTTTCTGTGCATAACAGGGCAGTTGCACCTAAGAACTAATGATGGCTGTAGCAACATGTACAAGACCTGTGCAAGCTCAAGCCACGCAAAATCCCAATATAGAGGGAGAAGGTGGTTATGAAATCTCACCCCTAGCATGGGAGATTTTGGTAACTGACATCTACAGAGAGAAAGAAACCTAATTTTCTTAAGGATGTGACCCTGGTAAGAAGAGCATGCTCCAGTGGATGGCCACATACCCAAGAGAATGCAGCCAGTACTAATTGGACCGGATGGACTAAAGACAAGGGAGCCATGGATTTGAGTTTTTTTTTTTTCCCGAGACAGGGATTCTCTGTGTAGCTTTGCATCTTTCCTGGAACTCACTTGGCAGCCCAGGCTGGCCTCAAACTCACAGAGATCTGCCTGGCTCTGCCTCCTGAGTGCTGGGATTAAAGGTGTGTGCCACCACCACCTGGTGAGCCATGGATTTGAAAGACAACAAAGGAACAAACATGAGAGGGCTTAGAGGGAAGAAAAGGAAGAGGGAAATGATATAATTGTATTTTAATATCAAAAATAATATTAAAAAATAAGGGCAAAAAGTTGGAATGGGAGTTGGATCTGGGAAGAGTTAGGGTGGAGGGCAAGTTCTTAGGGTTTCTATTGCTATGACAAGACAGCATGACCACACCAACTCTTCTAAAGGAAAACATTTAATTGGGATGGCTTGCTCACAGTTCAGAGGTTTAGTCCAATATCATCATGGCAGTAAGCATGGTAGCAGGCAGACATGGTACTGGAGCTGAGAGTTCTTACATATTTTTTAAATGGTGTTTTTTTTAAATTTATAATTAATTTAATTTTACATATCAGCCACAGATTCTCCTGTCCTCCCTCCTCCTACCCCTCAGTCTTCCCCTCCAACCTCTCCCCATTCCCACCTCCTCCAAGGCAAGGTCTCCCGTGGGGATTTAGCTTGGCCTGGTAGATTCAGCTGAGTCAGGTCCAGTCCCTTCCTCCCTACACCGAGGCTAAGGAAAATGTTTCAGCATAGGCCCTAGGGTCCAGAAAGCCAGTTCATGCACTAAGGACAGGTCCTGGTCCCACTGCCTGGGGGTCTGCTAAATAGTTCAAGCTAATCAACTGTCTCACTTATCCAGAGGACCTGATCCAGTTCCATGGGGGTTCCTCAGCTATTGGTTTATAGTTCATGTGTTTCCACTAGTTTGGCTATTTGTCCCTCTGCTTTTTCCAATCATGGTCTCAATATCTCTTGCGCATATAATCCCTCATCTCTTGGACTCCTGGAGCTCCACCTGGGGCTTGGCCGTGGATCTCTGCATTTGCTTTCATCAGTTACTGGATGAGGGTTCTATAACTACAGTTAGGGTAGTCAGCCATCTGATCACCAGAGTAGGTCAGCTTGGGCTTTCTCTCGACCATTGCCAGTAGCCTATTGTGGAGGTATCTTTGTGGATTTCTGGGGACCTCTCTAGCACTCTGATTCTTCCTATTCCCATGGGGTATTCATTTATCATGGTCTCTCTTTCCTTGTTCTCTCACTATGTTCCTGATCCATCTGGGACCTCCCGCTCCCCTAAGCTCTCTTTCCCCTGACCCTTGCCCTCCCATGTCCAGGTTTCTCATGTAGATCTCATCCATTTCTCTGTTGTTGGGTGATCTCTGTGTCTTTCTTAGGGTCCTCTTTACTAGGTAGCCTCCCTGGAGTTGTGAGTTGCAGTCTCTTATCCTTTGCATCTAGTATCCACTTATGAGCGAGTACATACCATGTTTGTCTTTCTGAGTCTGGGTTACCTCACTCAGGATGATTTTTTCTAGTTCCATCCATTTTCCTGCAAACCTCATGATGTCATTGTTTTTCTCTGCTGAGTAGTACTCCATTGTGTATATGTACCACATTTTATTTATCCATTCTTCAGTTGAAGGGCATCTAGGTTGTTTCCAGGTTCTGGCTATTACAAATAATGCTGCTATGAACATAGTTGAGCATGTGTCCTTGTAGTATGTTTGAGCATTCCTTGGGTGTATGCCCAAGAGCGGTATAACTGTGTCTTGAGGGAGATTGATTCCCAAATTTCTAAGAAAGCACCATATTGATTTCCAAAGTGGTTGTACAAGTTTGCATTCCCACCAACAATGTAGGAGTATTCCCTGTGGTGGCATTCTAATTGTACTGAAATGTGATTTTGATTGTATGTTAATAAATAAAGTTAGTCAGGGGTCAGAGCTATTAGAGCCATAGCAAGAGTGTGGCAGTGGTGGCACATGCCTTTAATCCCATAGATCTCTGTGTGTTCAGGGATACAGCCAGCATTGGAGACATATGCCTTTAAGACCTGGGGGGCTGTACATACAGACAATGACGAGGCAGTCACGTGTTTGGGTTTACAACCAATGAGAAGGCAGAACAAAATACTATAAAAAGACGGACAGACAGGATATAGCTCTTTTTTCGGGAAGCTGGGACACCGCAGGAGGAAGGGTGAGATTTTAGCTCTGAGTTCTGACCTCTTGGCTTTCTCTTTTACATTGTTTCTGTGTTTCTTACTTAATAAGACGGTTGGTTACATCTACAATTCCCCTTGCTCCACATCCTCTCCAGCATAAGCTGTCTTCAGTGTTTTTGATCTTAGCCATTCTGACAGGTGTAAGATGGTATCTCAGAGTCGTTTTGATTTGCATTTCCCTGATGTTGAGCAATTCCTTAAATGTCTTTCAGCCATTTGAGCTTCTTCTGTTGAGAATTCTCTGTTTAGGGATATAGCCCATTTTTTAACTGGATGGGCATTTTGATGTCTAATTTCTTCAGTTCTTTATATATTCTGGTTATCAGCCCTCTGTCAGCTGTGGGGTTGGTGAAGATCTTTTCCCATTCGGTATGCTGTTTTATCTTGTTGACTGTGTCCTTTGCACTACAAAAGCTTCTCAGTTTCAAGAGGTCCTGCTGTAGGATGTTCTATATGGCAAATGTGTTGCTCTGATTGGTCAATAAATAAAATACTGATTGGCCAGTGGCTAAGCAGGAAGTATAGGTGGGACTAACAGAGAGGAGAAAAGAAAGACCAGGTAGTCAGAAGGGGTCACTGCCAGCCACCCGCCGCCAAGACAAGCAGAATGTGAAGATGCAGGTAATCCACGAGTCAAGTGGCAAGGTATAGATTTATGGAAATGGATTAATTTAAACTATAAGAACAGTTAGCAAGAAGCCTGACACGGCCATACAGTTTGTAACCAATATAAGTCTCTGTGTTTACTTGGTTGGGTCTGAGTGGCTGTGGGACTGGCAGGTAACAAAGATTTGTCCTGACTGTGGGCAAGGCAGGAAAACTCTAGCTACAAGGTCCCATTGATTAATTGTTTCTCTCAGTGTCTGTGCTTCTGGTGTTATATTTAGGGCGTGATCTCTGGTACCAATGCGTTTAAGACTACTTCATACTTTCTCTTCTATCAGGTTCAGAGTAACTGGATTTATGTTGAAGTCTTTGATCCACTTGGACTTAAGTTTTGTGCGTGGTGACAGATATGGATCTATTTGCTTTCTTCTACATGTTGACATCCAGTTATGCCACCATTATTTGTTGAAGTTGCTTTCTTTTTTCCATTGTACAGTTTTGGCTCCTTTGTTGAAAATTATATGTTCATAGGTGTGCAGATTAAGGTCATGGTCTTCAGTTCAGTTCCATTGGTCCACATGTTGGTTTTTATGCCAGTACCAAGCTGATTTTATTACTGTAGCTCTATAGTAGAGCTTGAAGTCAGGGATCGTGATGTCTCCAGAGGTTGTTTTATTATACAGGATTCTTTTGGCTATCCTGTTTTTGTTTTTTGTTTTTTTTTTTTTCATATGAAGTTGAGTATTGTTCTTTCCAGGTCTGTGAAGAATTGTGTTGGGATTTTGATGGGGATTGCATTGAATCTGTAGGATTTTGGTAAGATTGCCATTTTTACTATGTTAATCCTACCTATCCATGAGCACAGGAGATCTTTCCATTTTCTGGCATCTTCTTCAATTTCTTTTTTCAGGGACTTAAAGTTCTTGTCATACAGGTCCTTCACTTGCTTAGTTAGATTACCCCAAGGTATTTTATATCGTTTGTGGCTATTGTAAATGGTGATGTATCTCTGATTTCCTTCTCATCCTGTTTGTCATTTGTATATAAGAGGGCTACTGATTTTTTTTAGTTCATCTTGTATCCTGCTACATTACTGAAGGTGTTTATAAGCTGTATGAGTTCCTTGGTCAAACTTTTTGGGTCACTTATGCATACTATCATGTCATCTGCAAATAGTGAAAGCTTGACGTCTTCCTTTCCAATTTGTATCGCCTTGTTCTCCTTATGTTGTCTTATTGCTCTGGCTAGAAGTTGAAGTACTATATTGAATAAGTATGTGGAGAGCTGATAGCCTTGTGTTGTTCCTGATTTTAGTGGAATTGCTTTGAGTTTCTCTCTATTTACTTTGATGTTGGCTGTTGGCCTAGAGTTCTTACATCTTGATCCAAAGGCAACAGGAAGTGATCTGTCTCACTGGGCATGGCTTGAGATCTCAAAGCCCACCTCCACAGTGACCCACTTACTTCAACGAAGCCACACCTCCTAATAGTGCCACTTCCTTTTGGTGTCATTTTCTTTCAAACCACCACAATAAGTATAATTAAAATACAATGTATGAAATTCTCATAGAATAATAAAAAATATATCTTAAAACTAAAAACCTGGTCAACAAGAGGGAAAACATGGCTGGTGCTGGAAACCTAATTACTCAGTGCTGGTGAAGTCATGACTACTGGAGGAGAATCTTCAACCACTAGTTTACTAAACCAGCATAATCCCTAACAACAATCTATAAACATTTGTCTTAATACCCACAAATACCCACAAATAAGTGTAGTCTTTACTTCTCATCAAAGAAACCTCTCTTTGCAACAGGGACAACTAAAGAAAACCACAAATGAAAATTCAGAATTGTAGAGCCCAGTTCCAATAAATACATGTACAAAACACTCCCATGTCCAAAGCTCACGGAACATTATGAAAGAGGGGCCAGAAAGGTTATAAGAGCCAGAGAGAGAGAGGATCAGCGAGTTTTCTGTGAGATTGTGTCTCCTACTAAAAGTAGAAAATACACCCATAAAGTTTCACCAACATGACTGCCTGAAGTATACAGAGAAAAGCCCAAGGGGCTTCAACCCTACACAAAGAACTCTAGACAACAGAAGAAAGATGAGAGCAGGAGAGATGTTCTTCCTCAGTTGACTGCCTAATGCCAAAATCATTTCTGAAGCTATACATACAAGTGACATGTACTGGTTATATTTAGGAATATGCATGTATATACATATACACACATACACATATGCATGCAGTAACAATTATTGAGAAAAAGAGGTCAGGAATTTGATTGAGTGGGGAGGGTGTATAGGAGGGCTTGGAGGAAGGAAAAATAAGGGAGAAATGTTGAAATTATATTATAATCTCAAAAAAAATCATCAAACAAATCTAAGTATATATGAAAGGCCATAAGGAAACTTGTTACTTTGCAACTTAATGGAGAAAGTTAAATAAGTGTCTGGGCAGATAACTCTGTCAAATAAAGTTCTAGTTTTGCAAGAGCTAGGGTCTGAGTTTAATCTCCAAAACCCAAATAAAAAGGTGTGTGTAGTAGCATGTGCTTATATTCTTAGTGCTGGAGAGAAACAGATGGGATACCTGCCGCTGACCTTCTTCTAGTCAAATCTAATTGGTAAACTAAAGACCAATGAGATACTGGATCTTAATGGAGGTGGATGGATTTCCTGAGGATCATATCCAAGATTGTCCTCCACAGACTCATTTGCACTCATATGCATATATGCACTCATAGGAACACATGTACACAGACAGCGCACATAAACAAATTAATTAAATGAAAAACATTACAACAATGGATTTCTAATTCCACTGCCTGTTGCACTATATCTATTTAAATAGATATGCTATGTACCTCATCACATTTTGTTTTTTTTCCTAAAAGATTTTGAGTATCAATTTATAAAGATGAAAGGTATTTAGAGGATACCTTTTATTTACTTTTATTTATGTCATTTCTGGCTCTCTTCATTTCTTTCAATTTTCCATTCCACATCATATTGTTCTTTCTATCTGAAAAAAAAAATACTATCTATTGTAGCACAGTTCTGCTAAGAGCAAATTATCTATAAATTACTTTAACCCTTGTTTGTGTGAGAAATCCTTCAGTAATCCTTTACTTTAGTAGGTATAGATTTATGGGTTGACAGATATTTTCCATTACTTTAAAGATGTTACCCAACTGTCTTCTGGATAGCATGGTTTCTGAGGATAAAACAACAATGTTTCCAATCTTCGATCCTCTGCATGTACTTTGTCATTTAAACATCAATATTCTGTTTTTAGTATTTTATCTCTTTGTGTGTATGTGTGTTTACACTCATTTTTGTTTCTCTGAGTTTCTTAGATATGTAATAAGAAGTCAATATTTTGGAAAAATAATTCTACATCATATTTTCAAATAATCTTACTACCCCATTTTTCTGAAAATTGAATTGTTTGTATTTAAGTCAGAAGTAAGATGCCTTACATCTTTTTGATACTTTTTTTTACTTTTCTTTATTTTGTATTATAGTTCAAATAAGTTGTAGTGACTTATTGTCCAGTTAACCGGTTCTTTCTTTCCCTCTCTCTATCTTTAATAAGGAGATCTTCATCTGTGCAATTTCATTCCAATATCACTGTTATTGCATATGCTACCATTTCAGATCGCTCCATTTTGTTCTTTCATATCATTTTGATTGCTGTGCTGCAATTCTCCATCTAGTCTTGTATGTAGTTCCATTTTTTTCACTGAGTCATTTATAACACTAATTGTACTTCTCTTAAAATCCTTGTCTCAGCAGCCCATTATCTGCATCAACTTTGAATCAGGTTTTCATGGTTGTATTATTTCTTAACAATGAATTATTTTTCCTTGCTTTTGGTTTAGCTTTTATTTTTTTTATTTGATTACAGATACATTTTAGGTGCACAGCTAAGACTAAGGTAAATAGCAGCTATGCCTGGAAATGGCCCTGCCTCTTTTCTGTAAAGCCATTTAACTGCAAAATTGAGTCAGTCCCCTGAGGACCTGAGCAGGCACTGTGGTTTGTGCTACCCTTACCATCAGTATGCCACAAGATTTGAGGTTCTCTAGCAGCAGCTCCTGCTTAGTGGCAATTGTAATTCTGGAGGGTTTTTCATCTTCCTTCTCAGATTTTGGTGCCGTTGCATACCCAGTCCATAAAGGGAAGTCTCTATCTGTGCTCTTGTTTCTCTTCCAGCAGTGAAATGTGGATTGTTATTTGGTACTAGGCAGCTCACAGGAGCATGGCATGTTCTCTGTTCCCACGTTCCATTCTCAATCAGAGGCAAGCCCTGTGAACCTGGGCTTCAGGAATTGATCTTCCTAATATTCCTGATAGTGTTAACTGTGGCAACAAAACTCTACATTCTCTCTCTGAATGTCCTGTCCTGGAATGGGAATGTTCTGTCTCTTGTTCAGTAGCTGCAAATTTATATTTGATACATTTGTAGGTTCCTGGACCTACAAAAATTCTCTGTCCTTCCTGGTGTGATAGAAGGTTTTTGCTTATATTCTCTCCCCTAAGAGCAATGGATTTTATGGCACCCCAGGTACAAAAGAACTTCCTTTCAGAGACAGGTAAATTTTGCTTCTCCTCTTTCCCAAAAGCGATTGATCTTTCCCTATTCGAGGGAAGTGGGCTTTCCTGACTCCCTCACTACCTGTTTCTTAAAAGTTTGATGTTACAGGAGAACAGACTCTGAGCCCTGTCACTCACCTTTTTCACAAACATCTCATATAAATGTATAGAAAACAGCATCTGGGTGTATATGAACAGCTCTTTCTGGTGTTAGAGATACCCAACAATTTCAAACTAACATGATTTCTAATGCTTCTCTAACCACTATCTTCTGAAATGAAGTCCATATTTGAATTGTTCTCATACACAGAGTACTGAAACCCTCGTTTGCCTCTATGTGTACTAACTTCCATACACAGAAGGCCCAGCCTTTCCCTTATCAATTCCTGAATCCTCCTTACCAGCCAACTTCAACTTTTATTTCTATTTAGGCAATTGCAACCAACATGATTTCTTCCTCAGTGATTCCCTCTTACTATTTTATGCAGTCTTAAATATTTCCAATTTGTAAGTGAACATTTACTATGCAATGGTTAGTTTATTACATAGCATTATATTTGTGTTCCTGTGTGTGTGTGTGTGTGTGTGTGTGTGTGTGTGTGTGTGTGTGTGTGCATATATTGGGTGCCTAATGTCCTAGCAATATAATTTAGCTAGGAAAACAGTGGTAAGTTCTCCTTGAGTCACAGTGACTGAAACAACAAAACAAATACAAGCGTTTCCAATTTCCTTTAGTTGGTGTTTGTGTGATATTAGTCCATTAGCAGATTGGTTGGACAAATAAGATCCAAACAGTGAAATGTTGCAAAAAGAGGAGGGATATTAAAGCACAATGGCTCTGAGTTGCACTCTTAGATCTATTCTTAGGTCTACTGTAAGACTTCTGATGAGATATTGAAGTTCAAAGGAGAGAATAGTATCTCTATGTTTGGGAACAGAGAAAGTGGCTCACAGCAAAGAAATAGAAAACAAGTAAAGTGTGTTAGCAGCAAGGGAGAACAAAGTCCTGTAATATTACTTGGAAAGGGTAAAGTCAGAAAAAAGCATTACTGTGAGTGGGTGTGTTCTGAGGTGGCATTGGTGTAATTTTTTAAAGTACTGGCAGTGAAGTTAATGCAAACCAGTTAAGGAATTTTCTCTGACATAAGTTAACCTTTTGGGTCTGAAACTTATTACCATCCCCCTACAGACTTCTTCAGCAAAATGGTCATTAACTACTTGGATAAGTCCAGAGAGATGGATAAGGGACCAAAGGAATTATGATTCCATGTCTATAGTGTTAAGACTTCAGCATAAAGGTATGCCATTTGTAATGATGTTGATCCAGAAGGTGAAGCAAACCAGTGCATCATAGGTTAAACTGCTATCAACTCCATTACACCTCTGAGTGGGCTTTGGGGGAGATGTAATTTAGGATCTGAGTTCTCTGATCTATCTTTAATCTGTGT
Source organism: Peromyscus maniculatus bairdii (assembly GCF_049852395.1). NCBI lineage: Eukaryota > Metazoa > Chordata > Mammalia > Rodentia > Cricetidae > Peromyscus > Peromyscus maniculatus. Next base: position 25,757,810 of record NC_134875.1, on the reverse strand, counting down.
TTTACATTTAGTTGGATGTAAAGTTACCTGCGATGGACTAAAGGTTTGTATAGCTTCAAAATTGATGTTAATCCCCAGTGTCACACTATTCAGAGGTGAGACATTTGTGATGTGATTAAGTCATCAAATAACCATTTGATAAAGATGAGTGTTTAGAAGGCAGTTGGAAACTATATTACTTTTGTGATATGATAGTAGTGCTTGCTATGTATAGGAGTATTCTTACTTGCCAGGCTATACTGTTTGACAGAGAACTCTCAAAAGCTATGCCTGGAGTGATTTGGGGTACAATTACAAAGTAGTTTCCAGAGGAGAGTAGTTGACTTCTAAACCCAACAGAGAACATGGAACCCTGTGGAAGTCTCCAATTCCCTGTGAGTCCATGGTTCTGCTTTTTGTTTCCAGCCGGGCTGACCCTAACTTAGTTTCCTATGAATTCTGTCTTTGTTCTTCTCTGCCTCTCTACTATGCCCCAAAGTTATGTTCTAATGTTCCCAGGAAGTGTTCCTGTCTGAACTCCAAGGTGTCTTTATAAATTGCAACTATGAAGAGCCTGGATTTTGCCCTTCAATTTCATTAATGTAAGGATAGCCGTGGTTTTTCTGAGCTAGCCCCTAAAGAGGAATAAGAACACATGTATATTGGAAGGAGGGTGCTTTGGTTCTGGATCTGTTCTTTCTGTAGAAACAGTTACAAGTAACATTTTCTTTACTTTATTCATTCAAGTATTATATATAAACAATTTCTAAAGTCTCTCCTATCTCAACAGTCCTCTTCAGAGTGAATTATCAGGCACTAAGGAGAATGTGGGATTCATATCTCCTGTGAAATTTGGAAAGGATGGGAGATGACATTTATGAAGTGTGCAATGAGCAAGACACTCACTTATATTGTACATTATTATTTCAATAACAATTCATAACTTGAAGAGATTAGTGGGTGTGAAGTGAACATATATAAGAAAATACCTGTTCAACAAGTTTCTCTGCCTTGTGCTTAAACAGCTCTCCACCCAGCTTACTAACCTTTAAAAATTATAAAACAGCAACTCAGTAGGATAAAGTCATTGCCAAGACATAGGATTCCACATGGCTCTCTGGGTATGATGGCTATAGTTAGTTTTCCTCTGGATCTTCTGCATTATAGGATACACTGGATTAGTGGGCTTAGAGCCCTTTTAATCTTTGCCTCAGTTCATCTTTGTGACCCAGGGACAGTGCTTGTGGGATGACTACACAGAAATTTCAGATGTGGCACAAATTTCCCTATACAGTGTTACAATTGGTCCCAAAGAGCTTGAACCCTTCATCTAGGCCTCATTAACACTGCATACCTCTTTTGGGCTAACCATCCCCTAGGGTATTACTTGGGTTAACTGGCCTAGGTTTCTTGTAACCCCTGACTTCCAGCCAGCTCTATTCTCCTTATATGGTATAGAGAAATGACAATTGGCCACTTTCTAATAAAAGGAAAGGTGATTCTCAATAATTAGGATTGCATTTAGAAAATCGTCTCTTTGTCTTGAAGAATATTAGGAACTGAATCAAGAGCGGAAGACATGGGAGTGGCTACCGCCAGAAATGAGAGTGATAACTAGCCCTAAGAAGGGAGTAGGTTAGGTATTGTCTGCTTATAGGTATGAGTTTGCATCAGTGGGGCTAAACAGAGGCATGAATGGCAGAACTGATTGTAGAGACAACTTCCTGACTTGAAAATAATCTTATGAATCAAGTCCCTTTAGTGTTTTCCTGTGCTTAACAGAAGGAATGGAAATGGGTTTGGATATAGGCTGCTTAGGTTTGGTCTACTACCAGCAATATGCACAAAGCAATGTTGAGTTTAGGATGCCATCAGTGGATTTTAGTATGAGGTGAAGGAAGTAGTTAAAAAATACTTAGGACAAAAGTCAAATTTGGTGGTCTCTTTTGGTCCTTTCTACCTTTAGGGTGACCTAAACTGTTTAATACCTTTGTGTATGTCTCTTTCACTGTGTATATCTGTTTCTATATCTTTCCTTCTCTGAGACATCCTTTCTTTCTTTCAGGTTATAGGGGACCAGAGTGCAAGTTTTTCTACTATTTAATGAGGCCAGTCCACCTAATATAGAGCCCCAGTGCTAGAGGTCAATCTAAGTGACATTGCATTTAGAGAGACCTAACTAACTTGTCTTCTGGAAGTGGCATCGTATTTTAGAAGAAATGCAGGCTTTGAAGATAAACAATATTGTAAATCTAGATTCATTTCCTAGCTTTATGATGCTGAGAGATTCAGCTTAGCCCCCTTTCTCCATCTGTAAAACTGGAATAATCTTGGGTCCCTTCTCCTAGGACTGTTGTGAAGATTTGCTGAGATAATTTATGGAAAGAATTTAGTTCAGTGACTAGCATAGAATATTTACTAAAGGTGTAGTTGTTGGAATGAATGAATGAGTAAATATTGCTACATTGCTTCCCCTCCCTCCATGTGATAAAAGGATCTTTAAAAGGCTTTGTGGGCCAGGCGGTGGTGGCGCATGCCTTTAATCCCAGCACGTGGAAGGCAGAGGCAGGTGGATCTCTGTGAGTTCAAGGCCATCCTGGTCTACAGAGTGAGTTCCTGGAAAGGCGCCAAAGCTTCATAGAGAAACCCTGTCTTGAAAAACAAAACAAACAAAAGGCTTTGTGGACTAGGAAGATGGGTCAGTGGATAAAGCGTCTGCTTGGCACAGTAGTCTTCTTACTGGGAGATAGGAGGGAAGGGAGGAAACTATCCAGAAACACATGAACCAGCTAGTCTAGAGTTTACAATGGCAAACAACAAAGAGATTCTGTTTCAACAAAAAGACTGTCTCAAATAAAGGGCAAGGTGAGCATTGACAACTGAGATGATTCACTGACCTTCATACATGCTTCTTGGTAAGTAAGAATCTGTAGTTACACACACATACACACACACACACACACACACACACACACACACACACACACACACACCATTTTTAAAAGGATTTTACTATCTTGTAGTTAAATGGAAAACAATGGATGTAGGTTCAACTAACTCCACCTTTCTGAGTCATTAAAATATTGCCTACTCCAGCTGGGCAGTGGTGGCACACGCCTTTAATCCCAGCACTTGGGAGGCAGAGGCAGGCGGATCTCTGAGTTCAAGGCTAGCCTGGGCTACCAAGTGAGTTCCAGGAAAGGCACAAAGCTACACAGAGAAACCCTGTCTCAAAAAAACCAAAAAAAAAAAAAAAAGCCTATTCCTTAGTCTTCTTAGGTATAAAATGTAGATAGCAAACACAAGTGTTCAGGAATGTTGTGAAAATTAAATAATCTGCAGGATAGCACAGGACTTGGAACATGGTCTGTGATTCATAGTGTTAGAGCCCTTTCTCAGCCTACGTAAGTGGGCTAAATTAGTTCTCGAACAATCACATTAACTATATATTATTACATATTGAGATGATGTATACGGACACACCTAATACAATATGATGCAAGTAGTCAATAAATGTTTGTTTCCTTTCTATTATTTTCCTTAAGTGTAGCTAGAGTTTTCCTGCCTTGCCCACAGTCAGGACAAATCTTTATCACCCGCCAGTCCCACAGCCACTCAGACCCAACCAAGTAAACACAGAGACTTATATTGCTTACAAACTGTATGGCCGTGGCAGGCTTCTTGCTAACTGTTCTTATAGCTTAAATTAATCAATTTCCATAAATCTATACCTTGCCACGTGGCTGGTGGCTTACCGGCATCTTCACATGCTGCTGGTCATGGCGGCGGCTGGCAGTGTCTCTCTGCCTCAGCCTTCCACTTCCCAGAATTCTCCTCTCTCCTTGTCCCACCTACTTCTTGCCTGGCCACTGGCCAATCAGTGTTTTATTTATTGACCAATCAGAGCAATTAAACATATAGACCATCCCACAGCACTTAAGTCAACTATTATCCTGTCAACAATAATGCATTTGCATGAACTATATAAATATTTTAAAGAACTAAGCACTAATCTTACATTGTTACTTATGGCAGTTTCGTCACCTCACTCATAATCAAAATTATCTTGATTTTAATAATATGACAAGTTATAGTTATGAAGTATAGACTAATTCCTGCCTTAATATTGTGAATGATGAGTATATTAAGTTGATATTTCAAACTGTAACAACCACTGGAAAACATTTTATGTATTAATAGCCTGTTTTCCTTACCATTTAAAAATATCACTTTTTTACTCATCATAAATGGAAGAAAGTTTGGGATATATGTTTGTAGAACTACAGGTTGGTGGAGGCTGCACTCCTCTGACTTACCCTCTACCATGACTAATTTGTATGCTGGAATCTTCAGAGTGAGTTAGAGAGTGGGGTATATTTATGAAGCAAAATTCTTCATCTAAAATAAATCTGACCTTAGGATATACTGCTTTGTTTTGTTTACCTTAGTTTCATCATCTGAAACATATATTATCAATACTTGCTTGATAGAATTGTCTCTAAGATGAAATAATTTCTCAATAAGTCAATGACCAAAGACTTTATCACAAGGTTCGCAAAGCAGGCTATGTGCAACAGATGTTACCAGCTGCCATTGCTGTGACCATGACCACCATCACCTCTTCCAATGACAATGAGATGACAACAGCATTGAAGAACTGTTCAAGAAGATCGCAGAATTATAAAAGAATTGTGTATAGACTCTCATGAGAAATTCCAGATCTCTGAAAAGGGAACTGAAAATATTCTTCAACTTTTTCCCCACTTAAAAAAAAATCATCTCAAAAGATCTTTGTCAATATTTCCAGAGTTACTATCGAAAATGTGTGATGCACCAGGACTTTCAGAGCCATAGACCATGGAGCAACCACCCATATGTTTTGTTACCATGGCCCAAGTGTCAGCTGTAGAAGGCAGAGAAAATGGGGCCAAATGTAATGTGAATTTGGGAAAGTCCTTGACAATTTTCCTAATTTGAATTGTGGTAGAATATATTTCAGTTTTTTTCACCACCAGACAGAGTATATTAGCTTTCTTGTTTTGTTGAGCCTTGACTAATAGGAAATTTTCAACAACTTTTTCTCTATCTTGAAATAAAGCAGAGAGACTGTTATATAGAGAGATTTATCTATGTATCATGCATATTCAAGGAAGCAGGGAGAAGGAAATATATCTAAGTTGATTGAATTCTTTTTCTTTTGAAAAACTAATCATTTGTTTGGCTGCTCTGGAGACTAAATTAATTCAGGCAAATTTCCTGGAGAGCATGCTAATGGCTCAGGTGAGAATAGTGAACCTGAATGTGTAGTCTGGAAACTTTCAATGAATGGCCCACCAGGATGTGTTCGTGACTCGACTGGAGGTAAAAATCTGAGGCAAAAAGAGTCCAGAGACCTTTATTCAATGACCACTCAAAATGGAATGCTGAATGCTCCAGATAAATTGTGTGCATGCAGAAACACTGGTGGTCACTAATGGACCTTAGAATTCTAAACATCTTACTCTTTCAGATAGTTTACTTAGACATTCCATCCTTCTCTCCCTCCCTCCTACACTTCATTTCTTCCTTCTTTCCTTTCTTCCTAAATGTGTACTGAGTATGCAGAATGTCTCAGTATTAGCTAACAATACAATCAACATAAGCACTGTTCCTACTGTCATGGGCTTGACCATTTATAACTTTACTGTTCCTCTATCAAATATATACAATCCCCTACTAGTCAGATTTCTTAGCTTTCTTTAATTTCAAATATTTAAGATTTTTGCAAAAGGAGAGCTTTGTTTTCAGGCTGTAGAAGACCAGATTGACATACAAAGAGAACTGGAGCAGAGGCACCTCTGACAGAGCCTTGCAGTGTAAACAGCTCAAGGACTCTCCTGCTCGCTCTGCTCACCAACATTGTGGAGAGGAGGTGAGATGTGCTTAATTAAAGCATACATCAAGCAGTATCACAAAGGAAAAAATAACCAACTAAATAACAAGAATAGAGAATGGAGAGACACAAACTATTTCCAAACATGAGTCTGGAAATACACAGAATGTATTCTTTCCCTCTTCATTTAAAAAAGTTGCTTGTTATGAATTTACAACACTAATAATCACATATGTGGTCAATCCACTAGTTTGTCTAAAAGAGAAATTAGAATAGGCCTGTCTAATTCCCTCTATTCTTGATCCTAGATATGAGAGAGAGAGAGAGAGAGAGAGAGAGAGAGAGAGAGAGAGAGAGAGAGAGAGAGAGAGAGAGAAACACATATTGCCATCAGTTGTTGGCAGTGGCTCCTGAGGGTTTATTTTTAATAATTTATTTTTATTTAGTATGCACTAGTATTTTGCCTGCATGTGTATCTGTGTGAGGATGTCAGGTCCCCTCCAACTGGAGTTACAGACAGTTGCATGTGGTTGCTGGGAATTGAACTCAGGTCCTCTGGAAGACCAGCCAGTGCTTTCAACCACTGAGCCATCACTGCAGCACTTCCTGAGGGTTTATAAGATAAGAGAAATAAAGCCAGATGCTCTGCCAATATGGGCTGGAATCATGAGCCTGGGTCCTGGGCTTCATCGGGTGTGCACCATCCAGTGTGCACCATGGGGCAGGATGTGGAAACTCACCCTGTCATGCTTAGGAAATACAGCATTTATGACATATTTTCAGCCACTTATTCATGAGCACATCAAAAAGGCATTAAGTGTTGACCGGCATTGGGAATACAAGAGCAAATCCAAACATTTTCTTTCACTTTTCCAGACTCAACAAACATGATTTCCATGAGTTAACAACCTCCAAAGGGGGAAATAGACATCAGTCATGTGAATAATAACATTGAGAACAGAACATGAGTTCACTGCTATTGTAGTTTTTCACTGTTTAAAAGTGCTTCTCAGCTGATTGGTATTTGGGGGTGAATAGGACCACACTAACTTTCTTCAATGATTGCAAAGGCAATCCAGAAAGAGACAGGTCCAAGTTGGACAAAATCAGTGAGCAGGCCATAAAATAGGTAGAATTTAAAGAGATTGTAATTTTGATTTCTTTCTAATGGTTACAGCTTATCAAACCCAGAATAGGTCCTCTCTCTCAGAAAATGGCTGAGCAAGTAAAGGATTGTTACAGAACCTGATGGTTTTAGTTCAATCCCCAGAATGCAAGTTGTTCTAATCACCACACGCATGCCTTGGCAAGCATACTTCCCACATAAAAGAATGAATGAATGAAAAGGAAATACTAGCATTAATAACTTATGACTATTTTAATGTATTTTATATAGTACTTTAAATAACATTACAATGATAGCTCATTTAAGCTGCACATTCATTTTGTATATGAGTTAAGGAAGATAGCATTATTTTCATTTTAGTGATAAAGAAACTGTATCTCGCCGGGCGGTGGTGGCGCACGCCTTTAATCCCAGCACTTGGGAGGCAGAGGCAGGCGGATCTCTGTGAGTTCGAGGCCAGCCTGGGCTACCAAGTGAGTCCCAGGAAAGGCGCAAAGCTACACAGAGAAACCTTGTCTCGAAAAACCAAAAAAAAAGAAAAAAAAAAGAAACTGTATCTCAGAGAGATTAAGAATATCACTCAAGGTCATACAGCTACTAAAGGATCAACAGGAATGCAAAATCACTATCTGTACATTGGTTCTGGAGAAGGACTTAAGGGAAGACCTCTTCCCTTTGTTCAAGGTGTAGATAAGTTGTTTCCTGACAAGGAAGGGATCAAATGGAGGGCCAGACTTCTAGGGAACAGGCTGATATTTACCAGTCCAAAACTCAGGGTAGTGCTATGCTCTGTAAACCAGTCTGGCGCATGTGAACCATTTTGTTGTCTGCCATTTCTATTTTAAGCTTGTGTTCCCTGACGTCAGTATGAATGTAGGATTAGGCTGATGAACGGCATCAAGGGTGCCCTTCTTTCCAGATTACACTTCAACCATCTGCTCACTCTACCTCTGTCTCTCTCTACTTCTATCTCTCTATCTCTCTGTCTCTCTGTCTCTCTCCGTCTCTCTGTCTCTGTCTCTGTCTCTGTCTCTGTCTCTGTCTCTGTCTCTCTCTCTCTCTCTCTCTCTCTCTCTCTCTCTCTCTGTGTGTGTGTGTGTGTGTGTACATGCATCTTAAATTCCATCCTTTGGCAACTGAACACACACTAGCTTAACAATTTGCCATCAAAAACAAGAAATAAGATTACTTTGCTTGACAGAGTTGTCCATTTTTCCAATAGTCCTCCCAGCATGAGAGGAGAACTTCTCCACGAATGCAGATTCTGTGTGTGCACAAGCATGTGTGTGCATGCGTGTGCGCGCGCGCGCGCACACACACACACACACACACACACACACACACACACACTACCCTATAGCTCTGTTTTAAAACTTCTTTTCTTTTGAATATATTTTTCAAAGTTCTGCCTAATAATCATGGATTGTATCTCGAGGCCCACTCACTAAAAGCAGGTTGAGTCATAAGCAGGTTGTACAAGTCCAGGAAACCTGCAGCGATGACTAAGAGAGTCATTATTTGATAAAAGGGGAAAAAATAGGTATTGGTTTGAAAGAAAGGCTGGGGGAGCATGAAGAACTTCTTGAACAGGGAAAAACCACTTAGAAGCTAGCTGGCAGGATGAGTGGGGGCCGGACAGAACCAGGCTTCTGCAGTAAGACTTGCTGCTGCATTTTAATCACATCTCTATGTGACTGGGTTTTTTTCCTCTTTCTGTTTTTTTTTTCACCAAGCAGGGAAGGACACAGAGGGGAATTCAGCAGTAACCTGGCTCTTTCAACTTTGCACTTTACTCTGTCCCTGTCCCTGCACGTTTTTAAATTGAAGTCTGGAAATTTTTTTCAGTGTGAGTTCAAACAGATGTACACACTGTATACTTTCTCTAACCTGGTAAATATTGACAGTTTAAAATTAAACTCTTGCATCATTCTTTGAACATCTTCAGTGGCTTCCAACGAGGTATGAACATAATTTAACACACACCACCAGGTATTAAAATAAAAATGTACAAGTTTATAACAGTCAGGTGTTTACCACCAACCTTTGACTTTAGTTCTGGAATGTATATTCATGTCCACTTTGCTTACAGCATTTTGTCATAATGCCAAACATATTTTCACAGTAAAAATTTTCTCTTGATCATTCTGCTATAAGCCTTAACAAAAATATGTTTGTAAAATATAATTTCAACAAAACCTGCTGTGGCCAGAAGTCCTCCAAATGTTAAATAATCGTAGAAGTAGCTGCTCAGCTACTACTAACTGGCTAAGTATTAATTAGAACCTGGGACAATACCCCAGCCTCTATGTCTTAATGACTCTCTGTTGCTGTGCTCTGGGATCTCAGAGAGGAAAATGAGGACAGTCTTACTGAGATTCAACCTGCCTGATAGGTAAACCTTTCTCTTTCCCATTTGGAAGAAGGAATGTGAAAGAAGAGGCAAGAAAATAGAGCTAGAGTAACTCCTCAACCCTAGTCACATTAATAGCAGATAGATGTTCCAGAAACATCTATGTGAAAATTGGAAATTATCCCCATCTGTGCACCTGTAGGGCTAGGTGCTTTTAAAGAAGCACCATTTATATTTTAGACGGGAAATTTATGTGCTGTGGGCACTGTCCTGTGTGCACTGCAGAGAACTGATCAAGCCACCTGACCTCTATCCCTATATGCCAGCAGTAGGACCCCTTCAGGTTGTGACAACCAGAAACTTATGGAAATATTGCCAAACATTCCAGCATGTAAACTCAAGTTTGAAGATTGCTTGCTTATGCAGCTTGTTAAGAATGTAAAATGTCATTCAACCGAGTATGGTATTTTAATTGTGTGAAAAAAGGAAAATCTGGACACTTTAGTTTAATTTCCCTTTCTATATAAGAGTGGAAGTTGTTGAGTCCATGAAGAAACTGAACTGTTGGAAACTTCTAGAGATGTTTGGGCCTGTCTAAACATTGAGTCTTAAATAAATCCAATCTAGTGTGGATAAACTAGAAGTCATGCTACATAATAATGTGAAAATATTCTGCTGGTTATTGCATCATTGTGTGATTCCACTATTATGTCATACCATAAAGTATGCTCACATAAATTAAGATGGCCACAGCCTTATTAGATACTATAATCTTATGGTACCACCACCATGCATGAAGACTACTACATATTGACTGAGTTGTCACTATGAAGCACATAAAAATATTGGGCTATACCACAGATGAGAAACAAATGGGAGGATGAAGTTACTAACAATAGATACCACAATGAAATCTATTTATCTTGTGTCAACTATGATAATGGGTATTTTGCATGGATTATTGTGCTGATCAATCATAGTATCTCTGGAGGTAGTTAAACTTATTTATTTGTTAGGGTAGGTTAAGATGCTGTAACAAAGGCCTCAGAATATTCATTATCATACAAAATAGGAATATGTTTATCTCCATGATGACTCCCAATTCTACATTTTCATCCCAGTCAAGAAACCCCTCCCTTTTTGGAACATTTCTAGAAGTTACACATCTCATTCTGTTTATGTCTCATTGTTTCAACACAACTTAACAGGTGAATGAAGATTTCTGATAGGCACCTATGCATATAACCAGCTACAAGAAGTCTAAGACCATTTTAAATTTCAAAGTTTTATTTAAAAATTTTAACATGCATTTAATGTGTGTGTGAGTCGGAGGAAAACTTGCAGGCATCTGTTCTCTTCTTCCACCATGGGTTCTAGGACTTATCTCAAGTTGTCAGGCTTAGAGGTGAGCACCTTCACCTGCTGAGCCATCTGGCCAGCCTGGAAATAATGTTTTAGCAGAACATAACCACCCTAATTCATTTTTATATTATCTATGCAGCTTCCTAACTTTCATAGCATTTAAGAAATACTTATGACAAATACTAAGGTTGGTTCCCAGATCTTAAAATGTTACTTTCTGGCCTTTAAGAAAAAGAAAAAAATTAAGTCCATGTTCTAAAAGACAAAATGGATATTTGGAAATGTATAAGAGGTCCTGTGAAATTTTCTACTTTGCATGTGAGGACACAGAGGCAGACTGAACATACCTAAGTGTTCCAGCGTCCTATGAGGGAATGTTGCTGAGATATAAACACAGTTTTGTTTTGCTCAAGAGACAAAATCATATTCATCCCATCGTACTACCTCATCAAATTATAAAGAAAGTACCCATCCTGTCTTCTCTCTGCTAGGCAATATTCTAAGAAAGGAGAATTCATTAGTGAATAATAAAGAGACATCCCTGCTTTCATGGATTATGCATTAGAAAAGCAAATTGTTAGAATTAAATTTAATGTATTAATATTATATGGTGTGTGAAAAGTGATACAAGCCAAAAAAAAAAAAAAGATTTCAGGAAGAAGGGAAGGTGGCAGCAGAATTGGGTAGGGATTGATTGCTAAAAGAAATGGTTAACGATGACCTCAGTTTTGAAAAAAAAACATGGAGAATGAGACTCAGCCAAAACTTTTGAGAAGGAGGAAGGAGCCTGTGCTGAGAACATCCAGTGAAAATCCTGAGTTCCTCCTCAAAGAGGAGGTTGAACTAAGGGTCAGGAGCTGGACAAGAATGGGAGCCAAAAGAACAAAGAGAGCAGTGTGGGTGCCCACAGCTTGTGTGTGGTGGGGAACTGGTACAGAATGGATGTGGAAGAAGAAGGCTAGCTAAAAGGTACAAGAGCACTGCCTTTTAACTCTTTTAGAGAAATTTTTTCTAAAATCCCTTTGTACAAAACCAGAACACACACACACACAGATACACAAACATGTAAATTATAGTAGGCACTATGTCTAATTGTATGGTGGAAAGATCGTACCTATTGGAGTCACACAGGACTGTGTATATCCACTCTGCTACATGTTGATTTGCTGAGTCAGGAAAATTGTTAGTATTGTTATGACACGATTTATTGAATATTCTCTAAATGGCCCCTGCTTCATATACGTGATCTCATCAAAGCCTTACATAGTTAGATAAGTTTATGCTAATGACATTTGAAAGTATCTTGGGGTTAAATTAAGTGTTGAAATTAAGTGGTGATAGCTAATAGTAATAACAGGATCTGTGAGATGGTTCAGTGGATTAGGGCACTTGCTGCTAAGCCCGATGACCTGATTTTGATTTCTAGGACTCACGCGCTAGAAGGAAAGAACAGACTTCCAAAATTGTCCCCTGATCTGCATATATGTGCTATGATACATGTTCATACACACTAAATAAATAAATTTAAATAAAAAATTAAAGTAATAAAATCATACAAATTTCCTTCTGTGCATTTATAATGTTTTAAATTTTTTCACTATGTAGTGAATAGCAATGTTGGTTAATCTTTCTATGGGGATGTTTTCTCAATACTTTTTCCATGTAAACAAAAATCTTTAATGCTTCTTTAGTATTGCTTTATGTCAGACACTCCTCCAATCACATGTATTTCTCAAATGAGACAGCTAATGCTCAAGAGAGGTGAAGTAACTTGGCTGAGGTTACATAGTCAATACATTGAGAGGGTGAGATTTGATCCAGGCAGTGTTGCTTTGAAGTTCATGTGCTTCAGCATTATCCCAACACTGCCTTGCCAAGCAGACCAATAACAAAGTTGAAGAAAAAAATGTTAGTTTCTTTTCTATTGTTGCCTATACATATGGAAAGCTGCTGTGGGATAATGCTCTTGTACACTAGTTTAATAAAAAGCCGATTGCCTGTAGCCAGGCAGGAGGTATAGGCAGGGTGACTAGGAGAATTCTGGGAAGAGGAAGGGCAGAGTTAGGAGATGCCAGCCTGCCACTCAAGGAACAACATGCTAGCAGACCAGTAAACCATGGAACACATGGCAAAACATAGATGAATAGAAATGGGTTAATTTAAGTTATAAGAGCTAGCGAGCAAGAAGCCTGCCATGTGCCATGCAATTGGTAATTAATATAAGTCTCTGAGTAATTATTTTATAAGCATCTGTGGGACTGTGGTCCAGGCAGGGCCAGAGAGAAACTTTCAGCTACAGAAAGCCTGTTTATTTAGACCTAACCCATAGTCATTTTCTTCAAATGTCAGGCAAGTCCTATGGAGCAAATATTCCAATTGACTGACTACATAAACCCAAATTTGAAGTGAGAACCAAGATTATATATAAGCCCTTTCTCTTTAAATGTGTGAATGCATCAAGATGTATGTATACTTGTATATGCATGCATGCATGTATTTGTTTAGATATATATAATACAATTCTAAGTGGTAGTTTAAAGTGTAATCTTCTAGGCTTCCTTTCCAAGCATAAATTCCAGTATTTTACGAAGCAATATTTAAAGATAAACAATCCTTGGAATTGGAAGTGAGTGTGATTGGGGTGCATTGTATGAAATTCCCAAGTAATTAAAAAAATATTGTGTTCGGGGGGGGGGAACAAAAATCCTTATTCACCTTTAGGGTATACACATAGTTTTCTACAACATACTTTGCCAAGGAACTGCACCAGGAACAGCATTTCCAAACAAGCATGGATGAACCCACAGCATTGATGGAATGTTTCTCTGCAACAGTCATGCCCTTTCACCCCTTAGTTCAGGCTTTACTCAAGAAGGCCACAAATATGAACTGCTGGGATAGCCACCATTTCTTGGAATTGTCAATATCTAGGAAGTATTTTCCATGTGAATTTCTTCTGTGCAAACAACAGATTCTAATCATGGTCTCTATGTACCTCTTTCAAATGTGAATTTGAGAGTATTAGCTTGCTGTTTTAGATTTACAGGTGTTAACCTGCTCACGGCATAATTTTTTCCTTTAGAGTGGGGAATAGATTTTCATTAGGCTGTCCTTCCTGTTTGGATTCCTTGTTCTTGTTTCATACTCTGCTCAGATGACAGATCAGTTGATTTCTAGAAATAGTTTCCCAACAGCAAACCTAACTGTTTCTGATAAGAACCAGAGTCAAACAAACAGCCCATCAGTGCAGAGCTCTAAACACTGATATACATGGATCACATGGGGGAATCTAAGTGGAAGAGTGAGCAGACATACTGGTATGGAGAAACTAAGACTGTCTCAGGAACATATGCCTGCAGTGGGGCCAGGAAATACCACTATGGTTGTAACTGAGTTTTTTCTACCAGGGTTTGGAGACCTCAAGGAACTGAGCCCCTTGCTCTTCCTGGTATTTGGCATTATCTGTCTGGTCACAGTTTCCGGTAACCTTCTTCTTGTGGTGCTGGTATGCACCCAACAAAGACTCCAGACTCCAATGTACTTCTTCCTAGCAACTATTTCTTGCCTCGAGGTGTGTTATACATCCAACATTGTACTCCGGATGCTGGTGGACTTGCTGCGGGAAGAAAGAGCAATCTCCATGAACTCCATGTATCATTCAGCTGTACTTCCTTGGTATGGCTATGATCTAAATACATTGTGTGTGAAAATTACAAAGAATAAATAAAAATATTATAGTCTTAAAATGAAAATCATATCCCTCTTCCAGCACCCATTAACTGCTCATCGTCTCCCAATGATAGGTGGGATTTTACGAGCCCCTCCCTGGTTGATGTTGGAGCTTTGACTGGTTTGATATTTTATGAATGCTGTAAGTTAATGTGTGTGACCACCATACAGTATCCTAAAGGCACTGTTTCATTGCACTCTTCCCAAAACTCTGGCTTTTGTATTCTTTTCATCCCTTCTTTTCATGATGTATCCTGAACCTTGGAGAGGATGACATGGCATTCCATTTAAGGCACAACTTTCAACAGTCACTTATTCTCCATTCTTTGAATTTTGTGAGTCTCTGCATTAACCACCATCTACTATGAAAAAGAATGGAAGACTGATGGAAGGCTAAGAGCATGTATTTATGCATGTAAATTTATGCATGTAAACATAAGCATTTAGTTTGATTCCATGTTCATTTAACATAACAACAGTAAGTGATTCTTCCCTAAGGCCTATGACCTCCCCAACCATGGGGATCCAAGCCTCAAATCCAATCAGAGAGTAGCTGGTTACCCCTGTAATAGTCCTACTATTGTATTGGTGGGCATGTACTAACAGATAGGTCATTATTATAGCTCATGAGGTACACAGCTAGATAGGAGCACTGATGACTTTTTCTCCTCCAGCAGTTTACATATCACCTGTTATTAGGAAAGTTAGCCAATCAGAAATGTGCCTTAAGCACTTTCAGTAGTGTCTCAGACACTTGGATTGCTGCGAGCACATTTTTTTTCCAGATTGACTTTCCTTTAGCATTTACAAGTACCTACTGCATTTTCATTGTCTTTCTGTTCTCCTCCAGGGTCTTTTTACTGATATGTACCTGAATTTTTCTCACTTGGACTCACATGTGTTTTTATTTTTTTGCTTTTGTTGTCAGTTACAAAACATTATCAAATGACATAATAAAGCTACACACTTCAAGAGAGAAGAAATTAAAAAAGGATTCTGCTCAGAAAAGGAAGAGAATACATGGATTCATTTATTCAATCAAAATATTTATTGAAAGCCTAATATTATCCATGAATTGTGCTACGTGCTAAGAAGAGAATAATGAACAATGTAGACAGTTTCCAAGCTCAAAGATATTATCGTTTAATAGCCGTGGTGTCAAATTGTTCAAAATTTATGTTTTAACATTGTAAACTATGTAGATCTTGAAAGAAGTACCCATAAATCTCAAAGTGAAGCTCCAAGGCTTCTATTTACCTTAATTTTAAAAGGAATTAATTAGTCTGAAACAATTTAATAGAAATACCCAATAGCATTTTAATGGGACATATAGACAAAGAACAAGGCACATGAGCTTCACCTTCTCTTAGAACCCTTTATGACTGACTTTGTGTTATGCCTTCCCCCAGAGAAGGATTTTATTCTTCATCTTTCATGTGTAGCATTACTGGTCCATGCAATTTTGTGCATAGGTTCTATCTTCCCATGAGATTGTAAGCCCTTTAAAGACAGAGACAGAGAGTCATTTGAAGTTGCACTTAGCATAGTAGATACTTGACATTTATGTAGGATGAAATAAAAGCTCCTCAGCTTGGCACTCTATGTTTTCCATGGCTTTACTCCTGCCTCCTCCAGTCTCATCTCCTAGTAGGCTGCATCTGACAATTTACTGTATCATTGTTGTAAATAGTTACTCATACTCATACACTATTTATACACTGCCTAGATAATATTTTCAACTTTTTGACCCTTAGATTCATCATTATCTTCAGAAATATTAGCCTGTCTTTTTTCATTTATCACATTGTAGAGCCAAATGATGTTCTCCTATTGCTATAGGACTCACAGTGTGCCAAAATTTAAGGAATTGTCATTTTATCAAGATTCATCTATAAATCAAAATATTTGTTGGATTTATTGTTCCCTTCTGAGATTTTTTTACTGAAGCATACCTGAGTTTGTCTTGCTAGGTATACTTATAGCACTATGAATTTTACTACTGTGTCTTCTATATCCAGAAGAATGCTTGCCCTATCATAAATATCGAGTGAATTTTTTTTTAGTTAATTGCTGAGTGCTCTTCTACCTTTACTAAACTATTTAAACCATTATTACTTTCTTGATTTCAGGTATCACCTATATCATGATAATCTCTCAAGGGATTAATATTTTTATAAGCACTGTGAAAGAAGAGTGCAGCATTCAAGGAAGGCACAAGGGTAATTTATTTGGGACATATTGAGACTATTGGAGAAGGATTCTCTGAAGATGTAGCATCTGAAAAGAGAGCCAAAGGACAAATAGGAATAATCCAGGCAAAGATCAAGTATAGATTGGAGAGAAAGAGAAAGAACATGAAGTTGGGTGGCTAGAGAGGTGAGGGAGATCTGGGAGGAACTGAAGGAGGGGAAAACATGATCAAAATATATTGTATGAAAAAATAGTATTTTCTTTTAAAGATGGGGTAGGGTAGTGGGGAGAAGAGCAAACAAGGTCTATAATAGTAAAGACTTTTTGTAAAAAAAAAAAATTCAAGACAGACTTTCTCTTTGTAGTTTTGGTGCCTGTCCTGGATCTTGCTCTGTAGACCAGGCTGGCCTTGAACTCACAGAGATCCGCCTGGCTCTGCCTCCAAAGTGCTGGGATTAAAGGCGTGCGCCACTGCTGCCTGGCTAGTAGTAAAGACTTGAGTGTTCTGGGAACAGAAAAAAGACAAATGTAGTTAGAAAGTAGTGGTCACGGGAGAGAGTATCAGACCTAAGACTGGAAAGCAACAACTTAATCCAGAGCTTCACTGGACTTTACTGTGAGATTGTAATTCTTGAATGGTCACTAGTAGAATAACATGATCTAACTGAATGCTGGACAAAGATTAAGTTTTGACAGCAGTAAAGAGGTGATAGCTGTTGGCAAACTAGTTAGAACACAACTACACTGTTGTTGGTCAGGAATTTTGATGATGTGGGTTAGGTGAATATCGGCAGAGATGAAAACTGAACTGCATTTGATATATTCAAAAATAGAATTGATGAGATTTTTTGATGATTTACATGGAGGAAACATCAATAATGCTTCCTTTGCTGTAGTTGTGAATTGAATAAGTGCTTGAACTAGTCTTTGAGATATAGAATGCTAGAGTAGGACCAGGTTTGTGGGAGGGGAAAAATGATACATAGCATTTTGCACAGAAATGTTCTGATTTGGTGGTGGATGTCAAGTAGATAATTGTATATACTGATTTTGAAATCTGGAGAGATAGATAGTTCAAAAATATAAATTTAGAAGTCATCAGCATGTAGGTGGCATTTAAGAGCATGGAAGTGGGTACAATCATGCAGAGAAACAATTTAGAGGGAGAGGAGAACCCAGAATAGAATCATGGAAATTCCATCACTTAGACATCAGGTAGATAAAGAATATCCAACAGATGAGGGTAAGATAAAGAGGTAAGAAGCAAACCACACACTTAGAAGAACATATTTAAATAAGAGATAAATTATGCCGAAGGAAGGCTATTTAGCAGGGGAATAAGCTACCTACAAACAAGACATCATTGACTACTTCAGTAAGGAAATCCTTATAGTGATGTGTGTGCAGCTGTACTGGAGTGGCTCCAATGAGTGGCAAAAAAGAAAAGAAGAGAAGACATTATGTATAGCTAGTTTTTTGAAGAAATTTGACCCTGAAAGGAAATATTTGTAGTTAGAACTAGAACACAAAGCTTGAGGGAAGACGTTACTTTTATAATATAAGTAGAAAATGTTTGATTTTTTTAGTAAACAAAATTGTAAAATGACTTTATGGGTCTCAGAATTCGGGTTTAAGGATGGAAAATGGGTGTTTATGCTAAAGCAGCAATAAAGGCCTGTAGAGATAAAAGCTCCTTCTGGTCTTGAATACTATTAAAGATGGAGAAGTTGAAGAAGCAAGAGACTGTAAGGACATATTTCTTGCAAAGCCACAAAGTTCCCAGGTCCAGAGTACATGTGAAAAGCATTGGCCCCTGATAAAACAAGTGACATTGATATTGTAACAAATATGTACCAAAAGCCTACTATCTTCTTGGTTTTCTTTCAAATGCTAGGGATACAATAATGCATAAGTCTTAATTTCTGCTCTATGGCATTCCCAGATTGATGGGACAGACAGACAATTAAATTGATAGTTATAATTAGGTTGATTAATACTATGATAATGGCAGGAATCTATGGAAGAAGAGACATTATTATAAATTGAACTGTTCTTCTCCCCAAATTAAGTTATATTCATGTCCTAATGTCCAGTACTTCTAATACAACTGAGGTTATCTTCACTGAGGTTATGAAGTTAAAATGAGTTCATGAGGATGGTCCTTAATTAATTATGATTAGGACTCTGATAAAAGAAGAACACTGGACACAGGAATAGACACAAAAGAGAGTACTGTATAATCATAAAGGTATAAATCAATGGGATACATATTCATGCTAAGGATTGTCAACGATTATCAGAAATCTATAAGAAGCCAGGAACAAACCATGCAGCAATTTCTGCCACAAAAGGACCAACCTTGAGTTGATGTCAGTCCCCAAGACTAAGAGAAAGTAAATTTCTGTTGTTTGTCACCCACTTGGTTAGAAGAAGCCCATAATATGAATTCAGACAGTCTAGCCACTCTGGAGAACAATGGTCATGGTAAAGGAAGCCTTCCTGAAGGGAATGTTGTCTGTGCCAAATCAAGAGGAACAGATTGAATTTTGTGGGTAGGAGCTGGGAGGGCATTCCACAGAAGGTGATCACCATCTGTACTAGTTTGAAAGTGAAAGAGATTATGCACATCCAAACGGCTGCACTTGATCTAATGTGAGTGTATGTGCAGTGGATGGTTCATGGTGGTGAAAACAGAGACCTGAGAAGCTGAAGCCAGCCTTGTGAAAAGCCTTCTATTCCAAGACAAATATTTTTTTCTTTTTCCTAAAATCAAGTGCCTACCCTTTAAATCTTCATGCCCCCTTTAGTGTTTACCTGTATAACTTAATTTCTCCAAGAAGCCTCCTCTTGCATCTACTACAGTATTTCTCATGTGAACAAGAACTTTTTACTTGATCTATTTTAATGTACAAATTCTTGAAGAGAAGCAGTGGTACTCTGACTGATTAGATGTGCCCAGTGTGTGTTGAAGGAAGTGGTTAGCTAATAGTCTGCTTTCAGTAAATGACTATGTGACAACTTCTTAGAGATGACATCATTACATTCAGGCTCACTTTGCAGTGATAATCTAGGACATTCTATATTTTCTTTTTACACTTTCTCCCGTTCATGAACTTCACCTTGGTTCTCATTTTACCCTTTCACTTGATTTTTCCCAGTAGGCCAAGGTCCCTATAGGTGCTACATAACCTTCTTGTATACCAAACCAGCAGTCCTCACTTCGGGCAGCTTCTCCTGGTTTCTACTGTCCCCAAGGGAGACTGGTCCACACCATGCAAAACCCTCCAGTCCAACCTTGTCACTTTGTTTCTACTCCTGGTTCTGCTTAACACAGTCCAATCAGGGTCAAGAATCATTTTCAAGCAAATCATTCTGGCCTGAATCGGCCAAAGAAAAGGTGGCAGCTATGGCTGAAAGCACAGGATGAAGCAATGGATTGTTGGGCTGCACAGGAGGGCAGAATAAGATAATCTAAGGGACCCAAGTTGATCCATAGAATCCATGTTAAAGATGGTAAATAGGGCCCTGGAACAGGAAGACTGGTGGTCAACACAGACCACTAGAAAGACGTGTGTAAATTAGACTGACTTCATTAAAAAGTATACATCTTCTCAGCCAGGCAGTGGTGGCACACACCTTTAATCCCAGCACTCAGGAGGCAGAGGCAGGTGGATCTCTGTGAGTTTGAGGCCAGCCTGGTCTACAGAGTGAGATCCAGGAAAGGCACAAAGCTACACAGAGAAACCCCATTTCGAAAAACCAAAAAAAAAAAAAAGTGTACATCTTCTCAGGCTTGCCATATGTTCTTATATAACATACCCCAATTTGAATGTGCTCTCTCCTCTCTCTCTCTCTCTCTCTCTCTCTCTCTCTCTCTCTCTCACACACACACACACACACACACACACACACACACACACACACACACACACACACACACACAGAATGATTGTACATAGACCTGTACTCATCCAGAAGAATGTAATTGATAAGTACTTTGAATCACCAGTAATGGGTTTCTCTGCTGATGCAATACGGCAAATCAAGCCGAATTAACAATGCCAGGTTTAATCTGAGCAAAGCATTCTCAGGTGATCTCGGGGTGGGAGGAGCAGAAGAGAAATCATGTGGTGGGTCTATGGACCCAAACTTAAATACCCTGTAAGCGTGTGGTCTTGAGAAGCTGAGGGAAGAGCCACCACTTGGTGGGCTTTATGAGGGGCAGAGTTTGGAGAGGGAGAAGGGGATCTGACGTGGAGCTTCCAATGGAACATCAATAACATAGCATGCTTAGTTGGCAGTTACTATTTGCCATTTGCCTGGAAGAAGATACTCCATACAAATGAATTTACCAACATTGAAGACAGATTTCAAGAGGACAGGTTATTTTGCTGTAATTGTTACCATTATATATTCAAAGATATGTATGTATCTGTATGGATAAGCGACATCTTTCATAGAAATGCCTTCATACAAACTATACACTATATACATACAGAGCAGTTCCTTACAAGCTGCCTATGTACCCTATAGCTTGGTTTTTAGGTAGATCGTTTTGTTACAGTCAATAGTCTGCTTCTTTCATCATAGTCCTTCCCTCATCTACCCACTAATGAGTGAGATTAAAAAGTTGGTACTTCATTCAATATAAAGTAGAGCATTTTAATTGGACATACATGACATAGTTAAAGATCTTTTAACAACAAAGAACTTTACTAGGAAATGGGCTCAGAGGGAATTATTAAAAGTCAGTGCATAAAAGCTCCATGGGAGGTCATTATTTTGTGTCTTCCCCCAACTCAAGTTGTTTATTATTGGTAACAAGGTGAGAGGAAATCCCCCAACATCATTAGAAACCTGAAAAAATAACCTTGCCTTGACAAAACCTTCTTTTCCTGTTGGAAACCATTTCTTCTGGAAGGTGCTCTGTTAAAATGGCTGTCCCCATGGATCCTTTTTGTGTAAAGGGTGGCTTTAATAAACCCCTTGAAGCTTCAGATTCCATCCCTTGATAACAACTCCTGTACACACACACACACACACACAGAGAGAGAGAGAGAGAGAGAGAGAGAGAGAGAGAGAGAGAGAGAGAGAGAGAGAGAGAGAGAGAGAGAGGAGTAAAACAGCCATCTCATTAACTTAATGTTGGAAATAATTTAGTTACTCTCTGGCCTAGTGATATTTACATGAGTGCATGTCAGAAAAGAAGAAAAATTTAGCAAGCATTTCATTAACAACTCTCTTTCTCCACCCTACCCCCTCACACACACACAGTGCTCATCAAGAATCCTTATCTGCTATTTGAAATCAGACTCAAAGACTCTAGTGTGACACACCTTGGTTGGAAAATACTGTAATAGCTATCTATTTGGCAGTGGTCAGGAAAAGACTTGTTTTCAAGTGTATGACCCAAATAAAAGACATGTCCAAAGAATACTCATCATTGAAGTCAAATTGCTTCAAATATTTAAGATACGTCTCATCTTTTCATGATAATTCTTCTTGACACAATTTGGCCTTAAGTTGATTTTAGGTCATCATTATGGACAGCAATCACTGGATTTCGCTGAGATGTAGAGATATGCTAAAGGAACTCTCATGAAAAGCACCAGGTACTTTAATCACCCACTAAAGGGTCCTGGGCTATTTACTTTTTAAGAAGTATCTTGTTTTCTCTCTAAAGTCTTTGACTACTAATTATATTGTATATACCTCCAGTAGTCTTTTGACATTTACTATTCTACCTTAAGTTCAGCAACCAAACTCAGTTAAAAATGTGTATAAAGTGCTGTTGAGAGTCTTGGTGTGGGGTTTCTAGAAGTAGTCTTCATAAGTTTGGGTGGATTATTTTTTGTTTTATTGCATTGGGCTGCTCTAAGAATATTAAAGAATAATCTTTATTTTTCAGTTCCACAAATAATAGGAAATTATAGTTTTTTCTTTTATTATTATTATTATTTATTTTACAATACTATTCAGTTCTACATAATAGCCACAGATTCCCTTGTTCTCTCCCTTCCTGCCCCCCTCCCCATCCCCCCAGCACACCTCCCATTCCCACCTCCTCCAGATCAAGGTCTCCCCCAAGGACTGGGATCGACCTGATAGACTCAGTCCAGGCAGGTCCAGTCCCCTCCTCCCAGATTGAGCCAAGCATCCCTGCATAAGTCCCAGGTTTCAAACAGCTAACTCATGCAATGAGCCCAGGACCTGGTACCACTGCCTAGATGCCTCCCAAACAGATCAAGCCAATCAAATGTCTCACCTATTCAGAGGGCCTGATCCAGTTGGGGGCCCCTCAGCCTTTGGTTCATAGATCATGTGTTTCCATTCATTTGGTTATTTGTTCCCTGTGCTTTATCCAACCTTGGTTTCAACAATTCTCGCTCATATAAACCCTCCTCTTTCTCACTAATTAGACTCCCAGAACTCCACCTGGGGGCTAGCCGTGGATGTCTGCATCCAGATTCCTCAGTCCTTGGATGGGGTTTATGGCACAACTATCAGGGTGTTTGGCCATCCCATCACCAGAGTAGGTCAGTCCCGGCTGTCTCTCAAGCATTGCTAGCAGTCTTTTGTTGGGGTATCTTTGTGGATTTCTGTGGGCCTCTTTAGCTCTTTGTTTCTTCCTTTTCTCATGTGGTCTTCATTTACCATGGTCTCCTATTCCTTGTTCTCCCTCTCTTTTTTCTTGATCCAGCTAGGATCTCCCGCTCTCTTTCCCTCGACCCTCGCCCTTCATTGCTCCCACTCATGTCCAGGCTGTTCATGTAGATCTCATCCATTTCTCCATGTCTTTCTTGGGGTCCCGTTTTCCAGGTAGCCTCACTGGTGATGTAAGTAGCAGTCCAGTCATCCTTGTTCCACATCTAGCATCTTCCTATGAGTGAGTACATACCATATTTGTCTTTCTGAGTCTGGGTTACCTCACTCAGGATGATTGTTTCTAGATCCATCTATTTGCCTGCAAACCGTATGATGTCATTGTTTTTCTCTGCTGAGTAGTATTCCATTGTGTATATGTGCCACAATTTATTTATCCATTCTGCAGTTGAAGGGCATCTAGGTTGTTTCCAGGTTTTGGCTATTACAAACAATGCTGATATGAACATAGCTGAGCAAGTGCTCTTGTGGTATGATTGAGCATTTCTTGGATATATGCCCAGGAGTGATATAGCTGGATCTTAGGGGAGATTGATTCCCAGTTTTCTAAGAAAGCACCATATTGATTTCCAAGTGGTTGTACAAGCTTGCATTCCCACCAGCAGTGGAGGAGAGTTCCCCTAGTTCCACATCCTCTCCAGCATAAAGTGTCTTCAGTGTTTTTGATCTTAGCCATTCTGACAGGCGTAAGGTGGTATTTCAGAGTTGTTTTGATTTGCATTTCCCTGAAGATTAGGGATGCTGAGCAATTCCTTAAATGTCTTTCAGCCATTTGAGTTTCCTCTGTTGAGAATTCTCTGTTTAGTTCTAAAGCCCATTTCTCAATTGGACTGTTGGTCGTTTTGATGTCAGAAAATGGAAAGATCTCCCATGCTCATGGATAGGCAGGGTTAACATAGTATAAATGGCAATCTTACCAAAAGCAATCTACAGATTCAATGCAATCCCCATCAAAATACCAACACAATTCTTCACAGACCTGCAAAGAATAATACTCAACTTCATATGGAAAAACAAAAAACCCAGGATAGCCAAAATCATCCTGTACAATAAAACAACTTCTGGAGGCATCACAATCCCTGACTTCAAGCTCTACTATAGAGCTACAGTAATAAAAACAGCTTGGTGTTGGCATAAAAACCGACATGTGGACCAATGGAAACGAATTGAAGACCCTGACATTAACCCACACACCGATGAACATATAATTTTTGACAAAGAACCCAAAAGTGTACAATGAAAAAAGAAACCATCTTCAACAAATGGTGCTGGCATAACTGGATATCAACGTGTAGAAGGCTGCAAATAGATCCATATCTGTCACCGTGCACAAAACTTAAGTCCAAGTAGATCAAAGACCTCAACATAAATCCAGCTACTCTGAACCTGCTAGAAGAGAAAGTAGGAAGTAGTCTTGAACGCATTGGCATAGGAGATCACTTACTTAATATAACACCAGTAGCACAGACACTGAGACAATCAATCAATCAATAGGACCTCCTGAAACTGAGAAGCTTTTGTAGAGCAAAGGATATGGTCAACAAGGCAAAGCGACAGCCTACAGAATGGGAAAAGATCTTCACCAACCCCACTTGTGACAGAGGACTGATATCCAGAATATATAAGGAACTCAGGAAATTATAGTTTTTAAGAAGGAGGCCTTTAGGTACATATAACATTTTAGTCATGTGGATAAATGGGTAAGTTCATGATATACAACTGCCTCACTTGTATACCAAGTTTGAGAGTTTTATAAGTTATCAGGTATGAAAAGAAAGAATTTGATTGGTAAATTACTACCTTACATATATAATGGAGAGTAATAGTATAGATTTTATTTACATCTGAAACACTGATATACTTTTCTATTTACTAGCAAAGATTCCATTAAGCCACCTACTTAAATAAAATTAGTATTTTACATTAACTTAAATAAATTATCATTTATAAAATTAATTATTTACATTTGGAAGTAACAGGAGAGAATAACAATACCTCAATTAATCATTTCACTAAGAAGAAAGTTCACTTGAATAAATTCTGTCCTGTTATGCAAAGATGCAGAGGATTAATGGAAGCCTTGTATAGTAGTAGTGGCAGCTGAAGATAAGAGACTATTAAGTCCTTGTTAGTGGGAAAGGCATATACTACCATCAACTCAGGAATGATTGGTTTGTGTTAATGTCCCAAGAAAACAGAGATACATTCCCTGAGCCTGGGAGAACCTCACTCTCTTCTTGGATGATGGCTGAAATGGAATCCTGTTTCTGACATTAACTCTATGAAAGAAGTAGTTGAATAACAAGAATCCATATTAATGGAAATGTTATATTACAGCTTTGAAAGATACTCTGACCTCCCTAATTCTGAATAGTTGTTCAATCAATTAATATTGTGTGCTCAGTATGTGCCATGTACCATGCTAATTGTTTTATGTGTCATTTCATCAACTCCTTTGAGGCGGATATTATTTCATTATGTAGATAGGGAAACAGCAGCTCAGTGACAGCAAGTAATACACTTGACCAAGTTAACAGCAAATGCTCAGATTTAGGTTCCAAAGTCAGCACTAACTAACTGATATAGTAACCGATATCAAATACTTCAGTAACTCAAGACACAGGATAAGAAAAATATCATAGGGTCTTCTAACTGGTACATGAGAATTAGAGTAAGCTCCCTGCCCTAAACCCTACTTACTTATTCTTCAATCCTGTGTGGCAGTGACCTTTAGTTAGTCCAAGCTATGATTACAAAATATATGAAAGAGAAAGAATGGCACAAGTGTCCTGACTTCTAAAATAATCATCCTTGAGGTTACATTGATGCTGCCCAAAGGGAAGTTGTTACTCAATGTCTGGAACCGTGGCCAAGGCCAAATTGGCAACATGCTTTAAACTCTCAGGAACCAAACCTTTAAAGTCTACTAACCAGTTTGACACTAGCTGGCATTGGCATCAAAATGCTTGTTCTTTCATGTCATTGCCAGGAAAAAAAGTGATGACTATTGTTTACAGAAAAAGATCACTATCAAATGTTGTATGTCATGAACTTGCAAGTGGGATACTTTACATGCTAAGAGATGCTTACTAGGGGCTGAACATTATGGAGAACAAAAAATGAGACTGCTCCAAAAGGTTTAGTGACTGTGTCTATGATAATATGTCAGTTGGTCATCTAGTCCTCCACAAGAATGATGGGAATATTGAAAATTTCAGAGATTTGCTTCATTAATTATCTTTATGCCTTGCAACTGTATGAATGATGGCAAATGAACCCAGCTTGATTGAAGAAGCTGACGTTGGTTGAAGAAATCCAAAACACGAGTGAACTTGTGGTAAAGATGTCAATGCCTTTTGAGTGATGAATGAAAACAGGGAACATATGACATTTGTTTTGAACTTTCAGGGGAAGCTCGTCAAATGAGGTGTTTTGGAACAGAATTGTAACCAGGGCGACAAATGGTTTATATGCTAGACTCTTAAGAGATAGATGTTGGCATGGCAGAGACCTCAAAACAGGTGCAGAATTCAAATACAGATGAAGAGTTGTGTTCTTTTACTGCTATTATTTACTTGTTGGTTAACTGATATTGTCCTCTCACAAACAAGAATTAAAGCTAGTAGAATAGACATTCAGAAGCACTGGAAAAATTGTGTGATTGAATTCTTCATTAACAAGTTTGACATAACTTTTGACATTTCGTTTTGACTGATGCTGCCTGATAATCCTTGGAGTTCCAACTCTGTCCTCAGTTCTTGGGACAAATATAGCTCAGAAAATTAAGAAATTAATTTTTACTGACTTTGTCATTTCATTACTTAACTTCCTATGACTTTGATTTAGAACCACTTCTCTTACTTAGTTTTCCAATTGATATTTCAGCGCCCCGAAAAGTA
Organism: Peromyscus maniculatus bairdii; assembly: GCF_049852395.1. NCBI lineage: Eukaryota > Metazoa > Chordata > Mammalia > Rodentia > Cricetidae > Peromyscus > Peromyscus maniculatus. The sequence continues at coordinate 25,730,640 of NC_134875.1, read as the reverse complement.
GAGTTCTAAATTATTCTCATTTGAGTATACAAATTCTGATGGCTGTGGCATACATTCCATCCTATTACTTTAATATCACCATGAAACAAAGTTTATATAAGGAATGTTAAAGTAAACCTCGACCAGCCAAGAGAATATTAGGAGCTGATACTATATCCCTATATTCCATTTGCATGTTTATTCATATTTACACTGGCAAAGTTTTTTAGAGTATAGATGAAGAGAGGGGTGGGAAATGAACTAGAGGAGCCTGCAGGACTTTACAAGAGGAAAAATGGGAAATAAGTTAAAATTTTGCAATCTTGAATAACCTGCAGAGATGTACTGTGTGTTATTTACCTGTATTTTTGTGTTTGCACTACAATTCACCTCTGTACTGCAATCCATTTGGTAGAGTGCATGATGCCTGTCTAACTCTTAGCATGATCCTCTTCCTGAGAAGTCAGACTACCTCTTGACCATCTCTTTGGAATTCTACCTCTATTTGCACTGTTCTGAAACACAGTAACAGTCTTTTACTTGAATATTGTCACCACCACTCTCCTGAAAACAATTCTACTTCTGCCTATCCTACATGGACATCTTTATACAGAGATGTAATATGACCAAGGCTGTGGTATAAACATACAGGTATTATTGGTACTCTTCTACTAGGCCAATCCTGAAGCCTGTTTTACCTCTTCCTTCTTATTCCAGGTTTTGTCACTCTAGATCTCCTCTCTCTCTTCCCTGAGCAGATGCTGAAGTACCAACAAACCATCTGGCCCACACAGTGAGGGTTAAGGTACAAATTGGAGCTGTAGCTCTTCTAATCTAGTATGACAGTTTGTACTGATCAGGTTAATGGAGGATAATTTCTCATTGGCTTGTACAGAGACAAGAAAATTTAATCTGATTTGCTATTAATTACTCTGTCCAATCATTAACATAATGTTTCACAAAATAGAGAAAAAAACCTATTCACACTGCATAGGCAAGTATATCAACCAGAGCTCAGCAATAGAAAAGTGTTGCCTTTGGGGTACAGAGAAGAAGCTATACTGCCACTGGAAGCATGACCTACACTTTGATATGCTTCTTAGTATTAGTGATAGGCTATCTTGAACCATATGCAGTCTTCCAGTTCAGGACAGAATGACACCCATTTGTAAAGTGATTGGTAGTGGATCCTAGAGTACACTGTGGTGTGGGAAACAGAATGGAATGAAGTGAATTGACCCACAAGGAGATTAAATAATCATATCTTGAGTGAGAACAACATAATGCTTTATCAAACAAATGAAATGACTTTAGATGGCTCTTTTTGTTCTTTCATTAACAAATTTTATTAAACAAATCATTCTGTGTTAAGTGCTCTGCTTGACGATAGAGTTATAGAAGTCAAACAGAACTGACATGAGTCATGCCTTGGTAAAATTTATTTATTTATTTATTTTAATAAATATTTTATTTTATAATTAATTTAATTTTACATATCTGCCATGGATTCCCCTGTCCTCCCTCTGTGGTTCAGTGGTAGAATTCTCACCTGCCTTGGTGAAATTTATGATGCAGTAGAAGATACGCATATGTGCATATGTGTTTATATGTATATACACACACACTTGTTATATTCATATAATAATTTAATTGTAGTTGTGAAAATTTGTAGTGAAAAACCAGAGTGCTTGAAAAGCATATATATAAAGACTGGGTGGCACCCTATTGACTGTCCAAATTAAAGAGGCATGGAGCTGGGCCCAACAGAGCATACTTAGAGCCCCAGCACTGCAGCGATCAAGAAATGGCGTGGCTATGAGTGTTAGAGCGATGCAGACCACATGATTCCATATCTCATTTTAAAAAGGAAAGAAAGAACAAAAACTAAAGAAAAGAAAAAGAGAGAAGGAAGGAGAGAAAGAATGTAATGTGTGAAAGCTCCTAGGAGGCAAATGGGCTTGAGGAACATAACACCAGGGAGACAAGAATTTGAAGAGCAAGAAAGAGGAAAAAGCTGAGATTTGGGCTACAATTATAAATTCTTTGGCTAGGAGTGGGAATAAGATAGGCTATATGTTTGGGGATCCTGTAACAGGTGTCTGCTGTTCACTTCCATGGAACATTTGGGCTTCATCCTAAGGGCAAAGGGAAGCTGTTAAAGATTTCTAGGTTTAGTTGATGTGAGGGCAGTAGATATTTTTAATCTTTCCTAATGGCAAGCACACTCAACAAATTCTTCAACTGTATTCAGAAACACTCGTATGTGGCTGGAGCAGATGAGGCATTTCCACTGTTCATCTGAGCAGAAGGCAGAACCCCTGAGAGGCTGAACAGTAATTACACTTCTACTCTAGATCCAGGTTTTAACCACAAGAAGTGTGTTCTGCAGGCTCTATTTCATAATTGAGGGTAATTACAAGAAGTTAAAACTAGATTAGAGACAATTAGGCCCTATACAACAGGGAGCTCTGTGGGTGGTCGGGAAGGGAGTAGGAAGAACCAGCTGGGGAAGTGTTTCCCAAACTGTTTGGCATTCTTGGACTCATTTTGTAAGTGGAGGTTTGGGGATAGCTATCTGTGCTTCTGGTGTCCCTAGAGGTAGCACCAGAAATTAGATTTAACCACACATATACATGTCACTGATAGCCAATCAAGATTACCTTGTCCTCAAGCTAGAGACTTTCATAGGCCAGATACCAAAAAACAAGTGGCGAAGAGAGATAGGTGATGAAATACATTGCTCTTCAATGGAAGAGGCCCTATTGGAGCAATGACATTTTTTTTCTCACTCTGGCTTTGGATATCGTGGGGTAGATATGGCAAGCACGGATACTTACTGCCTTTGAGTCTATTTTGGAAGTCTGGTGTGGCTGTACCACAAAATTGGGGAAAAGGAATAATGAGTGAACTTGAGAGTTGGCCAGAGGCCAGCTGAGAAGCTTTGTCCCCATCCCTTGGACATGGAGGGTAATAAGCAAAGAAGAGTCAGGTTTAGCTTTGGACTCTATAAGATCCATCTATATACTATGGGAAGGAGGTGCAGGAGGACAACAAGGGACAAGGCTGAGATCATTCAGTTGGAGGTGCCTGTGGAAGGAAGTGGAGGTGACACCAAGGAATGGACTGAGGAGAAAAGAGAGAAAAAAGTGTAGTAAGTGTATGCAGCAAAAGTGACTTATTTCACTTATCTACCATATATCCATTTTTTTTTTACTAGTCACTGATTGACTTAATCAACAAGTGATTATTTGTAACTGTTCCTTGTGGAATGCCATGCTAGGAGAAATTAAGAGGAATAAGGACTTATCCCTGAGCCATAGACCCAATAGTTTTGGTTGTCTAATGAACACAGTGTGATCAGCCTTTAAACAATATATACACCACCAACAAAATGGGCTTGGCAGGATGTATTTATATGTATTTGTGCATATAAATACATATATACATACATACATACATATGCACACATAAATGTGTGTATATAACAATACTAATCAAAGAGAAATATGCTATCAACTTGAGAATGGGGGTGGAATATGGCAAGAGTTCAAGGGAAGGTAGCTGGGGGTAGGTTGAAAGGAAGAAAGTGATGGGGAAACATGATGTAATTCTATGTCAATTAAAAACATATTTTTAAAATTTTATTTTAAAAACATGAGGACAATGGTATTCCAGTCTTTGAGGGATTTGATTAATTGTCTGAGTGAGTGAACTAGTCAATAGTTGCTCTAGCATTTTAGAGATGGTTTTCATCACTAGAAAGACAGCTGAACTAAAGAAACATGACAAAATGAGATATGTCCAGTGTAATATTAATGAAATTCAAGATGAGATACAGTGAAGGGCCTTGCTAGGCAGAAGCTAAGGGAAGATAATAGGAAGTCTTGGATGATGAAGAACAATGGAAATAGCACTATGACTGTGTATATATATAGGAAGTGGGGAGAGATTTTTGAAGGCATTTGCTTGTGGATACATACAGACACTGGTAGGTAATATAACTAAGAAACCTTAATACTAGCAGATAATTCTATCAACTTCTCTCATAAACACAGAAAAAGAAAGTGAGGAAGGAAGGAGTTTTTATAGAATGAAGCTGTTGTTGCAAACTGGATATTTTTAGTGACTGACATACATAATTGCACATAATAACAGATTTAATGACATTTACATCTATATATATGTATATATATATATATATATATATATATATATATATATAATGTAATTTGATCAAGTTTACCCCATACTCTCTCACCCTTGCTCCCTTTGAGCCCTGCTTTCTTCCTAGCACTTTCTTCTATTTTTATGTCATTTAAAAACTAGGTTCCATATGTGAGAAAAATGTGATATCTTTCTGAGTCTTGTTTATTTTACTTACATGATTATCTCCAGCCAACTCCATCCATTTCCTTATGAACAACGTAAGTTCAGCTTTCTTTAAGCTTTGGAGTGTGTGTGTGTGTGTGTGTGTGTGTGTGTGTGTGTGTGTGTCTGTGTATGTATGTTATACATAAATATATGTACATATATGTGTATGTATATGAATGAATGTTATATTTTCTTTATCAGTTGATAGGCACTTAGGTTGATTTTGTATCTTGGTTCTTGTGAATGATCAAGTTTCTAGTTTCCTCTTAAAATGAACCAATATATGGTAGAGTAGCCTGGTGGATTTACATCCATCTTGATAAATTTACTCTTTCTGTTCAGGGGTTCACCTGAAATATTAGATTGTAAAAACTGGAGGGAGAGTCCCTCCCTTGCTCGTGATTTCCTGGAAGAAGGGAACAGCAGTTGCTTGAAATGCCAAGTTGTCAGTCAAGTATCTGACCCCCGTTAGAGAAGTTCAAGCTGCTGGGGAAAGGACTCTGGGCATGGAGAAGGCCATTAGGTCTTCACGGCATGCTTCCACTCACTCAGAAGTCTCTGCACTGCCCTTTTAACATCCTTGTTTCTCAGGCTGTACACAATAGGATTGACCATGGGGGTGACCACAGTGTAGAGCAGTGAGAAGATTTTGTTTAGGGCAGTGGCCTGAGTCGCTGTAGGGATAGCATACACTGTTCCCAGAGTTCCATAGTACAGAGTGACCACAATGAGGTGGGAGGAGCATGTGGAAAAGGCTCGTTGTTTTCCTGCAGCTGATGGTATCCTGAGGACAGCAACTACAATGTTTATATAAGAGGCTACAGTAAGCAGGAAGGGCACCATGGTGACAAAGGAAGCCATGAGGAAAGTAGCTTTTTCTACTTCCTCAGGATCAGAACAAGCTAGCTTCAACACAGGGGCAAGGTCACAAAAGAAATGGTCAATCTCATTGGATGCACAGAACTGCAGCTGGAAAGTCATAGTGACAGTGACAACAGGGGTTATAAATCCACCCACCCAAGATCCACCTGCAAGCAAGATACATGTGTGGAGGTTCATGAGAGATGGGTACCGAAGTGGGCTGCAAATAGCAAGGTATCGGTCATAAGACATGGCTGCCAGGAGAAAGCACTCAGCTACTGCCATGGAGCCAAAGAAATAAAACTGAGCCACACATCCTGCAAAAGAAATTGCTTCTGGACCAGAGAGAAGGGTCTTCAGCATCTTAGGAGCAATAGAGGTTGTATACCAGATCTCAAGGAAGGAGAAATTGGATAGGAAGAAGTACATGGGAGTTTGGAGGCTTCGGTCACTGGAAGTTACTGTAAGGATGAGAATATTCCCCAGTAAGGTCATTATATAGATTCCAAGAAATGTTCCAAAAAGGAAAAACTGTGACCCGTGGAGGCTTCCAAATCCCAGAAGGAGAAATTCTTTGATTATGGTCAGATTACCCATCTCTATCCAATTCAGGCTTAAGATCTGAGGAGAGGAAGTATAAACAACTGGTAAAGGAGCAAACACTACTGGAAGGGAGCAAGATCACCAGAGAAACTGTCTAGCACATAAACTCAAGTGTTGTTTCTTCTTCCCCTAGAAGATACTTCGTACATGTTCTACTAAGTGGACTTACCTAGTAGCTGCCACATTTCTCCTTTTCTCCTTGCTTTGATGAAATAATTGACAAACGACCAAAAGGAGGAGATGTTTATTTTGGCTCATGGCTTGAGGGATGCAGAAGTGTGTGATGGAGAAAGCATAGCAGCAGGCTACTCTATGGTGGCATGAACATGTGGCTAGGATGCCACTCACATTTCAGTGGACTAGGAAGCAGAAATGTCATAGCAAGCTAGAGATACATTATAAAATGGAAGGCCTGCTTAAATTGCTCACTTTTTCCCATGAGACTCCACTTCCTAAAGGTTCTACAACCTCCCCCCCCCTGCACAGTTCCAAGAGCTAGGAACTCAGTGTTGAAACATATGAGTTTATGGGGAACATTTCTCATTCATACCATAATGGTTGGAAAAGGACCCCAAGTTAAGGCTCCCTTAAGAGAGAGTGACTCCAATGATCTTTTTTTTTCCACTTTTTTCTTTGACATAACTGGTGGTGAAACTACCTTTGAGAGTCTCACAATAGGAAGCAAATACTATATAATGATGACATTTAGCAGAAACTTCACTTCTTTTTGTCTTCTACCTTATTTATTTTATGATAATATAATATAAGCAATTTCAACATTAATGACTGACTTTTAAAATATAGCACATATTGATATATATCACTAGAGGACACAGAAAAGAATTTCAAGCATCTGAAATCCATTTATTTTTGTTTCCTTTCATGTTGACTTTCCTATTGCTATGTAGTCTTTATTACCAGATACAATATGTATCTTAAACACCTTATTTTTTGTTTTATTCTTTTCTCGTATATTACATTCTGTCTGCAGTTTCCCCTCCCTCCCCTCCCCTGATCTCCCCCCTCCACTCTTCCCCAGATCTGCCCACCTCTGCCTCCCTTCATAAAAGAGCAGGCCTTCCAGGGCCATCGACCAAACAAGACTTAGCAAGCTACAATAACATTTTCTTATGTGTTAAGGAAAAAATACTTTTCTAATGTGATTTGGATAATGTTGTACTGTAAACTGTGTTACTTTTTTTTGTAATGATAGCAAATCAAATGTCAATTTAAACTCAAGTGTGCTCGGAAAAAAAAGAATGCACTCATGACACTTGCAGAAAAAAAAATAGATTCAATTGGAGATTCTCAGGTTAAGCAAAATAAATCAGATTCAGAAAGATTAAAAAACGATCAGGCACATACCATCAAATGAAGGCTGGACACAGCAACCTAGTAGGAGAGAAAAGGTCCCACAAGAGGAGGCAAAGAGATAGAAACAATCTCTGCTCCCTCTCTTAGGAATCCCACAAGAACAGCAAGCTATTCAGCCATAACATATGCAGTTTCCCTTAACTTGGTATTACCTGAACTTCTGAAACAGTATTTAAGACTCAATAACAATGTGAGTCCCAAATCTTAAAATAACAGTAAGTCAGACAACTCTTTCCTATTGAACTCCCCCACCCCCAAATCAGGGTGAATTTCACTAACATCACTGGAGGGCAGAGAGGAATTCAGACATATTGATCTTAAATTACCTATAAGAAAAACAAGAGTTTCTGCTGGGCTCTGTGGATGTGTAGCTGATTGCTTCCATGGCATCAAATTCCTATGGAAATTGAGGGAAATGTATGTAAAGTTATTCACTTTAAATGTTAGAGGAAAATAATGTTCCATCCTTCATAAATGAAAATGACATTCATGACTCACAAGCAGTAGGATGTGCATTTAAGTGGTTTCTTCCCCTGTCCCCCAGCAGCAGGGATGGGTTGGCAGTGAGTCATGGATACAGATTCCCCTTCCCCACTTGCCGCCCTGTGGTGCTCAGAGACCCATATTTGTGAAGTGGTTGTCTGATCATAGTCTTGGCCTGTGATAGGATTAGAAATCAGTCTGTGCTGTGGCATGAATGAGAAGGTATGAAACTAAAGATAGGGGCCGGATTCCATCAGTGTTCAAAGTTGAAGGCTCAGTATGTAACTGGGAAATAGGGAACAGCCACCTTTTCTGGTTCGTTTCGGGTAATGACGTTTCCTGAAAAGGTTACAGATAAATCACATTTTTTTTTGCATGTGAAATCTTTGTTTAAGTGTACTCAACAAGTTGGTTATTCAAAAGAATCTTCTTTGGGATGCTTCTGAAATATGAAGGAATTTTTCATAATTTACCCTTTGCATCAATCCAGATGTTAGTGTATTAGGGTTGTGTTAAGGAAGATTCACCTATACTAGAGGAATATAGGACACTGGTACTGCTTGAGGTAGCATTGACAGTGATTACAGTGAATAAAGAAAATCAATCAGCAGCTAAGGTTGTCCCTGGAGGTGACAGCTGCTTCCTAATTGGGGAATTAAACTGCAGTGTCCTCTTACCATTTTACTTTGTCTTCAGAGACTGCCAGCCTGCATTTAGAACCAACATTAACATCATTAGATTTTTATCATTCAATCCCAAATCTCATTAATTAGTAATGGAATAAACTTGATTTTTCCCTTTGGCTTACAAGCGTGTTCTTCGGTGTGTCCAGATTCAAAGGCTCACAGCCTTCCTAAATCCAATTTTATTGCAGTGAAGAGAGGTTAATATACATGCCAAAGAGAAACTTAGAAGTCTTCACTGTTTCATTCTCTAACCACACATCCTTGGACACATACTATGTACCATATTATTGAACTGGTAGGCACTAGGGATGAAACCATAAGCAAAGAAGACATGGTACCAGTGTTTATTAAGGTTATAATTTAGTGGTAAGAGTAGGCATTAAACCAAGTGGTTCTCAACCATCCTAATCATATGACCCTTTAATACAGTTCCTCGTGTTGTGCTGACCCCCCAACCATAAAATTGCTTTCATTACTACTTCACAGTTGTAATTTTGCTAGTGTTATGAATCATAATATAAATATTTTTGGAGATAGAGGTTTGCAAAAGGGTCACGACCCTCCAATTAAGAACCACTGCATTAAACAGATGAAATTCTGACAATTAAGTGTAAAACTGTGACTATGTTAAGTGCTTTGAGGGAGAGATATAGGACCTTGATACAAAGAAAAATGTGCAGGAAAAGGTGACATAGTTTTTGTGACATGATTAAAGAAGATACAACTGAGGTGGAAGTTATGTTTTTATGTTGAGATCAGATGTGTGAGGAATAGTCAGATATGAGAAAACCAGAATGGGAATCAGGAAACAGATCAGAAAGCTGATGTGCTCCAGTCCCAACAAGAAATGGTAGGTAAACACAAGCTGGAATGGGTAAGATGACCTAATTTTAGGGCTTTTATACAGTACCATCACAATGTTCATGCACTTCTTTAAATGCACTTTAATAAAAGGTTAATTTAAGAAATAAAATGCATTGAAAATATATTAGGATCAGGCATGAAGTGCAAGAAGGGAATGAGGATGAAACTCAAGATTTATCTTCAACAACTACATGGATAAGCATGGCTTTCCTAAGGCAGGAAGATCAACTGGAGAAGGCATTTTCTTCTCTTCCCCCACTTAGTGTATCTCTCTCTCTCTCTCTCTCTCTCTCTCTCTCTCTCTCTCTCTCTCTCTCTCTCTCTCTCTCTCTCTCTCTCTCCCTCTCTCCCTCTCTCCCTCTCTCCCTCTCTCCCTCTCTCTCCCTCTCTCTCCCTCTCTCTCTCTCGCCCGCTCGCTCGCTCCATCAGATCTACTGGTTTATGATCCATTTCTGAGACGACGGTTTCTACCCTCACATAGGTTGGTCACTTAGTGATGGATAGAGCTCTAGCTCTGAGTGATAGGGCTCTCAGTGTGACTAAAAAACAAGCTCTTAAGCAAATGCATCACAAATTATTGCTCTTGTTTCCCAAAAGAAAACCAGGAAAGAGAACGAATAGGTCAGTGTAACCTTTACTCACCCTGCAGAAATTGCTCAAAGCCTGGGGTTAGCAACTGAATATCAGGAGCAATCTTGCACAAGATGTACAAGAGAGCTCAATTTGATGGGGATTGTCAAAATACCTCCAATATGAGCACCCTACCTCAACCATCATTAAGGACGACCCAATTACACAGAACTTCCAATTATCTGTTTTTCCCCTAAAAGTTGTGTTTTATTTGAATTTGCTGTTGCATGAAAGAGGTAGATGACAATGGAATGAGTTCAGTCAAGAAAATAGTTCTCAGGGGTCACCTTGGGGTCAGAATGCTCTCAGTCTTATTCTTTCTCTTTTCTTCATGTTCATTTATAGTTATGACCATTAAGAATGGATGAAAAATGCTGGTCAGAGGTTCTAAAAGATCTACAATTAGTAGAATGATTTAAGTGCATCATTATCCCTGATTTACTAAGTAGGGACAGTGGGTTCAGCATTCTTTATAGGACCATTAAGTAAATGCGATGAAAAACAGTTTTGTTCTTAGCTTCCAGTTACGCAGAAAAGCTAATTAATAATGTCCCCTGGACCTCTTCCCTTGATATTTTCCTTAACCAAGATTCATCTCAGTATTAATATTCCTATGCCATTATAATCATCAAAAGGTAAAGCTGTTTGGAAGACAATATAAAGCTCCCCAAATTCACATCTACCACCATGTAGTAATGCTTGTATTAGTACAAGCATAAAATCAAAGTGCAGAAACTTCAGTAAGGAATTAATGACTATGTGAAGGCCAAAGGCATGGCATCTTCTGTGATCAACCCAGGAGACCCTTTTGGAAAGGGAGGAGGTGAGATGGAATTTGAAGAACAACTGAAGGTTGGTTAGTAGAAGGAAAGTGAATTTTGTCTGTACCAATTAGGTACTCTATTCTTCCTTCTTCCAAACCCCACTTCTACATATTAAGACAGAATGTCGACTTGAAGTGCTGTTAGGTCTATATTCTACTCAAAGTGTCAATGGCTTATATCAAGGGCAATTCATTTGATGCTAGAAATCAGGGTAGCACTGGCAAGTAGAGAAGTTCACCTTTGCAGCTTAATCCTCACTATTTAGGTCAGCTTTTGTTCCAAATACATATTAACCTCTTCCCTAAAGGGACACCTGAGAGAGAGAGAAGAGCAGAATTATCTACAGACGGAATCTTTGCAAGCACAATGAAAAAAGAGAGCTTTAGTGCTGCTGCACTAGCTTCCTATTCCAGAGGGAAGTTGGTTACTTTGTTTAACTCTCAAAAACAAATGTTTTTCTTGAATAACTCAAGTTTGTACCACACAGAAGAACATTTTGGAGAAAGGTTTCTTTTTTCCCTTGAAAACAACTTGTAAAATATTATAGACAGCTCAGTTTTTAAAGCAATTGCACATTAATGCTAGAAAACTCTGGTTTCCACGGGAATGATTCTGTTATTTGTATTTTTGTACCTTGAGACATAGAGCCAGAGATTTCTAAGATTCTTTAGACTAACATTATTGAGACCCAGAAGTGCACTGGGATATCAGCATTATTGAGACCTGGTGACAGATATTTCTGATTCAACTATATTCTTTGATGCCAAATATTTTTCCTGTTCTATTCCATTTGTCAACATGACAGACAATGAAACAGGCTAGCAAATATCTCGGACCAAATGACATGTTTTGTATCTGTAGCCTAAATGTGAAAATGACAAAAAATTATCTTGGCAAGTTGTGTAAAATATAGGGTAGGAAGAGAGGAAAGAGTAATCAAAATATATTGTGTGAAAAAGATCTATTTTCAATTAAAGAAAAAAATTTGTAAAAAATATGCTTTTACTTTTGGTTGTAACTATCAAGATATTACATATAAAATGTAGAGAGTCTACAAAATTTGGTAAAATCTGAGCTAAATATGTATCTAAATTAAATACCTAAATAATATCAAATATTGTTTTGAAGCATGTCTATAAATTTGTAGCAAAAGATCTGAAATCAATGAAATTCAGAAAACATTCAACAGTAATCCTTTAAAAAAAGTGTCAAAATGAAGCTTTAATGAGTTTGCTTTTTAACCAGTAGCACTTTTTAAATTGGTTTCTTTTTTCCCTTTTGCCCTGAGGGGAGAGAAACTGCATTTGATAGACTTCCTGTACTTATTCCACTGACTTATATGTCAGGGAACTGAAATGTTTCAATCCATCACTTTAATACTTATCTGATCATATACTCATTATTTTAGGTATATGAGTTGTAGGAACATTTTTCTTGCATCTTTTAGTTTTCAGTCTGAAATTTGGCTTGGGTGATGGAGAAAAAACAGTCCTTTGCTTCGACTTCCTTACTCTGTAACATTTGAGGGTTCTAGTATAAAATAAAAAATAAGAATATTAATAAAATGACCCCATAGGCATGCATGAAGTTTTTATAAATTAATCAAATAATCCATACAAAGTGCTGACAAGATCCATAAGGAGCTTCACTATACTTTGACAAATGTGTACCTGCGTTTAAGTGATCCCTTCAAAGTTGTGTGTCACCTCACTTTGTTTTCCTCTGATTTCCTTCATGTAACTAGTGCAAGCACTGAATGTCCTATGCATTTTCAGTAACAGCTGATGTGACTCCTGCACATCTAAGTTCAAACCTTAAATTTTAGTTTTAGTCTCTGTCATCAGAAACCTAGATATATGTTTCTTACCTTTCACTGTCTTTTTCTCCTCCACTCCAAAAGACTGGTCACCATGACCTCCTCATCTGGATGATTCATTCTGACATAGAAGCAGGCTCCACCTTCAAGGGCATTCTGAGTCTAGCTGCTGCTCCAATGGCTCAAATTAATATCCTGCTAGAACTTCCTCCCATTAGGGATTCAGGTCCTGCCTGTTTGCTTAATATGTTGTACGCATGAAAATCAATTTCCCCTAAGCCTCATTCCCAGGGGTAATATTTCTCCACTTAACTGGGAAAGCTAAATAAAATGGTAGATCATCTTGCACCAGCAAAAGCCTCACCAAACCTTGAATTCTGAACTTGATGAGTTCAGAGGAGCCAACTGTAAGCAACATTTTAAGGGTCATTCTTATCCTCTTCAAGAGAACTGAGCATACAGCATATAAATCAATATTGATGATTTTAAATGACTTGCAACTATTCATTAAAACACTTTACCTATTTGACAACCTTTTCAAAGCTGTTAATTCAAGTTATTGAATACACTCAAGAGGAAACTAACTGCATTATTTAGACAGAAAATATTTACTGAATGCTTGCTACATGTACAACATCTCACCGTAGGCACAATTTGAATTAGGTATTGAATAGTTCACTAAAAGTGTATTATGTTAAGCTTTTGTAAAACTATCCCATTGTCAAATGTATTCAGGAAGATTTTATCTATCATCTATCTATCTATCTATCTATCTATCTATCTATCTATCTATCTATCTATCTATCTATCTATCTATTTATTGTTTACGATAATTCCTGACCACAGTTTCCCCTCCCTCCACTCCTCTCAGTCCCCCCCCCCATACCTCCTCTCTTCCCCGGATCCACACCATTTACCTTTCTTATCTAAAATAAGTCTTGTAGGAAATTTTGGAGAAGTGAGGAATATTTTGTAAGATTACTGATATTCTGGTTGCTAAGTCTGTCTTATAAATTTAAATACTCAAAATTTTTATAAAGTGAGTCATCTCTTTCATTTAAATTGACCATTATTCACAATCATCATAATCTGACAATATGGTACTCTGATTTCTCTGGGTTTCAGATAGAATCAGGGATGCTATTATGTCCTCAAAGTTGAGACACCTTCAAACAGCACACTTCTTTTTTCCCCCTCATTACAGTTATCTTTCTCTAAGGAAGGCATTAGGAGCCAAAAATGTTTTCATTCTTCCTGAAATATTCCCTGGGACAGCAACAGGTACATTTTAGAACTTTCCCTGTATCTTTATTTCTTAGGATAAAAAGAAAATAATCAATCTGGTGGCGGCTAGATGGTAGGAAATCTAGATAACAGGTTTCAGTTCTCAAAAGCGCTGTCTGTACAGACATGAATCAGGGGAGACTGAACAATTGGACAACCTGTTCTGAAATCTGTTGATGAGGGTGTATTGCAGATTGCAGGTGGCATGGTGAAGATTCATCTGATACCAGAGTCTATTAGGTGGACCCCATGCCCATCATTTAAGTGTCAAGAGAAAGGCTTTTTTTCTGGAAAACAGATATTGACTTGCACAGGAGTGGTAGAAGAGTGGAGAGGGCACATACTGTGACATTAGAAAGAACCCATCAAATCCAAGCCTGCCTCTTATTAGATGGATGGCCTTGTACAAATTTCTTAAATTCAGTGGATAACATCTACTTCATCCTCAAAATTTAGACAATATAAGGTATCGTTAGGTTGCTGTGCAGTTTAAATGGTAGTACCATATACACAAAGTTCATATTAAATAGATACTCAAAAAATTAATTCTTCCTTCCATGTCTTATGTTTCTTTGATGAAAACTTGGGGGGAAAGACCATGGGCTTCATTCACTACAAAGAAAAGCACATGGAATGCTAGAATGATACAGAGATTAGGAGTTTAAAAGAAGCACAATTTTTTGTCAAGTGGCATGTAATATTTAAAGTTCATAGAAGCCTAATTTACCAGTCAGTGCATTTCCTGGGGGCAAAGAGATGACCATAACTCACATGATTTACTGAACAATGCAAAATTTGGAGGGCATCAATCAAGCTTAGTGATGATCTTGCTTGGACATAGCTTTGTCCTTCACAGAACTTACTTAAGAGCTGCCAAGGAAAGACATTTTGAAAATTGGATGATTGGTTCTCAAAGTTTACTGGTAGACTAAAAGCAAAGTTTGAACTAGGCAATCTTTGATTCCTGAGGAATGCTATTGATATAGAGTGGCGGCTGGGATCTGGGCAGGCTAGTAAGTGCCGTTACATAAAGGAGTCTAATTTCCTACTCTGTATTTTTTTTTTCATCACAGATTCTAGATGGTGAATTGGATCATAAGTTTAATGAACCCCTCTTGTAAGAATTTCTAGTAGGTAGGAGGGTGGTTTTCATCAAAGCATAAGTGGAAAGGACAAAGGAACAAGATCTGAGGTTGTCATAGGAACCTCTTTCCCCTCAAGGGCCATCAGCAGGATTAAATAATGGTCATGGTGCGTACTAGCAAAACTAAGGATCATGGAGTATGGTAAAGTACAAGCCAGAAAAGAAGATGTGTGGGAGTATGAGATAAGGGAAAAAGGAGGAAAAGAGGTATTAGTACCACTACTAGCAAGTTTAATCTCTCCACAGTTGGAGTTGGTCAAACTCAGAGCCCCTCCCTTTGTTCCACTTGAGCATGTAGTCTCCAGCTACTCAGGTGATTGATATTTACCAAGTACATGTTTTGTACCGTGGAAGGTACTGTGGAAAACACAGGCAATATTAGAACACGGGTGTGTAGGAAGGAAAATTGAGTGTGCCATACAAGAAAATGGGCTTTATATAAAGCTGAGATGGACAGTGCAAAGGACTAGAATTGCAAGCAGCAGAGAAAGTGTTCTAGAGTGGTATTCTGGGTGTGAACGACTCCAGTATAGATGATAGAAGAGGGCATTTAAAACTGGCAAAATGGATTGATCAGAGTGACAAAAAGACACTCTGTTTTATTTGTACTAGGTACCATGTTGAGCAGTCCAGGAAGCATTACCCTACTACAGATCATAAAGACCAGATCCCATTTTTTACCTTGATTTTTATAAATGATGACTCTGAGGCCAGAGAGGCTAGACAAAGTCCAATGTCATACAGCTATGTAATATCAGGGACTGGTTTCCACTCTACTATTTGCAAGTCATCTCATGATGTGTATGAAAGCTCAGTGTGTCTGCAGTACAGGACATATGAATAGGGTGAATGAGAATTAATTGGAAAGGCAACTGCAGCCATACTGTAGAGCATCTATCCCAAGAGCCAAAAGAGTAAAGGCTGCATCTAACAAGCATCAGAAAACCATATAAAGTCTTAAAGCAGTGAACTGACAGACAAAAAAGGTGCTTTAGGAAGATTTATCTCTCAGCAATGCAGAGGATATATGGAAGAGAGGACTGAGTAAAAGCAATTAGGAGGCTATTGTAATACACTAGTCTGGGTATAGGATACTGTATAAAGCACTCAAACGAAGAAAGGCAGGGAAGAAAGTTGACAGAGTGAGTGAAAAGAAAGGTTTGACTAACTGGATGTGGGGATGGAGAAGGAGTTAAATAATGAACGCTAAGTGTGGCACCTTTGTCACTAGAAGAATAGTGATGCCAGACATGATATTTGGGGACTGCTAATCTGTGGAGAAATTTGGACTCAAGATGATTAAAACTAGGAGAATCTCTGGAGTTATCCTTACAATTATGGGAAACATGAGCTCAATCTGGGCAAAGAGAAGAATCTAGAACCCAAGCTTGAGAGAATCTGATTCAGTTCCTGTGGCAAGGGGTCACAGTGAAGAGGCAGGTGAGAGAGATAATGGAGGGAGGGTAGACATTGAAAATCATGAAAAAAGAATTTGTAGAAAGGTGAATAATGAAAATTATAAAGATAACAGAAGGGTCAGAAAGAAAAGATAATGAGAAAAATAGTCCTAATTTTGATGGTGATAAGTTTTATAATGATTGATGGGGATTAGTTCCAAGATAGAGCCAATTGTAAGCAGGTAAAGATGAGAATAAGTCTGATATATTGGAGAAAGTGAACATAGAATGTGCTTAGAATTTTTCTGATGAATTTCAAGGGGCAAATAGATACTCAAAGGATGCTGCTGGGACTGTGAGAGGTCTCTTTGCAGTAAGGGTTAACTTTGCTATACTATTTATTAAATAAAAACAAATATTCTCAGCCTAACATTTATTAGTGCTGATGTAAAGATTTAAGCCATAGGTATTGGGTTGGGCATCCTAGTTGTTGAAATGAAGTCTTGATGAGAACAGGAGGGGATAGGGCCAAAGATGAGGTGGAATGTCCACAGCAAATACAGTGGCATTATCTTCTTTGGAAAGTGAAAAGAGAGAGGTGAGGTCAACCAAAGATACAGAAATACTTATGGAGAAATATGGGAGCTCTAAACTGGAGACATTTTGAGTTTTTAAAGAAGTCTGTGTGTCTTGCACAGGCTGATCTTTGTGGTAGAAAAAAAATTCCCTAAATAACAAAAGGCAAATGAGAATGGGACTGAGAATGTCAAGAATATATGTTGCTAGAAAAAGTAGAGTATGTAGAGCATAGGAAGAGCTAATTCAAGGATATGGATCAAGATCTATTCCCATCCATTTAGTGCCTGTTGTATTTCTCTTTTTAAATTTATTTTATTTTTGAGATTATAATATAATTATATTTTTCTTTCCCTTTCCTCCCTCCAAAATCCTTCTATGTACCACCTTCTGCTTTTCTTAATGGCCTTTGTTTCTTTGTTATTGCATGTGCATATTTATATGCATATACATATATGTCTTAAATATAACTTGTTTATTTTTATTTATGTGTATGTGTGTGTTCTTGCATGAATTTATATGCACCATGTTTGTGTAGAATCTGGAGATATAGGTAGTTGTGTGCTACCTGATTTTGGCATGGAGTATTGAACTTGGGTTATCTGGAAGAACAGTAAATGCTCTTAACTTCTAAGCCATCTCATGAGCTCCTGTGTTCCTTTTCTTATGGGAGATATTCAAACGTTTGTGGAAACTATCACAGATTGTAGTTTTTCTTCATGTAAGTGTATAAAGCAACCCTAAATCCCAGGTACTAGTATTTTCTCCCCAAAGAAACTCTATTCTGGGCTTTTAATTATTATTCTTTAATAAAAGTAATTCTGGGAAGAGAGAGAGCCTAACTAAGATAAATCCCTAGGAATAAGACAGGTTTGGAGAATCCCAAGTTGTATATAGAGAGTTTTGCCTGTTATTCCCTCAATCCAAAAGTAAAATATTATAGTAAGGACTCTATCATACTCTGTCCCTCACTTTGTTCTTGCCAAAGTTGAGTGTCTTAGGATAAGAGGTGAAATTAGCTGCCATGGTAACCTGTAGCTGTACATGGTAGCCTTTTCTCTTTGCCAGTTCTGGGTTCTGCGCCTCTGTTCTCAGTTCACTGTTTTGAAGTTCACACAAATAGGCCTAGGACCATATGCCAAGGCCTAGGACCTTGTCTAGTGTATAGTGTCTAGTAGTAGAAGAAGAGGGAACTCTTACCTGCATCCAAGACAAATAAAACAAGAAAGAGGAACTGAATAATAGAAATAGTGCATAAAAGAAGCTTGCTGAGGATAAGGAGGCCAGTGCTACTAACCAAAGTATTTGACAACCACACCACCACATCTCAAAATCATTTAATTATCTCAGGCAATCTCATGAAATGGCTACCATAATTTCCACTATACTGGTGGAGTGAAATAGACATGCAGAGAGGCAAAGGGACTTGCCTGACATTGCATGGCTGTTGTTTTAATTTAATCTTTCAATTGCTAAAACCCTATCCACATGAATTTTGTTGGCTTATGGGGTTTGTTTGTTTGTTTGTTGGTTGGTTGGTTGGTTGGTTGGTGGGTTAGTGTGTTTTTTTTTAAGTAATTAAGAGCTATAGACAAATATTTCCTCAGTTCATATTGTGGTCAGTGCCTCAAACTTATCTTTAGGACTTAAAGGCAACATCTTCAAAGGAGGTTCTCTTCAGATGTCTTCTCTCTTGTGGACACATCTTCTTTCTCCACTCAACAAGCTCTTTTTATCTTCTTACAGCACCAACAGTTTCCCTCTGCCCCAGGACTTGCTTACCTCATCTCTCAGGCAACCCCTATCTCATCATTGTTCATGGGACTCTTTAGTCCTGGCATGAGTATGATGGGCTAATTCCCTGGCAGAAGCAGAATAGAGACTCTGATATTGGTTAAACTGTTGATTCAATAGCAAGTTGCCATCACATTTGTGGTTCAGAGCAATTATGAGTTCTTTTTCTTCTAGTTCTAGAGACCAAAATTCTAAAAGCACTCTTGTAGATTCAAGTACAAGTGTCAACAGGGCCATCTTCTCAACAGAGGCCAGAGCTACCCAATCAAGCTTCTAGAGCTTTATTCCTGCATATTCCCTTATGCAAGAAAATTTACTGCATTTTCAAGGATAGTAACTTCAAGTTCCTTTTTGTTTTTGTCATATTGTCTTCTCTGTAGCTACATCTTCCTCTGTTCCCCTCTTAGACGACCCTTGTAATTATATTTATGCCTCACTCAAATGATGCAAAGTGAACTCCCCCTCAAAGTCATTACCATAATCAGATCTGCAATGTCTCTTTTGTCATATAAGGTAACATCTAGAAACTCAGACGTTTATCACAGCATCCAAGAATGTAATTATACACTTAAAGCTGGAACTCTGTCCTTTGCTTTTGGAGTAGATAAATTACAACCTTAGGAGGGAGAGAATGAGGACATGTTATAAGTGTGGATTGCAGTCAGAAGAGTTCTATAAATCTGAATTTTATAGAAATGAAGCCAAGTGTGGAGCATGGATGAAATCTCTTTATTCACAAGCAAAAGAGGTGAAAAGAAAAATTAGGACTTAAAGGGAATGAAAAACAAGCTTTCAATATGTTTGCCTCTTTGTTTTTCTCTCCTAATTAGAAGTTTTTGTTTTCTTCCCCCCTTTGGCAGAGGGAAGTTGAGTTAAGTGTGACATGGTGCCTTTAGAGACAAAGGAAAATGTCTAGAACTCGACTATCCTCTATCTCATATCCAATACTCCTTACCACCACCCTTGTTGCCAGTCAGGCCTTTCTTGCTGGTTTGGAAATGTGGCTACTCATGGTAAGGAATAGAGAATGGAGAAAAGCAGGAGGATTTTCTAGGAGAAGCCTTCACATTACTCCAGCAAAGGCCAGAGGAAAGTTTTCCCAATGGAACAGTCTTAGGGATATGTGACATTTGGGATGGTGTTAAACAGAGTAACCGTGAATTACAGGGCCATCCCTTGATTACTACATCCTTTTGTTCATTGGCCCTTAATATTGCTGTAAAATAGATGGAAATCCTAAAAGAATTTGCACACTTGCACAGTGATGCTTATCTTAAGGAACAGCTTTAATGGCAGTTGGGAGGGCTAGACTGAAAGCCTGTTGAGGGGAGTATAGAACGGGAGTTTGCAGGCCTATGATTTTGAAAACTATAGAAGGACCCATTTGAATGTGAGCTTAGGGTTTGTGCCTCAGGCAAAATTCCCATGGTTTTGGAGTATTAGCAACAACATCATAAGCTCAATGAGGGCTTCATTTATGAACACCAGATGCAGAGTTGTGAACTGACATTTTTTGTAGAGTTAGCAGCTGGCTCTCCACATTTTGTTTCTGTTCCAGGACATCTATTGTATTGCTCGATGATCCTCCTTATAGAAAACTCATGACAAATTCTTCTTCAAGATTGACACCAGGAAAAAAGTTAGTTTATCTCTGTGAATGTGTTTCTCTCTTCTGCCAGATAATAAGAGCAATGAAAAATAACCTCTAATATACCCACACCAGACGTTGACATAAACTTTCAGCTATGAGAGTTTGAGTTTACTAGAGGAGAGTGTAGGATAATGGTATGCTGGTGAAGCCAAGGTAACTTCCAGCTTTCTCCAAACTAGGAAAGCAGGGCATGCTATACTTCTGGAAGGAAGGACTACTGATCCACATACACAGACCTGAACAGAAGTTTGGGAAATCCCTGTGAAAAGATAATGGCACTGAAAAGTTAGAAGCTGAATTGGGCTGAGATGTTTTCTAGCAGAAATGTTGGAGCTAAGCCAGGCTATAAGGGCTAGGAAAAGCCAGAACCATGGAGGAGACAAATCTCAGCAACGTTACTGATTCAGAGGATTAAGAAGCTTTGGGTCCTGGAGAAACTCAAGCAGAAAGTAAAGGTGTAATTATGCATGGGCTGTCTATAAAGACTACTACTGATCTGATGGCTCCACAGAAGTACACTGAACCTTCAGTTACAGGGTCCAGGGAATATTTGACTTTATAAATTCTTTTAACTCTCTAGAACAGTTCAATTATGCCTTCCTCTGACCATTTTTAATTGATTATAAGGTAAATGGGTCACATCTCTCAGAAATCAGTATGAAGACCAGCATGAATGGATGAATGGTATTATAACAAGACAAGTGTAAACATCATCTTTTGATTTTCACCTTGGTTGCTAGGAAACTCCACTCAGAATTGTACTCTTGATTGTTCTAGCATCCTAGAATTATGATGGGGCAAGGGAGGGTTCAGTATATTTGATTTGCCTCTATCTTCCTTTTGCACTGCTTTTATTCTTTGGTAACAGATTTCAGTCAAATTGTACCAAGGATTAACCCATTGGAAAGCCCCTCAATTCTTTTTAAAAATAGGGACTAAATTAGCATTTAGATGCATGGATATTTTCTCTGTAGGCTTATCAAATTACACAAGTGTCTTTCCTTAAATTTAATAGTGTGGAACAATTGACCTTACCTCAAGCTGTACTCAACTTTGTCATTCCCATCTGTAGCTATTGGCCATGAGGAGTCTCAAAGAGTGTATATGCCGCTGAAAGTCAATGGAATCTTTACTGCAAAGGAAAGAAAATACCACATTTTGTTAGATGCTTTTATTACCCATGGCATCGCAATAACACTTTCCTCAGGTTTCTTGCCTTGGGAACATCTAATGGCAAGATGCTTTTGATACTTCAGTAACTAAAGCTCCTTTAATGGAATCCGTGATGGACCTGCCTTGTTTTGTTCTATAGTGAAAAATGTTATAAGGAAGTTGCAGTATATATTTTGTTGGTAACGATGCCTTAAGCTATTAAGGCCATTTGTTATTTTCTGAAAGCAAGAGAGATAATGCTCACTAATAAAATTCACTGCACTGCAGTAGCTCTAAGTATCTTTCCTACAAACTTCTCTGTAGCTCTCACGGGTCTGTCTCCCTCTTCATCTTTCTCATGTCCTTAGCAAATGCTCCCTGGGGGGGACAGGGTGTCACTGCTCTTTCAGTACTGAGGAATGGAATTCTGAATCATAAACATGTCACAAATTAGGGCTAAGGTAATGCAGCCCCCTCTACGATCCTCTCTTATGACCCTCTTGTCTATTTGGCTCTCCCTGTCTCCTGAGTCCAGCCTCCTCCAGCCACTGATTCTGGCAGCCCTCTGAAGACCTTGTCCTTGACTCTGCTCCTATTCTTTGTCTATGATTCAGGCACTGAAGTTCCCTTAACCCAATTTCTCTCTGAATTGAAAATGCAAATGCGCTGCTCTATTGTCTGTATTAAATGTTTACAAGAGGTTTGTGCCAGGGCACAAAGCTCTGTATGGAGAAGCACAGGCAAGTGGGGGTGGGGAAGCATGATGGTCTTAGAATCAATCATCTGCAGTCAGCAGTAAGAGCGCTTTGCACTATGCAGGCATATGTTTGGCACGAGAAAAACTGAAGGGGTAGGTAGGGACAGAGCAGTGAGAAGTACTGTGTATATTCATTTCATCATGAAGCCCAGGTAAGCTGGACTGGAGAGCTGGGAGACATCACAGAAGATGGAGGTGTGATTTCTAACTCAGTCCAAATCTCTCGATACAACAACTCTACTGTCATGGCAGCTGAAGCTCTCAGTAATGGAAGAAAAGTGTAAAAGAAAGAATGGGTTTCCCATCTTCTTTTCCTATCAAATCCAGGACATCAGGAGCATGCACTTTTCTTATATCTAATATGCTGTGATGTGATACAAAGGGGCCCTAACCTAGCTCTACTCTACATGGCTGGGACTTCATGAACTTCTTGTGCTAATAGTTTTCCTGTACTATTAATTGAGGATGTTTGATTTTCTAGTTTCTGTTTTCAAAAAACCACTTGTAGTGACAATAACACAGAAGCTTCAGCTTTGACATCTAATGGACCAAATCCACTTGAGAGTGCTAACATTTTATAACCACCATCTGACTGGTCTCAAGTGTGTGAAAACAGATTTCACAGGGGCAGTTATTCATAGGGGCATTCAGGGATGGTGGTGGTGGTGGTGGTGGTATACAACCCATAGATCAATGTTTGACTTCTTTTGACCAAACACCAAAGCTATTTCTATCTGAAATTCTCAGAAACACTATAGAAAATTAGTGTAACTGATTGATGTGACCTAACAGAAATGGGAGTTGACACTTTATCCTTCCAGAACAGGTGATTAGAGGCAAATGAGGGGCAGGTTTCCATGGCAACCATGTGGTTATCAAAGACCCGAAGGAGGTCTCTGAAGGGAAAGCTTTGATAAAGAATGCGAACCCCCAAAAGGGAGATATCACATTAGGTCTTTGCATTTTAAGGACATGATGGAGTGTGAAATGGATATAGGCTGGGCAGATATACATCTCGAGCTGTTCTGTGATCTGAAACACCAGAGTAATCATTTGAGACCATAAAGCTCATTTCTTCATTACTTTACTCCCTTCTTTGTCCAACTTTCTTTGACACTGAAAGACAGCAGTAGGGTCTTTGGAAACTCTTGCAATTATGTTTAGGACCATGGTTGGTGGATGGTGATGAGTTCAATATGCCTCCTACACCTTTCCTTTCTCCTCATCAAGATGTCTTATATTCTTACAATTCTTGAAACTAATCACGGTAGCCCACCGCAGTCCTGA
The DNA here is from genome assembly GCF_049852395.1 of Peromyscus maniculatus bairdii. NCBI lineage: Eukaryota > Metazoa > Chordata > Mammalia > Rodentia > Cricetidae > Peromyscus > Peromyscus maniculatus. The sequence goes on along the minus strand of NC_134875.1, from coordinate 25,707,107 downwards.
GAGAAGCATTGTGAAGGAGGGCTTTTGCTGAGAGAGGTGAAGCAGGATATAAACTTCATTTGTGAGAGCAGTATGGGTGAAAACTTTCTGTTTTCTCCCTCTTAGGAGTACACAGTCTTGTTTGATGACAGCCCTGAGGGCTAAGAGTGCAACTTGAAACCAATCATCACTTTCTTTTTTCTTTGAGGACTTTTCTGACTTCCTGTGACCACTTGCCAAGCTCGCTCTTTCTCCTCCCCTTCTCTCCATTCATGAACACTATGAAGTCTCTGGTTATTTACTTTCCCCAGATATTTTCATGTTTTCATGAATCTTATCTCTCCAATTCTTCCTCCAACTCACACTCCCAAAGACCTTGCTGACATCTGACATGTCACATTTGATGAAATGTCTGTCTAACACTGGATTCTCAGAGACCTGGAGTAGTTTCTAATTTGGGTCAACTGTACCAACTAAGGACAAGAATGGGGGGGTGTAACTGTAGAATTTTCTTAATCTTTGTTATCTGCTCTTCCTTAAAACTGACTCATTGATTCTGTAAACTAGCCCAGTAGAGTAGAGTTTTAATCATTTCATCTTGCTGCTGATGGAACTCACAAGATTCATGGGTGTGCAGTATGAAATTATAGTTCTGTTTGTGTAAGAAGCATGATTTGAATCTCAGTCTGCTGACTTCAAATTCATTTTGGTTTTTGCTCTATTCTAATAGACATATGTATGGCCTTAGCCATATCTTTCTGGGAAAATATGTTATTTTGGCCTCTGGTAGATGCAGGAGAGTAGGAGAAGCTTCTTTGAAGATTCATTCTCATTCCTATAATCCCATAGGGTTTACCTTAGAGCTTTTATTCTGTTTTCACTGAATGTAAAGACAGGTAATTCATTCTGTTTCCTATTGGAGAATATCCCATTCTTATTCTAGGCTTTGGAGAACCTGAACCACATGTCTCTCCTCTCTGGCTGGCTTCATGATTATATATTCATTCATTCATTTGCTCATTCAATGATTTGCTCAACTTGAGTGTCTCTTAGGTACTAGGAACTAAGCAAAGTTGAAGATCTATTGAAGATGAAGTCATAGTCCCTACATTGCTGTGGCTTATAGTCTACTGAAGGATTCAGAGACTGCAATAGATAATGGAAACACAAGACTGAGAGAACTGATTTGGAGCATGGAAATTTTGATCAGAGTCCGGAGTGAGGAAAGTTATAAGGGGTTTATCTTTGTAAGAATCCATGTTTCCACATTTACTGTCTTCCAGTACTAACCCCATCTCAATGTACCATGTTTTGTTCTCCAGAGTAGCAAGTACTAGGTCACAATTTTATTTTAAAAATAGAGTTGTTTTGGATGGAAGACAGGAAGGTATGTTCGTCATATGAATCATCATTTTTAGTTTTTCAGGAAAAAATATAATGCTCAAATGCCCTTTCCCATTGAAATTCTTCGAAGTATTCTAGGAAATTAGTTCACAACTGACTAATGTGATCCCCTCTAACAAAAACAGTCTCATGTAGATGTAACCAACCGTCTTATTAAATAAGAAACACAGAAACAATGTAAAAGAGAAAGCCGAGAGGTCAGAGCTCAGAGCTAAAATCTCACCCTTCCTCCTGCTGTCCCAGCTTCGCGAAAAGAGACCTACTTCCTGTCGGTTCGTATATTTAAAGTATGTTGTTCTGCCTTCTCATTGGTTGTAAACCCAAACACATGACTGCCTCGTCACTGTCTGAATGTACAGCCCCCTAGGTCTTAAAGGCATATGTCTCCAATGCTGGCTGTATCCCTGAACACACAGAGATCTTATGGGATTAAAGGCGTGTGCCACCACCGCCACACTCTTGCTATGGCTCTAATAGCTCTGACCCTGAACACACAGATATCTATGGGATTAAAGGCGTGTGCCACCACCGCCACACTCTTGCTATGGCTCTAATAGCTCTGACCCCCAGACAACTTTATTTATTAACATACAATCAAATTAATATTTCAGTACAAATCAAAATAATATTTCAATACAATTAGATTACCACCACATTTCCCCTTTTCTATTTTAATAAAAAGAAAAAAGCAAAAGGTTATGACTAACAAAAGAAAAACTATATACAAAAGTACAATAACTATATACAATATATACAAGTAATAAATACCTAAACAGGTATTTGACGAATCAGAGAAAATAATTCCATTATCTATCCTATTTTGATAATTCCAAGATGTATCTAATGTACTTTCTATCCTAATTAATTTTCAACTATAACTAACTAATCTTCAACCATAACTAACTAATCTTCAACTCCCTCAGAGACCCAAGAAGGGAATAATATTAGCTAACAAAAATAAAAACAGGAAGTGCATGCAAGCAACTTCCAAAAAAATTTTGTGAGTTGACAGAAACAGCCAGCTGCCTGGGCAGTCACCTGAGGTTTCTCCGCAGTGTTGGGGCATCATCTTCAGCCTATAGGCTTAGTGTATCTGACAGACTCATTTGTGAAGTAGGATGTACACAAGGTCAACAGTTCAACCTCACATTGGGTGAGAGCAGTCCACGTACCAGAAACACCTGAATTCCACTAGTGTCCTGTCATGATTCAGGATTTTAAATTCTGGAAATTGTTGACAGTTTTTTAATTCAGCTGTCCATTCTTCTTGGCTGTGTATATATGGCTTCATCTCAACATCCCCTTCTTCTCCACATCCCTCTATTAAATGCCAGTCTACTTTTGAGAGGCATGAGCTTTCAGCTGCTGTTCCATTGTACAACAGAATCCATCGGCCCTCTGCCTGTTAAGCTGCCTTCGAAGAAAAGGGCACCGTACCTTTTCCGGATGCGAAGGCCACTTCAGGGATGGGGCCATATTGTCCTGGCCTCAGAAGATGCCTTTTGATAAAGCCATAACCACACTTGTTTTGGCAAGAATCAGTAGTCCCTTGTTTCGTGATCTGTCTGTCCATTTTGTCCTGTTGATTCGAGGATACTTTGTTGTCCAGTGGCTAACTTTTGCCAGAATGAAAGTTGACTCCATATGCAGTTTCTTCAATGCCCATATTTTCTCTAAAGTAGATTGGTACTGCCAGGAGCCGACATGTCTCAAAAAAGAAAAATTTTCTAAGTTATTAAAACATTTTAAATGCCATATTCTGTAGATCTCTGAAGGGTTTGAAGATGACCTGTCTAAAACATCTCTGCTCAATTTTTAAAACATATCTAATATGACTACAAGTTCTATGATAATGTCTAACTACTAGCTTTCATTTCTTTATATCCTAATAGTTGATAATAATAACATTCAAGGATCAGAAATTTGCATTACATTGTTAAATGGATGGAATAAATACAATTAGAAATATACATATAGCATTTTCTAACAATATCAGTTTCAAATTTGTGTACAATATAAAACAATTCAATCCAATGTAAAGTATTTAAAACTAGTAATTGTCTTTCTCTTTTCTTTCCTTTTTTTTTTTTTTTTTTTCTTTCTTTCTTTCTTTCTTTTTTTTTTTTTTTTTTTTTTTTTAAACAAGAACCTTAAATCTAATCTCCTTTGCTTAGCCTTTTTCCTAACCCTTGACAATAACTTGTAACCAACCCCCCTAAATACTGAAAATTATCCCAGACCCAGAACCCATTAAAAAGACCAAAAAACCACCCGCCCCACACCACCTCTTTGGGAATGTGGGCGTCGTATTCTTAAAATTGCTTCCTGCTGGGTATGGGCGAAGTTTTCTTTATCCTGAAAGAAAAATTTTAGGTTAATTGTCAAATTCTAGGAGAGGTAACTATATCCTTCATTATCCAGTCTGTGTATAATGCCAAAGTTGAGGGTTTATCTCAAGTCCTTATTCAAGTAGTCTTTGAGACTGGATCATCTCAGCTAGTCATCTCAAATTTGCTCTGAGCACCTTGTAGTTCAAAGCTGATCTATGGATGATGTTTGTCAGCTTAATGATATTATTATTGTCCACGTGGAATTGTTGTTGTTGTGGGGCCCCATCTTCTTTCTGGAGACTTCAGTTGATGTTAGGCCTGGCCATGATTTCCTGCAGAAAACTGATAAGAGACTCGAACACAAAAACATATATATGCAGCTAGCCTTTTTTCTAGAATTAGTTAGTACTCTATGTGACCATTCATATCTTAACAAATTTTAAAATGTATATATATATATATATTAATCTTGTAAATTTTGATATAAAATTTATACTTTGAGAACAGTTTAAAGAATCAGAATAGAATCAAAGAGTTGAGATTAGTAATAGAATAGTCCCTTAATTAATTTTGCTTTTGTCCTGTACCATAGCAGAAATGGCTCTTATTCTGGCATGATACAGGGAGTTTGCATTTTCCTTTTAACAACATGCTTGATTTTAAAGAAGGAGAGAGCCATTCTCCAACTCCAAAGTCAGCTTTAAATTTTAATTGAACTGGGACTATTAGAAAACCAAGAGTGTTAAATCTTTAGAGAAAAGCAGAAACAAACATTTAGGAAGACATAAAATTTTTTTAGATAATATATACCCATACACCGTTTCACTCTGTTTCTTGGGATAGATGATTTGTCCCTTTTCTTCAGTTGTCTCATTTGTCCAGTGTTCTTCAGATTCCTTAACCTTCATTCTCCTAAAAGACAAAAACAAAAACCTTTCCCCAAGACTAATTTTGGGGATGTTCCTTTTTGGCAAGTTATTATCTGATGAAATGAAAAGGCATGTTTTATTGATACAAGTTAGTTTAAATTGGATGTTCATGCTGGTTGATGAACTATCACCTCCTCTAATTAAGAGGTCTCTCTTGTTCAAATCGAACCTTTATCAATTTTGATGGTACCCACAGCTTATCTTCTCCTGTAGAAACAAAAGCAAAACCACGTCCCCAATGTAATACATACCCTGGTTTCCATTCTGAGGTCAGCACATCCTTAAAGTATATAGGCTGATTTAATTCTGTAGTTTTTTCTATTATCCAATGTCTCTCTGCAGCTGTTGTTCCTTTCTCATTGGCATTCAGAAAATTCAAAGTTAGAAGAGCATTATGCAGTCTATTTCTGGGGGTTTTTGTTACCCATTTCTGTTTATTTAGCATATCCTTTAGAGTTCTGTTTGATCTTTCTATAACTGCTTGACCTGTAGGATTATGTGGTATGCCTGTAATATGCTTTATATTGTAATAAGCAAAAAACTGTTTCATTTTAACAGAGACATATGATGGAGCATTGTCAGTTTTGATTTGTGCAGGTATACCCATGATGGCCATAACTTCTAGCAAATGAGTGATTACAGAATCAGCTTTTTCAGAACTCAAAGCAGTTGCCCATTGAAATCCTGAATAAGTATCGATAGTGTGGTGTACATATTTCAATTTTCCAAATTCTGCAAAGTGAAACACGTCCATCTGCCAGATTTCATTTCTCTGAATACCCTTTGGGTTACATCCTGCTGGTAATGGCGTCTGATTGTAGAAGGAACAAGTAGGACATTTCTTTATTATTTCTTTGGCTTGTTGCCAGGTTATGGAAAAATCCTTTTTTAAACCTTTACTATTAACGTGATGTTTTTTATGAAATTCTGAGGCCTCCAGCACATTTCCTATCAATAATTTATCAATCTCTTCATTGCCTTGTGCTAGAGGGCCTGGCAGACCAGTATGGGATCGAATGTGAGTTATATATAAAGGATGATTCCTTTTCCTGATTGTATCTTGTAATTGAATAAATAGTGAAGTTAATTCTGAAGCATCAGGGATAAATTCTGCAGTCTCAATATGTAACACCACTCTTTCAGCATACTGAGAGTCAGTTACTATGTTGAGAGGTTCTGAAAAATCCATTAATACCAACAGAATAGCATACAATTCTGATTTTTGCACTGAATTATACGGACTTTGAACCACTTTACTTAAATTTTCTGATTTGTAACCTGCCTTTCCTTCTTTGTTGGCATCTGTATAAAATGTATGAACTCCAGATATGGGTTTTTGCCGTACAATTCGAGGCAAGATCCATTCAGCTCTCTTTATAAGATCAATTCTATTGCTTTTGGGATATTTGCTGTTAATTTCTCCCAAAAAATTACTGCAAGCTCTTTGCCAAGGTTCACTTTCTGTCCATAATTTTTCAATGTCCTCCTTAGTTAATGGTACGACAATTTCTGCTGGGTCTATGCCTGCTAATTGACGAAGTCTCAATTTTCCTTTGTAAATCAAGTCAGAGATTTTTTCCACATAAGTTTTTAATTTTTTATTTGGTTTATTTGGTAAAAATATCCATTCCAATATAATATCTTCCCTCTGCATTAATATTCCAGTAGGAGAACGCCTAGAAGGTAAGATAACCAAAATGCAATCCAGCTTTGGATCAATACGATTCACGTGTCCTTCATGCACTTTCTTTTCTACCAAGGCTAATTCTTTCTCAGCTTCAGGTGATAATTCTCTTGGACTATTTAAGTCCTTGTCACCTTCTAAGGTTTTGAACAAATTAGTCAGTTCATCATTTTTTACCCCAACAATAGTTCGTAGATGAGAAATATCTCCAAATAATCTTTGAAAGTCATTAAGAGTCTGTAGTCTATCTCTCCGAATTTGCACCTTTTGGGGTCTAATTTTTTGTAGCTCTATTTTATATCCTAAATAATTAATAGAATCTCCTCTTTGTATCTTTTCAGGAGCAATTTGTAATCCCCAGCGAGGCAAAATTTTCTTTACTTCTTCAAACATTATTTCTAAAGTATCTGCATTTGAGTCAGCTAGTAAAATATCGTCCATATAATGATAAATTATAGATTTAGGAAATTTTTTACGTATCACTTCCAATGGCTGTTGTACAAAATATTGGCACAGAGTTGGGCTATTCAACATTCCCTGTGGGAGGACCCTCCATTGAAATCTTTTAACCGGTTGAGAATTATTATAAGTAGGCACTGTAAAAGCAAATCTTTCTCTGTCTTTTTCTTGTAAGGGTATTGAAAAGAAACAGTCTTTTAAATCAATAACTATGAGAGGCCATCCTTTTGGTAACAGAGTAGGCAAAGGCATCCCAGATTGTAGAGAACCCATTGGCTGAATTACTTTGTTAATTGCCCTAAGGTCTGTTACCATTCTCCATTTACCAGATTTCTTTTTAATAACAAATACAGGAGAATTCCAAGGGCTGGTTGATTCTTCAATATGCTGAGCATTTAACTGTTCTTCTACCAGCTCTTCTAAAGCCTGGAGTTTCTCTGTTGTTAAAGGCCATTGCTGGACCCATACAGGCTTGTCTGTTAACCATTTTAAAGGTAGAGCTGTTGGTGTCTTTGGAAGATCATCAGTTATTGTGCTCTGTTCTTGTATAATATGGATGGCTGGTGACCACTCATTAGAACAATATCTTCTAATATTTCTCTCAGTAACATGTGCTAGTTTATGATTTGTTTCTGAGATTGGAGGGATGTTAATCTGAGTATTCCATTGTTGCAACAAGTCTCGACCCCACAGGTTCATAGTTATGTTAGCCACATATGGTTTTAATTTTCCTCTCTGTCCTTCTGGACCTATACATTCGAGCCATCTTGCACTCTGTTTCACCTGAGATAATGTCCCAATTCCTAACAGTTGAACGTTTACCTCCTGAAGAGGCCAAGTTGGATGCCAAAATTCTGGTGCAATTATGGTAACGTCCGCACCTGTGTCTACCAGACCAGACAACAAAACACCATTTATTTTTATCGTTAATTTTGGTCTTTGTTCATTAATAGAAGTTTGCCAAAAAATTTTCTTTATGTTTTCTCCTGAATTTTCTATTCTCTCTGTTTCATCATTCTGACCAGCATGATTTATTCCAATAGGCATTTGGTTATTTAATCGCTCTCCAGAGCAGGCATTTCCTCTATGGCTGCCGGAAAGGTTCGAACTGGATTTGCACTGGGGGCCTGCCTGAGGCCCCTCTGGGAGTTTCCCGAAGACTGAGGCAAAGGATTACCCTGTCTGTCCTTTGTTGATCTACATTCGTTGGTCCAGTGTTTTCCCTTACCACACCTTCTGCATACTCCAGAAGGAAGGGGCATTCTGTTGCCATTGTTCCTTGAAGAAACATTGTTTCTGGAAATGACCTGTCTACAGTCCCTTTTCAAATGTCCTTGCTTTCCACATCCAAAACATCTAACACTCCTCAAACCTTTTGAAATTACTTCTCCTACCCATGTATCATCATGCTCATCAGCTTCAACATTAATTGTTTCTCTAATCCAATCTTCCATAGGTGCAGATCTTGCCCTTAATGGCCTGATTATTCTTTTGCATGCTGCATTCGCATTCTCAAAGGCCAAAGATTCAATTATTGCCTTACCAGCTTCTGAATCCGAGACCGTTCTCTTTACTGCTGAAGCCAGTCTTTGTAAAAAATCTGTAAAAGACTCTTTTGGGCCTTGCTTCACCTTTGTAAATGACTCAGATTTTTTTCCTGGTTCCTCAACTTTGTCCCATGCATTCAAGGCTGCCGTTCGACATAAAATTAGGGTTTGGACATCATATAAACATTGTGCTTGTGCTGAAGCATATTGGCCTTCGCCCATAAGCTGATCCTGGCAAACTTGTACTCCTTTATCCCTCCATTGTTTTTCTATGTTTTTAGCCTCCTCCTTAAACCAAGTCAGAAATTGAAGTCTCTGGCTGGGTTCCAGAACACCTTGTGCGAGGTCCCGCCAGTCCTGTGGTACTATCCTATTATATGTTGACCAAGTGTTTAACATTTGCTTTACATATGGGGAATGCATGCCATAAGATACTATTGCCTCCTTAAACCTTTTTAAATCCAACATTTCAATTGGAGCCCAAGTATTTTGTGTAGCCATTTGATCAGGCATCTGCTGTACTGTTACAGGATAAATTAAGGGTGACTGTGTGAAAACAGGCTTTCTTTCTGCAACCTTATGATCCTGACTTGAAACAACTTCACTGTTAATTTCTTCTGTCTGAATTTTTACAGGTTTAACAAGTTCTTCTAACGCTGTTATCCTGGCACTTAAATTGACTATCTTTTTAAATATTAAAATGTGGATTATTATAGTGATGAGGTGCATTATTCCACCAATACTAATATTATATAGTTCTTCCATTGCCAGACTGCCTAAAATTTCGAACAAAAACCAATTTTCTTCCAATGTACACATAAAACCCATTTGTTTTTTAATGTGGAAAAAAATTCTCTTTTAGATAGTTTCCTTTAAAATATCTGATATATTATGACTTACCAAATCTGCGTAGAACAGTAGAAATCCGAGGGGATTTTCAAAGCAGCCACCTAGTGTCCCAGGTGTAAATCCAGAGAGAGAGAGAGAGAGAGAGAGAGAGAGAGAGAGAGAGAGAGAGAGAGAGAAAAGAGAGAATGCACAAGAAAGCGTAGCCGGCTAAAGCTTAAATGCAGCCACGTGTTCCCTCTTGTGCCGAGTCAAGGCTTGGGTCTGGCTTCCTTAAGCTCCGACCACGTGCGTTTACAGGCAGGGCCCTGTTCGGCAGGGCAGGTCTGAGTTGTTTGTAGCACCGGCTTTAGGCAAGCTGCTCACAGACCTAGGCCCGGGCTAGAAGTTGCTACCTGGACTAGGATGCCAGCAGCTCGGACTAAGAAGCCGATCGCCGCCGGCCGCCGCCGCCGCCGCCGCCGCCGCCGCGGGCCGCCTGCCGCCCTTGCGGGAAAGCGGACCTGCCGCCAAGCCAAGCAGTTTTTAATGGATTCTTGTCACGTTGGGCGCCAGATGTAGATGTAACCAACCGTCTTATTAAATAAGAAACACAGAAACAATGTAAAAGAGAAAGCCGAGAGGTCAGAGCTCAGAGCTAAAATCTCACCCTTCCTCCTGCTGTCCCAGCTTCGCGAAAAGAGACCTACTTCCTGTCGGTTCGTATATTTAAAGTATGTTGTTCTGCCTTCTCATTGGTTGTAAACCCAAACACATGACTGCCTCGTCACTGTCTGAATGTACAGCCCCCTAGGTCTTAAAGGCATATGTCTCCAATGCTGGCTGTATCCCTGAACACACAGAGATCTTATGGGATTAAAGGCGTGTGCCACCACCGCCACACTCTTGCTATGGCTCTAATAGCTCTGACCCTGAACACACAGATATCTATGGGATTAAAGGCGTGTGCCACCACCGCCACACTCTTGCTATGGCTCTAGTAGCTCTGACCCCCAGACAACTTTATTTATTAACATATAATCAAATTAATATTTCAGTACAAATCAAAATAATATTTCAATACAATTAGATTACCACCACAGTCTCATATAAACATACCAATGAGAATAGAGGCCTTAGATTGCCTAGGTACATAAAAAGTTAATGGATGAATTTTTTATTAACCTCTTTTGTAAATAAAGGCCCCCACCTCAGAAAATGATCAGTAAGTGCTGTCCTCTACATAGCTCTCTTCCTGTGTCCCTCTTCCCAGTGTGGGCATTTATGTGCACTGCAGTGACCTTTCCTTTCCTGTAATCTCCTTCTCTGAAAGCTAGTTTTCTCTGGTTGTTTTTCTTAGAACAGGTTTGATAGAGAAATTCACATTGTGACATGAATGGATAAAAACAACTTAATGCTGAACCTACCCTTTGTAAGATATGCATTTTAATAAAAAGCAGCCACTCAATTTGGAGACCTAAGTCCCCTTTCAACTTCCTATGCCTATAATCAATTTATTTTTCAAAAACTGAAACACAGGGCCTCCAGTTCTAGGTCTTGTAGACTTACAATTTAGATGGGAAAAAAATAAGCTACAAGAAATTTGGCTTCTGGTCATTATTTGAGACTAGAGGGGGATTTTTGTCCTCTGACAAGTTCCAGCTCTGCCACAGGTGTGTGATTTTGTCCAACTCTAGAAGTGTATTTGTTTCTAATCATGTCTTATTCCTTTGAAATCAGTTATTAAACAGATTTAACCCATGCATAATGAGGTTGAGAATTAAAGGTGTGCCACCATTATCTTGGTGATATGAAGATATGGAAGATATTATGATGCTCTGCATAATGGCCTGATTCTGATTGATTGTAACTCAGAAGTCACTCAGCTTCCCCTTATAGGTTATCAGACAAGCTACACATCTGTGTAGTGACCATGTGGGCTGTTGTACATGATTGAGGATAAAGCAGATTTAGGAAGGAGTTTGCCAAAAGATAGATGATGATAATAAAGGCTTAGCATGCTGCAGATACTGTGGTGAAAGACCTCTGGATGAAGGAGGTGCATTAATTGTCATTTCAAAGATGAACAAGTTGAAATTCCTTAACTAAATTGAACAAAATCATGTAAAAAATCTAAGAGGAATTCAACTTAATCATAACCTTGTTCTAAAAGCTGTGTTTTTCCTTAACCACTGCACAGTCCTTCTTTTGAATGGAAATAGGTGGATGGATGATGTACCACACTCTAAGCCATGGAGAAACACAAGTTTTACCAATGCCATATCCTATTTAGTGGTGAGATTGGACAAGACGTTCTCCAAGGGTATTGCTATCCCAATCTCACTAGAAGCAAGAATTACTGAGGAGTGGTAGGAGAAAAAAGTTAATGAAATGGTTGTTTGACGTCGTGTTGTAGAAGTTCAAGTGTTGATCCAAGGAAGAATCTAGAATTTCAGTGATTAAAGACAAATTTTTCAGTAACTAAGGAAGTTTTTAGAAAGTATAATTGAAAATATTTTCAGAATTTATACAGAGGGCTTTGGAGATAAACAAACAGTAAAGCTTAACAGAAATGCATTTAATAAAAGTAATCATTCAGTACCATGAGACATTACATAAGGTTTATTGTGAATTGTTTTCCCCATGACTGTCACAGAGAAAACACCCAGTATTGTGATTACCAAGGTAATTTCTATTAAGGGTAATAGGTGTTTGGAGAAAATGATGTTTTGTTGTGCTCCATTCTACAAGGGCCAGAAGGTTCTGTTTTGGCGTATATAGCATTTACAAAGGAGGTACTGATCTAATAATCCCCAAATAACAATCCTGGTAACATCACAAAATGATTCCTATTGTTGGATAGAACAAGTGAGATTTCAGGTATAATGGAGATAAATTCCTATGTGGCCTGAGAGACCAGAAGCCTGGACTCCAATTCTAGTTCTGTCACTAATTAACTGTGTTACCTTGAAACACAGTTTCTCGTGAGCCCAGATTTCCAATTTCTAAAATGTGGGTGCCACAGTAGAGTCCTTATCTGCCCTTCTAGTTCCTGTTTCATTTTTTTGTTCTTTTCTTTATTGTATTTTTCGAGTTTCCACAAATAAGACATGAATCTTTTCTCATTGTGATAATGTTTAAAAAATACCAAAATCACCATAGAAAATATGTATGCTATATATCATTCTAGATGATCACTATATGTCTAGAAATGTAAATATATATATGGTTTTGTGTTTGTTTTATATACTTATTTTAAAATAAACAGTATTAAACTATTTTCTGTAAGTTTATTTTTAATTTTTATGGCACTTATTTTTTTTGCTCTCTCTCTCTCTTTCTCTCTCTCTCTCTCTCTCTCTCTCTCTCTCTCTCTCTCTCTCTCTCTCTCTCTCTCTGTGTGTAAGTCAGATTCTCTCCTTCTACTATGTCAGTTCCAAGGTCAAACACAGGTAATCAGACTTGGTGACAAGCACCAGTAACTGCTGAGCCATCTTGAGTTGATTTGTAATTCAATACCATGTCAGGCATATTTTTCATGTCAGTTACATATAATCTGTCTCATTCTTTTAAACTGTACATACCATCAATTGAGTTGGACATTCTACAGTTTAATATTTCAGTTTTAGACTGTAAAACTCCTCTCTAAACTCCTAGTGCCAATTGCACATCCATTAATGGTTTTACAACTTTATCAACATTTGAGAAGGTAAAGGGCCAAACAATTTTCTCTAGTAACGTTTAAGGCTAAACATTTATAGTAATATAAATATTTATATTTAAACATTATATTTATATTTTGATATTACTATATAAATATTTTATAATTTATAAATGTAATATAATTTATAAGCTATATATTATATTTTTATTACTATATAATTATACTTTCATATTAATATAATGTGTACTCATGTGTCTGTGCACATGAGTGCAGGCATGAGCTGAGGCTAGGAGTGTTGGATGTCCTACAGCTGGGTTTATAGGTGTCTATAAGCCACATTACACGGGCACTGGGAACTGAATTCTGGACCTCTACAAACACAGTGTGTGCTCTTAAACGCTGAGTTTTCTCTGCAGTCCTTGGTTTTGTGTTATTATCAAAGAATTTTATTTATTAAGAATTTGTTTTTATTTATATTTTGAGGTATGATTTTTACCTTTGTTTCTGCCTATCTCTGTCTTTATGCCTCTTTGTGTAATACATATATACACATGTTTTTCTAATTTTCAAATGTCCTAAAGTATGTATTGAAAAGTTAATACTCTCACCACTTATTTCAGATGCATCTTTTTCATATACTAAGCTTCCACTTATTTACATAGCTCTGGTTTAGGGCCTTTTTTTCTGTTTCATTGATTTCTTTGGCTACTCTTATATTGGTACAAAATTGTTGGAATAACTATAGCATTCTGATGTATTTTGATATCTGATAGAATAAATTTGTTTTTTTCTTTTGCCTTGCTTATTTCTGTAGTTTCTATTCTTGCTCAATTTTAGAATCCAATTCAAATTCAACAATCATTACTACCTGTAATTTGATCATAAGTATATTTAAATTAGAGAGTAATTTGATCATTAATGACATTTTTATAACAGTGATGAATTCCATGTATAGGTATTATGTACCTTGCTTAGGATGTCTTAGATAGATATTTGAATATGGCCTATAAGGGTTATTTGAGGTTTAGATGCTTTATGATATTTCTTCTTAAGTATTTTTTTAATATGAATGAGATCCTTTTCCTGTAACATTTTAAAATTGGTTACTTATTTCATCCGTGAAGCAAAACGTTTATATGTTGTTTGGCCCCATGGATTAAAAATAAACAAAATTTTTTAATTGGATCTAGTAGATTTCCATTGGTTTATTCTGAATTTTCAAGGTAAATAATTTTATCTAGTACATCATAATATTTATATGTCTTCCTTATTTATCTTTGTTTATTGAATTGGTTTGGGCTTCCATTACAATGTCAAATACGATATAATACATAAAATATATTTGATATATTTTTAATTTCTAACTTCTATAGATATTCTCTTGTTTCACCATTAAATGTACTGTTTGCTTTATGTTTATGATACATACATATATATGTCATAGATTAAGGATATTTGAGTCCTTCGGTCTTTACTTAAAATATTCATTACTGTAGCTAGAGTTTTTCTCTCCAGGTCCCACCAAGCCCTGGCAGTCCCCTAGCCCACTTATAAAATAAACATACAGACATTTATTTTATTTAAACTGCTCGGCCATTAGCTCAGGCCTACCATTTTCTAGCTCTTACTCATACTCAGCCCATTTCTGTTAATCTAAATGTTGCCATGTGTTCTGTGGCTTTACTGCTATGTGTTCCATGGTTTTACCTGTTGCCTTTACATAATGCTCCCTGGACAGCAGGCTGGCGTCTCCCCCTCTCAGCCTTCCTGTTCTCTCAATTCTCCTCTTTGCTAGTCCTGCCTATACTTCCTGGCTGGCTACTGGCCAATCACTGTTTTTAAAACAGCTTCCTAGTTGTCTCTCTCAAGTTGGTGGTTCCTGGTGTGCACGCTTGACCAGCAGTATGGCAGGAATGAGGCGTCTACAAGTGGCACACTACACTGCGTGGTAGATTTAGTCTTTGCTTGTACAAAAAAAAAAAAAAAGAGGTTTCTGGGCTACACGGTGCTTTGATAGAAACATAGAACCACTATTTATAAGAGTTAATGGCTCCCAGAGCTGGCTATGGCCCAGAGCTGGTGGTAAACATACCACCGCCATGTTGGGAAGCTGAAGTGGGCAGAGCCACCAGCCAAAGCTGCTATTTTAGCCCTAGTAATGCTGCAGTTTAAAACAATAGATCCACAGTAAGACAGATTCAGATGGAACAAGACTTTAAATGGTTTACAATGTGTGTAAAAATGTACGTAGGCTTGGAAGAGAAAAAAAAAAGAAATATATACAGTTATAAAGAAATAGATAGTTTTTAAAAATAAAGTCTTTAAAACAGACAGTAAAGGTAGTATAAAATGAGCCACATAAAGATGGATATTACACAGAGAATCTGGATTGTGTTGTCTTTGGGATTTTTAACTGTAGAAATACATTTGATCATAAAAGCTTTTGAGTTAAATATGTATATTTTAAAGGTACCTTGACTTCAAAATTTGGATGTAAGGATATGTTGCTTTGGAAAGGAGGCTCTGCTTTTGTTTCCACAGAAAGCCAGAGGCTATGAATTTGTTCCAGATTAAGAAACATCAGGTTTGACCCATGGCCCAGATGATCCAACATCCAGAACGGTTTCAAGGCAACTGGTTCAGACAATACACCCTCATGGACTACTCCATAATCCTAAAATTTTCTTTGTGTCCCCATAAGATACAGCGCCCCCCTCCAGCAGGAAGTAGTAAGAGAAGCTATGCCCAAATTCCCAAATATACCAAGCTGGCTTTGGAGATGGAATTGGCTCACTCTTCTCTAAACCCAAACATATTGCTAAAAAATTTCTTTGTCCCATATCAGAAGATCCCTCTGGTGTGGGACAGAGAAAAACCAATATTTTTATTTAAATCAGGTTGATTATAAAAGCAATCTTTTTCTAAAGAAAAAAAGTGGATATGATATAGATATAATAGGATGAAAGGGTAGATTATTGAATCTACTTTTAAAGAGCAACTTGTTTAAAATGTTTTATATTGCTATGGATTTTAGTTTATTGATACAAATTTAAAAAAAATTGTTATACTGTATACATATTTCTATTCTTGTTTGAGGTATTATGTTTATGTAATTCATTTAAATTGTAATGGATAATTAAGAAATACAGATTAATAATTAGTCTTCTATGATAGTCAAACTTATAGTCATGTTTTTTTCTAGGTACACATAGATTTAATTCAGTTAGGTAGGTAATCTTCAAACACTTCAAAGATCTACAGAATATGATATTTAAAATGTTTTAAAAATTTAAACTTTCTGGACAATGAGACATGTCTGCTCCTGGTAGCACTGATTTACTTCAGAGGGGAGGATGGGCATCAAAGACACTCCATATGGAGTTTATCTTCACCTTGACAAAAATAGCCATTTGGGCAAGAAACTGTTCTTGCCTGGACTGCTTGATCAATTGGACATGAAGGACCCATAGGAAGGTGACCACTGAAATTTGCTTGGCAAAATGGTCCTTCAGGTTCCTGTTTCACAGAGGAAACTGCCAGACATTCTACAGGACACAGAGGAAAATGACTGAGAGACTCTAGGCCTGTGGGCTAAAGACAGATGCCCCAAATTTACAAAGGACCAGGCTGCCAGCTATCCCTGTCTACCCTACAAGACTCCCAAAAGTTGCTTGATCCTTCTCTTGTTTTGCACTCAGGTAATAGTATATCCTTCTGGAGTCTTTGATATAGTTAAAGACTAGATAGTTATAATTTCCTCACTTAAGATAAAAGAAAAGTTAGATATAAAACCATAGACTCACAAATATAAGATAGATGGGATGTCTTCTTTAATATTGTAACTGTAATTCTTGCTTGACAATTGTTTTGTTATATGTAATTTTACTATGTTAAAGTTAAAACCTTACTTTTAAAAAAAGGAAAAAGGGGAAGTGCTGCGGATGATTGATTGATAAATAAAACTCTGATTGGCCATTAGCCAGGCAGGAAGTATAGGCAGGACTAGCAGAGAGGAGAACGGAGAGAACAGGAAGGCAGAGAGGGTGAGACGCCAGCCTGCTGTCCAGGGAGCATCATGTAAAGGCAACAGGTAAAGCCACGGAACACGTGGCGACATATAGATTAACAGAAATGGACTGATTATAAGAGTAAGAGCTAGACAATGGTAGGTCTGAGCTAATGGCCAATCAGTGTTTTATTTATCAACCAATCATCCACAACACATTACTAGTAGGGGTACTAATCATGCCAACATTAACTCTCCATGCATATTTTGAAAGATTCAGCTGAGCAGCTAGTTTCAGAGTCTCACTCCAGTCAGTTTTGAATCCTTCAGTGATTGTACTTATACTGACACTGACATGGACTGTTTTTAGGAGGTGACTATTTTAAATTCATTATTATATATATTGAAGTATTAATTTAATCAGAGTTTTAAAGGGTTAAGACTGTAAACATACCCCCTATGTGGAGTAGATAGGGGTGGGGTAGAGGGAGTGAAAGAAGAGGAGGGA
Source organism: Peromyscus maniculatus bairdii (assembly GCF_049852395.1). Lineage (NCBI taxonomy): Eukaryota > Metazoa > Chordata > Mammalia > Rodentia > Cricetidae > Peromyscus > Peromyscus maniculatus. Next base: position 25,689,772 of record NC_134875.1, on the reverse strand, counting down.
GGGGGAACTGTGGTTGGTATATAAAATGAAAACAAAACATAAACATGTCTGTGTTGTATTTAAGGTCCCAGAGGAACCAGGGAAGAAATGGTAATAAAACATCAAATAAACTATAAGATAGGAAAGATTTAGAGTCCAAAATAATAATTTAAAAAAGGAGCACCAAAGAAAGGAAATAGTCAAATTCTTTCTAATTAATTAACTTGGAGTACCAGACTCAGATTGTCAATGAGGGGCAATCAACAAGAAAGAACATAACTTGTGGATTCCTGAGAGCTTCCCTGGCACCCTGCCTCTTTCTCTTCCCACAATGTCTTCATTTATCATGATATTTCTTTCCTTGCTATCCCATTCTGTCCCTGTTCCAGCTCGATCCTCCCGTTTCCTTATCTTCTCATGCCCCATTCTTTGCCCTCCATTATTACCCCCCACTCCCAGTTTGCTCATGTAGATCTCATCTATTTCTCCTTCGCTGGGATATCTATGTGTCTCTCTTAGGCTCCCTCCTTGTTAGCTAGATTCTCTGGAGCTATGGGATGTAGTCTGATTATCTTTTTGACATCTAGTATCCAGTTATGAGTGATTACATACTATGTTTGTCCTTCTGAGTCTGGGTTACCTCACTCAGGATGATATTTTCTAGTTCCATCATTTACCTACAAATTTTGTGATATCATTGTTTTTTACTGCTGAGTAGTACTCCATTGTATATATGTGCCACATTTTCTTTACCAATTATTTAGTTGAGGGGCATCTAGGTTGTTTCCAGGTTCTTGCCATATGAATAATCTGCTATGAACATAGTTGAGCATGTGTCCTTGTGGTAAGATTGAGCATTCCTTGGGTATGTGCCCAAGAGTGATATAGCTGGGTCTTGAGGAAGACTTATTCCCAATTTTCTGAGAAACCACCATACCGATTTCCAGAGTGGCTGTACAAGTTTGCATTCCTACCAACACTGGTGGACTGGTCTACACTGGTGACTGGTCTAGTGAATATCCTGTCATCATAGAGCCTTCATCCAGTTACTTATGGAGGCAGATGCAGAGATTCATGGCTGGGCACCAGGCTGAGCTCTGGGAATCCAATCAATGAGAGAAAGGAGGGATTCTGTGGGCAGGGTACTGTTGAGATTATGATGGGAAAACCTGCAGAGATGACCAGCCACACTAGTGGAAACCCATGTACTGTGGACTAATAGCTATGGAGCCCCCATGGGATTAGATTAGGCCCTCTGGATACAGGAGACAGTTGATTACCTCGCACTGTTTGGGGGGCACCCAGGCAGGGGGATCAGGATCCATCCCTGGTGCACGGATGGGCTTTTTGGAGCTCAGTGCCTAGGGTGTAATGCTTTGTGCAGCCTTGGTGCAGTGGGGAGGGACTTGGACCTGCCTCAGCTGAGTGTGCCAGGCTCTGCTGACTCCCCATGGGAGAATTTGATTTGGAAAATGTAGGGATGGGGGTTGGGTTGGAGGGGGGAAGGCTGGGGGGTGGGAAGAGGGAAGAGGGGGGATCTGTGGTTGGTATGTAAAGTGAATAGAAAATTTCTTAATAAAAATAAATGAAAAAAGGAAGAACATAACTTAAGAAATAATGTGTTTCAACTGTATCTTCAATCTCCTGAATGAAAACAGTAATGCTTTATTAATATTAAAATAAGGTCTGTAGAATGATGTGTGTCATGTTGAGAATATTAAGTTTCATGAAATAATTTTTGGGCATTTATTGATGTGATTATATAATTTTTATCTGTCAGTCCATTAATATCATGAATTGCATTAATAAGTCTCCTAATATAAGCCATGTTTATTTTATGGGAAAATCCTTAGTGGTCATGACTCATGGTGTATTTTTTTTTAATACATTGGTGGATTTGAATTGCTAATATTGTATTTAGCATTCTGCATGTATCTTCATAAGCAATATTGGCCACATAATTTTATTTTTCCCTCTATGTTTGTCTAATTTTTGCCATAAAATCTTGCTAGACTTGCAGTGTTAGTTGAGGATATTTCCCCTATATTTCACAGAGCAGGAGAATGCTTTGTTTCCTGAAGATGAGATAGAATGTGTCCTTCTGAACTTTGGGGCCCTGTGTCTTTTTTAAGGAGTAGATCAATGCCTGGAGAGATCAAGCATTCTTGAGTCAATTTTAACAATTAATGCTGCCTAGAAAAGAACTCATTATTGACTTTGGAATTGTTATTGCCTTAAAATTATTCCTAGCTAAGTTTAACATATATATATATATATATATATATATATATATATATATATATAACTTTTCCATTAATTGTTTATTTGTATTTACATCTGGTTTTCTTCCACAGGCATCCACAAAGGTTTGTCTGTTTGGGTGACCTTTCCACCATAAATTGTTCCCAGTTTTGTGGATTAGTACTTCCTTTTTATTTAATGTTTGTCAAAATGTCTTTGGTTTATGCTTTTAGGTTATATTAAGAGTCTATCTAGTTCTTTCTCTGACATCTTAAGCTTTCTCATTCATTTCCTTAAGTTACATTTCCTTTGAGTGCTATTTTGATTGTGTTCCACAGGTTTTGGTGTACAGTAATTTCAGTTATATTCATCTCTCAATAGTTTTCTGTTTCAATTTTCATGGTTTATTTTCTCTAGAGTCATAAAGAAGCAACTTTTAAATATACATAAAATGTAATTAAAATATCTTACTCTGATCACTAATTTATAATTTAGTTTAATGCATTCAGGGTATATAGAATTAATTATTCTACTATTCTGAATTTATTGAGGTTTTTATGTAACTTTATATACAAAGTCTAATTCTGAGGATGTTCTATATGGATGTTTATTAAATACATTCATGTATTCATATACATATATATTGTAGCAAATGCATTGTATTACCTAGATTACTTTCAGCTTTGTTACTATTTTTACTCCATATTTTGCTTGATTTCTGAGAGAACAATATGGGAGTTTCCCCTTGGTGTTGTCCATTGAGGAGTTCTTGTTTTCTTATCTACATTTACTTCAAATTTGTACATTTATAAATACTTTCATGATTGTTGTGTTTATCTAATGAATTAATAGAGTAAGGAATGTTCCTTGTAGCCTCTTACAATTTTTGTCAGCTTTAACATCCATGATATTAACATTGTTATACATATTTTATTTGGTATTTTCTTTCTGAAATTTTCTTAGTTCAATTTCTTCCATTGTTTCTACTAAACAGGACATAGTTAGAGCTCTCTTACTTGCTCCATCTGAGATTATCTCTTTATCTATAGAGAATGACAATCTGTTATGATCCAGTATGGGTTATTAGTATTTGATTAACTCTGTCATCTTGGCTTACCTTTCCTACTACCATGATTAATTTTTCCTTCTGTGCAAATTATGATAGTGTTTCTCTACTTTATCTTTCTGTTCTGTAGTATTGTTTAGACAAAAATACCGCATTCTAGTGTTTACCTTAGTTTATCAAAAATTCCTAACATTTACTACCCATTATTTCTAGAATTTATGATCTTTTAGTTCCTCATTTTGGAAGAGGATCATAACCACAGTAACATTTTTCTTTCCCTTTTTCTTTTCTCCTAAGCCACATAATTCCCCATTTTGGTCATCCTGAAACTTAACAAATTTCATATTGTTTTTACAATAATAATTATTTTAATTTACTTATAACTTTTACCGGTTTCTGTTACGACTGTAGTTCCTTTTACTCTAAATCAGACCTTTGAATTGATTTTTCATTTTGTTAAAATACAGTCTCCCAGTAATTCATTCAAAGATAAATTGCAATTCATAAGATTACTGTCTTTGCATGTCTGAAAATGTCTTCATTCTGCAACTGCCCTTCCCATAATACTTAAATTTTAGTTTTTCTTACTATAATATTGTTGCTTTCAAATTACTTTTCTCATAAATTTGAGGATAATTACCATTTGCTAATAGTGGCCATTGTTGGTGTGCAGCTTGATATTAGATTGTTTCTTATTTCTATGTAGGTTGCTTGCCTATTGTTTTGGAAATTTTCACAGATTTCATTTTGTGGAATTCCATCATAACATGCCTTAAGTACGAACATCTTTTAAATATATATTTAATTTTTAATTGATACAGAGTCATTGTACATATTCATGTGGTACAATGTTATTCCAGTACATAAATAATATGCATAATGATCACTCAGAGTAATTCTGTTAAATGTCATCTCGTATTATATAGTATTATTTTGTGTTAGGAAAATTAAGTATTTTTTCTTAGAAATTGCTATGTGGTTTTTATTTAAAGAATTGTGTCTTTCTTCAACATTATCCCTTCATTTTCTTTTGTTCATCCTTAACATATTTAATCTATTTTGGGGGCATTAGTTCTAATTCTTGAATTTGAAGTCTCTAATTGACAGTACTGGTTTCTACTAAATGTCTGCTGATTTTTGCTTATTGTTCACTCTGGATTGACAGGTTCTCACTTTGCTTATAAATGTCATTTCTTTTTGTCACAGCCCACACTCATCAAGAGTTTGAGAAAAGGCATGACATGCTGCTGAGTGGAATGTTTAAATAGTTATCTTCTGAGCATCAGTACTTCCTGTTTCTCCTGGGTGTGGCCAACCATTGCACTGTCCCTGTCTTGCTTATCTAGCCCAAGAATTCATAATAATTACTCTAGTATGGGTGGCAGGGGGCGGGCACTTATGCTGCTATTTTCCTAATAGGTTTAGGCAGAAAATTAAGACATAAAACCACTCGACTGCTCAAAATGTTGTGTCATAACAAAAATGATTGCTTCCACTACCCCTTGAGACATACATTCTACTTACTGTCTCTGGCTTGGAGATCAGTTGGAGGCATAACCAGCTTCTTTATCCATCCTTTGCTATGTGTCCTTTAGGTTTTGCCTTTCTCCATTAACTCTCTACTTGTGACTCAAAGGGGACTACTCAAGGTTTATAATATGCAACTACACTTCCTACTTTCATTTTATTGTGAATTTGTTGACTTCAATTATATTTACCTGATGTTTATGGTGATCTATGCTGGGAAAGAAACCAGATATGGAAGCCTAGTCTACCTTTAGTGACATCCTATAGGATAAGGCCAATTATTGTCACACTTCCTCTCTTCCAACTAGTGAAGCACCTGAAACTCAGAAAGCATTTCCAATGAAGATATTCATATAAACAGTGAAACTGTGCACAAAATTTAACAATCTATAACTGAATATTCATGAGAGGTGAATTGGTTGATTCTAACAGAGTAATATGTTTCCTGTAACTCAATAATAGGTTTTTCTGTTGATTCAGTAATCCAGATCAAGCCAAATTGAGAAAGCAAAATCAAAAGAACATGTTTATTTGAGCAAATCAACTCCTGGGTGAGTCCTCCAGCCCCAGTGATCAGGGCTGAAGAAGTTACACACCTGAACTAAAACAGAGAGCTTATATATCCTGTAGGAGAGGTGGTGATAACTTGTTCTCCACAAGCTGGGTTTGGGCCCAAGTATGGTCAAAAGCAGACCACTTTGGGCAGAGCCTTGGGCTGCTGGTAACTTCAGGGGAGGAGCTACTGCAGCTGCCAAGAATGTGGAACTGGGCTTGTTGGCATCTTTCCTTTGTTGGAGATTCTCTGAGAGGGCAGGGTTTGAAGAGAGAGGGGAATGGGGCTTTCTGGATCAAGAAGGAGTGAGCTGGAGGTTCCAGATGAACACGTGAGCTGTAGTCACGTTAGTTCACCTTCAAAGATTTTTTTTTGGCATGAACATATGCATGTCCAATTATTGGACATCTCTGTATGCAGATTATCTTCACAAAGTATTGATTAAAGAAACCTACATTACACTTTCTTAAAATGGCATGATTCCTAACTACACCTTAAGTATGTATACCTTCATCAAGGACAGAGAACATAACAGAAAACCACAACCAATCAAAATGCAGAGTAGTGGAGCTCAATAACAATGGATACATCTACAAAGCATTCCTGCACCTAAGGCTCAAAGAACTTGGCAGAACAGGGTGTGGAACAATTGTAGGTGTCAAGGGACTAGAGAATTTGTTGTGAGGTTGTATTTTCCAGCAATATCAGAATTTACATCCATAAAGCCTTGTAGCTTTAATTTTCCTGCCTTGCCCACAGTCAGGACAAATCTTTTGTCACCCACCAGTCCCACAGCCGCTCAGACCCAACCAAATAAACACAGAGACTTATATTGCTTACAAACTGTATGGCTGTGGCAGGCTTCTTACTAACTGTTCTTATAGCTTAAATTAACCCATTTCTATAAATCTATACCTTGCCACGTGGCTGGTGGCTTACTGGCATCTTCACATGCTGCTGGTCATGGTGGCAGCTGGCAGTGTCTCTGCCTCAGCCTTCTGCTTCCCAGAATTCTCCTCTCTCCTTGTCCCACCTACTTCCTGCCTGGCCACTGGCCAACCAGTGTTTTATTTATTGACCAATCAGAGCAACAGATTTGACATACAGACCATCCCACAGCAAAGCTTCACTGACACAACTGCGTAAACATAAGCTGAACAAGGAGGACACCAATAGGCATGCAAATGTGAACAGGGTAAAGCCCATGAGGCCTCAACTCTACACAAAGAACTACCGGCAACTAAGGAATGCTGAGAGTAGGAAAGGTGGTCTTCCGCAGGAAAGATAACACTAATTGGTTATCAATACTAAGTAGTCAGTCCTGAAAACACACATACAAGTAACAGTATACAGACTAAGCAAGTTGTATTTATACATTTAGGATATATATATTATATATATATATATATATGTATATATATGTATGTATGTATGTATCAACAATTGCTGTAAAAAGAGGAAATGAAGTTGAACAACAGCAAATAGAGATATATGGGAGAGATATGAATAGAGGAAAGGGAAGAAGAAAATGATAAAATTGTAATCTCAAAAAATAAATAATTTGTAAAAAGAAGCCTACTGTTGAAGCTTCTATTTATAAGGAATTTTTAAAGGGCATTTTTAAAATTAAAACTTATAAGAATACATTTTCAGTTCTTTCTACAAATCCAAAACCTTATAGTGGAGAACAGCCAGGGCATGGGTGTGAGAAGGCGAAGAACTTTTTTTTTTTTTTTAGAATCAGATCATATTGAAGGTGGTACTGGACAGGGAATTTGGGTGAGGACAGAGAGACTGCTTTTCAGCATCATAGCAGCTTCATTAAAGAAATAGGAGAAGTGATTTGCATCTGAAAATTTCAGATTCAGTATAAAATTAACATGCACGCCTGATGGGTTCTCATCTAATAAAACTGAGAGTAGATGCTTGGTATCCTGAAGGCAAAACAACTTAATAAAATTAATCTACAGTGCTCTGAGTGCTTAGGTACTGCAAAGCTTCAATGATGCATTTTTCATTAAGTGACTGGATAAATATAATTTTCTGTATTAGAAAGCCTGAGTTCTTCTTTTAATTTATTGAAATTAGAAATAAAGAGCTTAATGACTCATCAAGTGTTAGGGTGACAAAGGAGAGGGTGTTGTTCCATGGTAGTCCCCATCACTGGATGGGAGGCCAATGGTATTACTTGTCCCCATTATACCTTCAGGGCGCACCTGTTCTTCCAAGACATCTTTGCCAATACCATGCTATTCTGTTTAACTCTTCAAACGTGTGTTAAAGTTCCCATTTTTATGGAAAGACTGAGCCAGGAAAAAGAGCACTGAGTTTGACTTTTTGGATTTCTGCCGTAATATACAGCATGATGCTAGCAGGGAATCAGCACTTCAGTGGCAGCACCAACCTTGCTGGGGCTGAGTTTGCTCACGTTAGGGAGGGCGACAGAGGGCCAATGAACAAGTGCCTGCTTCGATTCATGTGAAAAGGACCCTTGGGCAAGGCATCTTATCTTAAAGCCTATGTCTCATCTGCCTTTTTCTTTTTCATGAAGCTCCCAATATTAGTCATTTGTCCTTTGAATAAATGGAAGTCTCCTTTTAATATGCAAATTTTCTTAACAGTTTAAATTATTCATGTCTCATGTTCTTTCAAACTCCTGAGTCAGCAGACCCACATCCAAGTTATGACTTGTCTGAAATATATTCTCAACTCATCTTGGCCATGCTTTTCCAATCTGTCAAATGGGGACTGGAATCTTTTCGTCAGAGATCAGTAGGTTAAAGTAGAAAAACAAATGAGAAAGTGTGTGGCTTGCAAGAGTTGTGTTCTTACCTTCTTTTACTTGGTCTGTATTAGTTAACTGAGGAGGAAGGTGTTAAGATAAAGTTCAGAGCTGACCCCAAAGGATATAGAGGAACAGGACCCAAACAGTAATAGCAAAATACAAAAGGGCAACTGTGACTGAGAAATAGGCCCAGGGTTGGGATTTGTGTGGCCCAAAGGTAATAGCTGAAACTTGCTGTTGTTAGCCAACAGTTTAGAAGTGGCTTTATTGACCCAGCCCTGGTGTTCTACTGAGTGATTTTGGGCAGGCTAATAAATTTGCTTGGCCCCATTTTCCTTCTCTTTCCAATTAAAAGAAGAGCTAGATCTTCATTAGAGTTATTGTTCTGTTTAAATTATTTACAATGCATACAGAGTATATATAATAGATGCTCAGTAAATGTGATTTATGGATATCAATATCTCCTCTTTTTCCTGCTGTTCTTCCTTCTCTTTTTCCTCCTAACTCCTTTTTTTGTTAATAAATGACTTGGAAATTGTAACATGTCTGACCAAATTTTAGATGAATTTGAGGAAAACTGAACACTTTGGGAGTATTACTCACTTCTTGTTTGGGGGTCTTTTTAAGCCTGGCTGTAAACCAACTCCACCACCAAGGAAGGATTCAATATCCTATTCCCTTTTCTGTTCTGTCATTTTTATTTCTTGCTATTTTGTGCCCTGCTCTCAGAGGTTCTATACAGAAGACTCTCACACTAACTCTCAGTAAGCTATGAATGGGTACTAATTCAGCTATGGCACCTTCCATTGAATTTACACCTTTAATAAGTACATTCCCTTAATTTCATAGTCCATTCATTATTTGATTCCCTTCAACTCTGGGGATAGATTAACAATAAACAAGAGGCCCATGTAGAGTTTTATATGCAATTTTTCATACAAACTAGAAAATGAAAAGCAACTTGTGATGGAAGAAGCTCAGCCTGAAGTGACCAGGGCATGTGAAGAATGTTTTGGACCCAAAGAGAAAGATTCTAATAAACCAGGAAAATGACTTTCCTAACCCCCATTGCTCATTGACAGGAAGCCCCAAAGTGTTTCTGCCTAGAAGCTGAACAGGCTCTCAAGTTACCTATTTAAGATTTTTAAAATTTGTGGGTTAGTTTTCCAGCTTAGCAAAAATGGGGACACAGATTTTACAGCATATGTCTTGTATCCCCAAATCACAATCATGCTGAAATTCACCTTGACATTTTCTTTTACCTCTTTCTTTCTCAAAGTACTTGTACCCTGGCAGATGTCAAATTTGAAGTCAACAATGGATGAGAAGGCATGTTGGACACTAGAATAAGCTATTATGCTTCTCAAAGTAAAATCATAATACCAAAATACTCTTTTAAGCTAAAATTCTCAGAAACACAAGAAATTAGCCCTTAATGACTCATGTGAACTTATCTAATCAAAATAGCCTCCTACAAATATGTCCAATAAGCCTAGAGAGTTTAGATTGCTGAGGTTCAGAGAGAGGTGAACAGGATGATGTATTTTGTGATTAAGTATCTTGGTACATTAAAGTGCCATTGTTATAACATGAGTTGGAACTGACCTTCTCCATGCACCTCTCCTGTTGCTCTGCCTCTCGGTGATGCCTCTTTTGTTCCTTGATGATGGCTCCTCCTTGTTTCTATCCTCCTCTCAAAACTTGCTTTTACAGACTTGTTTGTGTGTGCTGTGTGCTGTGCTGTTGCTGGTGTGTGTGTGTGTGTGTGTGTGTGTGTGTGTGTGTGTGTGTGTGCGTGTGGTATGTATTGCTTTGAATCAGACAGCAAAAAATCTGCACTGTGATGTGAGTGAATAAAAAATGTAGCTCAAGAGAATATTTGCATTTTAATAAAGGACATAAAGTCCTAAAGATAGAATTTCAGGCCCTAGTAATTATGGAGTAGGGGGCTTCTTGGCCAGATGGAGATTCATTCTGTTTCGTATTACTGTGCAGGGTAATATTTAATTAGACACTCATCACATCTACACATCTACCTGGTCTTTTTAATCATGTAGCTTGGATAAGAGGTTATAGGTACCAGGCAGTAGCTGATGAGAATGGCTCCCACTGGGTCAGCTGTAGACTTAGCAAAATATGACACATATAGGCTATTAATTACATTTAAGCAGGTTTTATTCACAGAGGAAGTTAAAACAGTCTCTCCCTGGCATTGATTCCACATGTCTTCAGTAAGCACTGTGATGTGCCAGGCACAGTGCTAGATATCAGGTTGCAATAATTCATAAGGTATGGTTCTTTTCTTGATGAAACTCAGAATCTGATAGGAAAGAAAAGAGAATGTTAAAAACCTTAAGGTGGTTAGACAACTGTATAGATATTCAGATGACATATCACGACCCCTTCCTAACCCCTTGCACCCGATTATAATTTACATATTCTAAAAGAAAAAACATGGTGATTATTCACATAATATGAAGGCAAGTTTTCAAACCAAGGATGCCACAAACCCCCTGTAGGATACAGGGAAAGACTGACACGTTTAACTGCATCTATTCATTTCTCTGTGGTGATAGTACATGTGCACATCTAAAGGCAAGTGACAAAGAAAGAGACATGTGATGCTTCCATGATGGCAAGATACTTTAAAGAAATATATATAAAACATTCACAAGTCACTAAGGGGAGAAAAACTACTGAAAATTGGGTAAAGAATTTCAGCATGAAATATTAATGTCCAGTAAACATAAAAATCCTACTCAGACTTGTGCATAATTGTTTAAGAAAAATCAGAGTAGTAACAAAATTTTCCCTTCTCAAATTTAACATGTGAGAAAGTTGTGTGTGTGCTTTTTTTTAAGTAAACTGTTCTTGGGTGCATAGCAACTGAGTAATTCTCGGGTGCAGTTGGTTAGAATACAAATTGAAGCTACACTTTTTGGAGGACAATTTGCCATATTTATCAATTGTAAATATCCATATCCTTCAATCCAGCTGTCTTAGCTTGAAGATTTGATCTTAGAGTCATATTTATGTAAACAAGTAAATATGAAGATATAACACAGATGTTTCTAATAGCAGGAAAAAAAAAACAAGAACAACAGGGAACCTAAACAGCAGAAATGGACAAAAAAGACAGTGAACTAGAAAGGTAAAGAAGTCAGGATGCACCTACCCTAGGTATGTTACATAACAAATTTGAGATATATCTTGATATATTGATATACAGATATAGGAAGACCTTCAAGATACATGGAAACATAAAACAAGATCCAAAACAGCACTGTCTTATCTGTGCAAAGAAAAAAACATAGATATTTTCAAATATGTACAAAACAAACTCTTGAACAATAAACTGTTCACAGTCCCTTTCATGCTTCTTAATCTTGTGCAGTCTGCATATTTTAATCATGTTCCTTTATTATTACTGATCCCATGCAAGTGAAATAGAATACATGACACCTGTATTACACAGAATGGGTATGGTATATGCATCATTACACAAATACAAAACCAGAGAGATAAAGTAGGCTTTACCAACAGGACAAAGGATAGTCGCCTAAGCCAACTGCAAAGCTGTCATGATTAAGGGCATGGAATTTGGACTGATAACTAAGAATTAATTGAAAAGGACTGTTGCAAGTACAGTGCAATACATATAGAACTGCTCTGACTATTGGAGAAATGCTCAGTGGTTAGCGTGTGTGCTGCTTCTAACACTCACATCAGTAACTCTAGTTCCAGGGAATCCCATACCATCTTCTAAATTCCATGGGCTCCTACACACACAGGATACACACAAATTCACACAGGCATACATTAATAAAGAGAAACAAATCCTTTTTTTTAAAAAAAGAAATGCTCTAAGACCGATGCATGCAAGTGTTAGGTGGCTGAGGCAGGAGAATTTCTGTGATTTCAAGACCAACCTGAGCTACATAGTGCATTCCTGATAAACCCGAGCAACAGAAAGAGACCTTGCCACAAAATGAAAACAACAAAAGAAAAGAACTTCTTTGAGCTGGGAAGTGGTGGGGATGTTCCGATGGGCAGTGGAAATTACAAGCTGAAGATGGAAACCAGAAGTGCAGAGCATGAAGTGCTTTGCTTGTGATGCTAACTACATTAGACTAAAATCTCAGAGAATAGTTTTCTTGAAAATGATGAACTAAAAGATTCACACTGTGGTGTAAATGAATCAAAACAGGTATTTGCATTTTAATAAAAGACAGAATGTTCCAAAGGTCCAATTTCAAGCATTAGTAATTAGGGAGTAGGAATTTCCCTCATGTCTTTCAATTCACACATTTATGAGAAGATGACACACCTGGTTGTCTGGGTACCAGACTGTTCTACTCAGTAGGGAACCTGCCACCCTACTGGAGGTGACTGAGGATTCTATTTTCCAGAAGACCCCTGGTCCAAAACTGGTAATAAAAGGCCGTGGAGAGCAGGTGGCTCCCATGGTAACCAATCTGTTGTGTGCAGAATCCTGCAGGTATTTGTTGCTGAGGGACTGGGAGGCAAACAGGTGTCCCATCCAGCTAGGTCTGCTCCTTTTCCTCCATTGTCACCACACAGTGCAAGGGGAAAGTGTGTAGATGTTGAATCAGATCAACTGTGTGTTCATACTGGCTTTCCCACTTGCTAGCTCTGTGCCCGAGGGCAAGTTACTTAATCTTACTAAGCTGCATGGCCCTTATAGGGTTCTGAGGAAAATGCATATTAAGTGCTTAGCACAGAGCGCAATGCATAGAGAGCCATTAATAAATATAAGTTTTTATAATCATGATTATCCCCTCTTCTTATAAACCCACTAATGTTTTGTAAGCCTTAGGTATATTAATGGAATTTTCCTTACTCATTCTTATCCATGAGTCCTCTGATAAATTTGGGCCTCTTCTTAGGAGAGCCTGTCAATTATTCCTATTATTATTGTTGCTATATAGCATTATTATTGTTTTTATTTCTTCCCTGACAGACATCTGCGGAAGAATGTTCTCATTGTCATTAATTATTATGGTGGCCTGAAGCCATGCATGTTATCCCCACTACCACCACTCCTCATCTTGTCTCTAATTGATTATCTCCAGGCCCTACCACTAGGGGGAGGAACAGAGTTAACACACCTTTTCTCATGGCAGGAACCACCCTGCTTACAGCATGTTTAAGTTTGTGGCCAAGAAAATATAAGTGCAAGGATTTCCAATGTCTTCTCCCATCCTGCACTTCCTTTTATGCTCAGCAAATCCCAAGGGTCTCCTACAGATTCGGAGCTCTGTTTCTTCTGCTCCTGTCTTCTTTGGTGGTGTGACTGAAGTAAATTAAACTGCTGGTGGCAAATAAGTCAGCTCAATTTTTCCCAGAATACATAGTAGTACCCAGGTGTGAAGAGAGGGTGAAAGGCCTCCATAAATGTGTGTGGAGACAACAAACTACAGATTCAGCAATCCGAAGACAGTATGAACATGAGAAAGCCAAATAGTCCTGTTTTCCCCTCACACTGTGTTAAGCCCACTGCATTTTACTGCCCTATGAACCAGGTACTCCTGGTTCCCGTAGTTTGTCCTCTTCCCGTAGATGAGGATACTGAGCTGAGAAAAACGGAGGGATTTGTGCAAGGTCACAGGCTTAGGTGACTTTTAGGCCAGGGACTTTAATCTCTACCCCAGGCTATAGTCTAATGATAAATTAAAGGCAAACCCTTGAAGTTGAGCAAGCCCGGGGGGGAGAGACAGCTCAAGGTTACTTCTATTCATGCTTCACTGATTATCTCAGGTTGAGATATTTATAATTTTTTCCCTTACATTTCCGTTTTAAATCTGTTGTAACTTGGTAGCATCCAACTTCATCTGTTGTTTTCTCTGTGGTCTTTAATAAAGAAGTCTGTAGAAAAGGTAATTAATACTACCATTTATTGATTACATACTGTGTGCTAGGCACTGGATGTCCATAGATGTTTATCCTAAAAACAAGAGGCGGGATCTGAAATGGGTGCTATCATTATTCATTCTAATTTTACATAAAGAAAAGATTTCCTTTGGGAGAATTTTAACAAGATGTTCAAACACATACAACTGAAAAGTGGCAAAGTGAATGATTCATACCTGGAGCTCCTCCCCACACCCCAAAACTGACTTTTTCCATACCCAGCTTCTCAAAAGGGTGTGTTGCTTGATTTTCATCAGACATGAGGATCTACGCCTTTGCGGGAGGGTGAGTGGACAGCTTCACAGCGAACTTCGGGAATCCAAGGGCCCATAGAAGAAAGGAGGGAGCCAAGCAGCTGATAGACTAAGAACTATTTTTAGCCCTGTAGCAGAGATACTAAGTGATTCAAGAAGTTTGGAAGTTTTGTGCTGTTTATTTTTGAGAGTTTTATACTTCATGGACATATAAAACATGGAAATTATAATACTGATGTTGAGTGATGATACATGTATATCTAATGTTAACTACATCTATCTCCTCAAATAATTTGTCCTTTCTTTATGGTGAAAAATATCTTCTCCTCTCTTCTCGTCTTTTGTTTGTTTTGGTTTTTAGCTCTACCATACTTAACTGATAACTGGCTCCTGTAGTCACCCTTGTGTGCAAGGTCTTTTCCCCTTTCTGCAACAAAGGGCTGTTTTTGAGGTCTGAAGCGGGTGAAGAGTGGAGCATATGCTGAGTTGGGTGAAGAGTAGGGGGCCAAGGTGGGTTTTGAATGAGGGAGAAGGTAAAAATTGTCTCATTTTGCTTCTGTCGTCAGAAATTCTCCAGAAGGGGATGAATGACTGACAAATTTTCTGACCGAGCCTTCACTGAAAAGTACGGAGGAACCACTAATTCTCCCTTCCAGGGCTTTCAGTTTTAAATCCTCTTATGTGTGACCAGTGAGGAAAGTTAACTCTCTCCTGTGGTAGCTTGGTTGGTAATATAATAACGATGACCCTACCAGAAGACTTCAATGTGGCCCTTTTCCATGCTGTCCCAAAGGACTGTCAGGTCTGGCGCCAGCCAGAATTGCTACCCAGAAAGGAATCTTGCCTAGAACTTTTTTGAGACCTGCCACCATCCAGTCTGCTCTTTGTTCCTCTTTGAGCTTCGCCTTCCTTGGCTGCTCTCCCTCTGGTATGCCCCTGACTGGGGTGCCAGCCAAACTGTTGCCCTTCACACACTCCGCCTGCACACCGATATGCTTCATCCCTTTGCTTGGCTACCAGGCAGAAGGTTTCTGTCAGGATTGCTCAACTGAGAAATTTTGAGTTCCATACAATCCAGTGCTTGCTCTCTGTGACAAGGATCTTCTCTCCTCTTGCAGATCTTTAAGCTTTGTGACAGGGGACCTTCATGGGCGAATCTACTTTTGAATGATTTGCTTGGGGTCTTAGATTTTATGTTCTGCACCTCACATTCTTTCACTTGCTGTGACTAGCCCAGCCCCTGTCCTTTTCCTACTACCAAGAAATGAAATGTATTTTATTCTATGTTTATGTTCATACTGATAAAAAGACAAATATGATACTGAGGTTTGTAGATGCCTAAACCAAACTAAAACCTAGTCATTTCTATGGAATTTTCTAACTTGTTCTATAAAAGATTGTGTTATATAAAATGATCCACAGGAAAAATATTAGTTGATTTCTTCCCTGTCCTTCCTCCCACACATGCTACTCTTCCACCCTTTCAATTATTGCAGCTCACAGAACTAGGAAAGCCATTAACCCTAAAAATCATCAACATTGAAAAGCACGTCCAATTTGTTTGGTTAACAACAGTTTGCCTGAAAGCATGGCCACACATGGTCTGCCACATGCAAGGACATGCACCTCAGCAATTGAAAGAACAAGGAATTTTGTTCTGTTTTGGTTTTTGTTTAATTTATTGTTTGACAATTTCACACATTTATATAATGAACTTTAGTTCTCAACAAGTCACTTCCTATTTTCAT
The DNA here is from genome assembly GCF_049852395.1 of Peromyscus maniculatus bairdii. Lineage (NCBI taxonomy): Eukaryota > Metazoa > Chordata > Mammalia > Rodentia > Cricetidae > Peromyscus > Peromyscus maniculatus. Next base: position 25,673,688 of record NC_134875.1, on the reverse strand, counting down.
GTCTTCTTTTTGTGTGTGTGGCCCACTGAGTCTAACTAGAGTTTCTTGCCCAAGCTTGTTTTTGTTTATTTATTTTTGTTTTTGAGACAGGGTCTCATGTATCCTAAACTGGACTCAAACACACTATGTAGGAAAGGATAACTTTGAACTTCTGATCCTTCTGCCTCCCCATTCTGAGTGCTAGGAATACAAGTGTGTACCACTGTAGCATGAATTGTTAGGAAGTCTTATTAATAAAATCAAACCTGGAGCCAGGTATTGGGGTGAATGCTGGAAGATCAGAGAAGCAGAACAAGCCACAGCTTCCTTACCTCACCAGTTCCTCAGCTGATCCTGTTTCCTCAGACTGGAAGCTTCTGTGTCCTCATCCAAATGGATCTCAGCTGAACTGTTGCTCAAAAGCCTAAAAGCTTAACCACCTAGTTCCTGGTTTTCACTTCTTATATACCTTTCTGCTTTCTGCCATCACTTCCTGGGATTAAAGGCATGAGTCACCATGCCTGGCTGTTTCCAGTGTGGCTTTGAATTCACAGAGATCTGGATGGATCTCTGCCTCCAGAAGGCTAGGATTAAAGGTGTGAGTGCCACCATTTTCTGGCCTCTATGTCTGTCTAGTGGCTGTTCTGTTCTCTGACCCCAGATAAATTTATTAGGGTGCACGATATATTGGGGAACACAATATCACTATCACTGCTGTGGATATCGCTCTATATAAATAAAACACTGATGGCCAGTGACCAGACAGAAAGTATAGGTGGGACAAGGAGAGAGGAGAATTGAGGAAACAGGAAGAAGGAGGGGGAGACACTGCAGCCACTGCCAGAACAAGCAACATGTAAAGACGCCGGTAAGCCACAAGCGATGTGGCAAGGTATAGGTTTATAGAAATGGGTTAATTTAAGATATAAGAACAGATAGCAAGAAGTCTGCCATGGCCCTACAGTTTATAAGTAATACAAGTGTCTGAGTGATTATTTTATATGTGGATTGTGGGACTGTGGGTCTTGGTGGAACCTGGAGAGAAGCTCTCCAGCAACACATCACCATGCCCAGCACATGGGAAATGTTCCCCACACCTTGTCTGAAGAGAAATCAGTAGTCAAAGACAAAACTCAACTAGTTTTACATAAGTGTTCTCAAACTTAGCTGTGTATGGAGATAAAGGGAGGAACTGTAAGATGACAAGACCTGACATTCTGATATAGTTCATTTCAGGGTAGTCTTTCATGGGAAATTTTTAAAGTTCTTGAAAGGAATCATGTGTGTAAGCCAGGTTGTCTAATAGATAATGGAGAATGTTGTTCCACAAATCATGGTCTGTGCAGCAACAGCATAGACATCACCTATAGTGTCCATCTAGTACTGTTGGGGTTTTTGTTTTGTTTTGCTGTTGTTTGTCTATCTGGTAAGCTCTTTGAGGACTTGGTAGTTAGGAGAAAGACACCATCAGCCCAAATAAAGCTATGCTTTTCTCCACAAAGGAAGAAAAATCTTCAAATGCTCACCTGGTCAGTTTGACATAGATCTCCAGCAAACTTCTAGACTGGATCATTAAGAAGATGATTTCTAAGCCCTTGGAAGGACATTCACTCATTGCCAGGGAGCAGCACGGGTCCATTAAGAATGAGTTGTACCAGACTAGACTCATTTCCTGTTGGATGAGCTTCCAAGAGAAAACCACAAAAACATTTACCTGGACTTCCAAGGTTTCTGCAAATACTTCTACAATGCCTTTTCAGACATGTTGGAAAAATCAGATGTAGTTGATTATATTGATAGTTGAGTGGTTAACTTGTTGAATGGTCATATGCAGAATGGGTGGAATTAGTGAACCACAGTAAACCAGGAAGATACATGGCTAAAGGTTCAGTGTTGATCAAGGTTAGGTGTAAGTATAGGCACAAATCTATTGGAAAAGACCTTAACAAAGAGGCACTACTCTTATTTTAATGTGGTTGGAGAAAACACAAAGTTGTGTACTTCAGCCTTGAAATTAACTGTACAATCTCAGAGTGAATGGAAGACTCCTACAAAAGGCCTAGTGTTTCCAGCTAACTTGAAATTTTATTTAATCCCACTTTGTATGAGTATAGTATGATCACTAAACATGTGGTTGGAATCATGGGGTCACATTAGTAGAATGATAAAGTACATTGTATCAGAGTTGACAATTTAATTTTAAAAACTAATAAAAAGAAAAATAAATTCTAAAATTGATGAAAGCATATCTAGGTATTGTTCTTCCCTTGTTACTGTACTTGAGGAAGATTGGCTTAGAAAATCAATGACTGAAGAAAGAATTTCATGTTCCACGTGTTCTATGAGGCAATGAGTATGGAATCTGGAGCTGTTACAAGGATTTTCTCACCTTTATAGATGCTTGATAACTCAAGGGGCAACCACACCTATAGGTAATAAGCCTTCCCACTCCTGCTGCAGAAGGGTTCAAGCTGAGTTGTCTCAAATGCTCTTTAGATATTCTGTAGGCCATCTGTGTGACCTCTTGAGTCTCCAAGTCTAAGACTCCTTCTCTATATGTGGCAGTTTGAACTGGAAATGCCCCACTCTGGCTTCTGTGTTACTTCCCAGCTTTGTGGTGATGGAGCCCCAAAGAGATGGGACCTGGCTGGTGGAATGTAGGGTGTAAGATGTTGCCTTTTGAAAGTTATAGTTGTTTTGACTCTAGCCTGTGTTCTCTACATCCTGATTTGCCCACTATGTGAGGATCAGCCCTTCATAGTATTGATATGGCATTTTAAAACGTAATTTCTTTTTTCTTTTTGTTGATTTTCCTTCTTCTAACTTCTCTTCCATTCCCCTGTCCATTGCAAGTGTGGGGCCACTGTTAACACCTTTTAGCTAGTTATGACAAATTTCCTAACAGCTGACAGCCTTTACAGGACTTATCTCAAGTTCAAAATGAATTCTGACTCCTATTGAACATTCTGTTAAATCAGCAGTTCTCAACCCCTCTGGGGTGGACCGACCCTTTCACAGGGGCCACATATCAGATATCCTGCATATCAGATATTTACATTACAATTCCTAGCAGGAGTAAAATTAGAGTTATAAAGTAGCAATAAAAATAATTTGTGGTTGGAGAAGGGTCACCACAACATGAGGAACTGTATCAAAGGGTTTGCAGCATTAGGAAGGTTGGGAACCACTGTACTAGATGATTATTTCACATAGATTCTTCTTCGACTTTTTCTTAGGAAACAAAGATGGCCTTCTGAAGAAATAAGAGTTATTTTCCCCATACAGGCTTAAAATAAGTGTATAGATGACTTAACTCTACATGAGTCACATGCAGTGTCTCAGTCACCCACAACAATACGGGGAGCCAGGCTGGCACACCCTGGAGGCTAAGGAGAAGGATTCTGAGTCCAGAGCCAGCCTGAACTAACGTCATGAAACTGGAAAGGGGACCATGGGTGAGAGAATAGAGGTGTTGAGGGTGGGAGGAGGGCCACAGAACACATGTGACATGAAAATGGAAGAAGGCTATTGGGGGTTGAAGGGAACAATGTGGGAGGAAGGGATGGAAGAGAAGCGGGGAGAAAGAGATCAACAACAAGAAACTCCATTTGAGAACACCGTGCTAAAGTCCTCATACTTTGTATAGCAATTTAAATTGTTGTAATTTTTAAAAGGCAACATGAACTTTACAACAAAAGTAACCTGTGATAGACCAATAAACCAGCTGAGTGGCTTCCGTTTCCCACAAATCCTGACCACAATCAGTTGAAAACACAACTTGAGCTAGAATTCCAGAGAGTTAATTTTGCTACAGGATATGATAGCTCCGGCTAAAGGCCCACTGCTGAGGGCAGGGAGGGCCATCAGGGAACATGTTTCTTCCCCAGCCCTACTACCACCAATCACGGCTTTGCCTTCTCTGGGCTTTTCAGAAAATGGGTTTCATCACACCATGTTGTCTCTCCATAGCTGCAGCATCGTTTTATTCCCCTAGAAAGGAGAATTGGAAGAATTTCGTTTGCACCAGAGCAGAGAGGCATGGAGTCCTGGGAGGGAAGTATAAAGATCAAGAGTACGCTTGGTAACCTATGGAAGGATTCCTCTGTAAAGCTTAGAAGCCAGCCTCTGTTAAGAAGGGAAAGGAGAGGAAGGGAGTGTGCATTCTCACAGGACGGCTGCAGGTTTTGCATTGGCAGTGGACTGTGAATTGGGCTGAGGCCCTTCCTTCCCTTGAGAGTGCAAGGTCAGGATCTCACAGAAACCTGAGACAGCATAGCTCAATGATTACAAGCATGAAGTGTGGAGCCAGACTGCGTGGGTCCAAATTCTGTCCCTAATACTTGCTAGCTTAGTGGCCTACTAGCTTGCCTAACTCCAGTGTGCGTCTGTTTCCTTTTTTGTCAGAAATGTGAATAGTGATAGGACCTACTGCTAACATTTGTGGTAGGGATCAAAATGCTCAATAAATGTAAAGCACTAAAGGAGAGCCTTTCATGCTAAGTGAATGTGAGTGCTGTTTAAAAAATTGAATGAAATAAAACACTGGGAAGGGGGTCAAACTAGTAAATCCTGGACCTTCATTCTGTTCTGGGTACCATGCTATCTGAAGTTTAGTATGGGGGAATCTGCTTTGGGAAGCAGCTTGTATTACTTTGCCTTTCTTATGACTGTAACAAAATACCTGACAAGAGGGCACTTAAGGAAGGATTGGTTTCCAATGGCTCCCGGTTTGAGGCTACAGTCCAACATGGTAGGGAAGACATGGTGATACTCATGGCAGTGGTGACATTTGTCCGAGATTCTAAAAGCCCCAGTAAACCAAGAGATGGAGAGGAGGAATGTTGTTGCATGGTCTTCTTTCTCCTTTTATTCTTTTTATTTGGTCTGGGACTCACAGATCATGAGATAGTATCACCCACACTAGGGGTGAGTTTTCCCTCTTCCTTTAAAGCTCGATGGGAACACCTTCCCAGACCCAGAGGTCTTCCTCCCAGGTAATTCCAAGTCCAGTGAAAGATGAAATGCAATTCCATTTCCAGCTCCATCTTTGGTTATGAGCTGATTGGCTGAAATACGTAACTTAGTGGTTCTGCTTCCGGGTTACATGTGACCAGGGATAGTAACAAGGAGCTTCATGCTAGGTAGCTGCTAGGGGTAGATGAGTTCACGTATAAAGATATCTAGAAAGGATTCACTAAATGATAATATATGATTTTTATAAGCTAGGGCTTACAAATCAAGATATAACAGGAGTAAATATCAGCTCTTAAGATTTTAGGTAAAAACTCAATTGCCAACCATGTCATGTGCATAAGGAAGGGACAAGAAATAATTGAGCTGTCAAAAGCTTGTGTGGAAAAAGAAAACCTGTGAGGATTGTTGACCACGTAATTTGTATGATGCAACAGTGTGAACTGCCTATCTGAAATTAATGCAATTTTAGGCGGTGGTAATGGTGAGCAGAGATCTCAGATAGTAATCATTTCAGCATTTGTTCCCCAGCCCTTGCACTCCTTGGGCTTCTGCAGACACAACAGACCATGTCCTGTTGACAGTGTTTCTGGATGGACCATGAAAAACATTGACAAACTGTCCAAAAGTGTTGTCCTGGTTTGGGAGGCACTGGAAAAGTCTTTCTTGAGGATGTAATGAAAATGAACCAGGGATAGAAGCAGTGAGGCAGCGCATGAAATGTTTCTCTCTTCTAATAGAAATGTTTGCAGAACACACCCCACACTCGATCTATCAGCAGCTCCCATTGTATCTTTCCACAAAAGAAATCAATAATCTGGCTGTTTCTCACTGCCCCTTCTGCTACCATCCAAGCCTAATACAGCCCCTCTTTCCTGGATCACTACAGTAGCCTCCTCTGAGATCTCTCTGTTCCCACCCTGGTGCCCTCCACAGAGAAGGCTAGATAGTCCTATTTAAATCTAACTCCAGTGGCTTCCTGTTTCATTCAGAGTGGAAGTCAAAGTCCTTATAGAGACGTCCAAGGTCTTTCTTGGCTGTGTTCCCATTGCCTCTCGGTCTTGTATCTGCTTCTACATGCCTCCTTATTCTCTCACCTACAATTAGAAAAAAATGAGGCAGTTCTCCCATTTCAGAGCTTTTACACACATGTTTACCTCTGAGTAGAACATAGAGACTTGTACTAATTGTGCTATTGTGTCCTTTAAACCATAACTTAAATATTAATTCTCAGATCTTCCCAGCCATCTTTTAAAATTGTAGCGACTTTCCCACAGAATAAACCTGAGGCTTTGTTCATTGCTTGACTTTTCACTGCAGCCCTTATTACCATGTAATATTCCATATAACTTATTACCAATAATACTTATTTGCCTCCCACACCAGATAGGCAGGGATTATCTGTTTCACTCAAAACTGTATCCAGTGCCCTTGGCAATGTGTGACATATAGAAAATAGCCAATATGCATTTGTAGAACACACAGATATTTCAAATGTTTTAAAGTGCTGCTCTGATTGAGTCTGGCAGCACTGAGGTAGACATAAACTCTGTCGTATCTGGAACCTACATAATTGAGAACTAATAGCACAAACATATTTCTAAATGGAAGTTGATTGAACTCTGATACCACTGCTAATGGAGACTGACTAGATTCGAACTCCCACTTTCTAGATTTTGGAGGACTGTTGTGGATTTAGTCTGGGTTACAACTTGAGTTAGAATTAGGAACAATAAGTATGAAAGGGATACATACAGGCGATAGAGGATCTATAGACCAATTGGAAATTCTCAAGCTGTTTCATGTTTACCTGGAGATGTGCAAGAATAGACAGTCTACACATCAGTATGGCTATAAAGAAGAGAACCTGTTTTGGACCATCTTCATATATTTGGGATGCTGGAGCCAAAGATGTATAATCTCAGTGATCAGCAGGTATTTGCATTTATTTTCTCATACTTGGGAGAGGCATTTGGATTTTCTTTTTGAAGAGACAAATTCTCCTGTAAAGGTTCGTTCCCTAATTGAGATTCCACTTCCCAGAAATTACCTGATGCTGGGTGATGATTAGAGGCCAGCCAGGGGTAAAGGGACTGATTCCCATGGCAACCAGGTTGAAAAAACAGACCATGAGGAGAATTGTCAGAAACAAGCTACATTGGCATTATAAATAGATATTTAATTCATTGAGATAGTTTGTGACGACTCCTGCATTATAAATAGATACTTAATTCATTGACATAGCTTTGACAGGGAGTAGCAAAGTTAAATTCCAGAGCGACTCTTTGTCTTTAAGTATTTCATAGTTAACTGACAACTATTTTCTCCCTTCTAATTCTTGCAGAACTGGGTTCTCTCAGTGAAAGAACAGTGTGTGTGAGTGTTTTAAGAAAGCCAACTGAGAGGCCAGTGTCACAATATTTCTCACGGTTTGTTTCTCAGGGCAAGGTTTCTGGGGCTTTTTCCTGATTGCACATGAGTACCTCTCTTTGAACCTTGGTGACACAAGAGACCCCAGGTTCAATGTGGATATTTCACAAGAGTCTCTGGCATGTTTTTTTTTTGTTTGTTTGTTTGTTTGTTTTTTAGGTCCTGTATTTCTAATTTGGAGGCTTCTCTAAATTTCAGTCTGTGTCTCTCTGAGGTTTTCCTCTTTCTCTCCCCCTCAACTCTCCCCCCAATCTCCCTCCTCTCTCAACAGCTAGAACAATCAAATGATTCCTTGATAACTTGTGCAGCTCTGTCACTGACCTTGACAACATACACTTTGAAACATCTAAAGATCAGAAAACATAACCAGGCCCCATCAAAGGGTTTTTTTTATCCTAAAACCAAGGACTAAGGACAGGCCTCCTTCCAGTTTCAAAAGGCACAGCTTGACTGAGGGTTAACTATGTAGAGTTTGAGGGCAGAGAGTAATGTTCAGCACAAAGCAACAATTAGGTTTGGCTGGATTCAAATGTAAAAGCACTTTTCAAATGTAAATGCGATTTTTAGAAACACTATAAGAAATTAGTGTAAGCAACTAATAGAATCTCATCAAATGGAAATCAGAGTGGGACTGCATACTTCTACATTCCACAGAGCTTAATACAAATTAGTCTATAATACTCAGCATGTTTTATTCTTAAGGATTAAGGGGAAAGGGATGCATTCTTTTTCATTAACTTCTAGGATAAATAAGCTTCCTAATGTAAGGATATAGGAGTTACTTTCTAAACTTTATTGTACCCAGGGTTAAATAACTAACTGTGTGCTCAACCCTTGTGTATTGCTCTATTGAACAGTGTTTGCTTAGAATTACACAGTACTGGGGGGCAAGGAACTTTAGGGTCAAATGTGAGGGGGTCGTGACCTCCTCTAGGACTCACAAATCAATTCTTCTGAGGTTTTAAACAAGGTTCAAGGAATTAGGTAACCCTCCCTCCCCAATCAAACACACTAATGTGTACTAAATTCCCATCCATAAAGCAAAGTGTGTGTTGATGCAGGAAAAAAAATCATAGGTTAAAAGTAAGAGCCAGTTCTAATTTGAGTCCTGGGAGTAGACACTAAGAGGTCCCCTGCATGCTAACTGCTTCCTCACTTCCAGAAATTCCACCACTAGAGACCCACACCTTTGGAAAAATGAACTTTCTTTATAGGGGTGAAATATCAGGTTTTATTAATTATTCACAATTACTGTTGAATTAGTTAATACTCTATGGTTGTTATTAAGTGTCACAAGACATTCTTTGCCAGTTTCAAAGTTCTATAGAGGGCTGGACGTGCTGTTTGAAAGCCTATGAATCTAAAAACAACATAGTGGGAAAAAATTAGTGTAACTTCAGTGTTTGTTCTTCTCATGTTTGACTTGAACAGAATATTGTCATGCAGGGACAGGATGGAGGGGCAACAGAACACCGTGTTCAGTGCACACATCTAAAACTAAGTTGCAAAGCTCAATTTGGGAGCTCTCCCGCCCTCCTCCACCACCAAACCCTTGAACTCCTTTCTCACGTCCTCTTATCATTTCTGCTGAGTTGTAAGTGGGAAACAGACCAAAAGAAGACCACTACCATGGTTTTTGCAGTTAAATAGTGAATACTCTCTTTATTCAGAAGAATATGTTTTAATAGAATTTCATGCACCAGTAAATCAGTATGGTGAGGAGTTACAGGGGTAAGGGAAACAGCTTGACCTAGTAGAGCTTGCCACTCCAAGAATCCTCTTGACCCAACTCCGGTGGCTAGACTCAAAAAGCAGTAAATGCTGCTGAATTCCAGGGTAAGCAAGTTGGATTTCCAGGTCTCTGAAGGCAAAAGATAGGAGAGGAAAGCTCTTGTAAAGGAGAGGATAATTATATTGGGACTGTCAGTTCCGCTGAGATTCTCTGAGAGGCAGATGAAGGAGAATTGGTGGTGGTTTCTGGTTCTCCTTCTTGGTTACACTCTTCAAGGACTATGGTCTGGTCTCTTCCATCTGTCTCAGAGCCCCTGTACAATGAAAAAAGATAGAAAACTAATGGGGGCTGGTCCTGAAAGCATATTGTAGGGTGAAGCTCAGATGCCAGAAAAGTAATTGGATCATGGACTTTCCAGCAGCACTCCATTTCTGGAATTGAGCTGAGCTGAGTATTTACCTAGTCCGAAGGCGAGGCCACTTCTTCCACTCTACGGCTAGCACTATCCCCAAGGCTACCACCACCACCACAATCAGGGTACTTCGGACAATGTTACCTACAGTGCACTCTTGAGCAACAGGCCCTGTGGTATATAAATAAATGGAATCAGAACTTAGCATAGCAATGTTCCTTTTAATATTATGTTGTCCTCTCTTACCTCCTCAGAGTCACTATGCAAGCCATGTACTGAGCTGTCGAAGGAATTCAGTCGAGGTGCACATGCGGAGACACTCAGACCTCCTTTCTGGCAGGGAGGCCTTAGATGGATCTATTCCGTATCTCTGAGTGCACCTGAACCCCTACATTCGGTTCATCTTTACAAAAGGTGTGATGCACTTGAGGGTTCCAACTTCCTGTCTCCTAACTTGACCTATCTCTGTGTGGGCTGTCCTGAAAATCTCAGGAACACCATGACAGGAACTTTCCTGGAGGGATTATCCACTCACCTGCTGCTCCAACTAGCTCCAGGGCATCACTGGGCTCTGACCAGATGTCAGGGTAGGCCTGCAGACGGTAGCTGCAGCTGTAGTTTCCAATGCCTTTTCCTTCCACATTGTTGATGACAAAGTCTCCATCCTCTGAGAACTGCTGGGGTGCTTCTTCTCCATCATGTTCCAGCACAAATTCAACTCCTGGTAGGGGTCCTCGGCACTGAAGGGTGATGTCCTTCCCTAGTTTGAAGACAGTGCTGGGCCAGGCTGACAGAGAAGGTTTAGGGGGCTTGTCTGCAACCAAAACAAGAGCACAGAGTTAAACGAAGTGGCCCTGAACCCAGCCATCTCTTGTATTATTCTTAGCCCTTAAAAGGCCTCAAACTACAAAATCTAAATGTTTCCTGGGTTTCAGAACCTTACCAGTCACCCAGATCTCTAGGGGGTTGCTGTGATTCGAAGCCACAAGGGGAGCAGAATCCAGATAATAAACACAGCTGTAGACACCAGAATCCTGATCCCTCACCACTGGCATCCAGAAGTCAGCTCTGTACCCACTTGGCCTCTGTTGCTCTAAAGGCTGTTGAGTCCCCTCCTTCAAAAGGACAAATGTTGAATCCGGCAGATCCCCTTGACATTGAAGAGTCACGTTTTCTCCAGGGGCTACCATGGGACCAGGTTGAACTAACAGGCTGGGCTTAGGAAGTAAACCTGCAAGAAATGAACTGCTCATCAGAGAGAAGCCATTTTGGAGTCTGTTCCTCCCTCACCTCCCCTAGTCTCTCATGAGCCAGTCAATCCGATCCTTTCGACACTACAATGCCCACTTAACAGTCTCATCCCCTTACCCGTGACTATGAGTTCCAGAGTGTTGCTAGGCTGTATCTTGATAGGGCTGATCCAGTCAGGGTGGTAACAGCAGCTATAACGACCTATGCTGGCATCAGATATATTGGTAATAGGGAATGCTCCTTCATTGCTGGTAGACCCCCAAAGCTGCATTGAAGTGGCTTCTCCTTCTTTGTGCAAAATGTACCCAACTCCATGAACTGGTCCTTGGCACCAGAGAGTAACATTCTGTCCCATAGTGACCACAGAACTAGGCTCAGCAGACAACCATGGTCTGGGGAATGTGTCTAGAAAGAGAATAATGATGAATACAGTGTAAGTATGCAACCTTGTTACTCCCACACCACGATAATTGATTTTCCTTGAATCCCCTCCATAGCTTGGCCTGCCCTCCTAGAAGAGATCAACCCCCTTAGTCCATACTCCAACTGATCCTATCCCAAGCCCTTGTTTTGTCTGTCCTTACCAGTCACCCAGATCATAAGGGGCACACTACGGTATGAGCCTCTGTTCGACATGGTTGTCTCATAGTAGATACAGCTGTAGTTTCCAGAGTCCTCTGCTCCAACAGTGTGGAGGAGGAAGTCAACTGAGGTCCCCGAAGCACTCTGGAACTGTAAGGGAGCATGAGTACCCTCCTGTAAGAGGGCAAACCTCATGCCCGGAAAAGTTCCCTGGCAGCGTAGTGTCACATTCTTCCCAGGAAGCACCACTGGACCTGGCTGTGCCAGGAGAGTGGGTTTCGGGTAGTATTCTAAAAGGGAAAAGATTATAATATAAGAAAAGACTGCTCCCCACATTTTGCAAGTAGCCTTTATAATGTTGTTATGGGAGATGATATATGTTTATTGTGGAAAATTAGAAAATGTAATAAAAAACTAATGAAGAAAACATAATTTTACCAGCTCAAATATAACTATTTTCCCACTTGCGTTTTAACACATGACTATGTCCTTGGAGCTGAGACTATTTATGTAATTGAGACCCACTGTACTCAGAGTTGGAGAATCTGATATGTTTATATTAAAAAACACTTTCCTATGACGTTAAACACCCTTTGAAACAATCGTTTGTAATGGCTGTCTAACATGCACCTGACATTTCAAGGTTTTCTCCGATTCTCTGAGGGCCATCCACCCCACCAATCCCTGACAGCTCAGTTCAGGCAAAAGCAGACCTTGAACTCAAAGCTCAAGGCCAAGCCTCAAAGAACTATTTTAGAAAGCAGGCAACTTGAGCTTGGTTCTTGAATTGGCCACCCCTATCTACCTCACTACTTTTTTTTCAGAGGTGAATTTCTGGCCTCCCCCTGACTCCTTTGTCTTCTCTTCTCGTGATAATAACATAAGCAGCTGTCCTCCTTAGACAGTTCATCATGTGCTGAGCACTACCCCAAGAATGTTGCTGTGTCCTTTACAGAACACATGTCTTCCCCTCCCGCTGGCAGCCCCTCCAATCACTCTTCTAGGGTCAATACTATCTCCACCAAGAGTTCCCCTCTCCCTAACCTGTCACAATTAGCTCCACAGGGTCGCTGGGCTCAGACCAGATGGAAAAGTCATAATAACGACAGCTATAGTTTCCCCCATCACCAACGGCCACTGAAATGACCAGAAAGTGAGCTGCACTAGACCCTGGAGTTCCCCAGGCGGGGTCACTCGATGCAATTTCATTGTCATCCTTGTAAAGAATGAAGCTCATGTGCTCATGGGAGGTGGAGCAAGTGAAAGTCACTCGGGCACCAGGAGTGACCACAGGACTGGCCCACGTCTTGAAGAAAGGCTTCGGGTACACTTCTAGAAGAGAAAAACAAAACAGTACAAAACCAAATCAAGAAAACAGGAAACAAATACAGGAAATGTTGGTTTGGGGAAGCTGTTCTCTATATGCATTTTCATAAATAGTTGCATTAATGTTTTTGTTTGGTTTTACAGGTATCCCTCATCCAGTCTCTCCTTGCCTCTAGATGAATCCAAATCACTGTCACTGGAACAGGCAAGGGAGGCTGTTGAAGGGGTAAACTTGCCTTAGAACTCTGTTAGTTAGTTCTCTGAGCCTGAGTTTGCCCATGTGGATAAGAGAAGGAAATAGTACCCACTTCACCTCTCTTCAGGATTTCCTCTATAGTTAAATGAGGTAATCAATGGGAAAATAATCAGAAAAATTAAATCACCCTCCACAAACCCAAGCTATTAATAACAATTATGTCTATTAATATCGTGCAGCCAGAGGCCCTGGCACTCCCAGCGCCACGCCTGCCTGGCTCTAAGATTGGACACAGGCTCCTAGTACCAGCAGCAAAATTTGTGGGGGTGATAGGAGTGTCCAACAGGCACTTTCTGCCCCTCCTCCCTCACATACTCCTTTCAGCTCTACCTTTTATGACAAGCTCCAGGGGCTCACTGGGCTCAGACCACTTGAAGGGCTGCATTTCGGTGTGTGTGCGGCAGCTGTAATTGCCCTCCTCTTTATCTCCCATTCTTTGAATTGTAAAGAAGGCTTCTCTACCAACGGCACCGAGTTGCTGGACAGGTTCCTGCTCTCCCTTCTTATACAGAGCAAAGCCCAAACCCTCTAGCCATCCTTTGCATCGGATCTGCAGTTCCTGGCCCCGGATTGGGAGGGAAGCCGAAATGACAGGTTTGGGAAGGATGTCTAGAAAACCAAAATGGAACGAAAAGGGAGTCAGAAGTTTGCAAGTGCCCAAGATGGGACGCTCAGAGTTACTTTACAAACAAACGAAATGCATTCTGAGGAGCCCTGAGTTTTCAAATCCGTCTCTTCTCACTCTTTTCCTCACCCCTCCCCCATCCTTTCCTCCTAGCCTCACAGAGGTCCCAGGGACACTGGGGATCACTCCGGGAGGATCCTCTGTCTTCGCTTACCTGTTCCTACTAGTTCAAGTGCTTCACTAGGCTCCGACACAGCCATCTCCTCCCATGAATGGCAATGGTAACTCCCGGTGTGGCTGTGGGTCAGGGCGCCAAGGGGGAAGGCAGCCCGGACCTGCTCCGAGGCTGGGCGAGTTGCAATCCACCCGGTCCCGTCCTTCAGTAACACAAACTCCTTAGTTGAGCTAGAAGGGCTTCTGCACCAGAGGGTTAAGTTCTTCCACGGGGCCAGAGGGAAGTTCGTCTCTGCCCAGAGTTCAGGCTTAGGAGTTGGCATGATTATTTCTAGAAACAGCAGAGTTAATGAAGCCTTCCTCCTGGCATTCTCCTTCCCCGCTTTCCTTTCTATTGAAGCCCCTACCCAGCTCCTCACCCCACCCCCCTGCGCCCCTTTCAGCCAAAATCTTTTCTTTGCTATCTTGCGTCTTTCTTCAGGTGCTGGGGAAAGGGGAAGCTGATGTCTCAGCTGAGCCTCACAAAAATGCAGGAGCCTGAAGGAATTTTTTACAGGCAGAAGGATAGAGTTGGAGGCTTAATTTTGCCAGTAGCTTTAACAAGTGCCCCTTCCTGGCTGTCCTTCCCTCCCAACCAGTCACTCCCTGGGCACTGACACTGACACTCTGTAGTTATTTCGGATCTCCAGAGAGGAATGTCCCAGTCTGGAGCAGGAAAAAACTCACCAATCTCTTCTGCCAGTGTCCCACTGCACAGTCCTGCAAAAGAAACCGTTGTCAGCCTCTGGCCCCTCTTCACCAAGACCACCCTCAAGCCTGCTGCCAGACTCCTGGCCCAACACTTTGTACTCACCACAGCAAAGAACGGCCATGAGTATGAAGAGCATGGCGACCCCTTGAGCTGTTCCCAACAACCAGGCTTCTCTAGCGAGACCAGAAAAGAGATGAGAGGAGTTGCTGGGATTAGGGGGAGGGCGGAGAAAAGGGGGCGGCAATTTATGTCATTGGCTTATTCACTACCCAATAGGGACTGGGTATGGCCAGGATAATGGGATCTGATCTTTTCTGACACCGATGACTTTTCTTTTTGAGGCACTAACCACCTACAAAGCCCTTGCACTTTCAGGACCTGCATGCTCCTCATCGTTGCCCCTCCCACAGTATATATTTTTTATCAGTTTCCCATGGCCCCTGATTAGGTTGCAAATGAGATGTCCGATGGAGAAATGCTTTTGTATCTCCAGTTCTCAGAACCCCTGGAGCTCAGCAGCTCTGGGTGGTTGGGTGTGGGGGTGGAAAGAGCAACCTTGAGTGTTTCTCAGTCATCAAGTTTAAGTTTGGAAGCAGTTGTTCCTATGGCAGGACTGGTCTTCAGACTGACCTGCCTCACCTGCCTTTGTTATGGAAGGGTTGCCTAGGCAGCCTTGATGAATTACCAGAAGACTGCCTGTCAGTGCCCAGCTAAGCCTGTCAGAGAGTGGTATCTCTCTCCCACTCCCTAGATTGTGACCACAAATGTGGAGCACTGTTGTTGGGCTCTGCTTGCTGTACAATTAGGAGGTATAAAGCCAAAGTTCAATTGGCAGGTTTTTTTTTAGGAAACAGTGGCCAATCTCAGCCTTTTCCTCGTCAGAAAAACAACTTTTCAAGCTGCTCTCTATGAAATCTGGATTCCGATATTTTTCTTTGCTGCAATGGTCTTGGAGTAGGGTGAGACATATGAAGTTATATCTTTTTTAATCCTACTAGGAGGTTAGCCTAAAGCATATGGAATTTAGGGTAGAATCTATAGAACAGTAAAATTTGATCTCACTGAAACTGTTTGAAAACTCCAAGGGTGGTTTTTTTTTTTGTCTTTTTGTTGTTGTTGTTGTTTTGTTTTCCAGAAACCATAGGTGGCTCTCCACTTGTTGTCCTGGCACTCTATCCCTCAGATCTCAGTGGAAACACAGACACACATAGTCATAGTGATCATCCGTTGTGTATTAAATTTCCAAGACACACAAAGGTGGCAGAAAGGGACACCCAGGAGCAGAGGGTGGAGGGAAGTGGGCACAACATTTAGGTGGGAAGGCCTGCTTGGATAAGATCTGTCATTTCTCTTTACATTGCCAACTGGAATAGCCTTAGAAAACCATAGGGATTAAGGAGAAAAATCAATGGTCCAAAGGACACTGGAGAATCAAATAGCAGGAGGATTTTTTGAGCAATTTTCAGGCTAGAGGAAAGAGTCAGATTCTCAGGATCTATATCTTGTCTTACCAAATACCTATTCATGTTAAAACTATATTCTAAGGATGCTCTGCACAGATAATAGGAGTCTAGAGTAACAGAAAAACTGGTTTCTAAGGAACCTTGAATGGGCCAAAATATTTGCTCTAGCCCTTGAAAGAATGTGTGGAATGAGGGTAAATTGGAAAAGATGAGATGGGAATTAGATAATCTGGAAGACAGAAGAGCATAGATCCTTACAAGAGAGCATGTTCACACCATATCTATTGGAAAGACATCTATAATGTCTTGTGGACAGAGTTGTTTAAGGAGAGATTTGGGGCATTGTAGGAGGTATAGAGGTTAGGGAACATGGTTCTGGTTATTTCTGTAGCCTCTGAAAACTATACTTGACTCCACTTTCCAGCTTGGGAAAAGACCCCTCTGCAAGGTGAAAGAGAAACAAATGGAATGCCTTAACCAGTAAAGCCTTGAGGCTGGAGAGAAACCTAAGAGTGCATCCCTGTGGCTTACTGCCACTGGGGAGTAGCCCATTCTGGAGACTAGGTGAGCACACAATCAGCTCCTTGGGAAACAACAGGGAGAGAGAAGACAGTTACCTGAATCTCAGTCTCCGACATTTCCACCGTATCCACAGCACTAGGAGCAGCAAGGAAACAATCTGGATAGATAAGGACATCCTGAAAGCTTCATTTGGAATGGAATTCCAGGTGAGGAAGCCTGTGACCAGAGAAGACCAGAAGCGAAAGTCTTGCTGGGGATAAGGTCAGACAGATAAATTCATGGTGGGGGAGAGGAGCTGGTTACTTGGAAAGCTTGGGATAGATGTGCTTTTTCTTTTCATGGAGTCTTCAGAATATCTTGCTCACTGCTTTGAATTATTGTAGAATACCAAAGGAAGTATGCCTAGACACATGGGTCCTGACTTCCAAGCCCGCACCCCCCCCCCCGTCCTGTATATTTCTGGGTACTACTTTAGGATCCCAGGATATGGAAGGATATTCCTACGAGAAGTTATCCTCTCACCTGCTGGCCCCACCAACTGCAGAGGCTCACTGTGCTGTGACCAGGTGTTAGTGTGTGTCTCAATATAATAGCTGCAACTGTAGGTCCCTGTGCCTTGTCCTTCAATGTCAGTGATGATGAAGTCTCCTCCATCTACTGAGAATTTTTGGAATGTTGTTCTTTCTTCCCATTCCAAAGAAAATTCAAGTACTGGATGAGATACTCGGCACTGAAAGGTGATGGTCTTTCCTACTTTGAACACGGAACTGGGCCAAGCTGAAAGGGAGGGTTTGGGGGGCTTATCTGAAACCAATCCAGAGACCACAGTTAGAGTGACATTGAGCTAAGCACCCTCTCCCCTGCCAAATGTTTTTGAGCTCCCCATTTGGGATTCTCTTTCTTTTCACTTACATTTGATAATTGACTTCAAGCCTGTGTGTTTAGAGTTCTTCCCCCCTCTCCTTGGTTCTCTAAACACTACTGGCTCCTACTTTCAATCAGGAAGACCTCATACCTGTAAGATCTCCCTGGCTTGAAGGAAAATAATTTTTTTCATGAGTCACAGTGAGTCTGGATCGTGTGGAGAGGTAAGGCTTAAGGTGAGTCCTGAGAGAAGGTTCCTGAAGGATGTAGAAAGTCCTACACCACCCTCCTAGTGTTTTCTTTTTAGCTCATAGCTTTAAGAAAGTGCAAGAGCCACTAGGATCCCCTTAGAGCATAGCAACAATGATAAAAGCAAACAGGCGACAATAACATTAAAGGCAGTTGGGATCACTTGCCTACAACCATCAGCTCCACAGTGTTGTATGTTTCCATCTTAATGGACGTCTTCCAGGTAAGAAAATACTGACAGCTATAAATGCCAGCATCTTTGTACGTCACATTCTTGAGGAAGAATGATTTGTTGCCGGTGTTGCTGGTGGCATCCAGAAACTGAAGGGGTCTCTCTTCTCCCTTCTTATAGAGTGCGAGCCCCACTCCATCCATCAGTCCTTGACATCTCAGGCTTACGTTTTGACCCATTTGAACCACAGGACTGGGCTGAACAAGTAGCCAGGTCTTGGGGAAAGTGTCTAGGACGAGACCCAAAACACAAATAGCCAATGGTAGAACTTTCCCCTCCTTCCAATGCTTAGGGCTATTTTCCTTCTCTGTCTTCCCACTTGCACTTTGCAAATCCCCCACTAAGCTCACCAAAGTCTGCTCCTTCCACCCACTGTTAACCATGGCCAAGTGACTAGGTGCAAGGAGGGAGAGGGAATCAGATGAGGGTTTATGACCTGTTCCATCGCACACCCCTGTCTTACCAGTCACCCAGACTTTCAGGATATCACTAAACAGTGAGCCTCTGTATGACCCATCATAGTAAAGACAGAGATAGTGCCCTGTATCCTGGATCTTCAGAGCCCGGAAGTAGAAATATGCCTCATTTTTTATTGGCTTCTTGTGGTAAAAAGATTTCTTCAAGTCTTCCAACCTCATTAAAGCAAACGTCATTCCATATATTGGCCCTTGGCACCTGAGACTCAGGCTTTCTCCGGGTGCCAGGATGGGCCCAGGATGGGCTGTCAGAGTTGGTTTGGGGTAGAGACCTAGAAGGGAAGAGACCCTTAAGTTACAGTTTGGCCAATTCTTCCCTAGTCTATTTTTAGTCTCCTAGTTTCTTCAGACAAAAGTGGTAAGTGGAATGTAGCCTTCCCTCCTATTTCCTTAGATTTATGCCTCCTTGCATATGTAGTCAAGGATAAGTTCACTTATAGTCTTTCCCTCTCATCTGACTGTATTAGCTCTACTGTGAGCTCAGCCAGGTATAGGTGCTTGCCTCATGGGACTGTCTACACTCATAATGCTCTGTATCTTTGGGTCTCTGAAATGACAAATATAGTTCTTCCCACAGCCAGAAAATCCACACCTATAAAAATGACTTTGATTCCATCTTGTTGAGTAAAACTTTCACTGAAATATTAATAAGAACATCTGAACACATTAATCTCACCTTAAAATCCTACTTCCAACCTCAAAACATGAGGCTGGAGGAGGCCAATAAGGAGGGAGATTTGGGGCAATAACGCAGTAAGCCAATGAGATCTGGTAATGGGGCTTACCCTCATTTCCATGGGTTGTTTTACTAAGGTGTTGTACTAATAAACTTGAGCTCTACACGACTCCATCTTATCCCCCACTCAAATCTCAGGCACACCAATTCATCAACTATGGTAAGATCAGCCCCATCATATACTCATGGAAGCTTTTTGGATGAGTCGTGAATCATGCCAGTCTAAGGGTACTGAGTGTAAAGAATATTAAATCCCTGCCAGCATAACACTAACAAACAAGTGGGAAATACTGGTGAACACTAATTGCAAAAATATGTGTTAGTGGGATCTACATTGGAAGGGTATGTGTACAACAAGTATCCATATACACCAGTTAAACAGTCCTTTGTACTTTGATCCTAAAGAAAAAGCTATATTAATAAAATTATTATCTACCATTTATTGAGAACTTATATGCCAGGCACTGTACATGTTATGTAGGTAAATCCTCACAACAACCCTGTGAGGTAGGCATTACTCTTATACCGATTTTGCAGATCATGAAACTGAAGCACAGAGTGGCATTATACAATAGATTGGACAGATACTGTTATCCTGGGTTAGAATGGAGAAAACAGAAGCACAGAGAAGTGACATGACGTGCTCAACATCACACAGGGAAGCAGTGTCATGGGTGGAACTAGGAATCCGGGTACTTTCTGTAGCATCACAATTTCCCTGGATCTATGTTGCTTGCTGTGGAAATTACATAAATGTAGACAATTCCATCTGGAATCATCCAGGACATGGGATAGAGGAGTTGAAGCTGGAGTGTGTGACTAGTATTTGGACCTTTGGAGGAGTTTCCTTCTGTGTTTGGAGCTTGGTGCTGCCTTTACTGGCTCTATTGATATGGGACAAAGTAATCTTTCAAGCCATTTCTAAAATATAAACTATCACTTTCTTTGTCATTTGTTTATTTTTCATCAGTGAGAATAATGATTCATTCTACTTTACACCCTTAAATATAATCATCACAAATACACTTCAATTTTTAAGGAATCAATTTTAAGACTGCACTGGCAATGCCTGGCACATATTAGGTGCTCAATAAATATTGGATGAATGAGTGAATGAACAGTAATCTACAAGTAAAGAACAATAAACCTGTGATAAGATGAAGCTACTGAATAGATGGCTAGGCTCACAAACAGGCCAAAGGTTTATCTGCTTTAAAGCATGTGTGATTCTAATTTGGAGCTCAGGAACATGTGAAATGGCTGCCTCACCAATCTTGCAGGGCCTAGAAACTGGCTGAGGCAAGTAATATCATAAATTTTGCTCAACCAGCCATGATCCCTGGGATAACAATTGTCAGATGCCAGCAGCCATAGCCACACCCACCTGCCACCACCAGCTTCAGGGGATTGCTGGGCTCTGACCACAGAGTGGGGAGCATCTGGATATGAGTGCGGCAGATGTAAACCCCTTCATTCTCAGGTGCCAAGTTGTCAATGGAGAATATGGCCATTGTCCCAGTTGGGACTTGGTAATCTACGGGCTCTGTGTATCCCTCTTTAAACAGCATAAATACCAAATCCTGAAGCCATCCATGACAGAGGATGTTAACATTGCATCCAGGAAGAGGGGGGGTCTCTGCCTGGATCCAGAAGATGGGTTTAGGAAGTTGGCCTGTAAAGAAAGAATGAAGTGATTTGAGTTAGAACAAGGAGAGTGCTGCTTTGACTTGAGGACAGGAGCCTTCGGCTTTAGATGAGCCTTCCCAGAGCCACTCTTCTTTGCCCCAGCCTTCCAGAGCTGCATCCTCTACATGCATTGTCTGATACAAAGTAGGCACTCAGGTGCCACATATGGAGCACATACATGCATGCATTGGAAGTAATTCAGCAAATCTTTCTCTGAGGTGGTGATTTTGAGTCCCAAGAGTGGGAAAGGATACTGAAGTATCTAGCTTTGTCCTCTCACCTGGTGCTTCTAACTCTAGAATTCTACTGGGTTTCGACCAGCCTTTCTCCTTCCAGTAGCAGCACCGATAAAGACCTGCATTGGACTCAGTAAGGGCACCTATAAAGAATGAAACTTGGAAGGTCTTGTAAGGAGGACGGATCCAGGTCATCTGAGTGTTATCCTTCAGCAGCAGGAACTTGCTGGATACCCGAGAGGGGCTTCTGCACCAAAGTGTGATGTTCTCCCAAGGGGCCTGGGGGTAGTTGGATTCTATCCAAAGCTCTGGTTGAGACTCCTCTGCTGTTATTCCCCAAAATCACAAAGATACCAGCAGTCAGTCCACTCCCTCCCGCAAAGTGCCTCACAGCATGCCTGAAAATTGTCTCTAACCCGCCCATATGCTGACTTTTGCCTTGCTGTGGGGGGTGGGAGTGTCTGCTCATATAAGGGTTTGGGACAGAGATGCTAGGGCATTTGTTCAAGGAATCCAAATGAACAGGGGCATGAGCTGCCTTCAAATGAAAGAAAAAGCAATGCTTCACAGTTCTTGGGAAAGCAAGTCATGATGGAAGAAGCTCTGATTTCCAAGCAGACCAATCTTGCTTGGGTATCTCAAGGCCATGCAGACAGGCTAGTTCCTTATAATCTCAGGCAGGAAGGCACTTACCCATTGAGGTCATACCCAGACTGAGCCCTGGAAAGAGAAAATGGTAAAGGAGAGACTCAGCAATCTCTTCCACATCCCCCAGGAGCCTGCTCACAAGAACTTCTCTTAACAGGGTCACTTGCTTCTCAGTCCTTCCTTGTACTTACAAATGCAACCAAGCAAGAGAGTGAAGGTCCGAAGCATCATGGCCCCTGCTCTGGCCTGTCCAGGGCTGTGGGGTCTCTGGTGCAGGATGTGTACTCCAAGTCTTGAAGGTTTGCTTCTTAAAAGATAGTAGAATCTAAAAGAAGAAATTTTCTTGCTCAGGGACTAGTTCTGCTCTTTCAAGTTGAGGTGAGATCACTGCATTACTCTTGACAAGCTTACATTCCACTGGTTCACAGGAACCTAGCTTGTTAATAAGGCCACTTGTTGCTTTCCTTGCCTTGACCCTTTTCTGCACTTGCCCATCTCTCCTTTCAAGATCTTTTCCTGGGATCCAAGACATTATTTTTGTTGAAATGTTTATTTGTCCCTGAGATTCCAAAGGCACAGAAAATGACCTTAATCAAGCCAGAAGAACCCCTACTGAGTGGAGAAAATGGAACATACTAAGACTCATCTTTTAATATCCTTTAATCAGATATCTGCACACAAGCAAGCACACACACACACACACACACACACACACACACACACACACACACACACACACACACCAGAGTCATCCAACGACTTAGTAAAGAAGGAATTACTGCTGCCCCCATTTTGTTGCTGAGGCAAATGGAGTTTAGGAAGGATACATAATTTGCTGAAAGTCAAAATATTAAATAAAATTTAAAGTGCATGTTTAACTCCAAGGCTGACACTAAAATATCCAGAGGCAGCACCTTCTCTCACCCCATCTTCATCTTCCATCATCCTCCCATTTCCTTAGAAGGACTGTTCCTTCTAAGGAGTGCTTCTGAGGCACTCTTGTAGCTTAACCCCAACACTTAATACCCTATTTTGAGCAGGTGTTGGTTAATCCAGCTGCCCAGATAGTAAATAAAAGTGTAAACTATCCCTCTTTAGAACTTGTCCTTAGCGTCTAAGCAGCTTTTTCACTACCTCTGAAGAAAATGGGATTGTTTGAATTTTAAGGAACGTAACAAAGATACTTGAGTTTCGAGAGGTCTTCTCATTTTCCCAGAAGTCATTACCAATCATACATATTCCATATACATGAAGTGGATCTTCTCCCCTCTCTCTGCAAAGTGACCTTTTGCTAAGGGAAGGTGTATCCCCACAGCACAAACTCCGGCGAATTCTCCTTCATGAAATATCTACTCATAGTGTGAAACCTTGCCTGACCTGAGCTGTTTGACCTTAGCTCAGTTGGAATGAGGGATTGGTAGCTTCCACAAGAGAGAAAGAAAATGACTTTGTTTCTCTAAACTTCCCGTAGACTGACAGCCTCTGATGTGGTCTAGCGGTAAGAGAGAACAAAATGGAGGAGTGGAAAGATAGATTTTCAAAACACCTTGGCAGTAGACAACAAGTTGACGCGGACAGATTCAAGAAGAGGCGGGCCCTGTTTTTCATTTATTTGTATTGAAGGATGCTTAATTTAATTTCTGAACTTTTCTTATGTTAGTGGGGAAATAACATGTGCTAGCCTTGTTGTTTGGATTACAGAAAACCTGTGTACAGTGCCAGGCATACTGTGTACATTTCATGTAAACAGGTGTATTTTGTCCCGTTTTTCAGAGGGGTATACGTTTGGCATAGCACCCTAATGTGACTCTTTCCATCTCAATTTCTAGAACCCCTTGTCCCCAATTTTCTCAGCGCCAGACCAAAGCTTGGACACCACCCTGTTGCACTGTTACCCCTTGGAGCACTGGGCCAGGATCTAGTAGGGGAAGCTAGGTTCTTTGTGCTAGGAGAGTTCAACCTGGGATTGCACCCAGGAAATGCCATCTGAGGATTCAGCCTTACCACACAGACATCAGGGCCTTGTCTATTGGCAACTGGAGTGAGTCAGAAAAGCTGAATTTCTCAGCATGGCTGACCACTCCTCAATCATTTGGGGATTTTTTTTTTAAGGTATCATATCACTTCAGCCAAGATGATGAATCTTTATGCCCAGGGAACTTGGGAACAACCCTGAGGTTCAAAATTGACCACGCCCATCTTGCCCTTTCACCTCACCCCCAACTTAGGCAGTTGAGGCCGTTTTTTTAAGGGTCCCCTTGTACTCTACCCCTGGCACTTTCCTCACCATTAGGCAGCGTCGCAGTGTTTTCGAGGGTGATATATCCGAAATATCTAATGGCTAGCCCCCTTCATAGCTTTAAGGGCTCCAGAAATCAAAGGGGTTGGGCTCCGCAGGGTGCCGGGTACAAACAAGCTTTGCTTAGGGTTTGGAGGGAAGATTGAGAAAGGAAAGAAGAGATATCTACATTTCCCAGAGATTCTCATCGAGGCGGGGCTGCGATCGGGGGAGAGAAGGAGAAAGACAGAGAGGAAGGGGGTGGGGGGAAAGACTGGGGAGCAGTTTGATTTACGGCAATTAATCACAGCAGGGGGACTCTTTCGGGGTTTTGTTTAGGATTTTGTGGCCAGTAATTAATCTTCAGCCTCTGGACTATGCGCTCATTTGCAGGTACTTACGGTAGTTGAAGGCCCGCTCCGAGGTTGGAGATTCTCCAGAGAGCTCCTCCAGATGCAGCAAACTGCCGGGCATGGGAAGAGCTGTCTAAGGACTGCCTCTCCGGCCCTGAGCCCCGCCTCCCTCTCTCTCCCACCCGCCTGCTATCCCGCCCTAGCCTCCTCCCCCTCCCTCGCTTGGCTCCCAAACCCACCTACAGCCACTCTGCCTAGCACCTGCAGTCCTCTGACGACCAGGATTGGAACGCCCCTCCCAGCTCCCCGCCTCTCTCCCTACTCCCTGCAGAGGTTGCCTGTGCCAGAGTCAGGCCCCTGCCCCCCGCCTGTCGCTCAGAGCTTCATTTGGTCACTGTATCCTGGAGGGGAGAGGGCCAGCTCCCAAGACAGCTGAAGCTGTAGATCCACCTCACCAGCTCTCCAGTGCTTTTAAAGGGATCTCGGGTCTTCATCTGCTCCTTAACTGTCCTCACGCATTCATAAATGTCTACACAATAGTTGAAACGCCTATTGTGTGCACTTTTGACCCAGGCCCTGGGCATTTCTAACCTTCACAGCAATCAGTAATATCTTCTGATGAGGAAACTGGCGCTTTCGGAGGGTTAGTAACTTGGACAATCTTCAAAGTCCAGTTTGGGATAAAAGCCCAGGCTTTAAAGACATGTCCTTTCAGATTTCAGTTCAGGGTCTACATTTACTAGCTGTGTGAGTGACCCCAAGCAAGTGAGTTAAATTCTACGAGGCCCACTTCCCCTGTGTTTTAAATGAAATAAAAGAGCCCTGCTTTATAGGGCTTTAATGGGTAACTCAAGTAAATCTTTAAGTACTCACAGGCCTGGTACACAATACGTTCTCAACATGTGCTATCCGTGGCCATTGCCACTTCTACCTACCATTGTTAATCTGTAAATTCCTCCTTATCTGCCTTCGAGTAGTATGGTTTTGAGGATACAGAGCAGTGTTTTGAAAAATTTGTTGATTATAAAAGATTTTTCAAATTTTATTTTGTGTGTGAATGTGTGAGGGGCAGTGAAGGAGAGCTACCAAGCCATGGCACTTGTCACAGAACATGACTTCAGGGCTCTATTCATAACTTGCGAATTGTTGAGTCGGGGTCTCTCTTACTGTGTCTATCATTGCACAGCTTATTCCAGTCCAGCCAGTGTTCAAGTTTCTGGATAATTCTCCTGTCTCCACCTCCCAGCTCCCTGTGGGAACACTGGGATTACAAACTTCTGCCATCCATATAGTTTTTGACGTGGATTCTGAGGACTGAAGTCAAGTCATTAGATTCAAGCAGAAAAAACTTTTACCCACTGAGCCATCCATGTGGCTTCACGAGGGAATTAAAAAAATGATAATGTATGAGTGAGACACTAACTCTAGCTGTTGTAATGAGATTAAAGTATGGCAACTAATGAGCTCAGTGAACAATTGATAAGAAATAGCCAAAGTTTCCCTTCACGTGCATTTTACCTTCATAAGATATCTCGAATAATCTAATGGAAATCAGTTCATTTCAAAAAGCAACTATGGGAAAACCAGACACTGCTTTTAATGAAGCCATTTGAATAGCATCGCTTCATGAAACAGAGGATGACAGATGTAGGTTCCTGGCATTCTTAGATCCTACGTGGCATTTCAAATTGCAGATTGTTGTGGAATGATTAGCCATACAAATATAAATACGGATTTTGAGAACAATCATTTAACTTCTCTGAACATCATTTTTCTTACTTGAAAAGTGGAGATAATAATTGAACCCACTACCATACAAATTTTTGTGTAGGATTAAATAAAATCATTACCTAAGTACAGGGACATAGCAAGCAGCCTTTAATTGAGCATGTGCTTGTTAAGTAGCTCTTTGTGGCAGGCATTATTCTGGGCTCTGAAGATCCAGAGAGATGTTCCTCTTACAGAGCCTGTAATGGAACCATAACTCATGGTAGAGAATGAGTAGTAAGCGACAGAGGAGTGTTGAGAATCTGAGTGCATTGCAACTGAGAAGAGCAGCAAGTTGGATATGCTCGCCGTGCTCTGAGAAGTGCAAGTAGGTTGCTGGTACTTTGTGCCTCAACTAGGGCACTTGTTTCAGGGAAGACAAAGAGCAAGGGTTTTGAACACTTGAAGAGACAAACCTGGACAAACATGGTGTTGTTTGGAGCATGAGAATAACCATTACTATCTGTGAGACTGGAAACACCATATCAATAGTTTTTGGAGACAATTATCCTTGGCTGGGTTGGAACTCACTGTGTAGACTATTTTGGCTTAGAATTCTCAGTGATCTGAGCCCTTCTGTCTCCCAAGTGCTGAAATTAAAAGCCTGGGCCAACCACATCCAGTCCTACCATATAAATTTTTCAAATACCAAGATAGTACCAGGCACTGAGTATATCAGTTTCACCTCATTTAATTCCCACAGCTACCCAAGGAAGTAACTATCATTAAGAAGCCCATTTTATAGATTAAGAAACTGAAAACAGATATTAAGCAAACTGTCTAAAGTTCAGTAACAGAGCTAGAATTCAAATCAAGGCAAACTGTACACAGAGTTCCATATTCTCAACCATTACCTTATGTCACTTCCACATCAAACAACTAGAATGACAAAAACACACAGGTGGGAAAGTGCAGTGTGCCTTATAAAATTACCAGTCAAATGCACTGTTAGTAATGTGAGAAGAAGGTAATGTGCTCTTCCCCAGTTCTCTGCAAGTCCCTGGGCAGAAGCTTGTACTCTCGGACCAGCATCCTGAATCTAGAGTCCAGAATCAACCCATCTGGTTGTGGAATCTTGAGAAGGTCCTGGAGCTGCATGCATGCAAATAGCACTCACTCTAGCCTTTTGCTCTGGGACACTATGGAGTCTTGAAAATGCTTATTATTCAGGCTTCATAGAAGCCCCTCATTCAGACCATGGCTGGCAATTGAGATGCCAGAAACTCTGTCTCTAGGCTACCTCATAGGTTTTGAACCCTGCAGCCTGCAGAAAGAGAAGCATTCTCTGGCCAACCTCCCTGAAGAAACCTCAAGTGGCCCAGCAGGAGAAGCCAACAGGGTCTGAGGGTTGGGAGATGAAGTTATCTTAACATTGACTCTGCTGGGCCTTTTCTATTAGGAATCTAATCTATGGCTTTGTGGTAGTGAATCTCTCCTCCTCCTCCTCCTCCTCCTCCTCCTCCTCCTCCTCCTCCTCCTCCTCCTCCTCCTCCTCTCCTGGTTTATTACTCTGGAATTATCAGGGTTTATTTTGAGAATGACTTACCTGGTGGCTAATGCCTACGCACCATCTTGTTCTCTGCACTTAGATCTGGTAGTCTGGATGGGAGCTCCTACCCAGTTATCTTCTCAGGAGTAGTGAAACTAGAAAGTATTTTTGACTCATACTCCTTCTCATTTCCAGACCTTAGGCACTGGCACTAGAAGAGAGGTCTATCTACAAAAACTTCAGAGTCCTTTCTCAGGAGTTCCTAGGGATTCCAAGGTACCTGGAAACACCAGACTGTATTGAGCTCATCTTAAGTATGTTAAAGTAGGGAGTATAATGTGCAGAGGCAGATTTAATAGACACTGTTTCTGAACTACAGAGGCTGAGGGGTTAAAACAAAGAAAACAGGCTATTTCACACAGTGGTGTTGAGGGGTGGACAAGAAGCTCTAGATGAGCTTTAAGGAGCAAAAAGTAATAATAAAGGGTCATAGGATGGCTTTGCAGGGATTCTGCATAATCAAGTTTTGGATAAAGTGATGATGTCTTTTTGTTGCTGTTTCTTCTTGAACAAATTGCTCTTTTATGTACTGTCCCAAATAGGAGGGACTCATAGGGCAAAATACCTCTTCACAGGGATACACTTAAGCTTGCCAACACACAAACAAGTGTGCCCATCTCATCTCAACCCCTCACTCAGTGGCCTGGTATGATAGCTTTAAATGTGTCACAGTCAGAGGATTTTAAACATGGAAGATGGAAGTGCTGCTTACCAGAGGAGAGACCCCATCTTATCCCACCCCACTCTACCCCACCCAACCCCACTACACCGCAAACCACCCCACCCCATCTCACCCTGAGAACTTTTCTTAAATATTTACTCAAAAAAAATCAGCTTCTTCCAGGTTTATGGTTTAGGACAGTGAATTCCACTTTCACACAAGAACTTTTCCATCACTCCCCCCAAAACACACACACACACACACACACACACACACACACACACACACACACACACGTAGTTTTTACACATTTCCAGGAGAGTTAAAAGCATTGTGCTTCCCTCTCCCTGTTCCACTTCATTGTGGTGGCAAGCCACCTGAAGAATGTATAAGACCAATGGGATTTCCCTCATATTCAAAGGTTGAAAATACATTTTAGCCACCACCCTCCTGATTCCTCAGACAATCAGAGCTGCCATCATTTTCTGCAGTGGAGAAGAAGTGCAGTGTAGATGAGGCCATCAGGGGGCAATTTCAGAACAGCAAGGGCACCTAACCAGAAAGGGTAGTCTCCAGCAGTAAGGCCAGATGAGGGGCTAGGCTTTGCAGTTGAGGAGAGTGAGTTGCAGAGGGGTGTTGGGGTAAACTAACAGAGCCCAGGTTTCAACATATCATTTCTCAAATATTTTCATTATTAAGGGTAAAGTTTAGGGCACAGAGTCAACAGAGGATGTAGCAGGAATCTTAGAAGGTCTTATTAATAAAATCAAACCTGAGGCCATTCATTGGGGTGAATGCTGGAAGATCAGAGAAGCCGAACAAGACACAGCTACCTCACCTTGCCAATTCCTCAGCTGATCCTGTTTCCTCAGACTGGAAGCCTCTCAGTCCTAATCCAAATGGATCTCAGCTGAACTGCTGCTAGAAAGCCTGAAAGCTTAACCAGCCAAATGCTTCTAGTTTCTGGTCTTCACGCCTTATATATCTTTCTGCCTTCCGCCATCACTCCCTGGGATTAAAGGCTTACTTCTTGGGATTAAAGGCGTGTGCCACCATGCCAGGCTGTTTCCGATGTGGCCTTGAACTCACAGAGATCCAGAGGGATTTCTGCCTCTGGAATGCTAGGATTAAAGGCATGTGCTACCACTGCCTATCCTCTATGTTTAATATTGAGGCTGTCCTGTTCTCTGACCCCAGATAAGTTTATTAGTGTGCACAATATTTTGGGGAACACAATACCACCACAAAAGGAAGCTGTAACTAAGGGTGTTTCCAGGACTGTGCAAGAAACCTTATAGAATAAATAAAATACAAGCAATGACCCCAAACTGAAACTTGTCTAATCGAAGATCTCATTGCAAACCATGTGGCATTAGAAAGAAGCTTGCATGATCAGACCACTGGGTAGTGCATACCAGGCTCCAAGTAAGTATGATTGCCTGGGTGAAGTTAGCTGAAAGTTTAATAGTAAATAAAAAGACAATAAATAAAAGAGCAATTTGTTCAAAGTTTGCACAGAACAAATAACACTTGGTTGTGCTTCAATATCACTGGCCACAAGGTTCTGCTTGATCCATTTACCATTTCCCACAACATAACCTCCTGGCATCATCCAATGCCTTTTTGTATATTTGAGGAACAGTATGCATCTGCATCTGAGTACATCAGGATTGGGAGAGCATTGATACAAACACAGACATAAAATACAGGAGTGTTTTAAGGCTGGGATAGAAGTGTTTTCATAGCTGCCTTTTTCTGGATTGAATGAAGTTAATGGTTCAGAAGACAAAGAGCCCCCCCACCCCTCTGTGGGCAGGCAGACAGAAAGGGTTCTAGAAGATGTTTATGTCTGAACCAGGCAGGATTCTTCCTAATGCTGTTGCCAGGGAAGCAGTTTTTTTGCTCCAGAGTCAGCCTTGCCTTCAGTGTGTCAAAATGATTGGTATTTTCATGAGGGTGGCTAGGGAATGAGAAGGGGATGCCACTTAGGAATGTGCGGCTGGGCTTTTCTATTTCCTTCTAATCAGTTGTCCAGAGGAAAGTGGAGAAGCCACTAATTAGGTTCTTTTATCCCATTTATTGTATGATTAACCAATTATATAATTGAAGCTAAATAGAGATGTCTAAATTGCAAGAGCAATGCAAATGAACAATTTAAAAACATCATGGCAACATAACCCACTGTTTATATTTTGATTCTGAAAATGCCATTTTATAGGCAATATTTCAATGTCCAGTTTTTTCCCCAGAAAAAAATCATCAATTTTCCTCTTTCTTCTTCTTAGTCTTCCTCCTTCCCTCTCCCCCTCTTCTTCCCTCTGAGGTCTTACTATATTGTCCAGCCTGATCTTGAACACAAGATCTTCCACCTTGGTATCCCAAGTGCTATTATTATATGTATCTGTCACTGTTCCAGGCTCAAATGTGAGCAAAATTTCTAAAATATTCATGTTACCTTAAAAGAACATAAAAAAAGACTTTCTGCAAAATAAATCTGTGAATTTTATATAGTAGATGGCATTTAAATTGACAATAAAATTATTCATTTATCTAATCTATAACATTTTACTGTCTCATGTCACCCACCCTGAATTATCTTACTATATCTTTCTGTAGTCACTCATCCATCCTTTTCTATCCCTTCATATGTTCTTTTCATTTGTTCTGTTCCTATGCAGTATATTACATATACATATATACACATCTACACACACGTGTGTACATTGATATAGGTACATACACAAAACAATAACCACTCTCTGTAATTGAGTGAAATGTAAAACTTGTAAATATAAATATTGTATATTTTTACATTATTTCTCCAAATCACCATAAGTAAAATGTTATTAATCATAATAACAATATTTAAAATTATATTAAAACGTCCTTTTATAGGCAAATTTAGTTACTTAGCTCCTGGTGCATCTTCTCCTTAGACATGAACTACTTGCAGAAAATCCAGTGGTTTGAGAATTTTTACTGAAAAAAAATGCCTTCAAGTAACATTGACTGTCTCAGACACTTCTTGCACCTTTAAATTGGACAGTTGGCTAGGTTAGATTGCTCTCTTGGGGTTTCATACCTAAAAAGTTCAGCTGGAGAATTTTCTCCAACTCAGTATCTCTCCCACCATTCCTCCAGTACAGTCAGCTGTGGACCCTACTGTTTTCTTGTTGAAAATCCTTTATTTCTGAACAAGCTGCTGAGGATTTCCTTTCCTTTTAAGTTTAAGATTTGGACAGTTACGTGCCTTAGACTTGGTTTGAGATGTTTAAGTTAAGATTGTGTTTAATTTGGGAAAGTTTTAAGAATAATTCTCTTTTTAAACTGTTCTTCAATTTTGTCCTCATCTGTAAAATTTGCCTCTTTTGTCCTATTTTGGGGCAGTTTTCCTCTCTCAGAGTAACTCATTCATTCATTCCTCAGAGTCTTGTGGTAATCTTTGACGGGCTTTCCTGTTTGCCTTTGAAAATGCCCACTGGCATTTCATACTGTTAGGGTGATGTGTAAGTTCCTAAAAGCTGAATCTTCATCTGAATTCTGTCTGTTGCTTCTCTGGGGAAACCATGGTTCTAGGACCCTCTGAGGTCTAGTATTCCTTGTTGGGATCACAATGCTCACTCCTATACTTGTTTACAACATCCCCTTTTGAACTTAGATCATTTGAATTTTCCTTTTTGCCTATTGTAGCTTAGGCTTCTATGGCTTGGAGTTTAGCAACTTGCTTCTGCACATAGCTGTGCCTTTGGTCTTCATACTAGAAGTTCAAGAGCTCAGGGCTTTCTATAGAAATGCAAGACCCAATTTAACCTGCAACCCTAGGGTATCTTGTAGAAAATCAAGATTTAATCAACTTCTATGTTCCTTCAAATAACATCAGGGGCAGTCAGAACTCCACAACCCTATATGGAGGATTAAAAAAAATAGATAGGTACAAAAGTAAAATAATTACTACACACAAAAAAAATATAAGTACACTAAATAGCTGAATGAACAAATACAGTAAGAAAAATATTATAGTCATGGAATAATAAATAAAATAAAAATAAATAGACATGGAAACAATAAACTCAGCCTTATATATTCATAATACTCAGCTTTTGCCTGATCGAAATATACAGAATAATTCAGTGAAGCAACTAGGAGCATTGGAATTATAGAGAGTGAGCAGAGCTCACCCAAATGTCCCAGCATTTGTTGAAAGGGATTTTGACTTTGTGTCAGAGGGTTTGAATTTCAGCCCTGGCAGAACTGCTTACTAACTGTGCAATCGTGTGACATTTGGCAAGCAACAGAAAGTTATTTGAGTCTCCATCTCCTCATCAGTGAAATGAGTATTCAATAACTATGAGCTAAGTCTGAATATAGAACGCTGTTTGCTACAACTCAATCATGCTCTATCTATCTCTTTACAGTAAGTAGTGTCTCACATTTCTTTTGGTGAAGGGTGGAGGCAGGACAATGATAGAGACAGTAGAATCGAAAGAGACCTCAATGGACAGCTACACAAGCACAAATCTCACAGCATGATCTTTTTGAAAAAAAAAAAAACCTATTTAGTTTAATCATGGCCATGTATTGTAGAAAGATAGGGAAATAAAGGCAGTGTTCAAAATTATGAATCAGGACTGGGAATGTGGCTCAGTGGAACAATTGTAGTCAGCAGGTATGAGGCCCTGATGTAATTATCCAGGACAACAGAAGAAAAGTCACAAAGCTTATGCTCCAGTGAGAGATTTGTCCACATTCACTTCTAAGGATAATAGAATACAAAGCATGGAAAGCTTTGACAGAGTTTCAGACAAGACACAATGGAAGCATAAAGGAGAAAGCATTTATTTCTGATTGACAGCACTGAAGACAAGATTTCATTCAAATCCCCCAGACTCAAGTATCCCTAACACTGGGCATGAAAAAGGCATCTACAAGTTCCATGCTCCAAAACATCTTCCTTACCCACTTGATGTCTCCTGGACATTCTACCATATAATTTGCATCTTTAGAAAGTATGGTGGCATGTGGTATATGAAGAGAGTGCCTGGAAATGAGACTGAGGATATGGGATAAAGCCAGCTATTAAGGAATATGTGTAGCATATAGCTTTTTTTTTTAAGTAAATTTTTATACTTCTGCCAAATTGAACAGCCAGATCATAATCTAGATCCATGAGCATGGTTTCTAACCAGGCAGAAAATGTCCTTCTCCAGCTTCTAATACTGGTCCTGACGTTAATTATGCTATCCTGGTCACAGATCCTTAGGGACAGGGCTTAGAGGCCACTTTCTAAGCTGACAGTCCACCTGTCCCTCTAATTCAAGCTTCTCATAGTTCAGGTTTCTGTTTCAAAGGAAAACAAAAACTGGAGATGTAGCAGTTTACACTTTGGCTTTCACATAATTAAACAGTCATGTATGAAAATTTTGGTCCTTTGTAGAGCTCTGGTAATTCGAAAGTCAGCGTCTTATATTCCAATGTATCTAAGCAGATAACTTTTAATGGGGCTTGTAGGAGTATATTTTAGAGGGGAAATATAGTGTGTAGGGAGAGGAAAAACAAAATTAGTTCTTGTAAATGCAAATGCAAAAGGTGATTTCATCAGATTCTCATATGAATTCTCAGAAATACTCAGAATTGTTATGGAAAATTGGTCTAAGCACCTGATGGGATTTGCCTAATAAAAATTAGAACAGGTGCTGGGTACCTCTACATTCAAAACAATTAAAAATAGTCCTCAGTGCTTACAGTATTTTGGTGCTTGGAGATCTTAAGTAAACAGAACTAATTCTCCTGTGCATTTCTAAAATAATATTTATTGTACAGATACTTTGCTTTCTTGTTTTGGGGATACATCAGTAAAAAAATGGAAAACTCTCACTTATTAGTCAATGCATATTTTTCATATCAGTATAGATATATCATCTAATGTCTTAATGTAAGAAGGTACTCAGTTATATTACTAAAATTAGAACTAACTTTTGCTGTAAACCATGGCAATTTGATGTGTTTCTATGATTTAATAATGAACAAGATTGGCTTGGGTATGCATGACTCTGAATAGACTTTTGGGTGGCTCTATCATCATTCCTTTTCTTGAATCCCTTTATTACAAGTCCAGTAGACAAGACAAAGAAATGTGTAGGGGGGAAATACATGGAATTCCAACTACATACTTTAAAAGTAGTAGAAGAAAAGTTTTACTCAATGCATTAAAATGCTTTTTGATTAGCTATGTGACCTTTATGTACAGAATTTTTTCTTGTAATTTTAAGATAAAATCCCACAAAACTCATGGCTACACAATCAAGTGGAGAAATTTCAGTGCCAAGGAAATCTACAACATGCTTTTCATTGGGCACTATGATGTTAAAAATACATATTAACTAATGGAAATAGTGCTGGACACTAATTAAAGTACCTAAATGACTTGTCATTATTAATAACCCTGGATTTCAACAAGGAGCACTTGCTGTGGAAGTTCTGTAACTATCCTGGGTGCAGTATGACAGTATTTTAAAAATATGTGCACCATGAAAGTATCCCACTTGAAATAGCTGTAAGATGGCGCCAAAAAGTTACCAAGTGGAACTTAGCACAGGCTCCAAATGAAGTGGACATTTATTCTTATGACTTGTAATTAAACTAACAGAGTTTAAATTTTATTGCTTTGAAAAAAAGACATTCTTAATAATATATGCTTTCTTGGATTTAAAATGCTTGGCTGCTGCTCTTTCATTTAATCAAACTTTATTAAACCACCACAAATAAGGAACTCTCAAATGTTTAATGGAATATAATCAAGAAAGAATATAAGGAAGGGAACACAAATAGATATAAATCCCACCCATGAACATATTGGCAAATAAAAGATTAATAAATGGCACTGCTCTCCTGGAAATGAGTAAAGTCACTTAAACACATAAAAATACAAAATACGCTATACTAATATTTGATAAGAAAAATAAAATAAACTGGTCATGGGAATTTAGTAAAAGGCAATAAAAGTCTTTCCAGCTGAGGGGATCACTGAAAGTCTTATATTACTTATGAACTGATTTCTGAAGTATATTTATTATGGCAGCTGTCAACAGTATATGCTTAGTTCTTCAAGGAAAAGAGAGGGACATTCATTTATGCATCTTCTGCTCCTAAGATACAAATAGTGCTAGGATCAATTATTTACTAAACACTCACCATTTGCCAGGCCCTTAATGTTAAGCATTTTACATACATTTTCAGTTACCTTCACAGTGATTATGTGTGGTGCTGCATTGACAGGAGCTCTTTGAAAACTGTAATGATTTGAATTAAAATGGTTCACAGGCCCATATGTTTGAATACTTGGTCCCCAGTTGGTGGAATTGTTTGGAACTGTGGCCTTCTTGGGGGAGGTATGCCACTGAGGATGGACTTGAGGTTTCAAAAGCCCATTCATACTTAGCTCTCTCTCTCTGCCTCATGATTGCACCTCAAGATGAGGTCTTAGCTATTGCTCTAGCCAGCATCAGGCCTGCCCGTCTGCTGCCATGCTCGCTGCCATGATAATCATGGAAGCTAATCTTCTGGAACTGAAAACACCAATAAACAGTTTTCTTCTAAAAGTTACCTTGGTCATGGTGTCTCATCACAGCAGTAGAAAAGTAACGAGGCAAAAAGACTTTTTGATTACTGTCAGCACCCCATTTTGTTCTTTTTTCCCCTACAGAGGAGAAAAGGGAGGTTCAGAGTAGTTAAGCAAATTGCCCAAGATCACACTAGGTAGCCAAAAGGTGAGCTGCAGTCTACAGTGGACCACCTGATTCCCAAACCTGTGTTGTGTTTCAGTATCTGTTATTTCAAGTGAGTGAATGAACACATATGAAATGACAAAGAGATGCTAAAGCCAGATACCACTAAATCTGAAATGTTAGGGGGTAAAAAGAACAAGATAGAGTAAGAGAGAGGAGCAAGGTGGACAAAACTCACTGTAATTTAAGTCAAAGCTAAGAAATATATTTTTCTTTTGTAAAAATTCAACTATTATGTGCTGAGTTTTAAGAATCATTTTATGACCCAGGTGAGAAATGTCACAATATCTTTAAAAGATGGTATTATTCCATAACATTGTCCTAGAAATTAACTTCAAATAAAAACTACAGAATGGTTATGTTGTGTTGTTTATTTTTCATGGGATGGATGATTATTATTGATGTTCTTTTTCCCTCTCACATTCCTGTACTCTGGCAAAAAAGTTTCTAATTTAGCAAAGCACTGTTAAAAAGATGGGTCATATTTTAAACATATGGACATTCTCAAGAATAAAGAAAAATTATTTGAGGTAGGTCATATTTTAGGGAAGATTTTAAAAATCAGAATTCTTTGTTGTTATGAAATACACATGATATTTTCAGTCTTTGGGGGTAATATAGATATTATATTTTCAATTTAATTTTAAATGGCTCAGAAATATATTATTATAAAATGTTACTCACTCCTAGGTGAGATGTTGGCAATTGATGGCTGCTGTAGAAGAGAAAGTCAGTTTTCTTCTTCAGACATGGCCCCTGCTAGCCACCCCCCAACCATGTTCCAGTGGAAGCTCTTACACCCATGCACATATTGCACCACTAAAGCAGATTCAGTGGACTCAAAAAGAAATACACAAGGTTTGGAGAGAAAAGTGGTGATGTGATATGAAGACAGTTGGAGGGGAGGGAGTAAGGTTTGGGTTCCTCATGTATGAAACCCTCAAACTATGAAAAAGAATATATGTTATCTCTCACGTACACACACACACACACACACACACACACACACACACACACACACACACACACAGAGAGAGAGAGAGAGAGAGAGAGAGAGAGAGAGAGAGAGAGAGACACAAGGGAATAGAGACAGCACTTAGATGTTAAGATAAAGCTATTTTGGATATTTTATAGTAATCTTACAACATTTTCTTTATAAATTTATTTAAAATTAAAACACTAAACTAGTAAACAAAACAAAACTAGCTAATTAATGAGTATGCATGTATGTGTGGATATATGTCAATATATTATAGCATAGCTCAACAGTTCAGTCACTGCAGTAAAAATTTCTACTCTTCATACACATTTATTTCTATTGATATTTTCATCTTTCATGTGGTTGCCAGTTGTATCAAAAGAAATAATTTCCAGTTTTCACAAGTGACAGTGTTAACCTAAAGTCATGTCAAGGGCTAGTTTCTTTCTAGGTTCATAATACCATCTTGCAATGGTCAAGTCATAATGTAATTTGTCCATTTTTTCTGAGCTAACTAGCTGGTTAGTTAAACTGACCTGGATGTTTGGGTAAACATACTGTTGTTACAGGGATTTTGGAGAATTAGGTGGAGAGAATAGTTGGACTATTGGGGAACAATTAATTCAAATGGTGAGCTTTTTATGAAAAGAAAAATTGCCATGGGAACCAGAAGAATTGGAAGATAGTTATGAAGGTTTTCTAAAATTGCTTTTAGTTCTACTGTTCAATTTCCATTAGGTCAGATCTGATGATAGCTATTATTTTTATTATAATTCCTCATCTATGTATGCTACCATTGTTTTTTTTTTATCCTTTTGTTCATTTGCCTTTCCCACAATGCTGTTAAGTAGAACCTGAGTTCATGGAGCCA
The DNA here is from genome assembly GCF_049852395.1 of Peromyscus maniculatus bairdii. Lineage (NCBI taxonomy): Eukaryota > Metazoa > Chordata > Mammalia > Rodentia > Cricetidae > Peromyscus > Peromyscus maniculatus. The sequence goes on along the minus strand of NC_134875.1, from coordinate 25,635,845 downwards.
ATGATCTACCTATCTTTCTTTCTTTTTTTTTTTTCTTATCCAACTTATTACACAGCATCTAACTGCAGAAAAACAATCTGTTCTGAGGAAATGGTGGTTTTGGACTGGATGTTAATAAGCCATATGGAATACATCCTTGATAATGTATAATGGAATTAATAGTTTAAGATATGTTTGAACGATGTTGTTAAATAGTATCCTTAGTAGTTATAAAGGACTAGAAACAAATGAAAAGAACTAGAAATAAACTAGTTATGTATCCTACCTTGGGAAAGTTTGGTGGGAATTTGTATGCACTCAGAGTTTGGGGAGAGAAACAAAAGCTAACAATATACACATTTTTTTTTTCTTAAAATGAGAAGAGCATTCTGTGATTTTATAAATACATCATGTTGTAACTTCATGTCATCAGTTAACAATCATTCAAATGGAAAACAACAACAGAGATATTTTTTTCAAAAACTTATATTCATCACAAGGTAATAAAGTTAAATTGGGTTCATTTAATATAATTTTAATTTTGGCTCAAAATAATTTGTACCTTTTCCAAGGTTAAAATCACAGAAAGTACACATAAACACTTGAAAATGTGAAAATGTTCTAAAGTACATTAGTACATTTCATTTACATAACATATATCATGTTTGTTTGGGACTGTCTAAGCATTAAGCTAGATATGTATATGCAAAATGAAAGATGTTTGGTTTGTGATGTGGTTCTTGTTTAGAAAGAAAGAAAGAAAGAAAGAAAGAAAGAAAGAAAGAAAGAAAGAAAGAAAGAAAGGAAGGAAGGAAGGAAGGAAGGAAGGAAGGAAGGAAGGAAGGAAGGAAGGAAGGAAGGAAGAAAGAAAGAAAAGGACAATTACTAGTTTTAAATACTTTACATTGGATTGGATTGTTTTCTATTGCATACAAATTTGAAATTGATATTGTTAGAAAATGCTATATGTATATTTCTAATTGTATTTATACCATTCATTTAACAATGTAATGCAATTTTCTGATCCTTGAATGTTATTATTACCAACTATTAGGATATAAAGAAATGAAAGTTAGTAGTTAGACATTACAATAGAACTTGTAGTCATATTAGATATGTTTTAAAAATTGAACAGATATATTTTAGATAGACAGGTCATCTTCAAACCCTTCAGAGATCTACAGAATATGGCATTTAAAATGTTTTAATAACTTAGAATTTTTTCTTTTTTGAGACATGTCAGCTCCTGGCAGTACCAATCTACTTCAGAGAAAATATGGGCATTGAAGAAACTGCATATGGAGTTAACTTTCATTGTGGCAAAAGCTAGCCACTGGACAACAAAGTATCCTTGAATTAACAGGACAAAATGGACAGACAGAACACGAAACAAAGGACTACTGATTCTTGCCAAAACAAGTGTGGATATGGCTTTATCAAAAGGCATCTTCTGAGGCCAGGACAATATGGCACCATCCCTGAAGTGGCCTGGGCAATCTGGAAAAGGTACAGTGCCCTTTTCTTCAAAGACAGCTGAGCAGGCAGTGGGCAGATGGCTTCTGATGTGCAATGGAACAGCAGCTGAAACAGTTATTCTTGAAGAGTAACAAAGCTCATGCCTCTCAATAGTAGACTAGCATTTAATAGAGGGATGTGGAGAAAAAGGGGATGCTGAGATGAAGCCATATATACACAGCCAAGAAGAATGGACAGCTAAATTAAAAAACCATCAACAATGTCCAGAATTAAAAATCCTGAATCATGACATGACACTAGTGGAATTCAGGTGTTTCTGGTACATGGACTGCTCTCACCCAATGTGAGGTTGAACTGTTGACCTTGTGTACATCCTACTTCACAAATGAGTCTGTCAGATACGCTAAGCTATAGGCTGAAGATGATGCCCCAACACTGCGGAGAAACCTCAGGTGACTGTCCAGGCAGCTGGCTGTTTCTGTCAACTCAGAAATTTTTTGGAAGTTGCTTGCATGCACTTCCTGTTTTTATTTTTGTTAGCTAATATTTCCTTCTTGTTTCTCTGAGGGAGTTGAAGATTAGTTAGTTATAGTTGAAGGTTAGTTAGTTATAGTTGAAGATTAATTAGGACAGAAAGTGAATTAGGTACATTATGGACTTACCAAAATAGGATAGATAATGGAATTATTTTCTCTGATTTGTCAAATACAAATGGACTAGACATTGCTTAGGTATTTATTACTTGTATATAGTGTATATAGTTATTGTATTTTTGTACATAGTTTTTCTTTTGTTAGTTATAACCTTTTTGCTTTTTTTCTTTTTATTAAAATAGAAAAGGGGAAATATGGTGGTATTTTATTTGTACTGAAATGTGATTTTAATTGTATGTTAATAAATAAAGTTGCCTGGGGGTCAGAGCTATTAGAGCCATAGCAAGAGCGTGGTGGTGGTGGTGGTGGTGGTGGTGGTGGTGGTGGTGGTGGTGATGATGGCGCATTCCTTTAATCCCAGCACTTGGTAGACAGAGCTAGGTAGTTCTCTCTGTGTTCAGGGATACAGCCAGCATTGGAGACATACGCCTTTAAGAACTGGAGGGCTGTACTTACAGGCAATGACGAGGCAGTCATGTGTTTGGGTTTACAACCAATGAGAAGGCATAACAGAAAGACTATATTAAAGACAAAGACACAGGAAGTAGTTCTCTTTCGGAGAGGTAGGACCACTGCAGGAGGAAGGGTAGGGTTTTAGCTCTGAGATCTGACCTCTTGGCTTTCTCTTTTACATTGGTTCTGTGTTTCATATTTAATAAGACAGTTGGTTACATCTACATTGAGGGATTTTTGTTTTTGTTTTTGTTTTTGCAGCATTACACCATTTTAAGAGGCCGAGGACATTTAAGCATATCCTATTGTCTTCCAATGACAAGGGAAAACAGAAAGCTAAACAAATAATTTAAATTTATAATTCATCAACAGGTTGGATTTGAGAACATTTACATTTTAAAGACTGGTTATGAAAATAGAAATGCCCTTGAATTCTTAATTATCTGCACCTTCATTCTAAGAAAAAAATTCACATAATTTCCAGTATGAAAACAAAACAAACTGGGACATTTAGTTGACAAAAAAATTATGATAATTTTAATAACATCAGAAATAAGCCTAATAATGCATCAAAAATTGTTTTCAATGTTCATAAATATGGAACATGGATGTGAAAATCCTGTATTTGGGTCAGAAACACCAGAAGTCCAAGAAGAGGATGAGATGTGGCTAAACAGCAATGTGAATAAAAAAGATTTAGTGCTTTTCAGGGACTGGAAGCACCATATTATTCAGTTGTGTGTTGTGGCTGCACAGAAAACTAAATCCATCTCCATCTGCATCAGTAAAAAGATAGAGTCAGAAACAAGGGAGTGATAGCAGAACTCATCTCTGTGCTTGGCACACTTGTACTTGAAGCACTCCATGAAATAGCATCCTGTGATGGTGACCATCTTGGTAGCAGCCACAAGCTACCATGCATTTAGAAGGAAAAGAGCAGGTTGCTGATGCATCTGAAAACCATGCTGAGAAACCTGGGCTGGCTTAGCCTGGAAATATAAATACTCAAGGAGGAAAGGAAAACAAAAATTGTCTCTGAATTCAACTTTGCCATCATATCTGCCACCGCCCCTCCCTCCAACACACATACAATCTCCTCTTCCTGTTGTGACTCCTACCTCTTTCTTCTCTAAAGTAATTTACCAAAACAGTGATGTTCTAGTTGGGCTCTTTGATGTTGCCATTATTTCCTTGCATACCCTGAACGCCATGATTACCCCCAAACCCCTTTCATTTCACTCTTGTTCTTGCACCTCCTCCCATGTGGCCAGCAAGACTGAACCACAGAAAGCGCCTATTCCGCCCCCCATCCCTGCTGACCGCACTTCACATTGCCTTTCAGGAACGGCTTCGTGCCCCTGGGAAAGGAAACGGAATATGAATTAAGCAGCACAGACCCTTAAGCTGAAGCCTTGTGAAAAAATGGAGTAGGTACAAAAGAAGCAATTCTAATAAAGCTATGAAATGAACTTCCTTCGTCCCCCTAATGCTTGCTGGCTTTAGACACAGGAATTTGCACACAGCTCCTCATGGGTGGGCTGAAACTGCACCTGTAACACTAATCTAGGATGCTTAAATATCAGGTTCCTACTTAACAAGGAAAAGAAAAGGGGGGTTTGTTAATACAAAAGTTTGAACACATAGCACCAGCATCTGAATGATTAAACCTATTCCAGGGTCCTGAAATACTAATGACTCCAATTTGTCCAAACATAGGAGTTGTAATGGGGGCAGGAAGGATTGGCAGCGGTATGCAGCCTGGGAATCAACAACTGCGCACTTTAAAGCAAACCCTAAAAGCTCTATCCAGCTGAAATTCTCAGAATCACTATAGGAAATTAGGTGTAATTGACCGTTGTGAGCTCATGGAATAGAAAGGTAGCTGAATGCTTAGTATCCCCTCTGTTAAAACAAGCAAATCGAATACGTTGTCGGGATGTAAAAAGCTTAAGGTAACAGTTCATGCAAATTGGGCACATCTTTGATTTAAACATTTTGTAAATGTCACTTTTTGTGCTAGAACACAGCAAATGAAAGGAAAGAGGAATGCGGAGAGAAAATAGAAAGGATGAGGTGAAAGAAAAAGAAAGACAGGGAGAAGAATAAAGGAAATAAAAAAACAGGAGCAAAAGGAACACAGAAATATATCAAAATTAATTTAAGCAGGAAAATAGAGAACATAGGAAGGGCAGAGAGTCGATGCTAATAACTGAATGACTTCAACGAATTTGCACTTAGAAAAATCTTCAGAACAGTGAAAATTTAAATGTTTTTTATTTCAACTTGTGACTGCTAATAACATTAGCAGTGCTGATGAACCAGACTTTACGGAGCGGGAAGGGAGAGGGAGTCTTGATATGTTCTTAGTCCAGTAGTCTCTCCCAGGACCCATTGACCTCTTGCCAGGTACCTTTACTCTGGGTTGAGGGGCCAAGCAAGCACACACCACCACTGCTACTTAAATGTTCACAGTAACTTTATTCATAATAGATCCAAACTGGAAATAACCCAAATGCCAGTCAGCTGGTGAATGGACAACTTGTATTGCATCCAAACTACAGAACACTTTTCAGCACAAAAAAAGTAAAAGGGAAATGGGGGTAGGCAGGGGGCGGGTGACTACATTTGATCCCAAAGGACCTCAGAAATATTATGTGAAGTGTGAATGTAGAGGGGGAACTCTTTGGAAAGAGGACAGGGACTGAAAGGAGGTGAAATAAGAGGGTTCATGTAGGGAGAAGAAAGAATATCACTTATTTTCATTTATATGTGTAATCTATGTTTAACTATATATGCATACATATGACATGAAAACAGAACTGTTCTTTATGACTAGAAATACAGAACAGTAGTGGGACATGAGAAGATAATATAGGGTGAACATGAGCAAAATACACTAATGTACATGTCTTAAAATGCTGTGGTGAAACTCATTTTTTTGTAAAATAAAATTTAGTGTCAATATTTTCTGTGAGGCACATAAAGATTTCTCCAGCATTGTTAATTGTATCATCAGGCCAATTTTGTAAGGTGCATTTGGCTTACCTCTTCGTTATAAAGAAAGTGAATGTAACATAGGAAGAAAATAAACAGAATCACATCATGTTAAAACAAAACAACAAAAACCCATTGTGCTGGCTGAGTGAAGCTGGATACTAAATACTATATCTTGCCCAATTGACTTATGTGATGTTCTCATAGGTGAATTATACATGTGGAGGACAGGTTGGTGAGAGCTAGGGATTGGGGTTGGGAATACAGTATATCAGCACAGGGTAACTAGGGAACTTTTGAAAGTAAGTATAATGTTCTTTATCTTCACTGTGAAGACAACTCCATGTCTCATAGATGCACCCTTACAGAACTGCATGCTTACAATTGGTAAAAAAAAAAAAATTGTTTTCTCTTTTGTTTGTTTTTTAGAGACAGGGTTTTCTGTGTTCCCTGGCTGTCTGGAACTCATTCTGTAGACCAGAATAGTCTTGAACTCACAGAGATCCACCTGCCTCTGCCTCCTGAGTGCTAGGATTAAAGGTGTTTGCCACCATGCCTGGCTGGCAAATTCTAAATTATACCTCAATTGTGTTGACAAAAAACAACAACCAAAAAAAAAAATTGTCCAAACTCAACCTCCTAACAGCAACACTGCCCTTGCTCCTTTCTCTTTGTACTCCGAGAGGAGCACTATGTGAAAATAAGGTGTCTGGGGTCCGAAGTGCAGACTTACAAAGGTGTGCATGTTTGCAGAATTCCTAATTGCCTTGTTTGTCACATTAAAATTAATCACACTGGCATTCAAGAGCCTTTATACTCAGCCCAGTTCTGCATCTCCAACTTTAACTTCCACCATTCTTAGAAACACCCTGTACATTACAATCAGGCGGCTCCACTCACCTCATTCAGCATGCCCTTCTTTTCTACCCACTCCTCCAGCATGCATATAACCATTTTTTTTTCTATTTGCTTATGCTGACACTAATTTCCTTTCATTTTATAGCACTCCTTACCTTTAGTCATCTAACAAGTATTCATTGTATGCCAACTATGTGCCAAGTGAAGCACTGATCACTGAACACACACAAACAAGTTTGTCAAAATTTTCTGTCTTCATACATCAAACGGACAGTTAGGTAGGCGATTAATATGAGAGAAAGTGCTTTAGAAAAGGCCATACATGGGTGAAATTACAAGCTATTGGTGTAACATAGGAAATGAATCAGGCTTCAACTTGGAGAATGGATTGCTGGTAATAATAGTTTCTCCGAAGAAATAACATGAAGGTGGAAAAACTTGTAAGGTATGTTATAACTCTTCAGAAAATAATATATCTCATGCAGAGAAGGCTCTGCAGGTGAACAAAACTATAGGAAGGAAATGCAAGATTTAAAATGATTTAAGAATGTCAGACGCATAAAGCATAACGGAAACACACGATGGATGATATGGGCTGGAAAGGCTTATGCCAGATAACCAAGTACTTTCGGCACTATATCAAGGAACATGAAATTCATTTTAGGGCAAGAAAGTACCAATGAATAGAAGATTGGAATAGAAGAATGTCACCTCTCATTTTGAAGGAAATTCTTTCCATGGAAGGAATAAGGTATTATCAAGGATGATTTCCAAGTTTCTGCTTGAGGAACCTAAGGCATAATTCATTGAAACAGAAACATAACCGAGGGCCTTGCTGCTGCTGGGGCCATACTGATCTGGGTGGCCTGTGCTGCCACCAGGGCCATGGTGAGGTCTGGAGCCGAGCTGCTGCCAAGGGCCATATCTGGATCGATAGTCTTGCTGCAGCTGGTGTCTGTGATGATGTCCATGACCCATGTTACTACAGGGGGGCATAGAAGCCATGCCATGCGTATTGAAACCTGAGGGTCATGCTGAGCCAGCCTGCTCTTCATTGGCCCTGGGATTGCTGGCCCTCTCCCTTGCTGGACACTGCAGCAGGAGAGCTGGCCCTCCCATCATGGGAGAGCTCCCACACACACTTGGGAGAGATGACCCCACCCTCACCACAGGAGTGAGAGAGCAAACCCCAGCAGCATGGGCCTAGGAGAGCAGGCTCTGCCCTTCACTAGAGGAGTGCAGTCCCAGAGACCAGGACTGACCAGCTCAGCTGCCACCTAGACCCACATCCTGGGACTTGGGTTGGCCCACCCTAACATCTACCCCATGTATGACATGTTCGAGTTCATGAAGGGACTAGTCCTGAGGAAAGATAACTGCAGGATCTCTATGACTCAGGGAAACAGCAGGATGTCTGAGAAGAGTTTCGGTGAATGTCCATGATGATGGTGTGCGAGAGGCCTTTAATCATACCAATGACTTCATTGCAATGAACACTTTTTGGGTGTGATTGACTGGACAGAGAGGTGTCCCATGTGACACACCACAGCTTCCAATGCTACTAGGATGAATGAAGAGGTATTGGAAAGATGGTGGATCAAGGTGGGTTTTTTTGTTATTGTTTGTTTTGTTTTAAATTAATTTTTAGGGGGTTGTTTATGGGAATGCTGCATGGATGAGGGGTGGATATGGAGCAACTGGGAGGTGAGTGGAATTGGGGTACATGATGTGAGATTCCCCCCAAAATCAATGAAGAATTGTGGTTTTTTTAAAGAAAGAAATAGACACAAGAAAGAGAATTTGATGAATAAAGGTTTAGTATTAGACATAACAGCTTAGACTTTGGGCACTTGATTGCACTTGTCCAACCAATTTCCCTTATGTGAAATCCTAGATAGAGCCTCGTCAAGTTCTCCAAACTTTAGTTTTCTTATTGACTCCCTAAGGGGAATGGAAATCTTTGAGGGTACAATTCTTTCTTTTTTTAAGACTCCCTAAATTCACCCTCTATTCCCTCCTCAATGCCTCAAAGGATTGAACATTCAATTCTGTAGATAGCTGCTCAGCCATAGTTATTACTACTCTATTCACAATAGGTAAGAAATGGAAACAACCCAAATGTCTTTTAACTGATGGGTGGATAATGAAAATGTGATACACATACATAATGGAGTACTACTCAGCTGTGTAGTGGGTAGCTATTCCAGCTTGGATCTGGAAGTTCCAACCCCCATTGAGACTCTGGCAACTGTCACGCCTACGAGGCGGGGCCAAGGGAGGCGTCTGGAGACCCAAGACCTGGATGGGCAAGCACTCTCTCTGCTCAGTCAACCTCCACCGTCCAGGATCCAGAAACAGACTCTGCTCAGTCAACCTCCACCGTCCAGGGTCCAGGAACAGAGAGAGTGCTTGCCCATCCAGGTCTTGGGTCTCCAGACGATTCCCTTGGCCCCGCCTCGTAGGCGTGACAGTTGCCAGAGTCTCAATGGGGGTTGGAACTTCCAGATCCAAGCTGGAATAGCTACCCACTACACAGCTGTAAAGAAAAATTAAATCATGAAACTTGCAAGAAAACAGATAGAACTAGAAAAATCTATTCAGTGAGGTAACTCAGACCTAGAAAGACAAACACCACATATTTGATTTTAAGAATTTCATACATGAGTATTGTATTTACATAATTTATACCCTGTCCTCTACCCTCTCCATTTCCTCCAAGTCTTCTGCTCCATCTCTTCCTCTTAAATTCATGACCTTTTCATCTTTGTGTGTGTGTGTGTGTACATGCATATATGTATATATAAATACAATCTGCTGAGTCCATATACTGTTGCTTATTTGTGTGTTTAGGGATGATCACTTGGGATTGGATCACCTGTTGGGAGCTCATCCTTGTAGAACACTCATTTCCCATTTCTCAGCATCCATTAATTGCCTGTAGCTCTTCAACTAGGACCAAGCTTTGTGAGATTTCACCCCATCCACGTTAGAATGTCATCTTATGTCATTGTACAGATCTTATTTAGGTGAGCATATTTCTAAAATTTTATTGGTAGTCAAAATGCACAGAACTGACTATGAGGTGCTCAAACACTGTTGATACATCTATAGTGCAATTCCTGCAACTCTGACATCTAAGGCTCACAGAACGTTGCAGCGGAGGGGCTAGAAAGATTGGAAGAACCAGAGGACCAGAAGGTCTTCTGTGAGATAGTGTATTTTATATATGGCAGGGAAGCTGAGGGGATTCCATTTTGAGACTTTTTAGCAATTTCGAGGCGTTATCTAGTGCAAAGCATAGGCTAGACTATGGATTATACTCACTTTTGAAGCTGAGAAGTGATAATGAATAGTTCGAATACAAAGAATATACAAAACATAGAAGGGTTAAGTCATGCCTCATTTTACCCAATTAGAAGAAAACTTCACATGAAACTCAATAGTTACATTTAATATCTATGTGACAATTGTTGATACTTCACTTGTGGATGAGATAAAAATCAAACCTTTGAAAATTCTTCAAGCTGGAAGTTGTAATATTTTCTAGTCTGGTCTCCAACCAAAACCAAAATACTTTCTCCAATATCCCTCCAGGTTATTTATCATATGTTCATGTGCTCTTAATGACAGGATCTGATTACAACTTAACTCAAACAATCCCATCTTCAGACAGCTCTGACCTAAAGTTCTCCTTTATAATTAACCTGATTATACTTCCAAAAATGAAATGCTTTGTGTATTCATGATTCAGATCAGAGATTATAGGACTTTTAATTTTTTTATTGTCTAGGTCAACACTCAACAGCTTCTTCACCCATTCAGTATTTGGCATAATTTTGCTTTCTCTACCCATCCTGAATATTTATAAACTTCATATATTTGGTATCCACAAATTGAGAAAAGTGTTCCAGGTGTGATCTAGAAAGAACAAAGAAAAACAAGATTATCACTTCCTTCATTTTGATATTCTATTCATGTAAATACAAGTTAGTGTAAATAAATTTTTCTCAATTACTAATTTTGGATTTGTATTGAAGAGTGAATACTGACTTCAAGCTCTGTAGTGTATCTATAAACTATGACCTGTTGGAACCAAATAAAAATTTCAAAGGCAGCTCAAGTTCTGTCTCTTCCCAATTGTGTGATAAAATTTTAAAGGAAAAATTAATACAGTGTTTCAGTCTCTAAGAGAGTCAACTTATGCCGGGGGGTGGTGGCGCACGCCTTTAATCCCAGCACTCAGGAGGCAGAGCCAGGCGGATCTCTGTGAGTTTGAGGCCAGCCTGGTCTACAGAGTGAGATCCAGGACAGGCACCAAAACTACACAGAGAAACCCTGTCTTGAAAAAATCAAAACAAAAAACAAAACAAAAAACAACAACAACAGCAAAAAGAAAATCAACTTGTATTTTTCTGTCTGGTATATAAAATTTGAACATTTAACATTGATTCTCTTGCCATATTTACATTGAAATTTGCTTTGGACTAAAAGACTGTGTCCCTCTAAAGTTCATATGGTTGAATCTGTAACCCTCCCTGCAACTGTATTTGAAGATAGGGACTTCTTGGCAGCAATTAAGGTTGAAAGATATGGACAGGCCATGATCTACTAGGGTTAGTGTCTTTATAAGAAGAGATACAAGAGATCCCATTTCCTGACCACCAGGGAAGGACAGACACACAGAAGATAGCTTCTGTAAACTAGGGAAAGAGCTCCACCACATGTGCTAGCATCCCGATCTTGACCTGGCCAGCCTGAGAGCTGTGGTAGTGGGGTCTTAGAGCAGCTTAAGCAAACTAACACAGAACCGCAGCTTAACAGTTCTTGACAGATTATCAGAATTTAACAGAATGATGCCCTTTTGAATAAAAATTGAACACCAGATGAAATAAGGGGAAAAAAAGGAAATGATTTTATGATGAGGAGGATCAAACTCAGGGCCTCAAACAGTGATTCAGGAAACAGAAAATTTCCGTATTCATGGTTCACCTGGAATTTTAGCGTCATCAATAATAGACGGTTCTGTCTTTGTTTATATGGAAGCCCATCTGGAATCAAAATTCCAATTCAAGTCCTTCCTGACTACCAGCCTTTACATCTGTGGAATCATTTTCCACTGGAAGTATAATTCAATGTTGGTATAATTTCTGTGAAGGTTTAAACATTTTCACTTCACTCTCTTGTTTTCTAACAAATCCACCTTAACTCTTACCACCTTACGGCTTTTCATTCCTCCTCCATGTATTCACTCAAGGTTTCCTCTTTGTGTTTCATGTTTGCAAACTCAATATTCTTGGGGTTGTGTGGTGCTCACTTGGCATTTAACTTGCTTGCTGTTCTCTGAGTGCTCTTCGACCTGTAGTTTGAGCTATATGTCACTAATTGTAAAATACTCTTGACCATTTCAACAATATTTTCGTGTTGTTCCATTTTTTGAAAATTCAAGTCATATGCATATTATCTTTTCTTATATTGTCCCATAATTTTGCTTATTTTTATCCTCTCCTTCAGAACCACTGAAAGATTTTTCTTGATTCTTGCTATGAAAATATCAGATACTCTAAATGGAATGAAAATTCCCAATCAGAGGAGAAAAGTCATAGCAAAAGAGAATAACAATAAATTCTGGTAAAAAAAAATTTAGAGAAAAAGCCAGGCATAGTGGTGCACACCTTTAATCCCAGCACTTGGGAGGCAGAGACAAGTGGATCTCTATGAGTTTGAGGCCAGCCTGATTGACATAGTGAGTTCCAGGACAACTAGAGCTACATAGAGATACTCTGTCTCAAAAAACCACCACCACAACAAAATGCAAAGAAAAGGCAACCCTTTCGCAGGTGGGTATGTAATCTGACACAGTCACTATGGAAATCAGTATATGGGTTCTTCAAAGAAAGGAAGAAAGAAAGAAAGAAAGAAAGAAAGAAAGAAAGAAAGAAAGAAAGAAAGAAAGAAAGAAAGAAAGAAAAAAAGAAAGAGAAGAAATGAAAGAAAGAGAGAAAGAAAAAGAGAGAAATAAAGAGTGGGGAGAGAAAGAGAAAAAGAGAAAGGAAGGAAGGAAGGAAGGAAGGAAGGAAGAAAGAAAGAAAGAAAGAAAGAAAGAAAGAAAGAAAGAAAGAAAGAAAGAAATGAATAGAACTACAAATAGCCATAACATACTACTTAGCCCCACCACTCCTGTGTATTTACCACACGACTCCAAGTCAGCAGCATATCACAGTGGCACTTGTGAATCAAACTTTGTTACAACACTACTCACAACTGCCAAGTTCCAGAACCAGCCTATCTGCCTGTCCAAGAGGAGTAGATTAATAAAGTGCAGTATATAAACACAGTGAAATGTTATTCAGTCATAAAGAATTAAGTTAAATTTGGTGCAACCAGGGATAATGATATTAAGCAAATTAAGATAAATACTACACAATTTCTCTCATCTGTGAATCCTAGATTTTATATAGATACATAAATCACATGTGTATGTATAAAAAGAAAGTAAGAGGTAAAACTTTTCAGAGAAACAAAGGTTACCAACAAGAGCTGAAGGGAAGTAAAAGAGGAAGATATGGAGGTATGGGGAAGAACACTGTCAAAATACATTATATACTTGTAAGAAAATGTCCCTGTAAAATCCAGTATCATGCACAATGAATACATACCAATCTTTTGAGATATTAGGAACATTGGTTTTAATGCAATTTTTATGAAAGACAGTTGGAGAGACAACTAATTGTTTAACAAAGTATACTGCTCTTTCAGAGGACCCAAGTTCCATTCCTAGTACCCAATATCAGGCAAGTCACAATCACCTGGAACTCCATTTCTGGGGGATAGAATTTGAGAGTAAGCAAGGAAGGAGGAGCATGGGAAGAGCTGGAAGGAGGAAATGGCAAGGAGGGAATTATGCAATTATATTTTAAACAACAATTAGTTAAATATGTCTCAATGTTCTATCCTCCCTTTCTGGCCTCTGTTGGCACCTGCACTCACACATGCACATCTCTCCCCCCATATATGCACATAGTTAAAAAACAATTTGCTTCACTTTATTTTATGTGCATGAAGGTATCAGATCCTGTGGAACTGAACTTACAGACAGTTGTGAGCTGCCATGTAGGTGCTGGGAATTGAGCCTATGTCCTCTAGAAGAACAGCCAGTGCTCCTAACCACTAAGCCATCTCTCCAGCCCCTTCAAAATAATTTTTATCAAATTTTCAAAGGGCTTTTTGGTAGATATTGTCCAGTTGACAGTAAAAGTTTATAAGAAAATAAAAGAACCTAGAATATGCAATGGGATTTTGTGAAAGAACAAAGTTGGAAGAATTACATAATGTCATATAAAAATATACTATTTATTCCAAGTCAGCAAATGTATGTTATTGGCATAAAGAATGGCATGCAAGTCAGTGCAATCAAGTTGAATATTCAGAAAACAATTCACATTTGTGGTTTCAACAAAGATTCTAAGACAATTTGATGAGGAAAATGATAAACTTTTCAAAACATGAGTTTTGGGAAAATTATATACTCAAATGCAAACAAGACAAAAATCTAAAAAAAATATTTCTTTAAACAAGCACTTCTTTACACTTACTTTATATCATACACAGTTTTGGAGACAGGGTCTTCTTTCCAAGCTAGACTGGAATTTATTATGTAGGCAACTCTGGACTTGAACTTACATTAATTCTCTTTCCTCAGCCCCTTGAGTCGTTGTAATTATAGGTTTGACCCACCACACCTAGATTTATATATATACATCAATATTAACTTCAAAGTGTGGTGGTATTGTGTTCCCCAAAATATTGTGCTCCCTAATAAACTTATCTGTGGTCAGAGACAGAACAGCCACTAGATACAAAGGCTAGAAAATGGTGGCACTCACACCTTTAATCCTAGCATTCCAGAGGTAGAAATCCCTCTGGATCTCTGTGAGTTTAAGGCCACATTGGACACATGCCTTTAATCCCAGAAAGCGAGCCTTTAATCCCAGGGAATGGTAGAAGGAAGCAGAAAGGTATATAAGGCGTGAGGACTAGAAACTAGAAGCATTTGACTGGTTAAGCATTTGGCTGGTTAAGCTTTCAGGCTTCTAGCAGCAGTTCAGCTGAGACCCATTCTGGATGAGGATCCAGTCTGAGGAAACAAGATCAGCCGAGGATCCAGCGAGGTGAGGTAGCTGTGGCTTGTTCTGGTTCTCTGATCTTCCAGTGTACACCCCAATACTTGGCTCTGGGTTTCATTTTATTAATAAGACTTTCTAAGATTCCTGCTACACCAAAGTGTACACTAAACCTAAATTTAAGAGGTAAAAATCACAAAATTCTCCATGATTAAGTGTAAAGGGAAATCTTTATGTTATTTGGTCCAGAAAATGATTTCTTAGCTACAACACAAATGACATGATCCATAATTGAAAGAAATAGTAAGTTATATTTCATCAACATGAACAACATTTGAACATCATTAATAAAATTAAAAAACAAGTATGGCATGGAGGACAGTATTTATAAATCATATATCTACTAAAACATTTTAATCTAAACTATATGAACTATTGTAATAATATTAAGAATACAAATAATAAAAATTTGGACACAAAATTTAAACAGATTTTCACTAAAGAAAATAACTGGCTAATACACATAAAAATGATACTCAATATGGTTAATCATTATGGAAATGAAAATTAGCATCATGATACAATACCAATAAATACTTTTTGAAATGTATTAAAAAGGCAGACTGTACAAATCATGCGTAAAGATATGGAAAATTAAGTCTCTCATGCATTGCTGATGAAAACACAAAATGATGCACCTGCTTTGCAAATGGTCTTGCCGTTTCGGCTAAGTTAAGCTCATGTGACTGAACTACTTTATTAATAGGAAGATCCTGAGGAGAAATAAAAGCATATGTCTAAAGATTTATACAGCATTTATGACAATAAATAAAATACCTAAATGGCAACATCCAAAGTGTCTTTATACACGTGAATGAACTTAGTGAATGTAGCTTATCTGTACATTGGAATGCTTTCTGCAGTTTAAACAGTGACCTATTGATATGTCATGTAATGTGATTATCCTTAACATTATGTTAAAACAAGGTTCATATGTATGATTCTATTCTCATGAAATGCTTAGTCAAAAAGGAAATCTTTGCAAATAGTAGCTGAGCAGTGGTTAACATAAAACCAACAAAGCAAAACAGAACCCTTCCTCTAGATAAAGAGCTACAGCAAACAAGGAATGCCCAAAGTAGGAGGAATAACCAAGAAAAAGAGATTCCTGGAGAGATGGTTCTGTGGTTCAGAGCACTTGTTTCTCTTGCAGTGGACCCAAGTTTGATTCCCAACACCCTGATCGTGGCTCACAACCATTCATAACTCCTAACTTTTTCTGGCACCAGGCAAACATGTGATGCGTATACATACATATAGGTAAAACATTTAGATATATGAAAAATTAAAGAAAAAACAGAAAAAGTCATCATGAATTTGAGAGGAAGAAAGGAAGGAGGGGCATGGAAGAGGGAAAGGGGAAGGAGG
The DNA here is from genome assembly GCF_049852395.1 of Peromyscus maniculatus bairdii. Taxonomy (NCBI): domain Eukaryota; kingdom Metazoa; phylum Chordata; class Mammalia; order Rodentia; family Cricetidae; genus Peromyscus; species Peromyscus maniculatus. The sequence goes on along the minus strand of NC_134875.1, from coordinate 25,619,884 downwards.
AAATTATGTAATTACATTTTAATTTAAACAATAATAATTAAATATGCCTTAATGTATTTTAGAGTTTTTATTGAGAAATGTTAATTATACATAATAACAGGTTTGGCTTGGCATTTTATACATATATAATTTATTGTAATCATATTTATTTCCTACTCCCCTCTTGTCTGCCTCACTGGTTCTTTCCTTTTTCCCAACTACTCCTCCTTCTACTTTTGTGTCTTTTATTGCATACAATTGAATTATCAAAAATCTTTCTTTAGAGAAATTCCATGCCCTGATGGTTTCATTGTAAACCATACGAAAACCTTAAAGAATGGTCTTTATTCACTTCCCCATAATAGAAGGCGTATATTTAACTAGCTTTATGAGGCTGGCACATCACTAATGCCAAGACTAATTATAATCAGAGAGGGGAACTCTTTTTAGTTAATAAGACCTAATGAATCCATTGCTAGCATCTTGTTCATTGGTAAAATAATCACACACGTTGCCATTAATACTGAGAATAAGGCAAAGATGTGCTCTCATTCAGAAATACTTTGCAACATTCTCATGGAGGAGCTAGAGCTTGGAGTAAGGCATGATAAAATATGTAAGGCATAAAAATTGGAAGACAAGATATAGAAATGTTTTGATTTGCAAATTATATAATTATTTATAAAGACAATTTGAAGAAGTTTCTAAAATATCTCCAAGAGCTAATAGGAAAACTTAACCCTCTAAGAGAACAAAAGATAACAGTACAAAACACTTGTGGTGATATATTGTTTCCCCCAATATATTGTGCATCCTAATAAACTTATCTGGGGTCAGAGGACAGAACAGCAACTAGATAGACAAAGAGGCCAGAAAATGGTGGCACACACAACTTTAATCCTAGCATTCTGGAGGCAGAGATTCATCCAGATTTCTGTGAGTTCAAAGTCACACTGGAAACAGCCAAGCATGGTGACACACTCCTTTAATCCCAGGAAGTGATAGCAAGAAGCAGAAAGGTATATAAGGCATGAGGACCAGGAACTAGAGCCTACTTAAGCTTTTAGGCTTTTGAGCAGCATTTCAGCTGAGAGCCATTCGGATGCGGACACAGAGGCTTCCAGTCTGAGGAAACAGGATCAGCTGAGGAATTGGCGAGGTAAGGTTAGCTGTGGCTAGTTCTGTTTCTCTGATCTTCCACCATTCACCCCAATACCTGGCTCCGGGTTTGTTTTTTATTAATAAGACCCTTTAAGATTTGCGTTACAAACACTGTTTTATTAAAATTCTGAGATGAGAGCATATTGGTACAAAAGTGCAATACTTATAAGAAAAACACACCTTGGGAAACTTTGCTAAGGACTCACAGCTTTTAAAACCACAAAACAGTTCCCCAAACAGTTCCATTTCCATGTGACTCCTTTCTGGCAATTATATTTACTTTCATCCTCATACGTAATTTAAATTTGATTTATTTATTTGGGTAGGCAGAGGTACATTTGTGCCATGATGTGCATGTAGAGTTTAGAGGACAACTTGCAGGAGTCTGCTCTCTCCTTTCCCATTGTGGGTCTCAGGGATCAAAACCAGGGCATCAGGCTTGGTGAAAACATGTTTACCTATTGAGTCATCTCACTAGCCTCTCCTCTCATTCTTTCTGTTTTTCCTTTTATTGAGAATAGCTTTTATTCTAACACAATATATCTAACCTAAGTATGGTACCCCTCCCTCTGCTCCTTCCAGTTCCTCCACAACTCCCCTTCCATCCAGAGCCACCATTTCTATCTCTCCTTAGAAAACAAACAGGCTTCTAAGGGATAATAGTAAAAAAAAAAAATGCAATAAGATAAAAGAGTACATTGGAATTTGACAAAGCAAACAAATGGAAAAAAGACCAAGAAAATGCACAAGAAACAGATATAAATGTAAAAACAAACTTGTTCACACAGTTAGGAATCCTATAAAAACAAAACACTAACCTAGAAGACATAATATATAGACAAAAGATCTGTAGGGTTAAAGGAATATAAATATAAAGGTATATACATACATATATATATATATATATATATATATATATATATATATGTGTGTGTGTGTGTGTGTGTGTGTGTGTTTTAAAGAAAAATAAAAATAAAATTTAAAAAGAAGATAAAATTATATATATTAAAAAAAAGCCCTGACATGACATGAAACAGGGAACCTCTAGTGACGTCATTGAGTTTGTTTTCTGTTGACTGTATAGTGTTGGGAATGCAGCCCACACTTAAGAGTAGTTGTTTCCCCAGTGAGACTCCTTTGAGGAAACTAAATTTTCATTTGAAGTACCTATCAATTGGAGCTATCTGGGTTAGGGATAGGCGTGTGTGTCCACTTCTCCATTTAGCCGTAGGACCCCATCTGGTGAAAACTGCCTCAGTCTCTGTGAGTTCATATGACCTTTGATCATGTTGATTTAGAGAGCCCAACAAGATTATTTTGGTGTCCTCCATCTCTTCTGGCTCTTACCCTCTTTCTACCTCTTTTTCCTCAGGGTTCGCTGAGCCCTGATGGGAGAGATTTGATGGAAACATCCAATTTATGGCAGAGTGTTATAAGGTCTCACTCTGCATAAGGTCCAGCTGTGGGTCTCTGTATTTGATCCTATCTGCTGCAAGAGGAAGTGTCTCCGATGATGGGTGAAAAAAGGTATGGATCTATGAGTATAGAAGAATGGTATTAGGAGTCATTTTATTGCCACTTTAAAAAAAAACAGTATTGCTGTGGGATGGTCTGTATGTCAAATTGCTCTGATTGGTCAATAAATCAAACACTGATTGGCCAGTGGCCAGGCAGGAAGTAGGTGGGACAAGGAGAGAAGAGAATTCTGGGAAGCAGAAGGCTGAGTCAGAGAGACACTGCCAGCTGCCGCCATGACCAGCAGCATGTGAAGACACCGGTAAGCCACCAGCCACGTGGCAAGGTATAGATTTATATAAATGGATTAATTTAAGCTATAAGAACAGTTAGCAAGAAGCCTGCCACGGCCATACAGTTTGTAAGCAATATAAGTCTCTGTGTTTACTTGGTTGGGTCTGAGTGGCTGTGGGACTGGCAGGTGACAAAGATTTGTCCTGACTGTGGGCAAGGCAGGAAAACTCTAGCTACAAATGGCGCCCAACGAAAGGGCAAGAGTTTCCACCTAAAACCTGAGAAATGATTCTAAAACGGATCTAAAAACGGCTTCCTAATTGTCTCTCTCAAATGAGCAGCAGCTGCCGGTTTGAGTTACTGGCGGGTTCCTGGCATGTGTGCTTGACCTGCAGTAGGGCAGGAATGAGGCCTCTGCAAGTGGCACATTAAGCTGCATGGTGGATTTAGCCTTTGCTAGTACAAAAGAAAAAGAGGTTTCTGGGCTACATGCTGCTTTGATAAGAAGCATTGACCCACTATTTCTGAGAATTGATGACTCCCAAAGCTGGCGGAAAACGTACCACCGCCATGTTGGGAAGCTGAAGTGGGCGGAGCTAGAAGCTACAGCACCTTTTCAGTCTTAGAAGGCTGCAGTTTAAAGCAATAGGCTCAAGGTAATATAAAATATAAGCCACATAAAGATGGCTACCACACAAAGAATCTGGATTATGTTCTCTTTGATATTTGTAACTGAAGAAAAACATTTGATTGCAAAAGCTGTTGAGTTATGCCAAAATGTATATTTTAAAGGTACCTTGACTTCGAAATTTGGCTATAAGGATATGTTGCTTTGGAAAAGAGACTCTGCTTTTGTTTATACAGAAAGCCAGAGGCTATGGATTTGTTCCAGATTAAGAAACATCAGGTTTGACCAGCCAAGACCACCTGAAAGGTCTCTGATGACACCATGGCCCAGATGATCCAACATCCAGAATCGTTTCAAGGCAACTGGCTCAGACGATACAGCCTCATGGACTACTCCTAAAATTTTCTTTGTGTCTCCATAGATACAGCGCCCCCCTCCAGCAGGAAGTAGTAAGAGAAGCTACGCCCAAATTCCCAAATTTACCAAGCTGGATTTGGAGATGTGTAAAAGTTAAAACCTTCCTTTTTAAAAAAAGAAAGGGGGAAGTGCTGTGGGGTGGTCTGTATGTCAAATTGATCTGATTGGTCAATAAATCAAACACTGATTGGCCAGTGGCCAGGCAGGAAGTAGGTGGGACAAGGAGAGAGGAGAATTCTGGGAAGCAGAAGGCTAAGGCAGAGAGACACTGCCAGCTGCCGCCATGACCAGCAGCATGTGAAGATACCGGTAAGCCACCAGCCACGTGGCAAGTTATAGATTTATATAAATGGATTAATTTAAGGTATAAGAACAGTTAGCAAGAAGCCTGCCATGGCCATACAGTTTGTAAGCAATATAAGTCTCTGTGTTTACTTGGTTGGGTCTGAGTGGCTGTGGGACTGGTGGGTGACAAAGATTTGTCCTGACTGTGGGCAAGGCAGGAAAACTCTAGCTACACAGTATATTTGGTTTTGGTCTAGGTTCCTAGGCTATGTAGTCTCAGGCTTTTGATTACCCAAGCAAGCTTGGGTATGGGTTCCAACATATTAAGTGGGACTCAAGTCAAATCAGACATTGTTTGGTTATGCCCCAAAGTTTTGTGCCACCATTGCACTAGAATGAATATCTTGCAGTCGGGACATCAGTATATAGATCAAAGGGTTTGTGCCTGGGTTGGTGTTTATGTTTCCCCTTTGGTAGCTTTCAGAGTACCTTCATGTACCAAAGACACAGAACATAGGGATGAAGGCTCTATGTAGACACCAGCTCGCACATCTCCATGTTCAATGAGTTGTGTAGGTGCTGTCTTCAGCAATGAGGCCTTGCCATCAGTTCATGGAGAACAACCCATAGTCTTGGCAACAGCCTGGGTTGTTTAGGGTTTTCCATGGAACCCTTTTGGCCAACAACTCAATTAGATGTAACCCAATCTCAATACTGGAAGTTACATTTGGTGACAAGAGATGTCCAGTTGGGGCTCTCTCTCCCCCATTATATGGCAATTTCATTTAGGTCACCTTCATATATGCATAACTTTTACAAAGCTTCTACTGTATTAGGTTTTCATACTTCCCCTTAAATGTCCCTTTGTTCTAGCTGTCTCTCTTTTATTCTACCCCCACATCTCCCTCCCCATTCCACTCCACCCTTGATCTTCCCATTCGACTCCACCTTCTTCATGCATCCAGAATTATTTATTTCCATTTCCTAGGGAGATCTACCTGCCCCCATGCAATCCCTTACTCTATGCCAAACCTCTGTGGTCCTGCAGATTGTGTAGTAGCTTGGTTATCATTGATTTATAACAGCTACTATCCACATATAAGTGAATACCATATTTGTCTTTCTGAATCTGGAATACCTCATACAGGATGATTTTTTTCTAGTTCCATCCATTTACATGCAAATTTCATGATTTCATTTTTTAAGTAGCTGAATAATATTCCATTGTATAAATGTACCACCTTTTTTAAAAATCCATTAGTCTTTTAAGAGATATGTAGGTTGTATCCAATTTCTGGCTATTACAAATACAAGAACAATGAATATGGTTGAACAAGTGTTTGTGTGGTAGGATGATGCATTCTTTGGGTATACACACAAGAGTGGTATAGTGGAGTCTTGAGGTAGATTGGTTCCCAATTATCAGAGGAACCGCCATATTGGTTTCTATAATGGCTGTACAAGTTTGCACTCCTACCAGCAATGGAAGAATGTTCACCCTTTGCTCCATATCCTTGTCAACAAGGATCTTAACCATTCTGACAGATGTAATATGAAATTGCAGTTTTGATTTGTATTTCCCTGATGACTAAGGATATTGAATTGTTAAGTGTTTCTCAGCCATTTGAGTTTTCTCTTTTGAAAATTCTGTTTAGATTGGTGTCTCATTTTTTAATTGAGTTATTTCTTTTCTTTGTATCTAGTTTTTTGAGTTCTTTATATATTTTGGATATTAGCCTTCTATCAGATATGGAGTTGGTAAAAATGTTTTCCCATTATGTATCCTTCTGCCTTTTTCTGAATGATGGTGTCCTTTGCCACACAGAAACTTCTCAGTTTCATGAGGTCCTGTGGCAACTGTATTCTGTTCAGAAAGTCCTCTACTGTGCCAGTGAGTTCAAGGTTATTTCCCATTTTCATTTCTATCAGATTCAGTGTATCTGGTTTTTGTTGAGGCCTTTGATACATTTGTAGTTGTTTTTTGTGGGGGAGGTGATAAGTATCTATTTGGATTCCTCTATAGGTATCATCCACTTTGACCAGCACCATTTGTTGAAAATGCTGTCTTTTTTTCCAGAGTGTATTTCTGGCTTCTTTATCAAAAATCAGGTCTCTATGTATGTGTAGATTTATGTATGGGTTTTCAGTTCAATTCCATTTATCAATGTATCTGTTTTGATGCTTAAGCCAATACCATATGGTGTTTTTTATTACTGTAGCTCTGTAGTACAACTTGAAATTGGGAATGTTGAGACCCCCAGCGGTTCTTTTATTGTTCAGGATTATTTTAGCAATTCTGGGTTCTTCTTTTTCCATATGAAGCTGTGAATTGTCCTTTCAAGATCTATGAATATTTGTGTTGGAATTTTGATGGGATTTACATTGAATCTGTACATTGCTTTTGGTAGTTTGGCCATACCAGTCCTTGAGAATGGGAGATCTTTTTATCTTCTGATTTCTTCAATTTCTTTTTTCAAAGACTTGAAATTTTTATCATAGAAGTTTTTCACTTGCTTGGTAAAAGTTACCCTGTGATATTTTATATTTTTGAGGTGTTATTTCCCTGATTTCTTTCTCAGTTCATTTGTCATTTGTATATAGGAGGGCTACCCATTTTGTGAGTTAATTTTGTATCCAGCTACTTTACTGAAAGTGTTTATCAGCTGTAGGAGTTTTCTGGTTGAATTTTTAGAGTCACTTACATATACTACCATAAAATTTTAAAATAATATCTTTACTTCTTCCTTTCCAATTTGTACCCTTGATCTCATTTAGTTGTCTTTTTTCTCTAGATAAGACTTCAAGTACTATACTGAATAGGTATGTCAATATACTTGTCTTGTTCCTGAGTTTAGTGAAATTTCTTTGAGTTTCTCTGCATTTAAGTTGATGTTGGCTATGAGCTTGCTGTAAACTACCTTTAGTATGAAGAGGAATGGTTCTTGTACCCATAATTTCTCCAGGAATTTTATAATGAAGGTATGTTGGATTTTGTCAAAGACCTTTTCTTTATGTAATGAGATGATTATGTGGATTTTGTCTTACAATGTGTTTGCATCATGGATTACATTTATCAGTTTATATATGTTAACCCATTCCTGCATCACTGGGATAAAGCCAACTTGCTCATGATAGATGATCATTTTGATGTATTCTTGGATTTGATTTGCAAATATTTTTGTGAGTATCTTAGCATCTATATTCATAAAGGAAATTGGTCTGTAATTTTCTTTCTTTGTTGGGTCCTTGTGCAGTTTGGGTATCAGGGTAACTGTGGCCTCATGCAATGAATTGGGCAGTGTTCCTTCTGTTTCTATTTGAAGAGTATTGGCATTAGCTCTTCTTTGAAAGTCTGGTAGAATTCTGCCCTAAAGCCATATGGCCCTGGGCTTGCTTTGGTAGGGAAACTTGTAATGACTGCTTCTCTTTCATTAGGAGTTACAGGTCATTTTAAATTACTTCTCTGATCTCAATTTAACTTTGGTAAGTAGAACATATAGAGGAAATAATGTTTCTTTTAGATATTCAAATTTGGTGGAGTACAGATTTATAAATTATGTCCTTATGTTTCTCTGGATTTCCTCAGTATCTGTCATTATGTACCCCCCTTATCCTCTAATTTTGTTAACTTAAATCTTCTCTCTGCCTTTTCATTAATTTGGATACAGCTTTTCTTTTTTTTGATATTTCATACTATTTATTGTTTTAGGCTTATTTGTAATAACAGAATAATACATAATAACACTAAGAAAAGACCTAATTGTACCAACGTTTTCTATATCCATTCTTCTGTTGAGAGACATCTAGGTTGATTCCAGAATCTGGGTATTACGAATAAAGCTGCTATGAATATAGTTTAGCAAAAGTCCTTGTGGTATGATTGAGCATCCTTTGGTTATATACCCAAGAGTGGTATAGCTGGGTCTTGAGGGAGACTGATTCCCAATTTTCTGATTTCCAAATTGGCTGTACCAGTTTATACTCCCATCAGCAGTGGAGGAGTGTTTCCCTAGCACCACATCCTCTCTAGCCTCAGCTGTCACTTGTGTTTTTGATCTTAGCCATTCTGACAGGTATAAGATGGAATCTTAGAGTTGTTTCGATTTGCATTTTCCTGATGGCTAAGGATGTTGAACATTTCTTTAAGTGTTTCTTGGCCATTTGAGATTCCTCTGCTGAGAATTCTCTATTTAGATCTGTACTCAATTTTCTAATTTGATTATTTGCTGTGTTGATGTCTAGTTTCTTGAGTTCTTTATATATTTTGGAAATTAGCCTTCTGTCAGACGCGAGGATGCTGAAGATCTTTTCCCATTCTGTAGGGCTGCTGGATACAGGTTTTTCAAGCTTATTGATTTTCTTGAAGAACCAACTCTTTGTTACATTGAGTATTTGTATTTTTTGTTTATAGTTTATTGATTTCAGCCTGAGTTTGGTTATTTCTTGCCATCTGTTCCTTTTGTATATGATGTCTTCTTTTTTTGCTAGAGCTCTCAGATGTGCTGTCAAGTTACTAGTATGGAATCTCTCCATGGTTTTTTTTTTTAATGTAGGCACTTAATGCTATGAACTTGCTTCTTAGAACTGCCTTTATTGTGTACCATAAACCTGAGTATGTTGAATATTCATTTTCATTCAATTCTAGAACATCTTAAATTTCTTTCTTTTTTTTTTTTTTTCTATCTTGACCCAGTGGTAATTCAGTAAAGAGCTGTTCAGTTTCCATGATTTTTTTTCAGGCTTTCTGCTCTTTCTGTTGTTGTTGATACCTAGCTTTAATCCATGGTGGTCTGATAGGATGCAGGGGATTATTTCAGTTTTCTTATATCTGTTGAGGCTTGCTTTGTGACAGAGTATGTGGTCAGTTTGGGGGAAAGTTCCATGAGGTGCTGAGAAGAAAGTATATTTTTTTGTGTTTGGGTGAAATGTTCTGTAAATATGTTAGGTCCATTAGGTTTACAACATTAGTGAGGTCCAGGATTTCTCTGTTTAGTTTTTGTCTAGATGATCTGTCTTTTGGTGAGAGTGGGGTATTGAAGTCTCCCACTATCAGTGTGTGAGGTCAATATATGATTTAAGCTATAGTAGTGTTTGTTTTATGAACATGGGTGCCTTTGTGTTTTGATTATTATGTGCCAAGGGGAATTTGTTTTCTTATCCAATGTATTTGGTTCTCTGCATACTTCTTGTACCTATATAGGCATCTCCTTTAGGTTAGGAAATTTTTCTTCTATGATTTTCTTGAAAATGTTTTCTGGGCCTTTGAGCTAGAATTCTTCTTCTTCCTCTGTACCTATTAATCTTTTAAAAATTATTCTCTCATACATTTTAATCCACCCACAGTTTCCCTTCCATCCTATATATACTTATTATTCTTAAGTTTGGAATTTTCAAGGTGTCCCAGATTTTCTGGATGTTTTATGTCAGGACTTTTTTAGATTTAACATTTTCTTCTACCAAGGTATCCATTTCTTTTATTGGGTCTTTGATGCCTAAGATTCTCTCTCCCATATTTTGTATTCCATTTGTAAAGGTTATCTCTGAGGTTCCTGTTTGAGTTCCTAAATTTCTCATTTCAACCATTTGGGGTTTGGACCTTGAACTTTCTTATTCATTTCCTTCCACTGTGTGTGTTTTCAAAGATTCATTTCCTCTTTAAGGACCTCTAGCATATTTATAAAGGCTATTTTAATATCTTTGTCTTGTGCTTCAGTTATGTTGCAATATTCAAGGCCTACTGGGCAATACTGGAGACATATTGTCCTGACTGTTATTGAGTATACAAGTGTCTATTCATCTAGGTTTGTGAAGATTGTAATTCTAGGTGATGATATCTGTTTTTGTATATGTTGGGTCAGTGCTTTGTTCCTTAGTTCTGTTGCATCTTTCTGGTTCACCAGTGTGTGTGATAGCTCTCTTTTGCTTGGTGGGGAGTTTTTCTGGAATCCTGCTAGGTGTGGCCACTGGGGGTTCCAGGTAAAATGTCTAGATATTGGTGTCTGTGACTTAGGAGTGGGGATGGCTGGGAAGGGGGTGCTGAGGAATTCACAAGAGGTAGGAAAGCAGGATATGCAGCCAGAATCTGCTTAATCCCCTGACAATGGGGCAGAGAGTAAGGAGAGGCCACAATAGATGGTCTGCTACAGAGCTGGTTATGAGACTAGGGCATTGGATATGGAGGAGAGGAGGGAGAGTGAGGATCTGAAGCTCACCTACCAGATTTGCTGTCCCACTTGGTTCTATGGCAGGCTTGGCTGTTTGGAGCAGAATATCTGCATCCACTGGAGGAGGGGTCAGAGAGTAAGGGAAGCACAGGAGTTGATCTGCTATAGAGCTGGGTAGGAGATGGGGGATTGAATTTGGAGGAAGGAAGAGAGAGATGAAAATCTGCAGTTAGGCTAATTGTTTCTCTGGCTAGAGTGGCCTGAAGATGCCCAGGGACGCTTCTCTTGTTTTTAACACCTGCCAAACACAGACTATTCTTTATTATTATAATTTTGTCACTTTTATTTTTTTAATATTTTATTTAATAATTAATTTAATTTTGCATGTCGGCCACAGATTCCCCTGTCCTTCCTCCTACCCCCCAGCCTTCCCCCCCCATCTACTCCCCATTCCCACCTCTTCCAGGGCAAGGCCTCCCCTGGGGAGTCAGCCCAGCCTGGTAGATTCAGTTGAGACAGGTCCAGTCCCCTCCTCCCTGCACCTAGGCTGAGCAAAGTGTCTCAGCATAGGCCCTAGGTTCCAAAAAGCCAGCTCATGCACCAAGGACAGGTCCCAGTTCCACAGTCTGGGGGCCTCCTAAACAGTTTAAGCTCATCAACTGTCTCACTTATCCAGAGGGCCTGATCCACTTCCACAAGGGCTCCTCAGCTATTGGTTCATAGTTCATGTGTTTCCACTAGTTTGGCTATTTGTCCCTGTGCCTTTTCTAATCATGGTCTCAATATCTCTTGCTCATATAACCCCTTGTCTCTTGGACTCCTGGAGCTCCACCTGGGGCTTGGCCATGGATCTCTGCATTTGCTTCCATCAGTTATTCGATGAGAGTTCTATCATGACAGTTAGGGTGTTCTGCCATCCTATCACCAGAGTAGGTCAGCTCAGGCACTCTCTCAACCATTGCCAGTAGTCTATAGTGGAGGTATCTTTGTGGATTTCTGGGTCAGGAACAGAGTGGGAGAACAAGGAAAGAGATACCATGATAAATGACGACCCCATGGGAATAGGAATTCTGTCACTTTTAATAGTATTATATAGATGGAAGCAAAAGACATACTACTTTCATGACTGACTTATTTCACTATGGTTAAACTTATGGATATTTATCCAAGTCATTATATACATCTAGAATTTCTTTGTCTTTTTATCGTTGGGTAGTTTTCCATATGGTACCTATTAAAGAACATCTGGGCTGCTTCTATTCTTTGCTTTGTTATAAATAGAGCTGTTATATTGATGTTTAGCTTTTTGCATGAGCATAACTTCTTTCTCTGAGATAAATGCCCCCGAATACTGTGGCTAGTTATATGGTAGTTGCATGTTTAGTTCTATAAGAAACTGCTTGTTTGACAGAGTTGTTAAGCCTATTTGAATTCTCTTTTCCACTTTATGAAAGTCCAGATTTTTTTTTTTTGCATTCTCAAAAGCAGCTGGAATTATCACTACTTTCTATTCTAACTATTCTGTTAGATGTATATCTACAGTGGTTTTAATTTATATCTCCACTGGCTAATGACATTTAAAACACTCTCAAGTATTTATTTGTGACTTATCTTCTTTGATTAAATAATCAGTCCATGGCCTTTGCACATTTTAGAATTATACGGATTTGTTTTACTAGTTGAAAATATTGTAGATACCAATACTTCCTTGAAATGATATGTAATTTGAAAATGGCTTTTATTTATCTTTAGCTTGTTTTCCTTCCCTTTAACAATGAAGTTTATAGATCAATTTCTTAAAATTTGGTGTTAGGCAGTTTATCAGTATGTATCTTTTTTTTTTGGACAATTTACAAAGTCATATTTTATTGTTCCCTTATTCATAAAAGCACTTAAATCATGTCGATCAAACATGTATAACTAATCCAGGTGGTGGTGGAGCATGCCTTTAATCCCAGCACTTGGGAGGCAGAGCCAGGTGGATCTCTGGGAGTTCGAGGCCAGCCTGGTCTACAAAGCAAAGTCCAGAACAGCCAGGACTGTTACACAGAGAAACCCTGTCTCGAAAAATGAAAAACCAAAACAAACAAACAAAAACATGTATAATTAAATCAAAAAATACCAACAGAATTATGACTAAGAATCAGAAATCCACACATTTAGCAGTGAGTTAGAGAAAGATCACAGGACACTATCATATTTCTTTGCAATTGTGGCTTCTGGACAGCACTGGAATCAACAGGTTTTTAAACTTCTTAGGTTTATGAGATTTGGGGACTCACTTCATTTCATGGGTTTGAAAACATTAACATTGCAAAAGTTCAAGTATTCCTTCATTTACAGAGTCTGGGTCTGTGGCGGAGCCTATTGAAGACTTTCCCACACTGCTGAAATTCAAGGTAGAACTTTCCTATACTATTAACAATGATAGGTTTTCTTCCCACTGTGTCTTCCTGCCCATGTGTGCTAACAAGGATGGGCAAAAAGCTTTCCCAAATTAGTATTCATCTCAAGTCCTCAGCACTGAAATGCTTCCCAACAGGATGTGAACTCATAGGGTTTGACACACCGAACAAACTGTGGCACATACTTCTGACTGAAACCATTGCAGACTTTCCCACACACACTGCACCCATAGACTCATTTTTACCCCATGTGCTGGAACGTGTGGAGTTCTTCTACTCACACTCAACTTCTTCTAACTCAAACTTAAAACTATCCATCACCAATTGACTGTGTATATGCATGTGTCTCCTAAGACTTTTGGAATACGAGAACCCCTTACCACATTCCTGACATTTGTAGGGCTGTCCGTTGTGTGTTCTCATGTGATTCTGGATGTAACTGGAACAACTGAAGGTTTTCCCACACTCCTTACATTCATACGGCTTCTCTCCAGTGTGAGTGGTCAAATGGGTTCATAAGGAAGAACTATATTTAAAGGTTTTCCTACACTGCATACATTCATAAAGCTTCTCCTTGGCGTGGCTTTTTTTCATGGTTTCGAAGGGAATAGACACAAGGATAAACTTTCCCACACACCTCGCATTTTAAGGCCAGGCTCCACTGTGTGTCCCTAAATGTCTTCCTGCACAGTGGCCAGAAGTAAAGGTCTTCCCACACTCTTTACATTCATAGGGTTTCTCTCCAGTGTGAATTCTCTCATGTGCTTGAACATGGCTGGAATGTCTGAAGGTTTTCCCACACTGCTTGCATTCATAAGGTTTCTCCCCAGTGTGAATCCTCTTGTGTAATTTAAAGAAATAGTAACTCTTGAAGGTTTTCCGGCAGTGTTTACATTCATAAAGTTTTTCTGTTGTATAAAGCCTTCTATGCATGTTGAGGGAACTGACAGTCCAGAACATCCTCCCACATTCCTTACATTCAGGTATCTCTCCAGAGTGAATTATCTTATGTCCCCGAAGGGCATCAGCATTAGGAAAGGTTTCTCCACACACCTTGCATTTGTGCCTGTCTGCATTGTGAGTTAGCACATGCCTATTGGCACAGTGGCGATAACGAAAGGCTTTCTCACAATGCAGACATTTATAAGGTTTCTCTCCATTGTGGATCTTTTTATGTTTTTTAAGGGAGCTTGAGCACATAAAGGCTTTACCACATGTTTCACATTCACAGTATTTCTTTATATATTTCTGATAGTCACATGGTCTCTGTTTAGAGTTAAACATAACATACCTCTTCAGGGACGACTGACTGATGTTGTGGCAGTCAGGAAGTTCAGGAGTCTTGTTTGTGATATTGACTGGATTTTGGGTTATGGCTTCTCTATACTGGCCATTGTCTGCAAGTTCATGGTCTCTCTTTACCATTTGTATTCTCATATTTCTCTTTAGACTTCTGTAGTAAGCTTCCAAATTCCACTGTTCCCATTTTGTTCCTACAGAAGTCAGATTCCTGTAGGTTTCCTGCATCACATCTCCATAGAGATTCTTCTGGAAAACATCCAGCAAGGCCCATTCTTCCTGGGTGAAGTTCACAGCCACATCGTCAAAGGTCACCGGGTCCTGAAACATCCCATGTTATTACACAATAAAGAGACTGGCAGAGGCTGGTGCTTACTCTTTGCTGATACCAGGCTGAGAGGATAATGCTTCCATCAGTTCTATGGCTTGGTAATCAGACCTGCCGCCTCCTCTTCCTCCCTCACTGCAACATGGTGCACTCCCACTCTCCCTGCGCTCCTCCTTGAGTATGTATCTTATGTACATTGTTTTTCTGTCAATTCTTTGAGCAATTTGATTAGCTCTTTATCCTGAATATTTTAACTATTTCACGATTATGTCTATGATCTGCTCTGAGTTAATTTCAGAACAATGTGTAATATTTTGGTTAAGGTTCATTTTCATGGGTACAGATGCCTAATTGCACAAACATAATTTGCTTTAATATCTGTCTTTCATCCATTGATTTCCTTTTGGCGAGGGGAAAAGGGTATATTTTGGCTTACATTTCTAGAAGGATATAGTGTATCATATTGAGAATGACATGGCAACCATTTATGGAAGGCAGAGTGGTAAGAGTAAGTGGCTGGATGTTCACATTGTATCCATGCCAAGAAAGCACACAGTGATGAATACTTGTGCTCAGCTTACTTTGTCCTTTTTACATAGTTCAGAATCTTAGCCCAGGGAATCGTGCTACCCACAGTAGATAGATGGGTTTTCTTACTCCATAAAGACATGCCCAGAGGAGATATTTGTCTAGTCAACATTGTTGAATCTATTATCTCACCATTTAGTTAAAAACACTTTCTCAAATATGGTACTCATGTATAAAATGTTCAAATGAATTGAAAACCTAAATTTAAAAGTAAATACAATAAAATAAACTCTAAGACAGCTATTCTAAAAATATAAGGTAGATAATGAGGAAGACATCCAAGGTTGATTTCTAGTCTCCATATGCACACATATACACTCAAAAAAAAATAAATTATAAAGAAAAAACAAGAAATGAAAGTAGAAGTGAGACTATTTGGGAAGAGAAAACGGACCAAAAGATGGGGAATGGGTACAAAACAGGGAGATAAGTTAATACAATTAAAGTACAGTATATCCGTATGCAAAACTGTCACAGTAACACCCATTATTTTTATTAATACATGCAAATTAAAAGGAAAAGTGGTTCACCTATGTGCATGTGACTGATGCTGCATTCTCTATTTTGTTTTATCAATGCTGTAGAACAATAAGATTATTCTATCACAATAGGCCACATTTTAATCTATCACATACATACTTTGGAAAGTGAGTTTCAAAAGTAATGCTAATTATAACAGCCTGAAATAGTTAAACAGGAATAAATTTAACAAAAATAGACAAGGCCAATATATACATTCTTGTGAAAAATATCTAAGAAAAAATGAGAAATAAATGAGATGAATGCACCATATTTGTAGTTTAGGAGGGAGAAGAAGAAATTATTTTTCCAACTTTACTTATGGTTCCTAATTTATTTTGCAGCCAAAGTCAAATATCAGCAGACTTTTAATAAAAATTCACAAACTAATTCTAAAAAATATATAAAACATTCAAAAACCAGGAGAAATCAAAACAATATTTAAAAAGAACATTACTGAAAGAAGTACTTCAGTTTATATAAAAAATTAATATTAAGGTCAAGACTGTGATAGTCCCCAAGTAATGACAGATATATTATTGGAAATAGAAATTTGGAAATAAACCTGAATTTAGACAGTTATTCAATTTTTGACAAGGTACTAAAGCAATTCTACAAGGAAAGGAAAATATTTTGATTTTGTTTTGCTTGCTTTTTGATCTCCTTTTACTGACAGTTCTAGAATAATTGCATATCCATGAAGATAAATAAGAATCTTAACCTTTTTTTGAC
The DNA here is from genome assembly GCF_049852395.1 of Peromyscus maniculatus bairdii. Taxonomy (NCBI): domain Eukaryota; kingdom Metazoa; phylum Chordata; class Mammalia; order Rodentia; family Cricetidae; genus Peromyscus; species Peromyscus maniculatus. Next base: position 25,603,630 of record NC_134875.1, on the reverse strand, counting down.
AGTAAATATGAAAAGTCTACGTATAAAAAATAATTCTCCAATCTTTTATCATAAGGTATACAAACTTAATTCATGATGGGTCATAGACATAAGCATAAAGGTTAAACTATGCAGTTTAAAGAAAAACATGGGTGAATATCTTTTGTAAACCTGTAGATGAGGGGTTTGTGTGCAAGGCACTGAAAACAGTAGCAATATAAAACTGATAAGATAAATTCCATCAAATGTTAAATCTCTTGCTCACTTCAGACATCACTCAAAAAGTCTTACAGTAAGAGAAAATATTTGTAAAATTAATATCTGACAAGATTACTACTCAGAATATCAAAGAAACTCATACAACTGTAATAATAAAACTCTAAAACAGTTTGAATGCCTGGAAGGTGCACAGCCAGATCAGAAAGCAGTTTTCTTGCTTCCCATAAAATTGAACATAGAATTGTCATGTGACTAAACTTTCTCACTCTTACGTACATACTTAAGTGAGTCAAAAACTTATATGAACAGAAAAACTCTACATTAAGGGTTAAAATAGTCTTATTATTTCTCCAAATTGGAAGCAACCTAGAGATTGTCCAATAGGTAAATTGATGCAGAGACTATGTGGAGTATTATTTGGTTATCAAAAGGGACAGATGGCTGCTTTTGCAATAATGGAGATGAGTCTTAAATAAATTTTGCCTAAGTGAAAGCAGGAAATTCACAAGGCAATGTATTGTATCAATTTCTATATCTGATATTCTGGGAAAGCAAAGCCAACATATAAAAGACAAGATCTGGGGTTTCTAGGAGTTTGAGGAGGGAAAGGAGATGATCACAAAGGAACTGTATATGGACATTTTCAGGTGATAGATATGTGTGTGGCACCATGCTAGGAACACATGAATACGCATTTGTCAAAACCATAGTATCATATAAAGAATGTCTCACTGTATAAACATAAAAAAACTAGGCTATCTACAGAACCTGGAATGGAATAAAGAGTGAGGAAATTATATCTAACTTTTATAAATATGATATAGCTTTATTTCATGAAGTGAAAAGGGTAGCAGCTGGCTTGATAATTGTGGTTATTTGATATGAAAACCAGAATTGCACACAAGCACTGTAGTAGATATAAATCTCTTTCTTACAAGGGTACAGTTTAACAATTCAGAAACTTCATTACATATTTGCTGGGGTTGAAAAATAGGAGTGGATTAAAAGTAGTCAGAGTAAGCTTTCTCTACCAGAGAAATAATTAACACATAAGACAGGAGAATGTATTAGTTTTCTATTGCTGCCATAATAAATTGCCACAAATGAAGTGCTTTAAAAATAACACAAATTTATTTTCATATAGCCCTGTAGATAAAATTTCAGTATAATCTTAAGAGGGGTAAAAATGGAGGTGCCAGCATGCTTCCTTTCTGCCTACTTCCTTGCTTATAGAAGCCACTGTGACTTATGATGTCCTGCCTCCAGGAGAGCCAGTAATCTTTTACCTCTCTATGTCTTCCTTGAAGAGTCATCTCTAGCTTCTACTCAGTGTACCCTAGATCTTTATGGACAGTGTGAAACAATGAGCCCACTCAGACAACGCAGAATAATCTCTGTGCCTTACAACTGTTCTACTAAAAAATTTAATTCTCTTTTGCAATGTAATGGGACATCATTGCCTTCTGGGACAAGGATGTGAGTATCTTTTGGAATCTTTTTTTTGCCCACTACAAGAAGAACGACAAAATAAACCTTTTTGTTCTGGATATGCATTAGAGGTATCAATGTAAATCCATTTGTGTGAATACATATATACATCAATTCAACATAAAATATGCTTTTTTATATATTACTTTTCTGGCTCTACCTATCAAGAAGGTTTAGATATAGTAACAACTTGTCAGCAACAACCACACCCAGGTTCACACCTTGGTTTCTGTCTTAGTTACTGTTCTATTGTTGTGAAGAGATACTGTGACCAAGACAACTTATAGAAGAAAGTATTTAATTGGGGGTGTGCATACAGCTCCAGAGGGTGAGTCCATGATCATCATGGTGGGGAGTGTAGCAGCAGGCAGGAAGGGATGGTGCTGGAGAAGTAGTTAAGAGCTACATCTTCATCTACAGATGAAGGGTCTGGCATGGGCTTTTGAAACCTTAAAACCCACCCCCAGTGACACACCTACAACAAGGCCATATCTCTTAATCTTTCTCAAGTAGTTGTACTAACTAGAGACCAAACATTGAAACATGTCAGCCTATGGGGAACATTCTCATCCAAACAACCATGGTTTCTAAATATTACTTTTCATTAAAAACAGTTATGATCCCTAAACAATGGATGATTCTAAGGAAGAATCAGGAACTGTGGTAGTTTGAATGTAATTGGCCCCCATAATCTAATAGGAGTGGCACTATTAGGAGGTGTGTCTTTGTTTGAGTGGGTATGGCATTGTTGGAGGAAGTGTGCCACCATGGGGGTAGACTTTGAGGTCTCATATATGACACTTAGAGTGGCAGCTGACTTCTTGTTGCCTGCAAAATGTAGCACTCTCAGCTCCAGCACCACATCTGCCTGCAGGCTGGCATGCCCCCCTTCATGATGTCAATGGACTGAACCTCTGAAACTGTAAGCCAGCCAGCTCTATTAAATGTTTTACTTTATAAGAGTCACTGTGGTCATTGTGTCTCTTCACAGTAATATAGAAACCTTAATGAAGACAGAAATGAACAGCAATGCTGAAGTGTAAGTCTAATAAACCCTTTCCTCCCCAGCTTGCTTTTTGGTCATGGTGTTTCGTTGCAGCAACAGAAGCCCTAACTAAGACAGGGACCATACAAGATAAATTTGGATAATGTTATATTGATAGAAACTACTTTTAAAAGCAACCACAAATAAGAAGTCCATGTAAAAATGATACAAGGCCCAATCTGTGAGAATCCATAATGGCTGGACAAAGGAGAACACCTTACTAAATAATTATGGTGGTGTACCATTAGCCAAGCAATACTCACATCCACACTTACATAGCTAATTAAATAAATAAAGAATGGAGAGTAAGTCTTTTTCATAGAATAAATTCCAATTAGTAAAAGTAGAAAAAAATGAGAATAAAAGAAAACCAATAGGGCAGTATTATTTATAGGCAAGATCCACTGATTAATGCTGAAATTAACAGATCAAACTTAAATGAAAATGAAAGATTTCTATGTAGACAAAATTCTAAACAGTCTTAGTAAATAAGAAACACAGAGCCAAATACAGAGGAAATAGTCAAAGAGATCAGAGAGCCACGACTACCTTATCTTACCACTTCACCACTGTCGCTTCCTCAGAGAGAGCTTCTTCCTGTCTGATTTGTGTTTTTACTGCCTTTCTGTGCTGCTTTCTCATTGGCTCTAAGCCCAGCCACATGACTTCCTCATCACTGCCTGTCTATACAGACCTCCAGGCCTCTATGGTTGGTACTGGGATTAAAGGCTTGTGTCACCACACTTGGCTGTGTCCTTGACCACACAGAGACTCTGCCTGCCATGTGATCAGATTAAGGGCATGTGCTACCACCTCTGGACTTCTGCTTATGGCTATGTGACCTTGCTATGTGACATCTGATCTCCAGGCAAACTTTATTTATTAACTTACATATAAAATCAAATTTCAGCACAATTAAAATATCACCACACTACTAGTTACCTCAAATATTAATTTTGTGGTTATTTTATGATATCTCCATATTTTGTTTGTTACTCCTCCATATGCTACATGTGGTTTAAGTGTGAGATAGATTTAGCTATTTGTTACTAGAAAGAGTATAAAGTCTAAACAAGCATGTATTGTGTAAGTACTGAGGACTTACGCTACTGGGAAAGACTAATTTCATTATGAAAAATCTAAAAGGTGCTGCCTTGGCCAAGTGGTTAAGGTTAACATCACCACTTATAAATCACAGGCCAAGTGCCCATACTGTCATATGCTGAAAGAGCACTTTGCCTCAGTCTTCTCCTTAACACATGGACCCCAGTCTGATTCTGTCAAAACATTAGGCAAAGAGAAATTGAGAAGTAGTCTATAGTACCCCCTCAAGAATGTCAATATGATGAGTTAGAAGACTGAGGAACTATCACAGATTGAATGATACTAAGATGCAGAGACAAGGAAATACAGTGTTGCATCTTAGATTTGATATTGGTATAGAAAAAAGACATTAATTGTTAAGCTTATGATAGAGTTTTATCAGTTTACAGTCAGCAGCAATATGCCAATATGCTAACTTTTGATAAATGCATGTACCATAGTTGCATAATGTTCTAACATTATAGTAAATTTTTACAGTATTCGTACAACACTTTCTTAAACCAAAAATTATTTAAAAATATTTAAAGGGCAAAAGGTTTAAACAGACAGTACAAGGGTAAGTATAGGAAAGGCTAGCACACATGAAAAAACCCATAGAGAAGCAAATTAAAAGTACAAGGTGATACCAACACACACGCACACACCTAGACAGTGGAAATTAAGAAAATTGTCAACATCAAATTTAGGCAAGGAAATGGAGCAATCAGATATTTCCTTCATTTGGGTGGGAGTGTAAAATGGTACTATGACTTTGGAAAACGTCCCAGCAGTTTCTTCTAGAACTGAGTTATTCTATGATCTAGCAATTAAACTCCTGCATATTTAGTAAAAATAAATTAAAATGCATATGTCCACATATAATCCAGTCATGAATAGTCATTGAAGTTTAAATCACAACAGCAAGAACTTGAAGCCTCTTAGGTGTCTATCAATACAAAAAAAACTTTGTATACTCATACAACTGAATACTACAACAACTTGGAATCAGCTACTTTTGAATATGAAACAGCAAACAGCATAGATAAAAGGAAAAACATTTTTTGGGGTGAAAGAAAAACACACACACACACACATACACACACACACACACACACACACACACACATATATATATATGTATATGTATATATATATATATATATAATTACTTACTAATATCCAGAACAAAAAATATAAATTTGTTGTTGTAAAGCATAGAAAAAGATATGACAAGGATTGACTGGAAGGACAGAATTTTCTGGGTTGCTAGCAATTTTCTGTATTCTGAAATATATGTGTAAATTTGTCAAAATTTAATGAATGTGGACTTAAGGCTTTTTCATTTAGTTGTATGCAATTTTTTTCATGAAAAGAAAATCTGTTAACAATTATTCAACTCCAATTACTGAGTGGGAGGCAGAGGAGTTGAGGAGCCGAGAGTGCAGGGTGATGGTGGGGATGAGTGACCAAATGAGTGGGAGTCTAAAAAAAGCATATGGAAGCCTATTGTCTTGTAACCCAAATAAAACTATACAAAAGAGGCATCAAAGACAGTTCCCCTGTACGATTGGATGACACTGGTCTTAGAAGCAGTTCCTAGTACCAGGTTGGAAATCCTATCACAGAAATTGTCAGGGAGACCCCAAAGGACTCCAAAATAGCACAATTCCATGCCAGTCCTCTTAGTTGTTCACAGAATTAGAAGATATCCTCATAGTTCAGAAAACACCACTCATCTTGGTTTTGAGATACAGAGAAAGCAGGCTAGAACTGACCTAAAAACTTCCTCTCTTCCCTCCATGGCTAGCATGCAAAACACTGGGGGATGCTAAGGGAGAACAGGTACCATTGGTCTTACCCAGCTGTGAACTCTAGGAATGAGAAGGTCAACCTGATGGGAAAAATATGCCCACCTCTGTAACAGTGGCTTGAGTGCTGTGGAAGTCAACTGCCCCATGACTGGATTTGAGGCCCACTTCATGGGTGGGAAGGGGTAGGGGGAAGTCCACATCTGGTACTTTAGCCCAGCTAATAGCCCAGATCTGGAGAGGAATTAGACACAAGTGGGGGAACTCATTACTGATATTTTTCTAAACTGACACAGCATCAAACTACTCTGAAAATATTTATGGTTATTCCCATAGACAAAAGCTGCTCTCAGGCTTAATCCAAGAAGCTTTTTCTTACAGTGAGTACAGAGTCTCATGGCTACCCAAGATGTTAAGAATACATGACACATTTGAACTCAATCCTAAGCAAGACACACCATCACCTCTAAGGCTCAAGGAACACTGTTAAAGAGGAGGGGGCAGAAAGTATGTAAGAGTCAGAATACAGGGATAAGGGCTTCAAAATGCCATCCTCCAGACTCAGTATAACCACTGCAATCAACTCCTCACAATTTTGGTTACCTACACTGGGCCCACAAAAGACTTGCCCTATCAAAAATTGGTCATGGAAGACTGTTGTGCTCATGGGAATTTGTGCTTTACCACTGAACTACCTAAAACTGACAGAACTTGAGATAGAGGGAATGGTTGATTTTAGTTTAATGCCCAGTCCTGAGCCTAATGGATAGCTCCAGACACATGGCCACACAAATGGCTCTGGTTAAACTCAGCGGGTTACAGTACAAAATGAATATATATGAATTGAATATGAGAGAGAAACTTGTGGAAAGGAGGGCATGGACAGGGAATGCAGGGAAGTCAGTCAATAGAGAGTAGTCAATAAGTGTTGTGTACATGTATGAAATTGTTTAAGAACAATTTTAATTCATTAAAAAACCTGAAGGATTAGGGAGGAGTCTATTGACATTTGTAATTCACTATGAAATATGTCAAAAAATATGGATGACAAGAAGGATGCTTGAACTGGTATATATCTGGTAAGACAATTACAGTAAAATGGTAATGATGAAATTGAGGCTTTGAAGATGCTCATAACTTAGTTATTTTTGTTTGTGCCTTTTGAGCCAAATTCTGACTATGTAGCCCACACTTTCCTTGAACTCTCTGTGCGGTCTAGGCTGGCCTTGGACTTTTGGTACTCCTGCCACATCATCTTGTGTGCTGAGATTCAGACATCATTTGGTTCTGTATTGACAAGGGTTTGTTTAAAATATTTCCATCTTGTTCAGTGAGAATTACAAAAAGATACATCTAAAAGACTTGGAAATAACATAGCTGTAAAATGATTTAAATTCAATAATGTCCATGAAACATCAAAGAAACAATAATGTTCCATACCATCATTTTTAACCTGTACATGTTGGGAAGTTCAGCATCAAAATAACTTTAAACAAAATGGTTTAAAACACATAATCCATGAAATGTTTCTTGGTTGGATAACATAGACTAAGTGGCTCAATGACCAGAAAGGAGGGAATTAGAAGGTGGCAGAAACTTAAGTGGTAGCCATTGACACATCATGAGACAACATTTGGTTGTTACCAAGATACTTCTCTAGGAAGTCCAATTGACCTATGTTGCAATAGAAACCACTCCATGACCCAACATGAGCAGAATCAACAAGATATTCTAGGGTATATTATCTATGACCTGCAGTGCAAGATAGTGAAGAATGAGTCACAAAATACTCGTTATTAAGAGGGAGGGAGTGTTAGGTCTCATAGGAACGAAAACTATGCATGTAGAGCTAAGAATGAAAGATCAATCTGTATAACTATATCATGTGATGGTTGAAATTCTGAACTGGTGGCAGATATTCAGTAGAGAGAAGAAATAGAAGAGCATGCAAGGTAGGAAAGGTTGTTCTTGGTTACTGCCCCTGTCAGGATCTCAACATCATGTGTCATAGTCCCAAGAATACTGCCACCAGAAACAACAGGAAACTTCACACAATAGAGAAAACCATATCCTAGAATGTCAAGCTCATTATATTGATCAAATTAGCTTTTTAATTTCTGAACATGAAATAGAAGGGCCAGTCCTCAAAAATGGTAATGTTATTCAGTAGGTGATATTTGAAAAGTTATGGAAACATTTTGGTTATCACCATGCTTGGTTGGTGCTACTGACATTCAGAGCATGGAGACTAGTGACCCTCCTTGTCCTAAAATACAGAGAACCATACTATGAAATGAATATCTGTCCTATATACCACAATCTTTAGAATCTTTTAGTGAGCTTTAATGATACAGATGAGAAAAAAACGTGTTGACGTTTACTTGAGTCTTGCCTTAATGTAACAACAGCAGCTTTTATACTACTATTTTTCTGTATCTTTGACTTTTATGTTTTTCTTTCTTATGTGTAATGAATTCCAATCCTTTTATATAAACCTATTTATTTTAAGTTGGTGAAAACATGTATTTTATTATGCTATCTGATGTGGTCATGGCCTTGCATTTGTACATTGAAATATGTATCATTTTATTGTAAATTACTTTCCTTTCATTCCTCATTTATATTTCTGTTAGATCACTGTACTGATTTTATTTAAATTATGTATGTAGGTAGGGCATATCATCTATGAACTTTATTTGAAAATAGTGAAGGATTGGTGAGTCACAAAATATTTGTTATTAAGAGGCAGTATTAAGTCTTATAAGAATGAAAACTACTGATAGAGACCTAAGAGTGAAAGATGCATCTAGAGAATAAGTATGGCTTGAAGTGATTGAAATTATGCCTCATTACTAGTATAGTAGGTGGAACAAATATTCTGAGTGAGTGAGCCACAGCAACTGAAAGATTCTGGCTGGAAGAATCATTACTACCTGTGCCAGACCCTCTCATTTGCACGATAATTTGTCTTCATAGCAATCTTGTAACACAGGCTTTATCATATCTTCACTTTTCATATGAGGCCATTGGGCCCAAGAAAGGAAACCAGTTGTCATAGTTCTCTTAGTCAGTGACAGACCTTGAAATGGAAAATCAACTTGGTTAACAGGAAAGTTACATGCCTTTTACTATCCTGCTCTCTACTTTCCCAAGGTCTCCAAAATAATGCTGGAGAAGAAGAGTGATAGGCATTCTCATCCCTCTACAAGGGAATCATTTTGTGAGGATCTGTGATTGAGGATCTTTGAGTATTTATTGAGTATCTCAGTTTGGGCCACAAAACACTTTTTAAACCGTAGAACCCCCTTTCATTAGGTGCATTAAATGAACTTTGAATACAATTGAATATGGTAGATGTGTAGTAAGTACAAGGTTAACAGAGAAATAAGAGAAAATGGGGGTACTTGAAAGAATAACAGAAACCTCTCTCTCTCTCTCTCTCTCTCTCTCTCTCTCTCTCTCTCTCTCTAGTGTGTGTGTGTGTGTGTGTGTGTGTGTGTGTGTGTGTGTGTGTGTGTGTAATTCCATTGTGTTCTGTGTGATAAAAAAGAAATCTCAACAAGGATTTATGAGATGCCCACTATGTGTACAACAAAAAAATTCTATTAAGAAATTGAAGGCATAGTGAAATATTGGAATAAGGAACCAGCTTCTGGGAAGGTGGGGGCAGAGAATGAAAAAGCACCCCTACTACTTACAGATCTGAGACCTTTGGGAAAAGGGAACTGGAACCTGAAATTAAAGTAGAAGCCATACTGGCAAATTGTTAGCCAGATGTACTACCCAAAGGCTGGGATGAAGTCATACTTAACTCACTGAGCTAAGACTCAAGAAAGAAGAGGTAAGTTGAGAAGCCAAGGAGACAAAAAAATGGTTTGGGACATGCTGTGGGCATGAATACATCCAAAGAATCAACAGGAAATGAATAAAAGATTGTGGAGCTGCCTGCAGCGCTCCAGTGAAGCTAAGCTGCTGGGATTTATGCATTTGTTGATTATCCACTTTGTGCACTACCCATAGTAAATATTCAACCCAAGGCAGCCGCCTCTGCCTCTGTACCTTTTCCACTCCCGGCCCCCAAGCCAATGTTCTGTCTCATTTATTCCTAAGTTGTGAGCAATCTGAGCAACAAATTATAAAGACAGTGCATACACACATAGGGTTTGCTGCTTTACTAAAAATTTACAACAAAATTAATCTGACACATACTTAATGATATGCATAATTGTTATTGTGCTGGGTGGCAATTAGGCATAAATTGTAAACAGTTCACATAAATGCCTGTAATTAGAATTACTTCCAAACAGTTAAACCAAATTCTTAGTTTCTTTCCTGAGTTTGTCAGCCTTAGTGTATTCCTCATCTGCATCCACGTCAGCAGTGCAGAGAATGAGTTGGCATTAATCACCACCTTCTTCTAGCACTTGTTTGGTAGAGCACAAAACCCGGGGGGGGGGCTTACTTTGTCAAATATCTACTTCTAACTGCTACTCAAAAATATCACTCTTCTGTAGTGTTCTAATGCTGTCTTTTGGCAGCCTCTGGGGATACTCCTATCCTTTCAGGAATGCTTTCAGAAGGGTCGGGGGGGGGGGGAAGGTCCTCGATAGTTGTGGTAACATAGAGGAGTAAATTAACTCTGAATCTCAATATTTAGAACTCCATGGGCAAGAAAAAAATGTCTGAATTCATGATGCACACTTCGTCCTCCTGCCCTTGATCTCATGAAATGACTAAGTCACTTCATAGATGTCCCCAAGGGGATAGAGTACCACTAAAGAGACAATCCTGTTCCAACCCATCTCTCCCCTTCAAGTCGGTAAAGACAAGGATTGAAATGCCTATGAATTTCAAGCCTGGGTTGCTTGATTTTGCCATTAAAGAAAAACGGTCTGAAAATACCTGAGGAAATCAACATGCCTACGGGAATACCTGTCAGCAGATGAACTGTAGAGTCTCAAAGCTAGATCTGTACCTCACAATCTGCAGCCAATGAAATCTTGCTATTTAACTTCTCTGAACCCCAATTTTCTCATCTGTAAAATGTTAATAAAAAGTGGTGTCTGGTTTGTAGGACCTTTGCTGAGGATTTCATGGAATCATGTATATAAAATATTACCACATTGCCTGGAACAGAGCAAAGTTTCATTTACCGTTAGATGCATTTGTATTATTGTGGCAATTGTTGCTTTTAGCTGTAGCCTTGGCTTCCTCATTACTGTTGCCTGCCCCCCCCCATGTGTTTACTTCTGTAGGAAGTAGAACTGCAGGAAATGAATGTATGAAATGCTAGTGGGGAGATCTGGATGGCAAAGCCACAGATGACCTTAAATCAAACAGAACAGCACAGATGGCTCAGACCCTCATCTATATTCCATATTTGTTAGAGGAGGTTGATGCAGACCTGGAACACACTGAAGCCTGGCATTTAGAGGAGACCAAAGCCAGACCAGATGAAAATGATCATTAGAAACATCCATTTTGTCTATGGCCATGCCACCTTGAATGTGCCTGATATTGTCTTAGCTCAGAAGCTAAGCAGGGTCAGGCATAGCAAGTACTTAGTATTTGAAAGGGAGAATGTTCACTTAATCATCAAAAATGTATTCACTGAACCCTCAGTGTAAGACCCTGAGGGTGCAAATATTGTAGGCAAGATATTTTAGAAAGTGAAGGAGAATGTAAGTTAATATATGCACAAGGGAACCAATACAGAGTATCTTCCATACAGTGGAAGCAGCTAGGATGAAAGATGCACTCCTCTCTGTGTGAGAGGTTCAGGGAAGCTTTGCTTCACAGAGCAAGGTTTGAATTAAGTGAATGAAATACTAAATCATATATTTAAAAAATCTGGTGACAGATAAGAGGCATTTTTTTCACTGCAACTTAAATTTCAGAACTTACTTTGTGCCCATGAAATACTGTGGGTTTTATGGCTATTCTCTTTTTTAATATATAATTTATTTTTATTTTATGTTTGTTAGTATCTTGCCTGCATGTATGTTTATGTGAGGGTGTCAGAAGCCCTGGAACTGGACTTACAGACAGATGTGAGCAGCCATGTCAGTGTTGGGAATTGAACCAGGGTCTTTTGGAAGAGCAGCTAGTGCTCTTAACTAGCTGAGCCACTCTCCAGCCTTCATGGCTATTCTCTAGGTTACCATTCCTCCATAAGAATTACCCCTACCAAATGAATATATTAGAACCAACAACAGATTTATGTTCATGAACTCTGTGGATCAGAAATCTGGGAATGTTACAGTGGGAAAGGCATATGTCTACCCCATGTCTGGAACTTCATTTAGGAAAGTTTTATTACTAGGCAGGTCTTGAAAACAAAGAAGAATCATGCAGAGACATCGGCACTCACATATTTGGCTGTTCATGCTGGTATCTGTCAAGTAGTGCCCTGGTCATATGCAATTAATGAAAGGCAGTGCACCCATTAGATCCCACTTTCCAATAGAAAGAATATCAAAAGATTTATGTATGTGAAATGGACCTTATAGATCTTGTAGGAAAATCTTCCCAGAGACCATTAACTAATAAACATGGACATGAGAGGACAAGAAAGGGTAATGGGGCAAAAAGAATCTCCTCATGGCCTCTATTTTAGGGACCTTGGGGTATTCAGATTTCTTATAAGGTATTTTAGTGCTCTGAAAGAAAATTTGCAGCCAAGAAGGCCAAATATACACTACTTTCTATGGCCCTGAGGTAGAAGTCACTCCCTCTGCTCTCAAAGCTACTTCTGTACCCAGAATATCATTGTTGGTGTCTATGCCATGCTGATTGTTCCAAGTCACAATCATGTTAGATTCAAAAGGGAACAGCTTAATTCTCATAGCAGGAATCTTAGAAGGTCTTATTAATAAAAACAAACCAGAGGCCAGTTATTGGGGTGAATGCTGGAAGATCAGAGAAGCAGAACAAGCCACAACTACCTCGCCTAGCCAATTCCTCAGCTGATCCTGTTTCCTCAGACTGAATGACTCTGAGTCCTTATCCAGAATGAATCTCAGCTGAACTGTGCTGCTCAAAGCCTAAAAGATTAACCAGCCAAAAGGTTCAAGTTCCTGGTCTTCACGCCTTATATACCTTTCTGCTATCTGCCATCACTCCCTGGGATTAAAGGCACGTGTCACCATGCCTGACTGTTTCCAATGTAGCCTTGAACTCACAGAGATCCAGAGGGGTTTTTGCCTCTGGAATGCTAGGATTAAAGGTGTGAGTGCCACCATTTTCTAGCCTCCTTATCTAGTGGCTGTCCTGTTCTCTGACCCCAGGTAAGTTTATTAGGGTGCACAATATTTTGGGGAACACAATACCACCACAAATTCTTTTGATGGTAAGACAATGAGTTTATGATCATGTTTTAGACTCTCTTAAGTTGCCTACTTATCAAATCACAACCATTGTCTATCCATCCATTTACTAAGTAGGAACTGAAAATTTAAAAACCATTTTTTACTAATATATTTTGAGAATTTATTTTGGGACAGGCACAGAAGTTCCAAGAGATGCACACGAAAAATATTAATATAAAAATTATTTTATAATGACCAGTTTGCTAGATGATTATTATAATGACACTGAAATCAATCCTAAGTGGTGGAATGTGATGATATATGTAGGGAAGTCAATGTAGATGAGGTAGTCAGGAAATATCTACCTGATGGTAAATTTAATGAAGGAGCAGGGAAAAAACCTAACTGTATCCAGTTCTGCAAAAGAGTATTCTAAGAAGAAGGAATATCACATGCAAATATTCTAAAGTATAGAAGAATTTGTATATTCAAGAAATAAAAGTAAGGTCCCAATGTGAACAGCGAACACTGAGAAAAATAATGGTACAAGATGAGGTCAGACTAGTAGATAGGGGCCAAATATGTAACTATTCAATAGGTCCCTTGCCCCTTAGCCTCTCTTCTCTAATTAAGCACTAGCTTTATTTACTTTAACACTACTTGCTGTCAGAAGGCTGATTTTTTTTTTCAGGAAAGAAAAATATGAGTTAATAAAGAGGAGAAAATGTGGTTTCTGTAGAAATAGTGAAGTGGAATCAGTGTGATGACATTTGAGCAGCCATTAGAAGCTAGATGTGAGGCATCAGGGTCCAAAGTTTCTGCAAAGCCTTTCCATAAACTACTATGTGAAACACATTGGTTCAGAGCATTTTTTTTGCCAGCAATGATGATGAACTAAAACTCCAGCAAAACAGACACCTCAGAAACTTGTCTCCCATTTTTCTAGCATCTGCTTTTAAATGACTTCACAGTGGTTTAGATAACTTCCTGACCCATAATACTTTACTATATCAAGGGAGGGCCCAATGACATACACAAATGGTAGTGACAATTATTGTTAAAATAATAATTAATTTTATTTGTCAGATACCTGTCATGAGTTATCATGTCGTTTTATATTCTCAGAAGCCTTGGGAGATAAGGAGCTATTACTATTTCCATTTTCCATATGAGGAATCTGAAGATCAGAAAGACTAAGTTACTCATTTAGTTGTCCAAAACTAGTGTAAGTGATAGGCCAAATTTTAATCATTATTGAATACTATAATTCTTCTAGATAGCAAGAAACAACTAAATGCCTGAAAACATTCTATATGCAGTGCTTCTAAAAGTGAACACTTATCTAAATTTTCATTGTTGTCCAAATACCTGGCTTCATAATGGCCAAAGTGTGTCCTGTGTAAACATATTTCCAACTTTTCAAGATATTGCATTCATGTCCTAATTAAGACTTTTCCCCCCAATAATTCCCAGCAAGAGTTAAGCCCCTAAGTTTACATAGAGTATCATTTTGAACTTCAGGAGAGTATAGCATGTCATCTGCCTCCCTAAGTACTTTGAATAAAGTGATATGCAGAAAACAGTTTGTCTTTAATAGTTTCCCTTACCTGATCTCAATGGAGGCCCGGCTCAGGTATTAAAAAAGAAGAACTACAATTTGCTGTGATTGCGGTGCTGCCTGGATGTGCTGCCTTCTCATTGGCAGATGGCAGCTACACTGTCATGGAAATGGTGGCTTAACTTTTCCACATGGACATATTCTTCCCCCCTTTTCCTTACAATACTTCTTTTCCTCGAGTGTAGTATCACACAAGCTGCATATATCTAAAACCTAGAATTCAGAATTAGGAATGGAATTATCAGGAATTGATGATCTCCTCAACAGAGAGCAGTCTCCTCAGCAGAGAGCAAGTGACAACGCTTGATTCTTCCTTGTCTTGGCTTAGTTAACTGGTTAAATTGATTCAGGCTGAGTCTGATGCTTGGTAGGTGGATCAGTTGACAGAATGAAAAATTCACAAGAAGTGATAAATGGGAGGGTCAAGCTGGAACAGGGACAGAGTGGGAGGGCAGGGAGGAAGATACCATGATACATGAGGACATCATGAGAATGGGCAGAGGCAGGGTGCTGAGGAGGCTCTCAGGAATCCACAAGGTTGACCCCACCTTGGTCTGCTGGCAATGGTCCAGAGGGTGCCTGGACCGGTCTACTCTGGTGACCAGCCTAGCAAATAACCCAGCTGTCATCATAGAGCCTTTTTCCAGTGACAGATGGAGGCAGATACAGAGATCCACGGCCAGGCACCAGGCTGAGTTCCGGGAATCCAACTGATGAGAGAGAGGAGAGATACTGCAGGCCAGGGACGTCGAGATCATGATGAGAGGACGTGCAGAGATGACGGGCCACACTAGTGGAAACCCATGAACTGTGGACTGGTGGCTGTGGAGCCCCCATGGGACTGGACTAGGCCCTCTGGACACGGAAGACAATTGTTTGGCTCGAACTGTTTGGGGGCACCCAGGCAGGGGGATCGAGATCTGTCCCTGGTGCATGGGCAGGCTTCTGGGAATCCGGTGCCTGTGGTGTGACACCTTGCATAGCCTTGGGATAGTGGGAAGGGGCTTGGACCTGCCTAGGCTCAGTGAGCTGGGCTCTTCTGCCTCCCAAGTCCTGGAATCAAAGGTGTGCACCCTAACAACCAGCATTAATTTATCTGTTGTGCACATATGATGCCACACTCTACATTGCATATAATACATTGTGGAGAGCACTATACATAAGCACACAGAGCTGACTTGTTCTCCACTGTTGCTTGTTTCTTTATTCATGGAAACATTGTAGTCATATGTGTGCAGGTCTTTAATTCATAGAACCTGTCACGTTGCCTTAATCCTTTGTGTGAATACTCCTGAAATAAATAACCGAAAATAATTTTAATCCTTGGATATTTTTATCTCTTTCATTTCATTGTTACTTTGTAGTGAAAGGCTGGGATTTTAATTACATTCCATTGTTTTTTTCCCGTGTTCTCTCATCTAAGCCATGTTTTCCTAAGAAAAGTAAACTATAGTGTTGCCTTCCATTGTCCAAGGAAATTGTCTTGGATGCTTCAGGGTTTTGAGTTTTCCTCAGTTAATATAAACAGTGAGTTTGGTGCTAGGCAAACTATGGACTCAAATTCAAATTCTTGATTCAAGACTGTCTAAATGGATACTATTCATATCTCCAATTGGTTGGAGTTTTCAGTATGTATCATGAGCCAGTACAATTTTTCTACCTTCTTTGACCAGGTATGTATATCATTGTACCAATTTTCTCAGCGCTATCTTCACATCCTTGTTCCTCAAGGTGTAAATGATAGGGTTAACAGCAGGAGTAAACACTGTGTACAGAAGGGAGAGCAACTTCAATATACCTTCATACTGCGGCACTGATGGGAAGCCATAAACAATGCCCAAAGTCCCATAATAGAGACTAACCACTGTTAGGTGAGATGAACAGGTGGAGAAAGCCCTCTGTTTCCCTGTGGTAGAAGGAATCCTTAGAATGGTGCAAATGATGTGAATATAGGAAGCCAATGTCAGTAGAAAGGGAGCAAGAGCAAATAAAGAGGTGCATATAAAAGAAGTCATTTCAGCTACTTGAGTATTAGTGCAGGCCAATTTCATGATGGGCTTCAAATCACAGAAGAAGTGGTCAATCTCATTGGCGGAACAAAATGTTAAACGAAAAATGAAGATCATGAGCAGGATAGGTGCCAGAAATCCAGCCAACCAAGACGCCACTGCTAGCTGGAAGCAACCCCAGAAGTCCATGATACTGGAGTAGTGTAATGGGTTACAGATGGCTATGTATCTATCATAAGACATTACAGCAAGGAAGAAGCATTCTGTTGCCACCAGGGAAGCAAAGAAATAAAATTGACAAGCACAGGCAAGAAAGGAGATAGGGACACGAGCTGTTACCAATGTCTTCAGCATTATGGGCTCAATGGTTGTGGTGTAGCCAATCTCTAGAAAGGAGAAGTGACCAAGAAAGAAATACATGGGTGTGTGAAGAGAGCAATCAGCTGATACCACAGTGAGAATTACCAAGTTACCCATAAGAGTCGTCACATAAATGGTCAGAAATATTCCGAAAAGAAGAAACTGAAGGCCATGGAGATCCCCAAAACCCAAAAGGACAATTTCTGAAATTTGAGTCATATTTTCTTCTTCACTGATAGCCATGGTTTGGATCTAAATAGATAAAAATTTGAAAAAGAACAATTGATCAAATACTATTTTAGGAAAACTCAAAGTGCTAATTGGCTTTTTGGGGATTCTGCAACCTAATGTGTTTGAGCACAGTCTCCCAGGAGCCATTTAGAAAGTTAATCCATGGCTTAAATTGCCCTGTGGTATTTAGAATCTGACTATGACCCAGAGATATTCACCTTTCCAAACATTTGTTTGTGAAATAGGCCATAATGTCCAATCCTGAGCGATCTTACTTTGTTTTTTCTTTTCTTTCCTTCCTTCCTTTTTTTTACTCTTGTGGGTGGTGCCATCTTAGTCATCAATAATCCTAGTCACTTGTATGTAAAATGAAAGTTTTTTTAATTTCCTTTTTTATGAATTTCACATCAACTGATGTATGTGTATTGTGTTTCACCATGACAAAGGACATCTAGTCCTTAAATTTTATTTTGGTAACAAGTCATCAAAATCACTAGAAGAGGAATAGTAGAGCAAGAGTTAGCTACTGAAAATAGGGAAGCAGTATGGAATAATGGAAAAATATGTACCCAGATGCATATCACAAATCTGCCACTTTTACTAGCTATGTCCACAGGGATAAATTACACCCCTTCTTTGACAGTCATTTTCCTATCTATGGAATAGTGTATTAATTTTTTGTATCACATTTTATATAACTACAGGTCACTTTTAGATATCTGCTATGTTCAACAAATATGCCTCTATTATGAGCCAAATTTGCTTAGAATAAAATACTGAAGAAGTCTAGCAAATAAAGAATACTCTGAGTTTTCTGGAATTAATATTCTGGTGGCATGTAAACACCTAAAACAAAAGAAGTGGCCCAAAGAAGAATTTTGACCTACTCACTATGAGTGTAACAAATAAACACACAGAACAGGAAATGTGCTGTATGTTATGTGAGAGAAAAGGATATTTTGCCTTCTGTGGTCAAGAAAGGACTAAAAAACAGGAGTGAGTAGAATATTTCTTAAAAATAAAACAAAAAGAAAAAAAACATGAGATCTAGGAAATGGAGAGAAGATAGCAAGACAGGAAAGCAAGCATTGGAGATAAGGATAAAACAATGAACTCGGCCTTGAGTCAGGAAAGAATGGTGTTTAGAAATTAAACTTAACTAAGGAAATGGGTGAAGAGAGAAGAGAGAGGGGGAGAGAAGGAGGAGGAGGGGAAAGGAGAAGAGAAGGAGAAGGATGGGGGAGTATGGTAGAAAATTTAGTTTCTTATAGGCCCTCCTTTAAAAAAGTATATTTAAGTGCTGTATGAATCCATGGGAAGATGTTAAGTAGTTAAGTTTTATCTCATGTGTAGCTTCAAACACTTGATGCTATGTAACATAAATTAGAATGAGAACTTCATAGAGTAACCAAATTAAAAGACTAAAAAAAAATACAGAAGAATGTCTAACTTTCTCTTTCATTTAGGTCAAACAGAAAAGAAGGACAATGAGAAGATTAAAAAGAAGTTGGAGGGGTTGGGGATTTAGCTAAGTGGTAGAGTTCTTGCCTCGCAAGCGCAAGGCCCTGGGTTTGGTCCTCAGCACCCCCGCCCCCCCAAAAAGAAAAAAGAAAACAACAACAAAAAAAAAAGAAAAAAAAAGAGAGATGTTGGAGAGGTGAGATTGAAACCCAGGAGGAAATAGAATGGGAAGAGTCACCATACAAGAGAATTATTATGCTTAAAGTTATTGTAAAATAGTGAGAATAACAGATTAGCCTCTTAATCTGGTTACATGGATAAGTGATTGATGAGAGTCATAGAGACTGAAGAGAGATGGGATCATATGTTGGTAACTATAGAGAAGTAAGCATTATTACCTTTTCTATGCTGGTAAAAATGACCCATTATAAAGGGGATGTTGATGATGTATAAATAAATGAGGAGGTAATCTGGGGTAGTGGAATTTTTCAGAAGGTCAAAGAGAATGAAATGCAGAGCCCAAGTGGCCAGGTTACCTTTTGATATAGAATGGTACATCTTTATTTTGTTGCTGCTTTGAATCAAGAGAAAGGCCACAGAAAACAGTTGCTGTTCAATTGCTACATTTAATTTTAGGGAGATGTCTGAGTTTGTGTCTGTAGTTCCTGGTCTTTCAGTGAAGTATGATAGGTCATTCTAGGGGTGAGCAAGTGCATGTGGGAGGCTTGAAGGCAAAGGAAAGCTGTAAAACAGGCAAACCTGGAAGTAAGACTTTATGATATATACTCGTAAAACAGATCCTGACTCCTAGACAGTATTGAGTGGATATTTGATATTTGAGATTATGAGTTTAAGAATGGATAGCTGAAATAAGCCCATTTATTTATGACCCTTGGTAGACTAAATGATTTGTCTTTGTAGGAGAATGGCTTCCAGAATTATTCTCCAACATCACTTAGACAATTGTTTATCACTTGCGTTACTTTCCCAGAAACAGGTGGTAATAATAAATAAAACTGAAGTTGAGAGTAGGATGTGTTGGAGAGTCCAGGGAGAGGCATGGATATGATTAAATGCATTGTATGCTTCTATGACATTCTCAAAACATAAATGACTATATATCACTAAAAAAGACCTTTGGCTGCTGGGATAGGGGAAACAGATAGTAGGTGAAAACTAGTTTGGGGCTTTGCCAGGTTTAAAATAATAGAAAGGAAGAAAAGCAAGAAAATCAGCATAATTACTAAGCCATAGGATGCTTAGGAGGGGATGGACTTTTAACCTATCATTTGAACAAACTCTCCATTTTGCCACTGCCAGGGAAGGTACAGACAAGTAAAATTCTCTGTCTCTCTCTCTGTCTCTTTCTCTCTGTCTGTCTCTCTCTCTCTCTCTCTCTCTCTCTCTCTCTCTCTCTCTCTCTCTCTCTCTCTCTCTCTCTCTCTCAGTTTTTTGAGACAGGGCTTCTCTGTTTAGCCCTGACTGTCCTGGAGCTCCATCCATACATCAGGCTGGCATCAAACTCAGAGATTCAGAGATCGGCCTGCCTCTGCCTCCTGGGTGCTGGGATTGAAGGCATGTGACACCACTGCCTGGTGAAAATATCTTTTTAAGGTCTGAGGGCTACTGAAAAAATAGAGCAGGGCCTGGAAAATTTTCTTATATAATTCTTGCTTCACTGTAATTTATTTATTTATTTATTTATTTATTTATTTATTTATTTATTTATTTATTCATTCATTCATTTCTCTGTTTATTTTCCTCCAGTGCCCCCAATCAACCATCTTAATGCATAACATGTCAGCACATCAAGGAAGGACTCCCAGCCATTTACTAACTTATAGGGTGTTACATTTGGGAGTTCCTTCACTGGACTTATATAGTGGTATTTCAACTGTAACTCTTCTCCCTGGAAATAAAATGTTAATCTTATGGATATTGATGTAAGTGTAAATTTGTAAGATGCTAATTATATTATGAGCCAGGAGTTTTGGTCAGGTAGCTGGATAATAGGAACCATATGGGGTTCCCAGCATTCTAAACTGAGCAGCAAATGTAGGACATTGAGGTAATTTTCCATGACAGAGATGTAATAACAACAAATAGAAAAAGCTGTTTTAGAAGGCAAAAGGTTTGGAAGGTAGAATGGCATATGATGGTTTAATGTCTGAAAACAAGGAGGAAGAGAAGCCTGCCGGAAGAATGTGTAAGGTGGGGTTCATGGTGGTCATTGGATTTAGAAAGATTTTTAGAGGAGTGAGGGCTAAAGAGAATTGTCAGGAACACACACAGATTTGGAGAAAGAAAAGCCCTGAAAAAGATTTCAAACATGAGTCATGAGAGTGAGAGAAACAAAGAAAATGTCAGAGGCCAAGGAGGAAGTGGACTCTTTCGTGAAGAGGTGTCATGACTCTTACAATGTGAGGGCCAGCAAGCAGACTGAGGTGGGTGGGAAAAGAAAGGAAATAACAGACATGGGTTAGACTAGAGTGAGAAAAATTCATGACTAGAGCCTCTGTACTAAGGTGGGAAAGAAGAAGAATCCTTTAGAAAAGATGCAGTTAGTATGAATATGGATAGTAAGTATAAAGATAATTACCTCATCTTTTTCATCCCATTTGATTTTGGAAACTTAAGCCATCCTTAGATATCTATGATGAACCCATGGTAGAGATACTCACTTTGCTTTTTTCGATCCTGTCTTCTTGTTTCATCTATATTTGCAGAGCTGCAAACACTTGGTGAGGGAGAACAGTAAGATGCTAAAACAGGTAGCTGGTTCTCAGTAACATTACTGTGTTGTCTGACCAGGAGTTGATCCAGCAACAGGGTGGCAGATGTATCTAAGGAGATTGCCAGAACCTTAAGAATCATAGCTTTTCGCCATTCTCTCTGTTTCTGAACAATTAAAAATTTCTCTCTAGCTTCCTTGAATATCAAAAGGCTCCCAAAAATAATTAAGGAGTGTGTCACCTGAAGGTACATTTAGTTTTCAGGTGGTTGTAACCAAAGCATCTTTGGCCTCTGAAGTGACCTCCTTTAGGATTAGAATGGACAAAAGTGCTCACCAATGTATCTCCCTTTTAAACTTTCCAACAACCTTCTGCAAGCAGAGCCTGGGAGATAGAGTTCAAATAAGAAAACCAATTATCTTTAAGTTTGGCTCCCAGGGGAGCTTTGCTTTTTAATTGAGAGATCGATGTTGGATTCTGGTGACATCCTGAACTTCCATTCAGTGACTGCCGACTAATGGTGTGAAATTGGATATTGGAGTATGTGACATGTCATATGGGTCAAATGCACCATCCATCTAGGTCAGACTCCAGAAGCTGTTGAAAGTACCAAGCAATAGTTTGGGGGAGGGCACAAGGCTGAAAGTGCTGAAACTAATGACTGAAAACCAACGCTTTGGACCCAGATATCTCTATGCCTGTACAATTTGGTGTCACCTACATTCACACAGACCCAGTTTTTCCTACTCTGAATTGTTCTCCTGACCTCACAAGGTTGTTGCTTAACTCAGATGCAGTGTTGGGTGAGGAGACCCTGTATTAGCTAGTAAACTCCATAATACATTCCTATATCATATTCATAGAGCAAATACATGATGTTGCCTATCACAAGTCAAACACAGTTTTGTCCTAAAGTTCAAGGAGGTTTTGACCCCCCCAAACTGGAAGAACTCTAGTTTACCCTGTATATAGTTAACTATTACCTGAAAATATACAAATGTCTCGTTGCTCAAACCTTCAGACATCCTTAAGTGAATTCTGCATACCAATTAAGAACACAACTGCTAGAGTTCGGTTTTTATAATCAAATTATAAGTCCTCTTACACAAGCTGTCAGAGGCAGTTTTTCAAACCAGTTACCTTGTCATTAATCCATTCTTGGACAGATTGCATGTGCCTCCTGGGCTCGTTTCCTTGGTACTTGTTTATATGATTTCCCTGCTTCCCAGGCTATGGAAAAAAGAGTTTGGAAGTGAGGAAGAATCTTTCTTTGACTTCTTTTCCTGTTTCTTTGAGGGTATGTAAGCATCCTTTGTGTATGTGCTGTGTTTGTGTGTATAAGTGTTTGTGTGCAAATGCATGCACACATGAGTGCATGTGTTTGGAGGCCAGAGAATACCATCAAGTATCACTCCCAGTGTGCCACCCAACTTTTGTTTTAGACAAGGTCTCTCATTGGCCTGGAGCTCACATATGGAATAGGTTGGCTAGCCAGTGAACCCTAAGTATCTGCCTGTCTCCTCTCCAGTTCTGATATTATAAACACACAACATGATCCCTGGCTTTTGGTACATGGGTTCTAAAGAATAAATTCAGTTTCTTATGCTGACTGAGTCATCTCCCCAACCCCTATGTGAGCATCCTTTAAGTATCTATTAGCACCATAGAAAACCAGATGTCTGATATTGTCTTTGTCATCTCACAACATCATCATTGCCACCACACCATTAGAAAGTACTCAAGCAATAGTAGATTACCTCCCCTGTAACTAGAAATCCTCTAAATGCTGAGAGTATAGATGTGCAGGAGAAAGTCTGCAAAGCATGACTATGCAGTCCAACGTCTACTGCAAGAGGCAGACAAGGAAACACAATAATCAAATTGCAACATGATCAACACAAATTGAACTCTGTACATGATCCATAGCAAAGAGAATTTGAGGGTCAGTTAGTGGAGAGGTAGTAACTGTGAAGACATGTTGGAGGACCTGCTATCTGCTTTGATTTTTGCTTACAAAAGCTTTTCTTATTAACATCACACATGTCATTACAAATCATTGGACTGTGGAGGATAAATAAAAATCTGTTATGGGGAGAAGACTTTCAGTTAGGGGGTTCTCTAATGATGCTTGTTACCTGAGAGAATGAATGAACACATTAAAGCACATAGATATGCACATAATTCACTAACAAATGCAAAATTCTAATATAGTTGTGGGGAAACACAGATGCTTCAGATACAGCTCTTGGCCTTGAAGGAAATAAAAAACCTTTTAGCTGAACAGCTCACCAAAGTGACACCTTCTTTTACTGCCCAGCTTGTGGGTCTCTAAAGCTCAGCAGGAAGTTTAATTAAAGAAAACCCAATAAGTGCCACATAATCTACACACAAAGAATGCCAGTCTAAAAATTAGAGGCAATGATTTTTAAATCCACATTTTTTTAAAAAAAAAACTGAATTTCATCAACAGTACATAATTTGCACACAGGGCATAATTAACACAGTAAAAGCAAGCCTCCCACCATCCCTAAGCCTTCTAGTCACTCCTCTAAGAATCAGCTACAAGAAGGAGGTTGTTGTGGGTGCCAGAGGGAGTTTTATGTGCTTATACTATCCTGAAAGCATTCTTATTTCTCTGTATTTTCACAATAGTGATCACACAATGCATGATGCTTTTATAGGGCATTTAGTTTAGTTTATCTTGGAGATCTTTTTGTATCTGAACATATACATTGATCTAACCTCACTCATTTTAAAGTTTGCATAGTGTTCTTAGGAAATAATTGAGCCTTTATTACTCCCAACCCCCTCCAGAGCAATGTCATGTGTCAGGAATACGATGTTGTTAACTGAACCTGTTCCTCACTACATTGAATGCTAGTGGGTTGTTTGTTATTTCCCTTATAGCTTACTTTTTAAAAGGACAAGAGATCTACCCCAAGATTCAGCTATACTACTCTGGCATATAACCAAAGGATGCTCAATCTTACCACAAGGACACTTGCACAACTATGTTTATAGCAGTTTTATTCATAGTAGCCTGAAACTGGAAACAACCTAGATGTTCCTCAACCAAGGAATGGATAAAGAAAATGTGGTGCATTTACACAGTGGAGTATTACTCAGCTGTTAAAAGCAATAACATCATGAAATTTGCAGACAAATGGGTGGAACTAGAAAAAATCATCCTGAGTGAGGTAACCTGGACCCAGAAAGACAAACATGGTATGTACTCACCTATAAGTGAATATTAGCTGTAAAGTAAAGGATAACAATTCTATAATCCACAGATCCACAGAGGCTAAGTAACAAGGAGGGCTCAATGGGGATGCTCAGATCTCCCTGGGAAAAGGAAATAGAATAGGTTTTGTGGGTAGACTGGAGGTGGGTGGGGATGAGAACAGGAAGGATCAGGTGGAGGAGGGATGGAGGGGGAGCACTGAAAAAGACAACTGGAAAGGGGATCATTTTGGGGTAAGGTAGAAACCTGGTGCAAGGGAACCTCCTGGGAACCTACAATCATGACCACAGCTAAGACTTCTAGCAACAGGGGATACTTAGCCTGAACTGATCATCTTCTGTGACCAGGCAAGACTTCCAGTGGAGGGACTGAGACACAACCCCAGCCACATAACCTTTGACTTACAGTCTGTCCTGCCTATGGGATGCTCTGGGAGTAAGGTAGGCACAGAGACTGTGGGAATGATCAACCAATGACTGTTCTAGCTTCAGACCCATGCCATGAGAGTAGCCCAACTCTGGCACTGCCTAGAGTGTCAGGACCCAGAGTCTAGATGGCCCAGAAACCTAGGATAGAACCAAACACGACTGGCAAAAAAATGTCAATGTAAATGATCCCTAATGGTATTAAGCTATACTCGTAGATTGTTACCTAGCCCAATTGTCATCAGAGAGACTTTATCCAGCAACTGATGGAAACAGATGCAGAGACCCACAGCCAAACATTAGGCAGAGCTCTGGGAATCCTGAGGAAAAGGGGGAAGAAGAATTGTAGGAGCCAGAAGAGTCAAGGATTTCATAAGAAAATTCAAAATATCAACTAACCTGGGCTCATAGGAACTCACAGAGACTGAACCGACAACCAGGAAGTCTGCATGGAACTAATCTAGGACCTCTGCATATATGTGATAATTGTGTAGCTTGGTATTCTTGTGAGACTCCAAATAGTGGTGAGCAGGGGCTGTCTCTGACTCTTTTACTGGCTGTTGGGACCCTACTCCACATACTGGGTCACCTTGCCCAGACTTAATACGTGGGGAAGTGCTTAGTCTTACTACAACTTGATATGCCATGTTTTGTTGATATCCATGGGAGGTCTGCCCTTTTCTGAATAGAAATAGAGGAGGAAGAGATTGGGGGTGGGGGGCATAGGCAAGGTGGGAAGAGGTGCTGGGAGGAGAGGAGGGACGGGAAGCTATGGTCTGGATGTAAAATTATTAACTAATTAATTAAAAGTAAAGAAAGAGAGTCTTGTAATTATATATTTCTCAAATGGCTGTTTTGAGGTTGTGCTGCAAAGATTAACAAAAATGTCAGAAATTCTTACAAACTGAAAGAGCAAATAAACTACAAATTGGAAATTTTATAGTGTCAGAAAAGAATGAATATTTATGTTAATATATTTTAGCCATTATAAAAGTCACAATGAGTATCCTTGCATGTGTTTCTACTATTTCCTTCAGGTACCAAGGAGTTAAGTTGCTGACGCAGTATACACATATTTTTAGTTTTACTGAGTCCTGCCAACTTCTTCTTCAAAGTAATGTAGAACAGTTTGTTGCCCCGCATTCTTGTTGGCATGTGATATTAGCAGATGTTTGTATTTGAGGCAATCTGATGAGTAATGAGTAGTATCACTAGGTTAATTTAATTCGCATCTCTCTGATTAATAATGAGTATAAGCATGTTTTCATCTATGTACCAGCCACTGAAGTTATCTTCTGTGCATTGGCCATTAATATCTTTTCTGAATATTTCAAAATAATTTTCTTTTCTTTTCTACATCTTAGGATTGAATATTATTTTCTTTCCTTAATTTGTCTTAAATATATATGTCTTCTTGGTTTGGTCTTTATTTGTTTATTTAGGAAGTGACTTCTTGATTAAGACACAATCTCTCACTTAAGTTTTAAAGGATTGGTTCATTTGGACGCAACAAGGGACAAAGCATCTATCCTTCTGTATTGTAAGATATTGCAATAAAACAAAATCAACAGACAAATGGTATGGAAAAGACATTTGAAACAAGTAACACATAAATATGGACTTCACAAAGGATTACACCCATTAAAACCATCTAAATTAATTATACACAAGATATTAATGGCCAATGCACAGAAAAGATAACCTCAGTGGCTAGTACATAGGTGAAAACATGCTGTTTCTCATTATTAATCAGAGATGAAAATTAAATTAAACATTTTCTTATCTGGAAGAAATAAGACACTGAGCTTGATCTGCAGCCACTTTCTATCAAGTCTGTGAATAATCATTTTTCATTGTGTATGTATGTTGAAACTTCACACAGTGACACGTTTTGGTCAATGTGTAATTCTATTTGTATTCTTACTGAATAGGTAGTTAAATAGTCTGAAGACCAAAGATCATCAACTTATTTTTGGGTCTAATGAAAATATTCCTAGAGTTTCTCAATTAATGATAATATTTATGGTAGGTCTACAACATACATCCCTAATCCTATTGAATATATTCCACTATTCTTGATTTTGAGTTTTTCAAAATACAAAGATACTGAATTTTATTTTACTTATTTTTCTTTTACTATTGTGACCAGTACATGTTGTTTTCTCTTTAATCAGCTTACATAGTGACTATAATGGCCTTTCTAAAGTTAGGCTAGCCTGCAACTGGAGATCATAAAGCTGAGTGAAAGAAGGAAGACACGGAAGGACAAATACCATGCACTTTCACTCATGTATGGAAATGAATGTCAGAACCTTCAGAAAGATAAAGTGGAGCAGTGGGCCTTAACACTAGGAAGAAAAGGAAGAAAAAATCCTGGATGACTTTTAGGGACATGGAAGTAAGCTTGAGGGATAGGGGGAGAAGGCGAAGGGGAAACGAGATCCCTGGGAGAAAAATGGTGGTTGGACATAAAATGCATGGAAATACCACAGTGAGCCACATTAATTTTCATGATTAACGTATTTTAAAATGTAAGTGAAAGAGCTGGGCAATTGAAGGCACAGCAGGTAAGAGTACTCTACAAGCAAGGGGACCTGTTTTCAAATCCTTGGAACTCATATAAAAAGATGGGCAAGATCAAGGACCCATCTTTAGCTTCAGCACTCTAGTGGGAAGATCACTGAGACAGGAGGATCATCACTGAGGCTTGCTTGCTGACAGCATGCATAGCTCCATATTCATTGAGAGACTGTCTCATGGGAATAAGGTGGAGAGTGGTAAAACATTCTCCTCTGACTTCCATGCATTCATAGGCATTCATTTCCATACATATATATGTGTAGATAAATGTAAATTAAATTTTAAAATGTTGGGTTGTCCTTTACCTCTTGGGATTAAGTTTATTTTGTTATAATGTATTATGTTTTGAGATTATAATATAATTACACTTCTCGCTTCTCTTTCTTTCCTCTGAACCCTCTCACACACTCTCCCTTGCTCCTTCAAATTCACAGCCTCTTTTTACATTAATTGTTTTTTCATGCACATATGTATATGTATATACATGGCTAAATATAGCCTTACTCAGTAAAATTTACTAATACTTTAAAATTTATTTTTATTTTAATCAATACATAACACTTGTACATAATGAGTAAAGATCAGATCAAAGCATATCCATCACCCCAGATGTTTATCTTGTTTTTTTTTTTTTGCATGTTTGGAACATTCAAAATCCTCTCCATAAGCTATGTGTAAATGTACAATTAACTGTTGTCATGAAGGCTGGAAAGAGGGATCATTGTTAAGAGTACTTGCTGTGCTTGCAAAGGACCCAATTTTTGTTTCTACCATCCATGTCAGGTGGCACACAGCTGCCTGTAACTCCAGCCTGAGTGGATCTGTCCAGACCTGCACAAGCTCTCATGAGCCAACCCAGCATGCCTGAGGGAGGTGGGAATGAAGTCCCACCCCTAGCTGAGGAGCTACTGGAAATTGATAGCTGTTGGGAGAGGGAAACTCAGTTTTCTTTAAAGACGTGTCCCCTGGTGAGTTGATCATGCTTCAGTGGACAGCCACACACCCATGGGTATATGGAGAGCCCAAACTGGACTGAATAGGTTATTATTATTACTTTTATGAAAAGGACATGAAATTGAAGGATGAGGAGAGGTGGTTGATTTGTAAGGAGTTAGAGGGAGGATTTGACGGTAAATATGAACAAAATGTGTCATAAGAGACCTCAAAGAATTTATAAAATGTTATGTTAAAAAGAAAAGAAATAAAAATAAATCTTAAATATGTTGTCAAAAATTCAATCAATATCTCACTATGTTATAGAACTTATTCCTTCTAGCTATCTGTTGCCTTATGCCTGTTAATATCCTCTCTCCACCAGTCCATTTCCCAGGCTCTTGTAAACCAAAATTCTACTCTCAATTGTTTTCAGATCATCTATTTAGTCTCATATCAATGAGTATCAATAAGTTCATGCAGTATTTCATTTTCTCCATATAACATTTTTTACTTAATCAAATTTCTTTCAATTCCATCAATGTTACTAAAAATCAGAGAATTATATTTTTTTAGGAACGAATAGTATTCCATTGTGGAAACAATCTACATTTTAAATCTTTTTTTGATTTATTTTATTTTATGTTTATAACCTTTTTTCCTGCTTGTATTGTATGTACACCATGTGCATGTGCAGTTCTCATGGAGGATAGAAGAGGGCATCAGATCTCCTGGGACTAGAGTTATAGGCAGCTGTGAGCTGTCACATGGGTGCTGGGAAACAAACCCAGGCTCTCTGCAAGAGTGACAAGTACTCCTAACCATTGAGCAATCTCTCCATCCCCAACTCACATTTTCAGTAGCTATTCATTCTCCATGGGAACCTAAGCTGGTTTTACATCCCATCCATTGAAGGTTCTGAAGTCTCTTCTACATGCTAATTTCATTTTCCTTGGTTATCTACCCAATAGTAGACTGGCAGGTCATATGACAGTCCTACCTGATTTGTGTGTGTAAAATTGTCCATGCATGTGTAAGCATGTGTGTGTATCACCTATGCCTATGTCTATAGAAAACAGAGATCAATATCAATTGTCTTCCTCAGTCACACTCTACCTTTTTTTTTGAGTCAAAGTTTGTCACTGAACATAAGGCTCATTATTTTGTCTAGAATGATTGGCCAGAGACATTCTGAGATCCTTCGCCAACCAGCACTGGAGTTACAGACACCATCAAGCCTGACTTTTGTGCAAGTCCTCATGCTTACATACAGCAAGCACTTGACCCACCACCAAAACACCTCCAGCCCCCTTATTTATTGCTTTTTGAGAATCTTCTATGCTGTCATCCATAATGGGCATATTGATTTACACTCCTACCATCTATATATACATATTCTCCTTTTTCTTCATCCTTGCCCACATTTGTTACTTTTTGTCTTTCTGATAATAGCAATTCTAATTGAAGTGATAGAATATTTTATTATGATTTTGAATTACATATCTTCTATATGCTGGTTGACCATTTGTATGTCTTACTTTCAGAAATAAATACCTACTTATTCAGATCACTTGTCCATTTTTGAAATCACATTACATATATTCATTCATTCATTCATTCACTCATTCATCCATTCATTCATTCATGTTTTGCTATTCAGTTGTTTGAGTTCTTCTTGTAGTCCTAATGCTAACCCCTTGTCAAATGTATAGCTTGTGAGAGTTTGATTGTGTAGGTTGTTTCTTTGTTCTGCTTTTTGTTTCTTTCACTGTACAATCTTTCAATCTGATCTGCTGTAGCTTCAAAGTCATATGCAAAACCAAAAACTTTTGCCCAGACAAATCTTCTGAAATTTTCCTGTGTTTTTCCCCTAGTAACACCTTTCGTATTGTTAGGTCTTACATCTAAGTGTTTGGTTCATTTTAAGTTAAATTTTAAATAAAATAGTGAGAAGGAAGAGAAATCTAGTTTCACTTTTCTGCATGTAGAGATTCAGTTTTCCAATACTCTTTATGAAGTGACTCCCCTTCCTCCACTTGTGTTCTTACTGTCTCTGTTGAAAATCAACTAGCTGTGGAAGCACAGATTTTTACCAGACAAGTTTTAAATATCTTAATTAGGACTTTAAATGTATTATCAAATGTGTAGCCAGTCTCTATCATTTTTATAGTGATTTCATTTTATTTTGTTACCACAGTATTTTAGCAACATGTACTAATCATATAAAACAATGTCTTGCGTCAGGACATTTTACACATGATTGTAATATACTTTTATAAGATTATGCCTCTGATAACCTTCTCTTTTCTTCTCTCCCCCAACCCCGCCTTCTGCTGGTCCCCTTCTTCCTCTCAAATAGTCCATCTTCTATTTTAATGGTATATAAAATTTTAGTTAGAGGTCTTATAACATAGATTGGGCAGTTTTCTCCCCTTTTTATGTTCTCTGGAGTGTTTTATATAACATGCAGCTTGCATGTTCTTTGAAGGCGTTTTTGTTAACATCCTTTATTTTCTTTGGCAGTAGTGAAGATTGAGCCTGGGGCCTTGCACGTGCTAGGCAAAAGATCTACCACTGAGCTACATCTCCAGGCCTGTTCTTTTGAACTTTGATGAAATTTGCTTGAAAAACTATATAGAAACTAGTATCTGTGGTCACCCAGAGGTAATACTGATTGAATTTCTTTGTTTAGTAGCTTATTCTTCCTTTGAATACAATTTTGGCACTTTTGATATTCAAGGGAATTATATCATCAATCAATTTTTCATACTTAATGTTAACATTTTGTAACACATTTTAAAAACTTAATATATTCTTCAGTGTTATCTTCATTTTATTGTTAATATACTTTATGCGAGTCTTCATTCTTTTTAAATTATTCAATGTTATCACATTACAACCTTTTAAGGATTAATAATAACCTTTAAAATTGTTTTGCTTTTCTTAAACAGTTTATATTCTTATTTCATTAATTACTGTTTTAAAATTTAGCTCCTTTATTTGGCTGTCATGGGATTTGTAACATTTTATTTTAACTTCTTGTGTCAAATGCCAGTTACTAATGTTCAGTTGTTTTACTTCATATTGCATGTGTGACATTTTTTTGTTGTTTTGTTTCTTGGTGGGTGTGCTGGTGTGCCAGTTCTGTGTGTGTGTGAGGGAGAGACAGAGACAGAAAGACAGAGACAGAGATGGAGACACATGGAGGCCAGAGGATGATGTTGAGTTTCTTGCTCTGTCAGGCTCTACATTATTCCCTTGAAACGGCCTCTCAATGAATTTAGGGCTTGTTTTGGCTAGATTGGCTGGCCAGCAAGTTCCAGGGATCTTCCTGCCATTGTCTCTCATAAAGACATGGTTTAGAAGCCACAGGCCATACGATTTTTATGTGGGCTCAGGGGATTATACTCAGGTCCTTGTGCGTGTACAGCAAGCATTGTTTCCCACTGAGCTATCTCCCAAGCCTTGAGATTTTAATAAGTATCATATTGACCACAATACAAAAATGTAGCATGTGCCATTGACTTAAAATTTCCACTTAGAAAGGTTTAATGCAAGTTTGGGTGAGAGCTTGGGAATGCTTTTATTAATATTTTTATCTTTTTTAATGAACATATTAATATGATATTGCTCATTTTGAATCTGAGATTTTTCCTCATTACTATAATTAAGTTATGATCTAGTTTTGTAAATGTTTTGTTTGTTTGAAAAATTATATGCATCCCATATTTATTGGCCTAAGATTCAATGTATGTATTGGCTTATTTTAGCCCATATTATTTATGTTGATATTTATGAATACTCCATTTCTGAGACAGTGAGGTTAACATCTTACAGTAATAAGGATTTGCCCACTTTCTTATTTGGAAAATTGCTTGAAATTTTTTACAAATCCAGAGTTTTGGAAAAGAGCATGAGAACTTGTGAGTGAGGGAAGTGGTTGTGGAATTGGTAGACATCAAGGAGCAGATCCTCCATTCATAAAGCTAGATGCACTTCTTTTTGGTTTTTCAAGACAGAGTTTCTCTGTGTAGCTTTGTGCCTTTCCTGGAACTCACTTGGTAGCCCAGGCTGGCCTCAAACTCATAGAGATCCACCTGCCTCTGCCTCCCGAGTGCTGGGATTAAAGGCGTGCGCCACCACCGCCTGGCTAGATGCACTTTAGTTTCTAGGTCTGGCTGCCTTTGGACTTGAAGTGACATCAGTAGACCTAATTTATATAGACATTACCCAAGCTTACACTGACATGAATTTTTAATTGAGAAGTGATTATATGATGGACTTTATTATCAAAGACTCAAATCAATCTATCATCTGGCCAACATGAAGAGTGTAGTCTGTAGACAGTAACACAGCCATGGCCTCCGAATGTTGAATATTAACCACAAATCCTTTCAGTCATGTGCTCATAGCTTTCAAATCCAAATTCTGGAAATTGGAGGATGATCTTTCCTACATGTGCTGCACATGGCAGAAAGTGATTCTTTAGATGTTAATGAGACCTATAAACAGATTATGACAGATATCAAATCTTCCCAACCATTTCAGCAATATCTCAATTTCAAACACAACTTACAACTAGCAATAGACCAACCAGGTCTTTACTCATCTAGGTCTGGCTCTACAAACTTTGATCTCCAGTTCCCTTCATTCGTGTCACTTACCCTATACATGATTACTACTTCTTAATCTTTATAGACTTTCTCCAAACCATTTACATCTTTTTAAGTACCTTTTTACAAGCCCAACCACTTTCCTTCTCATATTGAACAGCAACTTCATAACTTACATTCCTTGGTGTGGCAATTCAGAAAGTGGTACATTAGAGTGAGAACACAAGCTCTTTCGGCAAACAACACCACCAACAAACTAGATTATAATTCTTTGCCATTCACCAGCTGCATGGATGTGGTTACCTTTTTACCTACTTCCTTTTATCTGTAAAATTGGAACAATTGTAAGAACTACCTCACAGATAACATGCAAAGATGAAATGAGATGTCTGATTTAGCTGTTAATACACTAAAGACAGTCAGTAAGTCTCAATTCAGTAAAAAACTTTAAATTAGCTTGTCTCCTGGGTGGATCTTCTGTCTTCTCTAAATAGATGATGACTCTAGCTTCCTACTTTATGATCTCTTTTCATGACTGTGTTTGGTGTAAATACAATAGGTGATAGATTCATTTAGTAGCCTGATTAGACTTGCTGCAAGAACACAAGCAGTAAACCCCCTATAGAAAAAATTAGGTCCTAGGAGGCTGAATTTAATATGAATTTGAGACAAAGTTATCAGAAAGGAAACTGTTTTAGAAATTGAGCTTTCAGGGTGTAAAGAGAAGGCAGCATCTTAGCCACATTGAAAAATGTAGAATAAAAGGGTTTTCATAATTAGACTTGAATTGAAATCCACGTTACACTATAGACAAACTATATACTATTATGCAAATCAGCAAACCACTAAGTGTGCCAGTTTCTGCATCTAGAAATTGTGAATAATGCATACTGAGTTGCAGTGTGTAAAGACGTTTCAAGACATAATCATGTAAAAATTCTTAGGACTGCTTAATAATGGTTGGAGACAGAAATCTTTCTCCTTTCTATACTTCCTTTTGTTTCCTTTTACTTTTTTGAATATAGGGGTAATCTGGGCATAGTAAAGAAGATAGATAAACTGTCATACCTTCATGAGGATATTCCCAAATATTTCCTTCATGTCTCTATTCCTAAGATGCGTTGTGCATGAAAATGGTCACTGTGTGGAATAAGAAGTTCAGTATGTCTCTGCCTAACGAGTACTTAATAGGCATAGAGAAGCGAACACTGTACCTCCATAGTACAGACTGACCCATAAGGTACAAAGTATGAATGTTTCATAATAACAAAGAAGTCACATGCATGGGAACAAAAGATATTTATCAAGGACATAGGATTATTAAACTTGTCTTTGGCTTGGATAAGAAGCTGGAGGGCCTATTCATCAGAGCAGGTGAGATTATACATTGGGTGGGTTTGTGAGTGAGATTACAGAATTAGTAATGACATGAGATTAACATAAAGTTCAGATGAAAAATTATGGAACTGAAGCCTATTGTAGAATTGGCAGCTACTGTCTGCAAAGTTTGGCAATGGGGATATCATAGTATGGTAGAGCAGCGTATTGAAGACACAGTGGTCATTGGTTATAGACACCAATATGAAGAATGTATGACAGTGAAGATTTTTAAACAGTTCAATTGAACTCTATTGTCAGTGAGAGATCTTTATAATTATTTTTATTCTATTAATCAAGAATAGTTACAAAATTTGTAAAAACCACATTGCTGAGAAAGAAATACATGGAGGTACAGAGTCAAGGACTAGCCACAAGGGAATGATGACTATGTAGGGAAGGAGGAAGACTCTAAAGCTCATCTGTTCAGTTACACTTGAAGGGATGAGAACCAGAAGAAAGAATTTCCTTAATGTGTTCATCTTGCATGCTTCCCTGGGTCATTTCTGGTATTCAGTAGACATGAGTGAAAACTGTGTGACATAAGGAATTTAAAGACCTTAATAAAGACCAGTAAGGACTCACTTCACCTTGTCTTCCTAGGATATGAAATGACTTGTGTGCAAATGTCTTATGGCAAATTCTTCATCCTGGCTCATTTTTGTCTTAGATACTTCCAATAGATTGACTACCACATTTTAAGTAACACATATGGAATTTGGATTCTGGAAAATGGGGAAATTTGTAAGTGTAAGAAATTTTATGTAAACCGATTATTATGAACATGTGAATAAAAGCATATACTTAGTAAAATTCAAATTGCTTTTCCTTTTCTATAGCCTTTTCCCCAATATTAGCTGTGTCCAGCTATTGTCTACTCTGCACAAAAAGCAAAGCCATAGAGTGTACATAGGCAAGTACCCAAGTCATCCGTTAGCCCTTCCATTATCAGCTAGGGATTGGGAGAAAAAACAAGGAGACAGAAGACTGATAGTAAAACAGTATAATATGAAAGAAAGAAGGTGGACTCCAAGGCTATCATCTGTGGGCAACAATACAACTCTGACTTTTTAGCCTAGTAAACCTAAGCAAACTATATAACCTGTCTGAGCTTTTTTTTCCTCTTTTGTAGCATGAACATACTAAGGACATCCCACATCATTAATTTATAAGAAGACAAAATGAGATAATTCACACAAAACACCTAGCACTGAGTCTGGTACATGGTGACTTTTAGTCACACTGAATCTGTATGTTCAAATCACACTCAAATTTCCTTTTAGATTTTTCTGACTACATCCTAGCAAGAATCCCTTCTTTATTATTCTTCAGTTACTAACCACTATATTTTCTAAGTGTCTTATACTTTGAGGCTGCTTAAAGCATGAGAATATATTCGTTTAACAGTATGTTAAGTAACAGTATATATCTAGAGGAAATTAAATTAGCATGTCAAAGAGACATCTGTACTATCATCTTTATTCTGTTATTGCTCACAATGACTAACCAGAGAATGGACAGAAACAGAAACATCATAGCTATATAATACTCAGCCATAAAGAGATTGAAATTCTGCCATGTATAGCAATACACATTAAATCATCATGCTAAATGAAAAAAAATCAGGTACAGAAATATAAATGCTACATGATCTCAAGTGTAGAAGCTACGAAGTGTTACTCCCATGGAAATTCAGAATAGAGTAATGTCTGTGAAGGGTAAGGATGAATGAGCTGGAAGAAATAGATCAATTTATATAAAGTTACATACATAAGAAAGTAAAAAAGTAAAAAAGTAAGCTTTCTTGTTTTATGGAATAATAGGCTAAATGTAGTTGATAAAAGTGCACTGCATATATAAAAACTAGAGGAGTTTGGAATGTTCTCATTGTGAAGAAATGATACGTTTCAGGAAGTAGATACACCAATTACGTAATGTATACCTGTATCAAATTTTACACTGTATCTCCCTACTGAGTATACTTTGTAGCTGGAGTCATCTGCAGTCCTGCCTGGGCCCACAACCACTCAGACTCAAATAAACACATAGGCGCTTATATTACTTATAAGCTGTATGGCCATGGCAGGCTTCTTGCTATTTGTTCTTACATCTTAAATTAACCCATTTCTATTAACCTATAAGTTGCCACGTAGCTTGTAGCTTACCCGCATCTTACATCATGCTTCTCCTTGTGGCAGCTGGCAGTGTCTCTCTGCCTCAGCCTCCCACTTCCCAGAATTCTCCTCTCTCCTTGTCCCACCTATACTTCCTGCCTGGCTACTGGCCAATCAGCACTTTATTTATCAATAAATCACCCACAGCAATACTTACTATGTATGAACCAAAGTAATTTTTTTATATAACATAATTTATATTTGTATAATTTTAGATGGAGAAATGTACTAACAGATCTGCTGTGGGATGGTCTGTATGTCAAATCTGTTGCTCTGATTGGTCAATAAATAAAACACTGATTGGCCAGTGGCTAGGCAGGAAGTATAGGCGGGACTAACAGAGAGGAGAAAAGAAAGAACAGAAAGGTGAAAGGGAGTCACTGCCAGCTGCTGCTATGACAAACAGCATGTGAAGATGCTGGTAAGCCACGAGCCACGTGGCAAGGTATAGATTTATGGAAATGGATTAATTTAAGATATAAGAACAGTTAGCAAGAAGCCTGCCACGGCCATACAGTTTGTAAGCAGTATAAGTCTCTGTGCTTATTTGGTTGGGTCTGAGCAACTGTTGGACTGGCAGGTGATAGAGATTTGTCCTGACTGTGGGCAAGGCAGGAAAACTCTAGCTACACAGATCTCTGAATGGTCCAAAAAATGCACAGAGATGTTCATAGACTTAGATTTGGACCCCTGAGATTCTCCCCAATAGGGAATCCTGACCTCTGACCCTCTTTAGGAAGTACATAATCTTTTCCTCCAATCACTTGGGGGCTGGGTCACTCACCTGACTTATAGGCACATATGACATATATTCATAATTGCTTGAGAAATAGCTATTTTTATTTCAACACAAGGCCATGCCTACCCCTTTTCTTAATCAGAGAGACTGCCAATGTCTGCCTCTATTTTGATATTAGTTTTCTCCTTTACAAGGCAGGATATTGAAGGACAAACTAGAGCTTTGCACAGAGTATTTATACAAAGGATTTAGACTCGGGATATTTGAGTTTCAGTCCTGATACATATGCTCTGAGCTCTGTAGTATATAGTAAATCCTTTTTGAGTCAAAGGATCTTCATCTGTAAAATAAAAATAATAACACTTTCCCTTCTAATCTCACATGTTTGCTACAGAGATCAGGTGAAAGCTTGAAGAAAAAAAAAAACGCACTGTGAACTGTAAATATAGTCAGACTGGATACTCAGAGATCATATGCGGTGATAGCGAAATCAGCTTCAAAAGTTTTCTGTGGCAATTGTTACATAACTACTCCTGAGCTACCCTTTTCTGACACCTTCAGCCCACCTTAGGTTTTGTGTTGGCCTCTGCCTTCTTACCTCTGAGACAACGCCTTGAAAAAAATCCTGATGACTCTCTTGTAACACCTGACCCAAATGGCAAGTATCTTTCTGTCTGCCTCGAGGTTGTATATGCCTATTTTGGTTGTTGTTGCATTGAAGTCCCCGTGACAGGCACTGGTGATAACAGAAAGTTCAATGGTGTATAGTGCCAGTTGTTTAAAACTGAAATATTATCCTTAGTAGAGTAGCAGCTGCTGTGAACTTGGTACTTAGTAGTGCACTGTCTGATTTTAATAAGCCATTTTATTTGATCTTCTAACAACCGTAAACAGTAATTATTACTGTAATTCACATTTCACAAACCAGACAACTGAGGCCTGGAGAAATACGATTTCCCACTGAAATTCTCATGGTGTGTCTATATCAAACATAGGCTACAGAGTTGTGGGTGTAGCTCAGGTCAGTGGTAAAGCACTTGCCTAACA
The DNA here is from genome assembly GCF_049852395.1 of Peromyscus maniculatus bairdii. NCBI lineage: Eukaryota > Metazoa > Chordata > Mammalia > Rodentia > Cricetidae > Peromyscus > Peromyscus maniculatus. The sequence goes on along the minus strand of NC_134875.1, from coordinate 25,565,161 downwards.
TATAGAAGGCTCTGAGTGTAATCTATAGCATTAGCCCACCAAAAACATTGTTTCAATGAAGGAAAAAGGAGGCACTATTTGCAGGAAGAAAGGGAACCAAAAGAGGGAAAGGGAAGGAATGTTGAGGATAGTACCAGAAGAATAACAGCAGAATATAATGATATATATATATATATATATATATATATATATATATATGTGAAAATGAAAATTTCACAATGTATCCCATCATTTTGTATGCTAACCAAAATAACTTAAAAATAAAAAAGCAAAGGCACAAACATAGGTCAGTTATGTGGTAATGCTAGTATATTATTCATATAGTTTTTCCTAAATATGATCTCACACAATTGGAGACTGCTAAAGGTTTTATCCAGCCATCCACAAATCTATCCTTTCATCATGCTAATCTAAATTAAAGTCTTTCCTACTTTTGTAAGTTACAAAATGTTAGGCACATTTTCCTTGGGCATACAAACATTTATTCATTGAACAAATATTCATGAAGTCCTTAGTGTGTTTCAGACAGTGTGACAGGCACTAGGGCAAAACAGTGAATAATTGACTTCATCCCTACTCTGATGGACTTCCTAGTTGAAAGGAAGTGATAAAGAACAAATAAAAAATCAATGTTTTACAAGGACAGCACCAATAGATATGCTAACATGGAAAGGGTGGGGGAAGCCCAGGATGCCTCAACAAAGAGCTAGAGACAACTAAGGAAAGCTGAGAGCAGGAGAAATTGTCTTCCCCAGCGAATATCACAGCAATTGGTTATCCAATTCCAAATGGTTAGCCCTGAAGACATACGTACAAGTAACATTATACAGACTGAACAGGTTGTTTTACTTATATATTTAGCAACACACACATGCACACGCACATGCATACACACTAATGAAAAAAGAGCCCATGAATTTGAAAGAAAGTAAGAAGGGATATACAGGAAGGATTGGAGAGAGGAAAGGGAAAATGATGTAATTACATTATAATCTCAAAAAAATAAAATAAATAAATAAAATAAAAAGAAATACTAAAAATTAATAAAAATCATAGAGAAGACCTGAGACTTTGAGGGCCAACACTATGTAGTATGGCAGCAGAAGTCTCTGAGGAGGTGACATTAAAACCTGAAATCTGAACAGTAAGGAGCCAGTTATACAGACATCTAGTGTGTAAACAGAAGCTTGCCAACAGTCAGAAACACAAAGCAGAGTGCCTGCGTCTGCATGGACCACTGCCTGCAATTGGAACTATGGCCTAAGCCGAGGCTGATGAGGATAACTGGACATGTGGGATATTTGGTCTCTTATCTATAAGCATTCCTGTCCTTCATCACCACATTTCTTCTTGGAATGTCCCTAGAAATCACCAGCATTGACTAGCCCTTTGCTGGTTGGGCTCTTTCCAGATGTTCCCTTGGCAAACACAGAATAGTCCATGTGTCACAACACGAAAGCCTCTGGAACTAGGGTCCAAATTATAATCCTTCTCCATTTCTCCCTCGGGACTTGGCCATTACTCTGTAATTGGCAGAATCATTAATACAACAAAAGCTTCTGCCTTCTTGACTGGTCTCCTGAGATGCCCAGAAAAGGAAGCCCAGAGGCTGAGCAGCTATGACATCTAAGGTGGCTGTACCAGTAAGTAGAGCCATTACCAATGGGGTATTTTCACTGTCTCACACCGAGAGAGTTTGGAGACTTGCACTTTCCACTGAGACGTTTTGGGAACAAGTGGAAGAATAAAATTGACTGTGAGATATATTGGCTTAAAACTTTTTATTTAAAATTTGTTCTTGTTCATATTAAAAGTCTTAGCCAAAATTAAAATATTGATTGTTTCCCCAAGTGTAGGGAATCTGAGATGTTGCACACAGTGGTCAATATAGACAATAGTAAGAATACATTTATTTCATTTTATGTTCTGTCATACCACCTTGTTTATCCAACCACTTAGTCTGATTATAAATTATAGATCACTTTTAAACAGCAAGGATTTATTTGATTATCTTTTATATGGTCAATAAAGTTTCTGAGTGCTGCTCAGTTTTCTACTAATACATTCTCATATCTGGAATCTCTGTGGTGGCTAGTTACCTTGTTCTATGCTTTTCCATTTGTCAAACCAAGTTGGGTTGTGAAAGTATTGTTTCCATATTTATTGTTTTATCTGTTCATTCAATGAATGTTTATCAAATGCTCGTCACATATTTGTCATTGTATTAGGAACTGGGAATGTGAAATCAATGATAATATTAGGAACCTCTACATATACTCAGTTTCTGCTCCCTAGGGTAGACACACCTGCACTTGTATAATCATGCATTATGCACACACAGAGTCTTTCATTTGAAATGTAAAAACAGCTTTAATCTTTCTTGGTGCAGGCTCATTAACAGCATTTGTAGAAAATATTAGCTATTATGTTTCAAAAGCTAAAACTATTGATTTTAAGGCAAGAAATGTGTTTGAATAGTAGACTTTATAGGCATTTCCCTTGTGGACAGATTCATTTAGTTGTATTGCTTGGATGTGCAGAATTTCACAGTCATTTTAAGTAGTGAAATTATCCTTTTTTCAAGTTAAATTGTAGTACATTAGGTGTTATTTGAACCGGTTTATGAGCTTCTGTTGTGGCATGATGGTCTGACTGCATGGACTGAAGACCGCTGTCCCCAGATTTAATTATCTTTGGGGCATCACCATTGCATAGGCTAAAATGAGTCATTTTGTTCACTGCATCTGCAGCCTTTGCTGAAATGGAGGTTATGGATAACAACTTAAAGGCTAACTCATTAATGCTCCAGATGAATGAGGTAATGTGCCAGCAGACCAAATCAGTGCCCAGATGTGTTCAGCTAGAGCTCTGTATCTCTTTCCCAGGTTGTGATATATTAATGGGGATGTCTCTACCCATTGTTACTGCCTGTAAACATTTGAATGATGTGGAAGTGATACCTTCTGGGAACCCATGTACTATCAATTCCACAAACACCAAAAGTCTCACAGAAGCCAGCAGAAAGATTCTGATGATTCCATAAAGTATGTAATTTATAAGGAGTCTAACAACATACCAGTGTGGTCCCTGCTTTCCTTCATAGGTGCCTACTAGAGAGTGCAGCGTGATCCTAACTGTTTGATGATACAATGGAGTAAATTAGTCCTATAAATTGTGAAGGATGTGGATTTATGGCTAGTTGAGAGTATTTCCATCTTCTCAATGTGGAAATGGGTGACCTTTCTAACGTTAATTTGTTTCTCCATCTGTGCAGTGAATTTTGGGAGGACGTGAGGAACAGGCTTGATGACACGCAAATGTGCTTCCACTTTTCTGTATTGTAGTGCTGATGACTTGATCAAGGAATTACCTGTACCAGAGAACAGACTAGAAGGCCATCTTTTCACCAGTCTTCAGTGAATGAAGTAAGGATATTTAACTCCTTGGAGCCTGGAACACAGTAGCTCCACTGTCCTTCTTGAAATGGGTGTCCTTCTTTATAATGATGTCATTCCTGCCATTGGCTCTCCCAAATTAAATTATCTTCTATTTGTTTCCTGGATTGTAAATCGGCACTGTTTAGCTCAGAGATTAAAATTTCAAGTTGCATATATTTAAAAGATTTAATGAGCCAGTCTATACAAAGAAATATGACATCTAAAACCATGTGATTTTGTGTTCTTTCTGTAACCACCTATGAGATAGACACTGTTTTAATTTGTATTTTGCAGATAAAGAAAGTGAAGTTCAGATAGAATACTACACAGTTCATATGTAATCAATCCAGGAATGTTTTCAAAGTTTTTTAACTTTATAGTTTACCCTCTTTTGCTTATAATACTTTGATATGATTTTATAAGAAGACATCTTGATAATTAGCCCCATCCTTCTCTTTAAAAAAAAATGATTCTCAATACTAGTGACATATTTAAATCACAGTGGAGCTTAAGGAAAGCTCATTATTATTCACAGATTCTCTTGCATGTGTTCTGGACTAAAAACTATTTTTAAGGTATTATTTAAAAGTTTTGGGGGGGTTCATACATGAGTACTGTATTGACATCATTTCCACTCCTCCACTGCCCCCAAGTCCCCTGACTCATTCTCAAATTTATGGCCTCTTCTTCTTTAATTAATATATATATTATAATATATATAATTTAATTATATATATATAATTTAATGTTTTCATATATATAATATTTAGCATTTTCATACACAAACGTTATTTTATATATAGTCACACTATTGTGAAATAGAACAGTAAAATTTCTTTTTCCATCTAACTGTAACTTATTACCCACTAACCAACCATTATGCTTCTCTCTCTACCCACTTTCTCATGCTTCTGGTAACTACCATTTTACTCTTAACATCTTCAATCAACATTTTAAAATTCCACATATAATTGATAACATGAAGCATTGCCAGTCTCTACTGGGCTTGTTTTCATTTAAGATTGTGATCTCCAATTCCATGAAACTTGTTATGAATGTGAGAATTGAAATTTTATGGTTGAACAGTGTTCTATTATGCATGTGTACAGTTTTTAATCTGTTAATCAGTCTGTGCTGACAGATACTTAGTTACCTCTCCCACCTCACTATTGTGAACTGTGAACTGTGCTGTTATAAACCTTGGAGTGTTGATGTCTCTTCAACATACTGACTTTTATTCATTTTAATAAATACCCAATATAGCATGGTCCTAATTAGTCTTATTAAATAAAAATCCAGAGTCAGATATTGGGGTAATGGCTGAATGATCAGAGAAAGAGAGCAGCCAGCCACTAGAGGCTTCTTAACTTTATGAACTCTCAGACCAAATGGGGGTGGATCCTGTCTCTGAGAATCTTCAGACTGAATGGGGCAGTGAGATCCTGTTTCCATCCACCTTATATTCATTCCTGTCTCCACCTCCCTGGTGCTGGGATTAAAGGAATGTGCCACCACTGCCTAGCCTCTAATTAGTTAACTAGCAGCTAGCTCTGCCCTCTGAACTCCAGGCAAAATTTATTTGTCAGAACACAAACAAAATATCATACATTGTCAGAACACAAACAAAATATCATACAATTCCCCCTTTTTGTATAAACAAAAGCAAAATTTTAGTTAATATAGAAAAACTATATACAGTTAAGTACAATATACAAATATATACAGGCAATAATTACATTAAAATGTCTAGTCCATTAGCATTTGACAAATTCAGAGAAAATACTTCATTATTTATTATATCTTGGTGAGTACAAAGTATTGTACCTAATTCACTTTCTATCCTAACTTGCATTACCAACCCAAAACTATCTTTTGATATCTCTCAAGCTTATTCACGTTACACTTCTTTTTATGAGTGTCTATTTTTGAAACTGGCAACAAGGAAAACTATAACTATCTGGTCTTCAACTCCCTCAGAGACCTGAAAAGGATATAGTATTACCTGAGCAAACAGGAAACACAGAGCAAACAACTTTCCAAAATAAGAAATGACAGAAACAGCTGGCTGCCTGGACAGTCAGCCAAGGTTCCTCTGCAATGTTGAGGCATCCATCTTTGGCCTACAGGCCTAGCATTTCTAACAGACTTTTCTTTGAGGCAGAATTTTTGAAGGACTGTCCCACCTTGGCAAAGTTCTGTAGTCACTTTCTTTCTATCCTGCTTGTCCAATTTGGACAACATACTGTCAGAAGTTGAGATAAAGGCAGTTTCTTGCCCAGTGACTAACTTTTGTCACAAAGAAAGTAAACTCTGTATGGAGTTTCAATGCCCACCATTTTCTCTGAAGTAGATTGGTGCTGCTAGGAGCAGATGTGTCTCATTGTCATTAAAAAAATAAAAAAACCTAATGAGACCTACCTGGGTTTTTATAATAAGTGCTGGAGAATCTAAACTTTTGTCTTAATACTTATATGGCAAACACTTTACACATTGAGCAATTTCTCCAGCCCCATGAGTTATTTTATTCTTTTCTGATCAAAAGGAGCATGAGAACTCCTAATTACTCATTTCTTCACAGGGCCTAAAAAGACCATAAGTCTCTTCCTCAATATAACTCTCAAGTAGCAGTCTTCCCACAATAGTTAAGTACTGTTATCTTTGCTATGGGATCTTGGCCATCAGTGAAGTGGTAATTTAGAGTCTTAGACAAATCCAAGGAATCTTATGATGCAAAAGGGGTTTCAGAAGTGACTATAAGCACCATCATATCCCTACAAGGATATGTGGTGGACCAACTTTAATTATCAAACTATGAGCTTTGTTCACTGAAAGATACTCTTTCTGTCTCTTTCATACAACAAACTTATATTGAATATCTGCTTGTCCTGGGTATGTCCAGTAGTATTGTGACATTTCCTTCATCAACTAAGTAAGTGTATGAAAGTTTTTCTGAATGTCAAAAACACTGGAAAGAAATATAATGATATTCACAATCCCCAAGTGGTCAAGGATATTACATGTCCTGTAATGCTTAAGACTGTATTGGGTAATTCTCATGGCAAAAGTGTCTCATCTTAAATGTCAATAACACCTTTGTAGAGAAGTAATAGTATGCAAGCCAGGTTTAATAGTCTGACATTTCCATGACTGTGGCTATTATTTACCATCATCCTGCTCCTATTGAGCTGCATTAAAGGGAGTTCTTAGTCCATTTATCAAACAGGCACTACTGTGTCTTTGCTGTAAAAGAACAAAAGGTAGTCTTTAAATTTAGAGTTATCAGTGTAATTGGAAAATCATGCATTTGTGACAAAAAAATTAAGGACATTTCTCAAACAGCATGCTAATTAATACATATTTCCTTCCAAAAGTAGAGTGGTATAATTAAAATGAAATAATTTTCAGAATCTGGTAGAACTGAACTGAAATTCTGGAGTTCAAGTTGTATTTCTGTAAGTACCTGAACAAGATAAGCAACATTACATTGGTTTTTATTATAATCCACAAAATGAGATATTTACATAGCCTAGATTGTTATTCCAAATAATGATTTATAATAACACATTTTATCTAATACAATATTGGTAACATAGAAAATGTCTAGTATATAACAGTTTTGATTATAAGAACATAAAGTAATTAAAAGCATTTCCCTCTATGGGAGTAAAATAGTTTTATATATGTTAGTATTTGAAACCATGAAGTAAAATACAAGCCCCAAATGATAAGATAGTGTAAATTGTTTTATTCTCCTTTTAAACATTTCCGTCACTTTGGCTTTGCTATCATTTCAACCTTAATGCTTGGCTATTACTCTATATTGGTTTAAAAGAACATAGGTCATGCTTGGTAAAAACAATACATTTTTTTTTTTTACTTTGAAAGAAAGCAAGTATTTTAACAACATCACAAACTAAATGTAACTAAGTTATAATCACAGTACACTCCATTTAATAATAGCAGAATTCTATCACCATCATAGAATGTAGCATATACAAAGCGTAAGAAATATGAAAACAGTTGAAAGTGCATAAATACAGTTTGTGATCACTTATAGAAGAAACCTATAACAGAAAGTTGTCAAGACAATTTTCCTATCACTTCAAAATTAAATAGTATACTCAAAAATAACAGTGGATCAAGGAAGACATTTCATGGGAAATTAGAATATACTTGGGATGAAGTGAAAAGGAAAATATCAGACATCAAAAATACATGACAATTTTTGGAAGCAATGTGGAGAATTAGAAACTTAGTATACTATTGGTTGGCTAGCAAAAGGTTTCAGCTACTATAAAAATTAAAAGAAAAAGAACAGTATGGAGTTTTCTCAAACACTTAAAAGTAGATTCACCATACAATCTACAAATCCCATTTGTGAGTATATGCCCAAAGGAATTAGAATTAAAATCCTGAAATGAGTCCTATAGTCTCATGTTAATTTTAGCACTACTCCTTATAGTCAACATGCTGAAACTGTATGTTTACAGATAGATGTAGCAATAAGGAAAAGGTGATCTATTATTATAAGAGAAAGGAAAACCTATCATTTTCAACAACTTAGAAGGATCTGGGAAACATCATACTAACTGAAATAAAGCAGATGAGGGAAGTATATGCTTCATAATGTAATGTATAAGTGAATTCTTTAAAAAATGATCTCATAGTAGCTGAAAGTATAATCAGAGTTACCCAAGATTCAAGGGCATAGAGGATAAGAGGGGCCAGTGACAAGTCATTAAATGGGTACAGTGTTACACTCAGAATGAGTAAACTTTGGAGGTTTGTGGTATAGTGGGGTGGATGTAATCAGTAATTGAATGGCATGCATCTTTAAGTGACTAGAAGAATTTTAATGCTATTACCAAAAAGAAAAGATAAATGTTTAAAATCTACTTGATTTGGCCATTCTACAACGTATAGATGAGTTAAAATATTACATCGTACCCCACAAATGTGTATGCTTATGTAAGCATAAACATTCTGTAAATAAAAATTAGAAGTTATTATGAAAAATAAAGTAATAAAGAAATCCTGCCATATACTACATGAATGAACATTGAAGGCATGGTTAGTGAAATAGTCTAGTAATGAGATAAAAATTGCATAGTGACATTTGTATATATGTAGATACAAAAAATATCCAAACTCACAGAAGCAAGAAATGCAATTGTGATTGCTAGTGTCTGATAAAAATCATAAACAGTGAGTATAATTTAATTTATAGATGAGTAATTTCTAGAGATCTACTTTATAACATAGTGCCTAAAATTAAGAGCACTCTATTGTAGATTTTAAATTTTGCTAAGAGGGCAGATCTCATATGACATGTTCCTATTATCCTACTCCCTCAAAATGTACATAAGCAAATTTTGGGGAGTGGCAAATATTTGTTATCATGATTGTATTGATTGTATCACAGATATCTGTATGTGTGTGTGTGTGTGTATATATATATATATATATATATATATGTGTGTGTGTGTGTGTGTGTGTGTGTGTATGTGTGTGTGTTTTGTATGCAACTGATACATCAATGAAACTGCTGAAATACAATTTCAAATTAATTTAATAGAGAAAGGAAAGGCATACATATGGAAATGGAAGAAATTACCTGATTGGCTGACAGTATGATTATTCAGGAAATCTTAGCAAATGAAAAAAAGATATACTACAAGTAACAAATGAGTTCAGCAGGATCACAGGATACAGTGTCAATACACAAATATTGATTTTAACTCTAAATGCAAGTAATGACAATTAAGAACCAAAACCATTAAAATGTATATATGTGTCATTTAAAATAGTTAAATAATACTACAACAAAACTTATATGAGATCTGCAGGATAAAAAGTATGGAACACTACTTAAAGATATCAAAGACCTAAGCCAAGATCTACAATCCTAGCACCTGGGAGGCTAAAAGATGAGGTTAATGAGTTCTAAGCCAGTGTGGAATAGATTATGAATACCTGTCAAAGAAAGGAAGAAAAAAGAAAAGGAAGGAAGGAGTAAAAAAGAATTTGGAAGGCTCATATCACTCAGTTTTAAAACCAGCCCCTATCTACTAATGATAGCATGGATTTTCATAATCAAGGTATTTGCATTTCATAAAACTCTTTTACTTTTCTCTATCAGAAATTAATTATATGTATTCATTTCCTTTAAATTCTCAAAATTTTCTATATTTCGTCCGCTCATATTTTTTAAAAGTTTGCAAAGGAAAACTACCATTGTTATAACAACAAAAAGTTTCACAGCAAGATGGACATTATTATTGTTTTTAAATCCCCTCTCTCTATTAATTTTGAACAATCCATTAGCTATTAAAGAGTTCATAAAATATTTGTATGTATATTTAACACATGTGATACCTATATCATAAGGATACAGCAGTTTTTACAAGTATGGCAGTGAATGGAGCAGATAATAGCAAAGGAATAAACATCATAGAAGAGGAGGAGGAAAGACTGTGAAAGCCAGAATTTGTGGAGAAATGTGCAAAATAGCATCTTATGGACATAACAGGTCCATTACACTAATAAATGCACAGCAGTTGCCCTGCTTGTAGATGACCTGTAACAAGATAAGCCAGTTAATACTCTAACATATATGGAAAAGATACTTATGAGGCTTCACTCCTAGATGAGGAGCTTTTGGCAATTTGTGACTTTTTTTTTTTCATTTTTCTTTATTAAGAAATTTTCTACTCACTCCACATGCTATCCACAGACTCCCCTTCCTCCCTCCTCTCACCCCCCAGCCGTCTTTCCCAAGCCACCCCACATGCCCACATCCCCCAAATCGAGGTCTCCCATGGGGAGTCAGCAAAGCCCGGCACACTGAGCCTAGGCAGGTCCCAGCCCCTTCCCACTGCACCAAGGCTGTGCTCGGTGTCACACCACAGGCACTGGATTCCAGAAGCCTGCCCATGCACCAGGAACAGATCCCGATCTCCCTGCCTGGGTGCCCCCCAAACAGTTCGAGCCCAACAACTGTCTTCCATATCCACAGAGCCTAGTCCAGTCCCATGGGGGCTCCACAGCCACCAGTCCACAGTTCATGGGCTTCCACTAGTGTGGCCGGTCATCTCTGCACATCCTCCCATCATGATCTCGGTGTCCCTCACCTGCAGTATCTTTCCTCTCTCTCATCGATTAGATGCCAGGAGCTCAGCCTGGCGCCTGGCCATGGATCTCCCAAAACTCAATTTGAAGTGGATCAAAGACCTCAGCATAAATCCAGTTACACTGAACCTGATAGAATAGAAAGTAGGAAGTAGTTTGGAACGAATTGGCACAGGAGACCACTTCATAAATATAACACCAGTAGCACAGACATTGAGAACAACAATTTGTGGCTTCTTAAAGTGATAGCTAGTTTTCTTCAGGCATGTGGTCTCTACTAGGTTGTCCATGCTCCAGTGGTTGGCCCTTTGTCCATGTGCATATGGACAGCACTAACTGGTCTCTGTGGGTTATAAACAAAAGAAGAGGATATGAAATATTGAGGAGGACATTGGGATTCTGGTAGAAGTTAGAGGAGAAGTTGATATAATAATACATTGTACACATGTATGAAATTCTCAAAAAAATAGAATAGAACATTAAAAATGAGAAAGTGAACTGAGTGTAAACATTCATCACTCTCTTTTTCCTAATTGTGGATGTGATATGATTAGCAGTTTCAAGCTCTTGCTCTCTCGACTTTCTTGTTATGATGTAATGTACTCTTGATCTGTGAGGAAGTTCTCTCTTAAGTTGCTTTTATCAGAACATTTTATCACAGCAACAGCAAACAAAACTAAGACCAACCAGGATAAAATACTAAAAGTGAATACCAGGTGTGGTGATGTGTAATTCCAATACTTGGAAGTTTGAGAATCACACGTTTGAAGGCATCTGGGGCTACATGGTGAGACCCTTTCTCAAAAACTGAAAACATTTGCAATGTATTTATCCAATAGCTGACGTTATCCAGAATGTATGCATAAATGAGCAATGAGCATTCAGCATTAAAAGACTATTATAGTCCAAGCAGAAAAAAAATGGCAAAAGATATATCACTTATTAAATTCATACAAGACAGAATGTTCAACATCAGTTAGCCATTAGGTGAATTCAAATTAAAACCAAAGTAAGATACCATTGCACATTTATTAGAATGTCTTCAAAATAGTGAACTATAAGTTGTGGAGAGGGTGTGAATTAAATGGAACTCAAATGTTGCTGTTGTGAATGCAAAGGGTTACAGCCATTCAAAAAGAACAGACTGGAAGCTGATTGCTATATTGAACATGCATTTATTGAATGTTTAAGCAATAAAGCCCTTGATCATTTTTCTTAGGATTGTAAACTTTCACCCAAAGACAAACCTAGACACAAGTGCTAATAGAAATTGTATTTATTTCATGTTCTCCTTTTATTTTTTATTTTTTTTCTTTTATTTTACAATACTATTCAGTTCTACATAACAGCCACAGATTCCCTTGTTCTCCCCCTTCCTGCCCCCTCCCTTTCCCCCTAGCCCACCCCCCATTCCCACCACCTCCAGATCAAGGCCAACCCCAAGGATGGTTAAAATTAATGAATAATTTTCAAAGGCAACAGTATTTGAAAACTTTAAACTGAAATTGGTATGTAACAAGCTACAGTTGGTGTTCAAAGTCAGTGGTGCTTAGATTTACAAATGATAACTTAAAAATACATTACTCTTCAATATTATCTAGTTCTGAAGCTGTAGACGTTCATCGCTAGAAGTATCAAGACAGTGGAAGCACAAAAGGACTTTGTAACATTAACGGTGTGAAATCTGAGAATTTTTTTTAAAAAAATGGGTCAATTTTATTATAAAAAGAAACAGACTTAGAACAAGTTGAAGCTATTAGTTTTAATTGGTCCTCCTCTGAAGATAACTGATTATACAAAGCCCTAAATACTGGTTTTGAAATCTAGAGTTTTTATTTTCAGTCTCCAAAAACATTGTTCCCAGAGTTAACTAATTATTTGACTGGTATTTCATTGAAAACTGCACCTAGAAAATTTAATAATACTATGTAATTCTTTATTTTCCTGTCTTTATGCCAGCAAAAAGTTTCAGTATTTACATATTTCATATTGTCTACCTTCTACTCCTACATTTATTTACTTAGTTGGTTTTTTTAGTTAGTTAGTTATTAATTGAGACAAGATTGAACTGTGTAGCCCTAGCTGGCCTAGAACTTGCTCTACAGACTAAGCTGGCCTTGAAAACTCTACTACATTTTAGACACCAACGCATTTCCATATAAAGATAATAGGAAATTATAATTATGCCTTAGCTAATGCTACTATTAACATTTTAATCTTAATATGTATATTAACAATATGTGTGTTATGTAAATCATTTCTTGTGACTGGTTATTCATTTATCTTATATCTGTCAAACTTTGGAATAGTGATGCTAAAATGTCATTTGTGTGTTCATATGGTGTCTGGAAGTGTTAGTTCTATATCCACAGAAAAAGAAGAAGCTTCGGTCAGAATATAAATCTCCCACATTACAGAGTGTATGTTTAAATGGATTCTCACTTTTTTCTGTAGGAAGTTCTCCATCAATTCTCATACTGGCACAGGTACCATATCTCATGGCTGGGTGGCTGGCACTTTGTAACCATTCTGCTGTGGATATCACTCTATGTAAATAAAATGCTGATTGGCCAGTAAAAAAATGTATTTATTATACTGAAAAACTGGGAATACTTAAATGTCTTTCAGTGGGCAGGTGGTTAAAGAAACTGGTGCATGTATATAGTGGAATACTCTCAGTTACAAACTTGCACTCTTTTTTATTTTTAAATTAGTTCTTTCAGAATTTTGTACATTTTGTTTTGGTACCATTAGTTGCTTCCCAGTTCCTTCCAGATCTATACCATTTCCATACCCACCAACATTTATGCAGTCCTTTAAAAAACTAAAAATAAAATCCATTAAGTCCAATTTGTGCTGTCCTTATAACCTTGGGTGTGTGGCCTTCAAGTAGGGCATGGTCAACTTACCAGAGGCTATACTCTTAAAGTAAACTAACTCTCCCTACCAGCTATCAAGTTCCAGTAGCTCCTTAGCTAGGGAAGAGATTTGTGCCCACATCCCCTTCCCTTTGGTTTGGCTTGAACTTGCACAACTCTATTTTTTTTTTTTTTTGGTTTTTCGAGACAGAGTTTCTCTGTGTAGCTTTGCGCCTTTCCTGGGACTCACTTGGTAGACCAGGCTGACCTCGAACTCACAGAGATCCGCCTGGCTCTGCCTCCTGAGTGCTGGGATTAAAGGCGTGCACCACCACTGCCCGGCGAACTTGCACAACTCTTAGGTATGCTGTTACAACCACTGTGGGTTAAAGTGCGCAGTTTCCCTGAAGTACCCAGAAGATACTGCTTCTCAGTCTTAAACTTATTCTGCCCCATTTTCTGCAGTGATCCACGAGATTTGGAAAGAGGGGGTATGATATAAATGTCCTATTTAGGGCTGAGAATTCCAGTCTCTTATTCTCTTCAAGAAGACAATTTGTAGATCTACCACATAGATTCTTCTATAATTATGATTGACAGATGTATTAATCTATAGGCATAATATCAAGTAATTAGCAGTTGGTTTAATGCTATATCCATTTTTCATAATAATAGTGGTAGGTTCTCCCCTAGGGTTGATGACTTGTCTAGTCATAAGTTCTTGGCCCAATAGTGGTGCCAGGCATAGTTTTCTGTTGTGGCATGGGGGTTGAATCTAAAAAAAAAAAGGTTGGTCACTCCCATGATGTTTATGTCAGTATTGTGTCTGTAGACATATTTTGCCAGGAAGGTCATTATTGTAGCTCACATGGTTGGTTCACAGCTGGGTAAGTCTTTTCTTACTTACCATGACTTCTTTTCTACCATAGTTGCAGGCATAGCAACTTACAGATGAATCATCTGGGTTAGTAACAGCTTAACTTCTCCATTGTTTATGGTCAAGTATATGATTTCTTCTGCAACATTCTTTTACCATCAAGTTCTTGAGGGTAGCCAAGAGCAACAGCAATGGAAAGATCTCATAATGTTTGACAATCTATGGGATCCCACTGACAACTCCAAAATAGGGAACCCACTCCCAGGACTGGGATATTTATTTGTTACTTTGTGATTTCTAGTAGTCGCATTGTGACCCAGTTACAGTTACTCCATTTTAACTCTGTTTATAAATTCATATGTGTGTATTTTAGGAAGCTTCAATAGTAGTGGTTTTCCACATAACTTTCTTAGAAAGGTCTTTAGTGTTAACTTACCTTTCCCTGTGTTCTGTCTGCTACCATGCCTTCCCATCCTTCACCTCAAATCAACCCTTCTTGTTTCATTATTTCCCTGTGAGCTTTTATACCACTGCGTTCTATGCACCTTACTTGAAAATCCCTCCTCATGGCCTCTTACTAGATTCCAGAGCCCTATGAGTATTCCAAATGAAATAGTGCCTTGGAACCTCCCAAATTCTCAAATAAATGCATATGAATATAAAGTGTATACAGAGACGAGAAGGACTTAGTGTAAATCATTAACACTAGGGAGGTCAAGATGATTGTGACTGTTATATTGTGAAGGAGCCTGAGTAGTGGGCAAATGGAAAGTGTGGGGAAAAAAAGGAATGTGAGTGAACAAGGTAGTCCTAGGACATTTATGAAGTGTGTCCTGAGCTATCTGTGCACTATCACAGCAATGAAGTCTGGCAAGTTTAAAACTTCATTACACAAAGAAGTGTTATTTTAAGAGGAATTTGGGCACCAGAATTGCAGGATTTATAGATTAAGTAAGTTCATAACAAGTTGAATAGTTTATAGATATAAACTATTTTATCATTGACTATCATTAAGACTAGAGAGATGTAAGGTCTTTATTTCACCCTAGCTAAAATAAACCAAAGTAGTAAACTATTGGTTCACAAACGATGCTGACTTTGGTGCTATGGGTAAGGTTTCATAATCTCTGTCAGAAGTAAGTGAAATGGTCAATAAAGCTACTCCTAATTTTAAACTCTTAGAAAGCACCAAATGAGTGACATTTCACTAAGCAAATTCCCATTTAATGAAATTCTTCCAAATCTCAGGTTACAAATATGTAGAGAGAAAAGCAAGAGCTCTAGAAACACGTGTATGAAGGTTAGACTCACCACAGTGCTACAGTTCTACCACCATACATGCCATCTTGGGTACCATGATTGAACTTCTTGAAACCTTAGTTCTGCAACACCATCAAATATAAAAAATAGCTATGTGAATAGAAGAAGATATAACAATTTTCTACTTAAATGAATCATGTAGAGTTCAGAGACTTTGAAGAGACCATAATACAGGACCTTATTTGCACATAGATATTTTAATAACAAAAATTGAATCTATCTCTAGACATCAAGAAAATCTTCCATTGATGGTGGTAGTATATTAAAAGCAAAGGCTCTGATATGGAAGGTGCCAGCTGTCTGCACTTCTATTCATGATAGGACTACGTGAAGATGTTCATTATAAATCTTGTTTAATAAACATTTCATTTGAACAGGATGAAAAAATAATGAATGGAATCTGAAAATACAGTCTAGTCTATTAAAACTTTGTTTTTCATATATTTTGATTTGACACTGGATAACCAATTGTAAAGCCAAAGAATTGTCTTTATCTTCAGCAGGTGACCATCTCAAGATGGTGGTATGATGGTACATGTCTCTGTGGTCTGGTAAATGCATAGAGACTTGGAGTTGGTGAAATGAAGGAGTTCAAAAGCTGGAAGTCATGCTTCTGAGAAAGTGAACTTGAAAAAAAAATGTAAGCAAAGTATGAGTGGGGATTGAAGAAGGGAAGGTGGAACAGAAGAGATCAGAGATGGCTTAGTTGAAGACCTTACCAGAAAGTTTTCCTCACCCAAATGTCAAGTATGTCTCTTGGAGTCATAACTAGGGAGAATAAATGTTCACACCACCACCATTGCCACCATTGCCACCACCACCATCAAAACTAGCACCACCATCTACCACTACCACCACCACTATTATCTTTTGATGTTAAGAAAATAACAGGGTACAATGCTGAAGATGCTCATATTTGCTTCAGGACTCCAGAAAAAGAAGAGCAGCCCTATTCTTGAAGAATATCTTTATTAAGTCATAATGGCAGAAATTTAGGTGAGACAGACAGATAAATTGAGACTGAAATCAATTATGTTACTCACCATGATGACAATATGCCATATAATGGGAAGCCAGAAGGCGAGAGACTTCATAAAAATAATGCCATGGAGGACCTTTTGGAGAAGGAAGTTTCCCACCGTGCTATGATTGTTTTCCTCCTCTCTTCTCCAAAGGTGTCTGGGACGGAATTCTCAATGAAGAAATTTTCAAGCATAGACTCAGAGATCTGGTTAGAAATCTCATTTAAGTTATTGTGGTGATTTGAATAAAAATGGTCCTCATAAGCTCATAGGGAGCAGCACTATTAGAAGGTGTGACCTTGTTGGAGTAGGTGCGGCTTTGTTGGAGGAAGTTAGTCACTAGGAGGTGGGTTTTGAGGTTTCAGAAGCTCAAGTCTGGTCAGTATGTCACTGTCACTTCCTGCTGCCTATGGATCCAGATGTAGCATTCTCAGCTACTGTCCAGCGCCATGTCTGTCGGCAAGATACCATGCTTCTCACCATAACAATAACTGACTAAATTGCTGAACTGTAGGCCAGCCTCAATTAAATATTTTCTTTCTAAGAGTTGCTGTGGTCATGGTGTCTCTTCACAGCAATAAAACCCTAACTAATACAGTTATGTTCTGAATTAATAGCTTGTTTTGGTTTGTGAGGATCATACCTTGTAATATTCAATCCTAATTCTAATGTCTCTGTTTAACCCCAGTAATGGCTTAAGACTAAAAAAATAACTTTACCAATGTTTACATTTGTGTATCATTTTAAATTCTTATTTGGAGAGGCTGGCCAACAAATTATGAGTGAAACTGAGAGAAGGGTGCAGAGTCTAAGAGACTATAGAGAAACCATCATCTATTCTTGCCTTTCTCCATTGCTATAACTTCTACATTAGATCAGTGAGCAAAAAGCAGTCACATGCAGCTTTCCTGTAATAATCTAAACTCCAAGGACTGGGACCCTCAAAACCAACCCTTTATTGCAGATTTCTAACTCCACTGTATAATTCCTGTCATCTCCTTCTCAACATATTCTGATTGGCTCCCCACTCTTACAGAATCGAGTTCTAATTTTATAGTTGGACACTGGAGCGTCACCTATCACAGCCCCTTGCAAATTATTTTAGCTTTGACATTGATCATATTTATAAATATGCTTTGGGAATTTCAGTCAGTAAGAACTGCATTGTCTTTGTGTGAAAGATGAAGATTAAGTCACAAGAGTGGGAAAACTCCACCATTTTAACTCGGTTACTTCTCCCCTAGGGTACGTGCTGTGGAGCAGAGTCTGGTAGAAGGAAAGAGGAACATGATGCTAACAGATAATGCAATTTTTTTACGATCAGACTGGGACACTGGGCCAGAATCACGTCACAGTGTGTCTGCCCTACATATATGAGGTTTTTTTTTTAACCATTCATGTAACATACCCAATATCACTCTATTTGAGTCAGTTTTAGCCTCAGTGTCCTCATGTTGCCTGTGTTAGTACATTTTCTGTTACTACAACAAATTAGCTAAGGCTATGACAGAAAGAGGTTTACTAAGCTCACAGGCTGAAAGTCCAAACAGCATAGCATAGCTCTGTTGAAGGTCCCTTGGCTGAATTCTATAATGGCACATGGTAGGGCAATGACAGGAACATGGGTGAGAGTTAGGGATTGTCTGGTCAAACAGGAAGCCCGCGTATGGGGACAAAGCATTCTCTTGATCTCCTTGCAGTCACAACCTTGAAAAATTACTACTACTCTTATTTTTTAATTATGTGTGTGTATTTACACATGGCATGTGTCTATATACATATATATGTACACACACATACACACACACACACACACACACACACACACACATATCATGCAGACATTCCACAGTGCATGTGGTGGTCAGAGAACTAACTCATGAGAGTCAGTTTTCTCCTTCTGCCCCATGAGTTCCAAGGATTGAAGTCGGACAGCGGGCTTGGTGGCAAGTGCCTTTACCCTCTGAGTAATCTAGGTGGCCCAGTGCCACCAATCTTGATATTTCCACCAAGGACACCAAGCTTACATCATGTGAACACACAAGTGACCAACTCAACAAGTAGCACTAATAGACTCCTTTGTGTTTGTTTCCTTTGCCTTCCTCTTAGCAGTAAAAGCTTTTCTACCCTTAAGTTACGTGTCAAAACATTCTTCACAGGAAGCTTCTCTGACTGATGCTCCCTCTCTCAGCACCCCTCCTCTGCTTCCCCCGAAGCATGTAGAACTTGTTCATCATCATGTTGCTACCATGACTAACGAAAGTGAGGGCTCCAACTAGATGCCATCGTCCTTTCTTTTTTCAGTATTACCTCAAAACTTTTTTCTCACTTGGCGCACACAGCTCCATTTCCTCTAGGAGGTTCTACTTCTCTCACCATTTCCCAATGCTTAGAAATCATTTATTCCACCTTTAACTGTTGGAATTCTTTAATTCACTTGCTTCTACATTAGTTTAA
This sequence comes from Peromyscus maniculatus bairdii, assembly GCF_049852395.1. Classification (NCBI taxonomy): domain Eukaryota; kingdom Metazoa; phylum Chordata; class Mammalia; order Rodentia; family Cricetidae; genus Peromyscus; species Peromyscus maniculatus. The sequence goes on along the minus strand of NC_134875.1, from coordinate 25,546,062 downwards.
TGTAGAATTATATTTGCTATACCTGTGTTTCATGTCACACCAGTTTTTTTTGTTTGTTTGTTTTTGTTTTTGTTTTTCAAGACAGGATTTCTCTTTGCAGCTTTTGTGCCTTTCCTGGAATTCCCTCTGTAGTCCAGGCTGGCCTCAAACTCACAGAGATTAGCCTGTCTCTGCCTTCCGAGTACTGGGATTAAAGACATGTGCCATCACCTCCCGGCAGATACAACATAGTTTTTGTACATTGTTTATGACTCTTGCCCCTTCATTACTTTTACTTCCTCTTCCCTCATCCCTTGTCCACTCTTGTTTTTCCCTCTCTTCCCTTCCCTTCTTTTCTTCCCAAAACAGACTCTGTCTTTTATTTTGCTTTCAGCCAATTTGACAGATCTGACAACCCCCCAACCCCCAACTTTAACTCCAATGTTTCTCTCAAGTTCTGGCTTTACATTTAAGTATTTACCAGACTTTCATCTGAAGATCACCTCAAGGCAAATGTCATCCACCTTCAGCTTAACCTTCTTCCTCAATCTCTGTCTCTATTAACTGGCTGATGTTGAGTATAACCAATTATTTTCTCATGCTTAGTATCTATGTCGACTCTGGCACAATTCAACCTTCTAAGTCCAATTGGCAAGAAAGAGGAGGGTTTGTAAGAGCAAGAATTGTTGAGACCAAGATTAGAAAAGGCACAGGGACAAACAGTCAAACTAATGGAAACACATGAACTATGAACCAATAGCTGAGGAGCCCCCAACTGGATCAGGCCCTCTGGATAAGTGAGACAGTTGATTAGCTTGAACTGTTTGGGAGGCCCCCAGGCAGTGGGATCAGGACCAGTCTTTAGTGCATGAGCTGGCTGTTTGGAACCTGGGGCCTATGCAGGGACACTTGGCTCAGCCTGGGAGGAGGGGACTGGACCTGACTGGACTGAGTCTACCAGGTTGAGCTGAATCCCCAGGGGAATCCTTGCCCTGGAGGAGATGGGAATAGGGGCTGGGCTGGGGGGAAGGCAGGGGGGAGGGGGGAGGACAGGAGAATCCATGGCTGATTTGTAAAATTAAATTAAATTATAAAATAAAAACAAAAACAAACAAACAAAAAAGATCTCATATCTCTTTATCTAGATTCTCTCACATCTCTACTACTTCTGTCTTAGCTTTTCTGGATTTCATATTTTGCCATGTGTACTGTAGCCAAATTTTCATCAACTTTCTTTCCCATTTCATCTAGTTCACCTCTTCTTAGAGTTATCCATTTAAATGGATGTGACCATGCAGCTCCCTTGCTTTAGCGAGATTTATAATTCTTTGCTCTACAGAATACAAAGCCCACCAAATTTGGCATAGCATTTCAGGACATCACTATTTGAGCCCAAATCAATTTTCCAGATACTTTCCTCATCCTTCTCTTCATGTGTCCTAATCTTTAACTCCATTAAAGTAGGAGTACTCCAGCATGCAAATAAATAGCCTGGTACAAAAAAATATATTTTAACCTTTATTTTGTTGTTTTGAAGATATCAATAGGCATTAAGAGTGTCAGGACTACAAATTAATAATATTTTAGTTCAATTCTTTAAAAAAGTTGACCTTAGTAAACATTACATAGACAAATGAGTGAGATTCATTTCTTCCATTCTTTAGCAGTATGACATTTAGTCAGTCCAGAGCCTTGGTTTCTTCATCTGTGAACTGGGCATAAGAAGAGTTATATCATTGGCCTGTGGATTGTGAAGGAAGTGCATACATCTTTTTTCTCTTCTCTAGCTTCTTGAGGCCCTCTCCTGGTTCTGGCAGACAGTGGCAGAGACAGCAGGCAGAGGGCCATGGGGCCAAATGCTGGGTAACAGCTGCAGTGGGTCTGCTTCCCAGCTGCTGCCCAGGGGAACTCTGCAGTGTTAACCCTTTTGTGTCTAGATCTTGAGAATACTATGACTAGCTCAGTCTTCATGTCTTAACTTCTTGGTTTCTGCATACCTGGCAGAGATTATTTATCTACCTTTTTGATCCATCTTCTCTAGGCCAACCTTCATATTCAGACCCCTGATTAGGCACAAAGTCTCCAGTCCATTTCTCAGGTGAAATAGCTTTTTAAACTTTCTCTATTTTGTCATTTCTCTTGAACTCTTTCTCTTCAAGAGCACAATGCTTCAGGTATTGCCTGACATGTATAAATATCTATTTGATTCAAACCTTGACTGTTTGGGACATTCAAATTCTACGACTGATATCTCAAGTTGTATGACTTTATTTAACAACTGTGTTGTTCCCTTGTCGCACATCAAGCCATGAGCAACTGAAAAGGTTCAGGGCATTTTCACACCAACTGCTCTCATGACAAGCCATCCTCTGTGTGTGCAGTTGGTGCTCTGACTCTCAAAGCAAAATGATGGAATTAGGAATTAGTGTCTAACATTCCAACACATTGATATTCTTTGAACTCACAACTCTGTTATACACCTTTGCAGTTCCCACATGTGCCTTCTTCTCATGCCCAGCTTAAGTTATGTACTCCATTAGTCATTTGTGTCTTCATCCACATAATCTATACATTTCCCCCTATTTATTTGTCATTGGGAAATATACATAACTTGTAAATTATACTTCTAGCCATTTTAATATATATAATTCAGTGCTATTAGAAACATTTAATGATGTAAATCTTATACCTATACAAGAATACAATAAATTCCTCCACCTAGGGTCATTCTCCATTAAGATTTATCACATGAGATTTGAGATCTCTTATACATACATACATACATATGTACATGGTTTTGTTTCGAATTCTACTTACTAGATATTGATCATTAAAAGTATCCTACATCTCTTGGCCTAAGAGGTGAAGTCCAGAAAATGACATTAGAAAACAGAATTAACAATAACTACGTGAATGGAGCAAGGGAATCAGAAAAAAAGAGAGTTAAATAATGTTTACTCATTATCAATCTAATAGAAAGTATTTAGTAAGTACCTACCATGGCCAGATGTACAATCCTGAAAAATTATCATGTGTAATTTCTGTTTTAACGTAGCTAAAAATGTTCTTGGGAGATGGGATAGTTTATCCTTTTAAAAACATTTTGGATCTTATCTCACCTGGATTATTGCAATGGCTCCTTATCTCTCATTGGTCTGCACCTCTGGCCTTGCCCTTCCTAAAAGTCCAGGGGACCATCCATACTATCATTCAAATGATCTCTTAGAAATTCTGTATCCATTGTCTTAACCCTGGGTGTGCCTTAGAAACACCAGAAAACAGCTTTTAAAACACTAAAGTATTTTTGATGCAGGTAAGTTCTATAAGACTTTCATGCCTTGAATGCCATAATTTTGAAGATTCCCAGTTATTTCTGATGCCTGGTATAGTCTGGTAACCACTGCTGTGAACTGATTGTGTTTGTCACCATTTAAATACTCATACATTTTTGTGTCTTTTCTATCTGGGTCCCTTAGTGTGGATGTTATAATTTGGGGATGTAGCCTGCACTTCATTTTTTAAAAAATAATCATCCTGTAATTGTTTATAATATTGTAATATGATCTCTAAATGCTGTTTTGCATCATGACATATATTTTGATAACGTCTATCCTCTGTATGGAATATCCTTGCCTTTCTTGTCTGTCAAAACATATATCATCATTTAAAACTTAAACAACAGCTCCGGTAGAAAGTATGTTCCTAAATCTGTTGTCACAGTAGTTTGCAAACATTCATATTGTTACACTTACCACTCTAAAATAAATTCACTGGTTTGCAGCCTTTCCTCGACTTAACTATACAGGCTTTAAGTGCTGGAGCTGCATTATTTATTTATTGCTCTATATCCTCCAGACTTAGCCATCAGAACTGGTACAGAGTCAGTGCCCAATATGTATTTACAGAGTTTATGAATGAATGAATTTTATAGCTATTTCAGTATCTCCAATACAGGAAAATGGACAAGAAAGAATGAGGCAGATTCAAGAGAAAGAGTTTATCAGTAGAAAACTCAGTGAGAGAATTTCTGTCCTTGGGAAGAAGGGATTTTGTCTCAAGAAAACAAAACTGCATTAGAAAGGATAACTAATTCCAGCCAGCCAGGCAGCCAAGAACAGGCTGTGGCCAAAGTGCTGATGGATGACAGCTGGAAGTATGGCTTGTGAACCAACTAAAAATGACACATCAATCTGAGCTGCAAAATAAATCACTGGAGCTCCAGAGGCTTTTGTTCTCTTTAAAATCTCACTCTACATGACCACGTAATAGGAACACCGCAAATTGTTCTAGCACTTTACAACTTTACACTCTACACGGTCATACACATGATCCCATTGAAACCTCCTAATGACCCTTGTAAGGATATATCAGCCCGGATTCAGAATGGAAAAAAACCAAGGCTGTAGAAACTTCAGTGACTAGTCCAATGTCATAAAGATCATAAGTGGTCGTCAGAACACAAGTAGGTCTTCAAATAAGGGAGAAGGAGAAGAAATAATGTAAGAAAATCAAATGTCAAGAAAAGCACAAATTCTGTACAGTTAGTGCATGAGTTTTTATTCTGGGAGCTACTAACTTCATCATCGTTCTCTTTTTGAGTGAGATTAGTGCCATGAGGCCAGATAGTAAGTAATATAACACATATGGTATAGGTTACTTTTCATTTAAAACCAAGAGATTGGCCTTTATAGTTGGTATTATTATTTACACTTAAAATGAAGAAATTGAGACCAGAAAGTTTAAATAACTTGCCTAGAAATTCACAAGGGATAGGGAAAATGAGCTGCTTCTTACTTGAATCAAACATCAGTGTAATTTAGACAAAGGCAGCCAGTTCTTTCCTGTGTTTTGCTACACTAAGAAATGAATTTTATGCCAAAAATATTTACCTAGACAAATGTCATGAAGCATTTCCCATGTTTTCCTCTGAGACAGGTGGTTTCTTGTCTTTCACTTCTGTATTTAACTCTGTTTGAGTTCATTTCTTGATACAGTGAGAGATAAAGGTCTTCATGTGGATTTCTAATTTTCACAGCACAATTTTATAGAAGAATTCATTTCCTTATTATATGTTCTTGGAATCTATGTCAAATCAAGCAAATGGTTGCATATGCACAGACTTATTTCTGGGTTCTCTGTTCTATTCCATTGTTCTGTATGGCTCTTTTTATGTTGGTTCCATGTTGCTTTGGTTATTTTAGCTGTGGAGTGTATTCTGAATTACACAGTGAAATAGCTCCAGCTATGTTCTCTTTGCTTAAGACTGTTTTGATTATCTGGAGAACTTTTATATGAAAATTGCATCAAATATGCAAAATATACAAAATTGGAAAATATTTGCAAAAGACTAATCTGACATTGGTTTAATATAAAAACATAAACAACTCAGTAACAAAAACCCCACAGAATGTGCAAAAGATATGAATGTAAACTTCTCAAAAGAAGAGATAGAAATAGGCAACAGATGTATGGGAAAATGGTTGACATCATTATCAAGCAAGGGAAAATCTAAACTACAATGATACATACAATGATGTATCATCTCATACCTATTAGAGTGGCTATTATCAAGAACACAAAGATGAGGAGCTAATAAAGTTGTGTAGAAAACAAAACTTTTGTACACTAAAGGTGAAACTATAAAATAGTAATATTCTAGAAAAGAATTTGGAAGCTCCTTAAGAAATTAAATATCTGATTACTATATGATCCAACAACCACACTCACGTTCCCCCCGTGTGTGTGTGTGTGTGTGTGTGTGTGTGTGTGTGTGTGATGTAAACCAATTGTTTCAAGAGAAGATCTTCACTATCTTGTTTATCATAGAACTACTAATATGTGTTAGCAGCCAAAATATGCACTCAACGTAATGATATACAACTAAAAAGATAAATGGATACTGAAAAGGTCATATTTATACACAATGGAATACTATTCAATCATTTTAAAATGAAGCATCCATCTGTGATATCATGAGTAAATGTGTGTGTGGTGTTACGTTAAATGAAATAGCCAATGACAGAGAGATACCTGATGATCTCACTTATATGTAAAATTGGAAAACTTGATTCCATGGTAAAGAATATTATGGTATTTGCCAAAAGCTGAGATTAATAGATGCAGGGAGATATAGGGATATGTTATTAAAGATATGTAATTATAGTTATGAAGAATACATTTCAGGATTTCTGTCATACAGCAAGATGCCCCTAGTTAGTGATAATATGTTGTATTCTTAAGAAATGTAAGAACTGTCAGTATTATGAGTTTTCATGACAAAAATGATGTTGATATTGGAATTGTTAATTGGCTGCATTGAAGCAATCAGTAATGTATACATACATCCATATACATATAAGTTTAGAGAGAGAAAGAGAGAGATAATAATGGTACATGTGATAAAATACTATCAAGTAAAATGAAAACTAAAAATTAAATGTACTTAAAATACTTTCTTAACATCTTATTTGGGATGCCTAATATCTTTTATGAAAATAAAGAGTAACATTAAGAGTGTGATTCTTCTTAGGGATGATGTAATAATGAAACTCACTGTGGAAGGAAGTGAGGCATGACTTGAGCAGCAGCACCTAAGTGAGAGTGGGCCCCGTCCCAAGCACTAACAACACAACAGCACAGGGAAAAAGTGCTAAGGAGAGTGGCATCTGCTGGACAGTTAGAAAAGAAATCCCAAACTGTGGGTGTGGCAAATGGCTGGCTACTGTGCACGCAATGCAAACTTCCCTAAACTTCACGGTTGGAAGGATTCATTCTTCCTCCTGAACTTTTGGGATTTAAGAGACATTACATACTTGGATGGTAACATCAAGTGAGGACCTTCCAGGTACAAGGAAATTGAATTGCTGATTGCTGGGCTGTGTTATGAAAGAGAGCAAGTCACAAGTTATCTTCATCTCCCTGTAGGCTCCGCTGTGAAAACAATGATAACTGGCTAATAGACCTGGAGATAAGAACAAGAGAAGAAATGAGAGATGAGATAAACAAACTTAAACCCGAAAGAAGTATGCTTTCCAGATTAGGTTTTTTATTGAAAAATTAATGCATGTGCTTCATACAAAACTTCCAGGGTACAAATAAATACAATGTAAGCCAAACTTCCTCTGCACATGGAAGAGTGATTGTAGTCTTCTTCAAAGAAATGAGATGAGAGTGCATTCTACACATCATTGTGAACTTTACTGTTTTGAATGTCAATGAATTAAAACTGTAAATAATTTCGTTGAAGCACATTTAGTTCACTTTTATTGCCTTAATTGACTATTATTTCAGCATAGGAATATAGGTCCATTAATTTAACTTATCCACTTGTAATGCCCATTTAGCCTCATCCCATAGTTCATTCATGCAAACAGCACTGTAAGGGATACCTTTGTGCTTATATATACTTGTCTATCACTATGAAAATAACCAAGTCAAGGGTGAATTTTAAATAAATTTTCATATTGTTAGATATTACAAAATTGTGTTTTTCAAAGGGAATGAAGCCATTTATAATCCTACTTCCAAGGTACAAAATGCCCATTTCTACTAGTATATATAATTTATCTTCTCCTCTTTTCTGATAAGATGAAGGATAAAGATATTTCATGATTGTGAGATTAGTTTATTAACTATGTGCAGATAAAATAGACACACATGACTTTTCTCAATATTCTCTATGTGCATGTATTCATTCTGCTGTTTATTTGTAAGATAATCTGCCATATGAAATAATGTATTCTGCTGTTATTTGGAATAAATTATTGTTCATATTGGACTATTACTCATAAAATGCAATGAAGATATTTTTCTAAATTATCTTCTGTGTCTATTGTATTTTTTGCACAGTTCAATTCATCAGCTTTTCTGGTTTTGTTTTCTAGACTATGATCCTTCTTTAGAAAAGCCCATTCCACTTCTAGATTGTGTAATTTTTAAAAGTATTTATTTATTTTATGTACATCAGTATGTGTATGTGCACCACACGTGCCTGGTAACTGAGGAGACAGAAGAGGGTGCTGGACCCCTGGAACTGGAGTTGTGAATGGTTTTGAGCCACCATATGTTTGCAGGGAATCAAACTAGGGCCCTTTGGAAGAACAGCAAAGGCTCTTAACCACTGGGCCATCTCTCCAACCCCAATTCTCCTAGTATCTTTAAAGCTGTGTGTTCCATTTCATTCTTTAACATTTCCAGAACTCATTTTTGAGTAGAAAATTTAGTCTCTATTCTATGAGTCTAATTTATCAATTCATATCAGAACCAGTGTTTTAGTCATTAGGGATTTTTTTTAGGCATATGAAAAATTCTTCCAACATTTTCCCCACTTCCCACCACTTATTTTTTTCTTTAAAATTTTTGAGCTGAGCTGGGCAATGGTTGGCACATGCCTTTAATCCCAGCACGTGGGAGGCAGAGGCAGATGAATCTCTGTGAGTTTGAGGCCAGCCTGGGCTACAGAGAGAGTTCCAGGAAAGGTGCCAAAGCTACACAGAGAAACTCTGTCTGGAAAAACCAAAAAAAAAAATTTTTTTTGATCTGAGGGAAAAATGTGTAGTAGTGGAAACTTACCTAACTAGCTAGTGCTAGTGAAGTTATGGATATTGGAGAATCTACAAGCACCACTTTCCTAAGCCAGCACAATGCCTACAAACAATCTATAAACATTTATTATTATACCCAGAGATCAGGGTAGTCTTCATCACATCTAGGAAATTTCCCTTTGCAACAGATGGAAACCATTACACAAAACCACAATGAAACAAAATACAGAGTTGTGGAGCCCAGTCTCAATCAATATGTCTACAATACAATTCATGTACCAAAATCTCTGGGATCATTGCTAAAGAGGGGGCAGAAAGGTTTTAAGGCTCAGAGGATCAGATAATTTGCTCTGATACTGTGTTTTCTAGTATTGCCAGATGCCACACCCATAAAGTCTCACCAACATGACTGACCAAATGAGAACTGAACAACCCATGGACATACCAAAGTGGACAGTCAATAACCCAGGAGGCCTCAACTCTATACAAAGAACTATAGGCAACTAAGGAATTCTGGGAATGGGAGAAATGGTCTTCCCCATAGGAGAGCACACCAATTGGTTGCTGCCAAATGGTCATCCCTGAAAACACACCTATGTAGCCGTAAGTTTTCTCAAGTCCCACCCGTCCCTGCGGTCCCTCACCAGCTTATAAAATAATCATTTAGAGGCTTAATATTAATTATCAACTGTATGGTCTATGGCAGGCCTCTTGCTAGCTAGCTCTTATATTTTGACTCAACCCATAACTATTAATCTGTGGCTTTACCTACATCCCATTACATGTTGCTCTTAGGATGGCAGTCTGGTGTCTCCCTCACTCTGCCTTTCTCTTTTCTGTCTCTCTCCTTGCATTTCCTTGTGGTTGATAATATTGTGCACCCCAATAAACTTATCTGGGGGTCAGAGAACAGAACAGCCACTATATTAAATATAGGTTTAGGCAGTGGTAGCACATGCCTTTAATCCTAGCATTCCAGAGGCAGAGTCTGGATCTCTGTGAGTTCAAAGCCACACTAGAAACAGCCAGGCATGGTGACACATGCCTTTAATCCCAGTAAGTGGTGGTAGGAAGCAGAAAGGTATATTAGATGTGAGGACCAGGAACTAGAATCTGGTTAAGTTTTTTAGGCTTTTAGTAGCAGTTTAGCTGAGATCCATTCAGATGAGGACTCAGAGGCTTCCATTTTGAGGAAACAAGATCAGCTGAGAATTTATCAAGTTGAAGTCAGCTGTGGCTTGTTCTGCTTCTCTGATCTTTCAGAATTTAGCCCAATATCTGTCCCTGGGTTTGTTTTTATTAATAAGACCTTTTAAGATTCATGCTACATTTCCCTCCTGCCTCTAAGCTACCTTACCATAGGCCAAAGCAGCTTATTTATTAACCAATGGGAACAACATATTTTCACAGCATATAGAAAGACATCCCCCCCAAGCACACCTACACACAACATCATTCAGAATGAACAGATTATATTTAAAAACATATTTGTATATATACATACATATATGCATGCAATAACAATTAGTAAAAAAAGAGATCATGATTTTGAAAACAGCAGGGAATGGTATATGGGAGGGTTTGGAGGGAGGAACAGGAGGGGAGAAATGTTGCAATTATATTATAATCTCAAACATAAAATAAAAAGTTATTTGAGCTGGTTTTACATAAATTCATACTCCCATCGTCTCTTTTTTCCCATTTTCGCTCTTCTCTCCCTCCCTTCTTCTCTCCAACTCTTTTTAGTTATGGGACACTTCATTAATCAAAGTAATGGCAGCTGTTGTCTCCAGAGTGAGAAGCAGGCACTAGAACTTCCATTTGAGAGAGTCCCACATACACAAACACATACCCCATAAAAATGTACGAGGAACACATTTGGAAATGGAAGAGTTTAAACATGAAACACTTGGGACACTTATAAGAAATCAAGAGTAAATTTGTTAGAATTAGCTATGAAACATACAGGAGGTCTAATTAAATTCAAATATCTGCTCAACAATGAACTTTTAATAGAAACATATCTTAGTAAATGTATGAAAGGTATTTATCTAAAGACTGTTTGCTATTTGCCTGATTTACACTTTGGTGAGTGTCTTCTAATTTATAGGGAGAACAGCCTGAAGAGAAATTGAGAGGTATCTTGAAAGTACAAAAGAAAGTTGTGTGGATTGATGAATTAACACATTCTGGTTGATGGGAAGCCATTAATACAGGCACTTAAACTTTGGCTGTGGCAGAAAAATTACAATTGTGGGGTGTGAATCAAATGAGCTTGTTTTGCCTTCCCAGCTTTGGCTTGAAAAATAAAACCTCTTGAATAAAACTCAGTGGATTTGAAAGCTTTGGGGCTTTTTGACTCCAGTATAAAATGCATATCAATCCAATGAAAATTAAAATTTAAGATTCTGTTACATTTGCATCACATCATGAAAATCTCTGATGTACAGACTTTCTTTCAAGATTAGTATTTTAAGTTTAAATTCTTGTGAAAATTCACAAATTGGTTTAATTTTTGGAATTGGTAAGGAAATGTTATTTTATTAATCACTTTAGATCATAAGTTTTAGTATACTTAATGATTTATCAAGTCTTTAATTTCTTAAGTAACCAGGTTACTTGGATATGAAATTAGGATACTTTGCAAATTATAAACATTTTGGTTCTTCAGTTCTTCAACCAAAGTTAATGATTAGAACAAATCCCTGCGCTTGGTATTGAAGTATGTTAAGAAAATCATTCACTATGAAGTTAGATACCTGGATCAAAGTCTCAGATCTGCCCCTTGGTTGTTTTTTGCTATCAACTTGTGATCAATGCCTTTGACATCAATTTTCTTCATCTGTAAAATGGAGAGAATAATCCATGCTTTGTTGAATTGTAAGAATGAAATGAAGCATACACGTAAACTACGTGATACTTTATAGATATTAACTAATGTCAATTGATTCAGAGCTAGCTAGATATTTAAAATATGTATATTTGCAGAATTGTTTCCATTAACACTTTTCTAGGGAGTAGTAGAATATTTTATATTTTACTTTATTCTTTGAAGATTTTGTAGAGGCTTACAATGATCATACCCAAACCCCCACTTACTCCCTCCAACTCCTTCAGGACTACCCATGCCCAACTTTATGTACTTTTGTTTTTAACTCATTGAGTTCAATTAGTGCTGCTCATATGTGCATGTATGGGACCATCCAAGGTAGCATGGGCAGCCTACTGGGAACTACATTCTGAAGTGACTCTCATTCTCCTAGTAGCCATCTTCTGCTCCTCACCTAGGAGTGGGGCCTTCTATACCCTCCCCCATCCATGCTGGAATGTTGACTGACTTACTTTGAGACACTGACCTGCAACATTCATCCCCAACCTCTGGTTTTTACAAACGTCTGTGATGTTCCCTGAAGCCTGAGGTGGTAAATGTCCATTTAGGGCTGAGAACTCCACAGTCACTTATTCTCTGCACCTTGACCGTTTGTGAGTCTCTTTGTTTACTGCCATCCACTGCAAAAAGAAAATGTTCCAGTGGAGGACTGAGAGCTATATTAACCTATTGGTATAATGATAGATAGACAATTTGGAAGACGGTTTAATACTATGTACTCTTAGAAAAGTAGTAATATTAGGATCTCCTCTAGCCCTAAAACCTCTCCAGTAGAAGGTAGAATTTTGTTTGGCATTTTAATTTTCTTCAAATGCTGATGAGTTCTTAATTTCCATAAATATGGAAAAACTAGGATAAATATCATTTTGACCCAATATTAATGCACATGCCATGAAATAAGTGAACCTAAAAAATATGAAATTCTTTGTGGAAAGTTAATGATTTGCAATAATGACTTTTGTTTATTTGTTACAAAGAATAAAACTGTAAAGGCCTCATCTTAATGGCCCATGGGGCAAAAGTACCAAATTAGACTTGGAAAGAAGGGTTTGGATTTCAGGACTTTTCTAGGGTGCACCCTCTGAAATAAGCTTATTCTTGGCCACATTACCTCACAGATGGCTATTTTCAGCGTTTTCTTCTCACTGGAAAGATTTCAAGGATTTGTTATATATTGTAGAATGGTTAGATATGGGAAAATGGCCATGTTCTGTTGCTGCCTTCAGGCATTTTGGAACACTTGCTGATCTGTAGGAACAGATTGGCTGCTGCTAACTATGTGCAGTATCAAAGAGCCTCCTAGGGAAGAGGAATAAGAGACAAGATTTCCTAGAGATAGGAATTAGATAGTCCTATAGATCACTTTCTTGTATGGGTGCTATATTCTGAAATCACCAGATAATTTGAGGAAATTTGAAGGGTTGGGTTCTGGTCAGCAGTTCTGTATGTATTCTGGAACAAGTTGTTTCAAATTGCTTTGCCTCAGTTTCCTCATCTATGGAACTGAAGTGGATGGTGGTAGTGGGGAGAATCTTTCAACAATCTTAAAGTCTGATATGAGAAGAAAAGAAGATGTTTCAGGATATTTGAACCACGCTGTGACACTCTGAGACTGTTAATAAAGTTAACCTTGAATCAGGGGCCAGAGTCAATGACTAGCTGACCAGAATTTGCTGTGGATATCGCCCTATATAAATAAAACACTGATGGCCAGTGACCAGACAGGAAGTATAGGCAGGACAAGGAGAGAGGAGAATTGGGGAAACAGGAAGAAGGGGGAGAGACACTGCAGCCACTGCCAGGACAAGCAGCATGTAAAGACGCTGGTAAGCCACAAGCAACGTGGCAAGGTATAGATTTATAAAAATGGGTTAATTTAAGATATAAGAACAGTTAACAAGAAGCCTGGCAAGGCCATACAGATTATAAGTAATATAAGCATTTGAGTGATTATTTTATACGTGGATTGTGGGACTGCAGGGCTTGGTGGAACCTGGAGAGAAGCCCTCCAGCAACAATAATTAGCTGTAAAGATTTTGGAGAACACAGGATATGATAGAGAGGCACAGAAAAGGAATAGGGATGGGATTGGAAAGATTCACTGGCTTTTTTCATCTGAGAAGCATGGAGAGAGAGGATCAGCTGGTCATTCCTCTGCCATTTTCTTGATCTCTCAGGTTTTTAATTCAATATCTGACTCCTGAGTTTTTATTGATAGTAGTACAATTTAGAAAAATTATATAAGAAGACAACAGTATTCTCTGAAAAGGTAAGCAATGTCCCCCAAAATCGCAGAGACTGTGATGTATCTGTACTTTATATTAATATATAGAGAGGAACAAGAGTAATGAGATATCCTTCTTGGTTGAGAGTTCAAGGGAGCGTGAACTTAGATAAGCATTCAAACCTAAAATGTTTGGGGGAACTTTGGGGAGAGGGTAGCAAGCTGTTCCTTCAGTGCCTCTTCTTCAACCATTTTTCTTTAGCCAGTCTCATTGCTCAGACCTGGATAAGCCCCCCTCCCCACCCCCGACTCCTTGTATTAGTGACTCTGATAATGATATGTTTGTCCACATACCAATAGCTAGATGGATAAAAAAAACTCTACAGTGTGAAGGCACATGATGAAAGTTTCAAAATCATAAGTAATATGGACTTGAATATGAAAATGAAACTTTATGATTGAAAAAAAAATCATCTTAGAGAAATTTGGAACAATGGGAGAAAATTCACATTATTCATCAAATAAAAATAATAGGTTATCATATAATTTCTAAAAATCTCTTCTAGCTCAGACTTTTTTCATTATTCCTTTTAATTTTACATTATAATAGATTGTACGATTTCCTCCTCGCATATACCCTTCATTAGTCCTTTTTGAATTTGTTGTGACATATATATATGCATATATATAGGAATATATATGCATATAAATATATGTATACTCTTAAATATATAATACAACATTCTCAGTCTGAATAATGTTACTTGTATGAAAGTTTTCAGGGCTGACCATTTGATATTAGATAAACCATTGTTATCTTCTCTCGTGAAAACTGTTCCCCCAACTCTCAGTATTCCTTAGTTGCCTGTGGTTCTTTGTGTAGGTTTAAGCCCTCTTGGGCTGCTCTCTACACTCAATCCATTTCAGCATATCCATTGATGTCATCATTGCTCAACTCATGTTTAAGTAGTTATGTTGGCTAGACTTTATGGGTGCAACTTCTGGCATTCCTAAGAGACACAATCTCATAGCAAACTCCTTGTTCCTCTGGCTCTTAGAATCTCTTCTGCTCCTTTTCAGCATAGATACATGCAGCTCAAACATTTTCAATGAAAATTCTTTGGAAAAGCTCACCAAACATTTCACTCCTTTCTCCCCTACATCCAGTTTCTCTTCCTCCACTAACTTCCCATGTCTTCCTTTTCCAGCTTATTCCAGAATTTCTAAATACAAATTCCATTTCTTTTCCATTTACCTGCTGGCTGAATCTTCCTGCACTTTAGAGTGCAAGGTACCAATGATGAAGTGAGTGATTATTGCCCAGGCTATTTTCTAGTTACTTTATGAAATTTCGAATCCTCATAAGTCATTTGAGGTAGGCTTTGGTCTCCTACATTTACAAGAAAAGAAATTGAATCTCTTGAAGTTTAAGAAAAATACATGAATAAAATGTTTTCCAGGTATGTATCTGATAGATTAATGTCCAGAATATAAAAAGAACTAAAATACTAAGTATCAAGAAACAACACAGTCAAATAAGGAGGGGCAATGGAGTGAAACACAAGGTTCTCAGAAAAAAATTCAAATAGCTCATAAATGTGAAAAGTATTGGGCCAGTGAGATGGCTTAGTGGGCAAAAGCCCTTGCCACCAATCTTAACAACCTAGGCTGGATCCCTGGAATCCATATGGTGGAAGGAAAAAACTAACTCTCACAAGCTGTCCTCTCAACTCCATACATAGGCCATAGTAGATGCATGCACACACACACACACACACACACACACACACACACACAGAGAGAGAGAGAGAGAGAGAGAGAGAGAGAGAGAGAGAGAGAGAGAATATATATATATACATATATATGTATATACATAAAATATTCAACATCCTTAGCCATTAGAGAAATACAAAGTAAAACTACTTTTATATTTCATCTTATTTCAGTCAGAATTGCTATTATCAAGAGAATAGATGACAACAAATGCTGACTAGCATGTGTGGAAAGAGGATCCCTGTTGCTAGGCACAGTTTACAGCTAACTGTAAACTGATACAGTCACTATGGAAATGAGTGTGAAGTTTTTTCAAAAAACTAAAACTAGAACTACCATATGCCCAACCATAACAATTCTGGGTATACCCTAAGGACTCTATGTCCTACCACAAGGATACCTGAATTTCTACATTTGTTGCTTCTGTATTCATAATAGCTAGGAAATAAAAGCAGCCTAGAAATCCATCACCTGCTAAGTGGATAATGATGAACACTACCCTATATGGTTGGATAGAAGCTGAAAACATTTTAAAACAAAAATCACAGTTCCAGGGATGGATACTTTCATAGAAACTGTTGGTGAGGGAGGTCATTGAGGCCCCAATACAGGCAATCACCATTGCTCTTAATTTCCTACCAAAACTAGGTGGTAAGACCCTATTGCTGAAGACAGCTCGTAATTGGGCACAAGTAAATCAAACTGGAGCTAAATTGCAAGTTTCTATCCTGCTTACCAAGTTTCATAGATGCTATTTACACTGCAGGGAGAGAAAATACATCAATAGTCTTACCTGGTGTGGATCCTGTATATTAGATTCCTGAACTACCACTCAGGAATAATCAGTGGCTTTCTGATTGGATTTAAGGCCAACTCCATGGGGGTAAATTCATGCCTGGTACTCTGTACTTGATCAAAAGTCCATGGATGTGGAAGTCATAGACATGGGGGATAGCTAGTACTGTCATTTTTCTGAATGGACACGTTGTGGCTGTCAAATTGCCTTCTAAATATCTTATAAACAATAGAAGAGTGGTGTGGTGTTCTCAGCCTTAATCAAAGAAGCTTCATTTCCAACAGATGGATATTAATGCATAGTCTTATAATTGCTTAAAGTGCTGAGAATAATTGACTGGTTTTTTTTTTTTTTTTTTTTTTTTTTTTTTTTTTTTTTTTTTTTTTTTTTTTTTGGTTTTTCGAGACAGGGTTTCTCTGTGTAGCTTTGCGCCTTTCCTGGAACTCACTTGGTAGTCCAGGCTGGCCTCGAACTCACAGAGATCCTCCTGGCTCTGCCTCCCGAGTGCTGGGATTAAAGGCGTGCGCCACCACCGCCCGGCAAATAATTGACTGTTGAGTGTGAAGCCCTCAACAGGATATCTCTGTAACCCCCATAAGGATCAGGAAACATCACAGAAGAGGTTGTAGGAAGATTGTAAGAGTCAGAAGATGGGGGAGAGTGCTATGGAGAGCTGACTTTTGAATGTGACAAGGCTGTTGCATCCAAGAACTCATAGCCAGAAACTTACTTGCACAAAACCTGCATGATATAGGGCTTATCAACAACATCTGTCATGGATGGGATTCTTGGGATTCATGAGCTCCATTCTTTCCTCAGGAGTTATTAACAGTTAGTGGTTGTTTGGGAGGATATTTTGTTCATGGATATAGACAATGGTAATGTGTCCATGTTCAGATAAATAAGCCTCTAACAATGGATATAATGGATATGCAAATAATCCTAACTGAACTCAGAAGGACACCACACACACACACACACCACCACCACCACCACCACCACCACCACCACTACCACTACCAGGAAAATAGAAGGGGGACCAATTTGGAAGAAAAAGAGAGGGGACAAGGGAGGGTAAGGGGTGGATATTATGAAAATACACCATGTATGGAAAAACATGTATAAAATTGACAGAATACATTTGTATGAATTTATCAAAAATAAATAAAATATTTTTAAATAAAATTAAACATGCTATAGATCACATAGCAGTAGCAATGTTAGGATTTAAAGGCTCCATAGTTAGCCTTTCTAATTCCAGGCCCAACTCACACATTCCCAAAGACCTTCATTAGGCACAGACACCTTCTGGGTTTTCAAATCGAGCCATGTTTTAATATTATCTTGTAGGAGACTTATTTGATTTCATATCTTCCACCTTCCAATTCCTGTTTGACAAAGGGCCATGGTGAATTGCACTCTCTATACCTGGTAGCCAGTTCTGTGACTTGTACACAGTAGGAATTTAATAAATATTTATTGGTAAGTGGACATCAGATTAATTTTCTGTTAAAAAACCTGTGATTGAGTATTAAATATGTTTTATCAGTGGAAGAAAACTGTAGCTAAGGTAATTTGTGAGCTGAAGCCATTGTTACCTCTGTTGCTAAGGGAAGTCAGTTACCCTGGGATACTAATTAACTGTAGCTATTGTGGAAATTAAGCCAGCAGCCCCCAGCGAGTTCAGAGAGCTGATGGGAGGAAAGAATCTAGGTGTCAAGTAAGAAAGTATATTTTCTGATTTGAGACAAAGTAACGAAGGGAGGGGGCAGCTTGTACACTTTCAGCATCATCACACCTCCTGCTTAGTGGGCAAAGAAGTTGTTCCCTATAATTAGCTCAAACAGTGGAGGCAAGGTGACTAGATTGCCTGTGGCTGAGATCCACACTTCTTTTTTTGCTAGCCATTGAGGGGTAAATATCCAGGGAGGGGGAGTTGACATTAAAGAAGTACCAATGCTGAATGAAACATACCTGTCCAAAAAAGATTCTTGACTGTTAAGATTCTGGTTGAGCTGATAAAGCGAAAGAAAGAGATCAATAAAGAAAAGGAAAAGACACTACCAGGGGTGCCTATTGCATTTAAAAGAATTATCTAGTCTGTCTACTACATTGTTCAGAGTTTTAATGAAGGGGTTTATTTATGATTCTAGAAGACAGTCTCAACTGTATACAACATACCCAGAGCTCATAGTCATTGGGTGTGGACTCAAGTTGTGCAAACAGACTGATTCCACCTAGTGATAGTCTACCTAAATTGCAGCTTGTTTTTCCAAGAAGGCGAAAACGTGGCCTTTACAAGCAGCCACTGTGGTATTTAAACCATGAAATTATTCAGCAGCTGAGACCTGGCTTCGTGAGAAGCCCTGGGGTAGAGACAGTGACGTATGTCTGGGGAAGAGGGAGTGAGTGCTCTGCATATTGGCCAAGTGAGACAATAAAAAAACTTCCGATTAACAGCAGGAGGTATGAGCACCAGGCCTCCAGGAACCATATAAAATAATATTTAGAGGCTGCAGCGGGTGGGATTAGCCCTCTCCTACTGACTCAAGCTGTTCAATGATCAACAGAAAAAAAAACCTCACAACCTCCCTTCTGCATGAGAAAACATTGATGAGAAGGAAAGGATGGTAATCCCAAGAGGAATTAGGACCCAGTTAGGAATTAAGATGAGAGCACAGGAAATCTAGAAGCTCCACATCACCTTTTCTTTTGAGTAAAATGATTATAGTAAGTGACTGTCCAAGTTCACTTAGCTAATAAGCAAGGGATCAAGGGAACAAAAGCAAGTCCAGGCCCAAATACAGTGCTTGCTGCTCCCAATCAAGGCTTTTCTGCAGAAGGGATTTTTAAAGTATCCATACTCTCTGTGCCAGAGATATGGACAGTAATTCCTGAGTCCCAAATCTACAAGTGAATGAGGCATCCATGACTCAGAGCTGAGGTTGATAGTGCATCCAGTGGGCCAGTTCCAACAAGTTCGTGGTTTAGAAATATAAGCTTTGAGCACCAGCATCCATATTTGTGAACTGCAATCTTGAAAGCACTTTCTCAAATTGACAACTCCTTTCTCTATCTTAAATGCATGGAGTTCCACTTTGAGCACTGATGTTTACACAGCTAGCATCCCCACAATTTCACATCACTCACCTTTGGCCCACAGATTCCTACTCCTGCCCAGACTCTACATCTAACTCCTTGTGGGACAGCCAGTGAGAACCCGTGGGCCTCCTGCAGCTTACTAGGTCTCTGTCAATCTGGAGAGCATCTGGTTAGTACACAGATTGCAAATTGGGCTTCGGGGATTCTTCTAGATTATGGGAACAGAAAAGAAAGGGATGAGACAAGGGAATCAGTACTTAATAAAACTATTCCAGTTTTTCTCTGATTCATAAGGCAATAGGAACGACCCTGACTTAATTTTGTCCCTGCATTTTCAGTTCCACTTCTAATAAGAACTTCCTAGTGTTGGTAACCTTCAGTAACTTTCAACTCCTTTTGAATTTACATAGAATAAAATCAAGGTTGGTGGCTATTTAAATAACTCTCAGATTCGATCAGCACAAACTGTTATCTAGTACAAGACTTTCTTTTAAAAGACCTCAATTCATATTTATTAGACACCTACCTGGCCATGTCTCATGATTCTCCCACAGCCCAGATCCCAAGACCCCACCAGGAAGCTATTTGAACTCCCATCACTATTTTGGAAACCTGGGTAGCTAGAAATATCTTTTGCATCTCCCTGATCTCAAGTATGCTTGAACCCACAATGGGGGATTAGTAACATGTAAACAAGAACTGTTCAAAACATTTGCAGAGTTCATTGCTGAAAAATCATATTGCTTTGCAAGGGTTACTATTTCTTTGAGAAAACAGTTTAGAGAAATTCTTTGGCTAAAGCAGTTTGTAGCTATTCCCCTAGGTGTGTGCCTTCTATTAAGGCGATGATCTCAGAATCCTTGCTACCAAAGCCCAAGCAAAATGCTAAATCCCTTCAAGCATCCCTGGACAGGCAGATATATTGGTGGTCAGCTGTAGAGGGCAGCGGGGAAACTGAAATCAATCTGCTTTAGCTTCTGCACTTTAGCAGCATTTTCTTAAATTGCCCTTCTCTGTTGCTAGCTGCTTTAAGGTGCCTTCTGTTCAAAGAGAATTTATGCATGTAAACCTCAAGGAAGAGCTACCAAGCACAGACCCCTAGAATTACAAGCTATTTCAAAGATGCAAACAGAAAGGGGATATTTTGTGGAAGGAAAGAATTATCCCCTTTACCTTGTAAAGGTCACCAGGCAGGACCTTCACTTAAGCTTGTATTAATTAAATAATGACTCATTCATTAGGATTGAATTGAAATCCCTTCAGAGACAGAAAGGGCTCCTGGGAAGGGAATCGACTTGGTTACTGTCATGTTTCATGGCTTCAGGGTCACTGATGCAATAGCAAGGAACAGAGAAGTCTGTAAAGGATGCTTCTCTGGCAGCAAATGAAACAAATGGCATGAAAGAGGTCGAAGAAAGTGGTTTGAGACCAGAGCAAGACAGGGGTTGTCTTTAGATAACAAAATTTGGTAGAATCTGCATGGCTTTACAGAGCTTCAGCTCTGTAGGTCAGGGCAAAAGAAGCCAATGAGGGCTGGAAATGCCAGCTAGTCCCAAATTCTGAAGTATGATGCATAGGGTGGTACTTGTATATAATTAACTAACACAGAGACTTGTGTTGTACAGATGGTAAGGCTAACTTGTACACCAGACAGAAAGAGAAAGCATAGTAAAGTGGAAATTTGGAACCTAGGTAGACCTTCCAGACAATGGATTTAGTTGTCCCAGCTGTAAAAACTGCAAAAAGTCTCAGTATCAAATTGGGAGGACCAGACTCAAACTCTTTCTTTGGTAAATTCTACCATATTTACAATATTTTTAATGTGACATTTAAATTGTTCCAAAAATTTGAAGATAGTACAAGAGATTCTCACATATACCACAGAAAGGTGTTTCCCATAACATACTAGTATGAACTAGTTGTTTAATAAAAGGTACTATAGTGACACATTGTTGTTCACCAAATTTCATAAGTTAGTTCAAATGTATTTTCCATGATACTCCAGCCTAAATCCTATATGCATTCAGTTTTCATGACTTCTTAGGCTCCTCTTGGCCAAGATAAATTCTCAGACTTTTGTTGTGTTTGATGTCCTTAATAGTGTCAAGGAGAATAGATCGGATGTTATATAACATATTCATGAATGAAACCAATGGAAGACCATTCATTAAGTGCCATTTGTATTACATCCCAGAAAGTACATGTGTATCATGACTCGTCCTATATGTTAACCTTGATTACCTGGCTGAGCTCACTCTTGTCCAATTTTTCCACTCTAAATTTTTATCCCAGCACTTTCCATATTATATATTTCTGTAAGGAGTTACTATGTATATCTCCTGCTTATCAAATGAGGAATATTTCCAGTGCTGGGGAATGTCTTTCTATATGCTGTGAATGTGTTAGTCTGATTGATTGATAAATAAAATGCTGATTGGCTGGCAGCTGGGCAGGAAGTACAGTATAGGAGGGATAAGCAGAGAGGAGAATGCTGGGAAGTAGAAGGCTGAGTCAGGAGATGCTGCCAGCCGCCCCTGCCATGAGAAGCAAGATGTAAAGTACCAGTACCGGTAAGCCACAAGCCATGTGGCAACTTACAGATTAGTAGAAATGGGTTAATTTAAGATGTAAGAACTAGATAACAAGAAGCCTGCCACAGACATACAGTTTATAAGTAATATAAGTCTCTGAGTGTTTACTTGGGTCTGAGTGGCCGTGGGCCCAAGCGGGAATGGAGAAAACTCCAACTACACTCCAGGCTAAAATGTCTTTATAAATTATTTGGACTTCTTCACACATTGGTCTTTCCCTCACTTTTCAATTTAGTTGACGATTCTGATTTGGCAATTATATCAGAAAGAACTCACAGAGATTTATTTTTAAATGAGATTTTATTTCAATATTACTTAATTTTGTCGCCAATATTCCAGCTTTGGGATTACATAGAATTAAAAGGCTTTTACACAGCAAAAGAATTAATCAACAGAGTAAAATGACAGGCCACACAATGGGAGAGAATACTTGCAAATCACATATATAATAAGGGGTTTCTAGTCAAGTTATATTTAAAATCACAAGTAGAATTCAATAGCAAAAATGTAAGAACCTGATTTTAAAATGCACTAAAATTGGAGTAAATATTTCTTAAAGCAAGGCAATCAAGAGACAAATAGGCATATGAAAAATGCCCACCATTAAAAATTATTAGGAAATTTTAAATGTAATCCATAATGAGATATTGTCAAACCTACAAAATATGGCAAGTATTGGCAAGGATGTAAAGGAAAGCAAAGCTGTATATCCACTGTTGGCAATAGGAGTATTAATGAGCACAATCATTATGGAAAATAAAATCCATGTTACTCAAAAATCTAAAAATGAAATTACGTAGGAGTTACAATCTCATAGCAAACTTCCTGTTCCTTTCAGTCTTTCAGCAGTCTTCCAGCTCCCTCTTTTTCTATGATTCTGAACCTTAGATGCAGGAATTATATTGTAGGTGGAGACTGAGCACTACATGATCTCTTCTCTACATTTTGATTGGCTGTGGTTTTCTGCAGTAGTTTCTGTCTATTGCAAGGAGACATTTCTCTCCTGGGGACTGAGAGCTAAACTTACCTGTGGGTATAAGTATAAGTGTTTATAATGAAATTAAGAATTACGCTAGGTTAGTAGAGTTGTGGTTGTGATTCTTCACTAAGATCCATGGCTTTACTAGGCCTGTGCAGATGACTAGGTTTCCAGTACCAGGCATGATTTCCCTCTTGTTGAGTAGACTATAAGTCCAATTAGGAAGCTGTTGGTTACTGCCAAGGTATGCATGCCACACTTGAAAAAGGATGGAAACAAGACACATGCTAACACATAGGGGAACTCTTCCTAGGCTCCAACCCTAGACAAAACACTACAGGCAACTATGGACCTACTGGCAGCTGAAAAAATAGTCTTCAGCTCCAAGGAATAGTCATTCTTCCAAGAAGGAGCTCCTCCTCAATTAATTATGCAGTATCAAGTGGTCAGTCCTAAAATAATATACATATTGGTAACATTATATGGATTGAGTAAGTTTTATTTATATATTTAGGAATATATATTTCAACAAATAAAGAATAAAAACTATAAATTTGATAGGAAATGAGGCAGATTGAATGGTAGGGGTGGGAGGGAGGAAAGGGAAGGGGAAAATGATGCAACTATGTTTTAATTTCAAAAATTAAAAAAAAATCTATTAAGAAAGAACAGCAATCTTACTGTGAAGCATAATAAATAAATAAAATCAGTAAGCTGGAGAGAGCTTCAGTGCCAGATTCATTGGAACATTAGTTAAAAAAGTATCTAGCATATGAAGCATGTATGTATAGGCAACAAAATATACAGCTTTAAAAAAATAGATTTTTGTCATTTGTTGCAATCTGCATAAGCCTAGGGAACATTATGTTAAGTGAAATAAACAAAATACAAAAAGACAAATACCACATCACTTATGTATATAATCAAAATTTTACATATAAAATCTGCTGATACAAGTTTTAGGGTACAGCACATTGATGTTTCAAAACTGTCCTTTGCTGCACAACAGTAACTTAGCTCAGAGTCTTAGGGTTATATCTCAGACTTGGTTCACTTTACCTAGCATGTGTGAGCTTCCATATTCAGTAGTTTAAAATTGTATGTGCATTGCATGCATTCAGGTGCCTAAGAAGAAGGTATTAGATGCCCTGGAACTGGAGTTATAGGTAGTTGTGAGCCACCTGATGTGGGTGCTGGGCACTGAACTCTGGTCCTCTGCAAGAGCAGAAAATAATCTTACTCTCTGGGCTATCTTGGAAACAATGCAGTAGAAACTTTCTAAAATATATTCCTATATGAAGGTGATCAAAATGAAATCACCATATAATACAGGAGACATTCTAAGTTGGCCATTTATTGTCACCAAATGAAACTTTACTAGGATTCAGTTAATCTAATTGAGCTGTTGTTTAAAGGAGCCCAATGAGAATCCTCAAAACTAGGCTGTTGTCAAGACTGTAGGTTGTTGTACATAAACTGACAACAAGGCCCCATTGCTCACAATAACACCTACCCAACACATAGGACATAGAAATATCAACCTGGTGCCTACATGGAACCTTCACCCTTACATCCCAATGTTTTTGGTACAGGAAGGTACTCTGCATACTATCAAAAGAGAAACATAAGCACCAAGCCAGCCACAAAGCCTTTTTATACAGTGCTGTACTACCTGCAAGACATACTAGGGCAATGGTGGCACAAAGCTTGTGGGAGTAACCAACCAAAAACTAATTTGACTAAAGCCCCACTCCATGAGATGGAACCCATACCTGACATTTCTTGTATGACCAAGAACCTGAGAGTAGATAGCCCATGGATCTAGGGCAAAACAAAATAATAACGATATTAAAAGTAGTAATAAAATGACTCCTAATGATATTTTGCTGTACTCATAGATTAGTGCCTTCCTTATTCAACCACCATCAGAGCAGCCTCCTCCTGCAGCAGATGGGAACAAATATAGAAACCCACAGCCAGACATTACATAGAGAGTGAGAAAGCTTGGAACAGTTTGTCCTAAATGGGATATCTCCATCAAACTCCTCTCTTCAGAGCTGAGGGAATCCCACAAAAGAAGAGGCAGAAAGAATGTAAGAGCCAAAGGGGATAGAGGATACTAGGAGAACAAGGCCCTCTAAATCAACATCAACAAAGCTCATATGAACTCATAGAAACTGAACCATTATACACAGGGCCTGAATGCATCTACTTCAGGTCCTCTGCACTAACATTATGTCTTCCACTGAGTGTGCAAACAAGTGGGTCTCTGATTCTTGTGCCTGCCCTTGGGCTCTTTTCCTTCTGTTGGTTTGTCTTGTTCAACTTCGATTTCACAGTTTTTGTTTTATCTTATTGTATTTTATTTCATTATATTTTTAAAAAATGAAAAGAAAGGAAGAAAGAGAGAGAAAGAAAGAAAGAAAGAAAGAAAGAAGGAAGGAAGGAAGGAAGGAAGGAAGGAAGGAAGGAAGGAAGGGAAGGAAGGAAGGGAAGGAAGGAAGGAAGGGGAGAGAGAGAGAGAGAGAGAGAGAGAGAGAGAGAGAGAGAGAGAGAGAGAGAGAAAGAAAGAAAGAAAGAAAGAAAGAAAGAAAGAAAGAAAGAAAGAAAGAAAGAAAGAAAGAAAGAAAGAAAGAAAGAAAGAAAGAAAGAAAGAAAGAAAACCTAGCCATTAGTGTAAAGGTAAACAAGTGAACTGTCACTGTCATTTAAACCTCCTGGAAGAAGTTAAGTCAGTTTTCTTCAGTGCAATGACACTGGACATATCAACCACTCCAACACAGGCCTCATGGTCAGGAGTAGTTGACCAACATATAAAGAAATCCACAGTTGTGTGTGTGTGTGTGTGTGTGTGTGTGTGTGTGTGTGTGTGTGTGTGTGTGTGTGTGCGCTTTTATTTGGTTAGTTTGGTGTTTTTCTTTTTTCTCTGTGGGTGGTGTTTTATCTTGTTTTCCTGGTTTTGGGGGGTTTTGTTATTGTATTAGGTTTTTGTTTTTGGAGAAAGAACTTAAATTTGAGTGGGTAGGAATGGGGAGAGGATCTGGAAGGACTTGTGGCAGGGGAAGAATATCAAAATGTATTTAAGTTTAAGAATTGTTTTAAATAATAAGAAATAAAAAGTTAAAGTTCAGTACATTCACAATATTATGTAGCCATTATTATTTCCCTAAATGTTCACCATTTCCATAGAAACTCTGCATACACTAAATAATATCTTCCCACCTCCACCATCTTAGCCCTTGGTAATCTCTAATCTACTTTCTGTATGTATCAATGTATCCATAGTAGACGTTTCTTACAAATGGAATCAAATTATTCAATAATGTCTTTTTACATTTAACAGAGTGTTTTACAAGGTCTGTTCATACTCAGGTGATATATCAGAACTTCATTACTTTTCCAGTTAAAAAGTATTCTATTTTAACATACACTTCATTTTGTTTATTCACTAAAGTACTGATGAATATGGAGATTGTTTTCATCTTTTCATATTGTGACTAATACAACTATGAATATCAGCATACAAGCATCTGTTTAAGTTCATGTTTGCAATTCTTTTAGATGTATATGCTTATGAATGCAATTTGGGGGGGTGGGTTAATTGCAAATTCTATGTTTTTAGGAAGAATAGCCAAACCATTATTCACAGCAGCTGCACCATTTTACATTCCCACCAACTTACAGTGGTTTAAAGGTTTGAGTTTCTCTGTATCCTATTCAATGCTTGCTGTTTTCTGTGTTTTTAAAGAAAGCAATGTGATTTTGACTTGAATTTCCTTAATTACGAATGATGTTAAGCATATTGCCATGTCCCTTTTGGCCCCTTGGGTACTTTCTCTAGATAAACACCTATTGAAACACTTGGCCTGTATCTTCATGAATTATATATATATATATATATATATATTTGTCAATAGTTTCATCTACATGATTTTATTCTGGAAGTTCTTTTGATTTTTATTTTTTAAGTTAGATGTTGAATTTATTTTGAGTAATGTTTGGAAAAAGAATACAGAAAGAATCCAGCTTCATTCTTTTGAGAACAGATGTGTTCTTTCATCATTGAGCAGCCTTGATCTCCATTCTTTACTTTTGGCCTTTGCATTGCCTTCATGGCAATATTACCTTTTTTTTGTAGTAGTAGTATGGATGTATACTTAGTTTAAAATCAGTAGGATGAGTGTTCCAACTGAATTTTTCTTTGTAAGTCATTTAAACTATCTGGATACTCTTCTAAGCATTTTTAATGTTAATTTTAAATTCAACACTTCAAATTTTCCAAAAAATGTGCACCATGATTTCATTAAAGATGTATATTATTTTAGGGAACTTTATTATCTCAATACTATGAAGTTTTTTGGTCTTTGAACGCAGAGTGTCTTATTTATTGAAGTCTGCCTTAGTTTCTGCCAGCAGTGTTTTAGGTTTCAGCCCATACGTCTTGTGTTTCTTTGGAGGAAATTTGTCCTTCCTCTATGATTGTTTTTTTTTTTTTGGTTTTTTTTTTTTTTTTTTTTTTTTGGTTTTTCGAGACAGGGTTTCTCTGTGTAGCTTTGTGCCTTTCCTGGGACTCACTTGGTAGCCCAGGCTGGCCTCGAACTCACAGAGATCCGCCTGGGATTAAAGGCGTGCGCCACCACCGCCCGGCCTGTTCCTCTATGATTTTTAAGAAGTTGTGATATTTATTCCTTTTTTAAGTGTCTAATTCTCATTATACATGAGAAATAACACTCATTTTGAAGTTCTTTTTGAAAAATGTATTGGTTCTTTGAGAAGTTTGCAATATGTTTTGGTTGTAATCACCCCCCTCTCAATTCCTCCATGATCTGCCTACCAAAATGTATGTAGTCCTTTTTTTTTGGAAAAAAAAAAAGCTCATTACCTTAGGCAGGGTTGCTTTGAGGAGATTCCATGGCCATGTAACTCTTTTTTTAATTTTTAAAAATTTGTTTATTTGCTGTTTCCCCTCCTTCCTTTCTTCCAAGTCCCTTCACCCACCTCCCCTCTGCCACCCTTCTCATTCACTTCTTCTTCTCCGTTTCTATTCAGAAAAGGGTTTCCCATGGATATCAACAAAACATGGATTAAAGCTGGGCAAGGTGACCCAATATGAGGAATAGGGCCCCAAAAGCAGGTAAAAGAGTTAAAGACAGCTCCTGCTCCCACTTAGGAGTTCCACAAGGAGACAAGCTATACAACTGTCACATGTATGCAGAGAGCCTAGTCAGTCCCATGCAGCCACTCTGGTTATTGGTTTAGTCTTTGTGAACACCTATGAGCCCAGGCTAGTTGATGAGGGTTTTCTTGTGATGTCCTTGACCTCTCTGGCTCCTACAATCCTTCCTCCCTCTCTTCAGCAGGATTCCCTGAGAACAGACTAATGTTCGGCTGACCATAACAACTCTTAATAAAGAAATCATTTAACTGGGACTGGTTTAAAGTTTCAGAGGTTTAGTCCAATATTGTCAGGTCAGGAAGCATAGTGGCATGCAGGCAAATGTGGTGCTGAGAAGTAGTTGACAGTCCTACATCTGTATCAGCAGGCAATAGAAAGAGACAATGGGCCACTGGGCCTGGCTTGAACTTCTGAAACCTCAAAGAATACCCCCAGTGACACATTTCCTTCAATAAAGTCACACCTACTCCAACAAGACCACTCATTCTAATCCTTTCAAATAATGCCACTCCCTATTATCCCATGGGAGTCATTTTCATTCAAACTACCACTCCCATCAAGTCCAATGTTGTCCATATATTACTGAATGTGTAGCTTTCCACTGGAGTGTGGCTGATTTTTTGAAGAAAATTGACTCTTTTTTATCCAACAAACAGCCATAAACTGTTAATACCTTTTGAGGTAGGGGTGGAATTTTGTGTCAGCCCCCTGTCTCCATGTTTGGATTTCTCTCAAGTTTGAGCTTGTACATGCTGTTACAGCTGCTTTGAGTTTATATTTCCAGCCACTCTGTAATGTTCAGAAGACACTATTTCTCTGTAGTCATCTATGTTTTCTGGCCCTTAGATACTTTCTGCCCCTTCTTCCTGAATGATACCTGATTTTTGGTAGGATGGATGTAATATAGATGTCCCATTTAGGACCAAGAATTCTTCAGTCTCTCATTTTCTGTACCTTGTGGTCTCTGTGTTCATCTCTATCTACTATAAACAGAAGCTTCTCTGATGAAGGTTTTAAGATGCATCAATCTATATTGTTACAGTGATGAATCATTAGGAATGATTTAATACTATGTTTATTTAGCAGAATAATAGCAGTAGGTTCTTCCCTATGACCTATGACTTTTCTAGTCATAAGTTCTTGGTCTCATAATGGTGTCAGGAATGGGTTTCATTTTGTCTCATGGGAATTAAATCCAAGAAGAAGGTATTAGTTACTCCTATAACATTCCTGCCACTGTTGCACCCATGGGCATGTCTTGCTAGGTCAGTCATTATTGTACCTTGTATGGTTTATGGCTGGATATGAATAATTATGGTTTTTCTCCTGCAATGGTGTCATTTGAAATTCTAATATCAATTTTAATTCCTACCTCACTAAAGAATTAAGGGAAGACTTCTTAGACCAAAATGGCTGAGAAAAGACATGTCTGCTCTAGATTATTTTTACAACTTTTATTATTTTAATTTAAAATTCAAAGGATATAGTGTTATAATTAGATACATGTATACAAAGTATAGCAATAAAATTAGCATAGGAAAAGTTCCTACCTTTTTAAGCATTTTTTGCTTGTTTTGGATGTAGAGAACTATTTAAAACTTGTAATATCACAAAATATACCACTGTTATTGATTTAAATAGTTATCTGCTAAATCTTTTATGTATTGATAGATTCCAAGGTTTTAAGTCTCTAGTTCCACTAGAATTTAAAAAAAACAAAGCATTTTAATGAATTTAATATGTTCCAGAACAAAGAGAAAGAAAAAAAATGGCACCACATATCAAAACTGAGAAACTATAGTCAAGTCTTAATTATTAATGCCAATAAAAAATATCAAATTAAATGTTAACAAATAGAGGCCATAGCCTCATTAGAAGACAAAAATAAAACAAGATGATGAGGTTTATACTGGAAATTTTTTAAGGATTAAATATTGGAAAATATATTAATATAGTTGAACACACAATTTTATCAAATAAATTTTGACAATAATTTCTTTAAATAACATTAATTTTATAAAAATAAAATGGCTATGATTAATCAAAGCAGATCATCACTAAGAAAAATATAATGTAGGAATTTTAGACATCTCTATTATCGTGCTTACTGGTGAGACACTAGAGAAGTATATCAATGTCAAGAATAAAGCAATCAGATCTATAAACACCTCTGTTATTTAATTATTTGGGGTATATTCCAGTGTAAGCAGAAAAAGCTTAAAGAAGGAGATATCAAGATATCAATATTGGCAAAGTTAAAATGTTTTGTTATTCAAAGCCATGATTATGTACCTTAAGATAATAGTAGAACAAAGGCATGTAAATTATTGACAAACAGTTATCAAAGTCAGCTTTCTCTTACACTCCATTCTCTTGGATGTGGTAGTGTAACAAATTTGAAGGTAGCAAGGATGAGAAAACAGAACTGGAACTGTAAACTGGGAAACTCATCAGCATTGTCCAGAGAAGGTTTATTTGCAAGGATGTTGACTATATCAATAAAACATCCAGAATAATGGGAGTTAGATTTTCCACTAGCAAAGCAGTTATTGAAAAACATAGAAAGCAAAAACTCTTATAAGATCCTTGAGATGTTGGGTCTGAATTGGAGGTATTGATATATGCTGAAGAGGTTGGGGGAGTAGAAAAAGATAGACAGACATTCAGCCAGTCATACAGACAGACAGACAGACAGACAGACACACACACACACACACACACACACACACAGAGAGAGAGAGAGAGAGAGAGAGAGAGAGAGAGAGAGAGAGAGAGAGAGAGAGAGAGAGAGACATAAACAAGAGACAGAGACAGACAGAGAAACAGAGCTACATGTCAGAATGAATATACTGTATACTCACTATATATTTTTCCTTTTTTCTTTCTCTATTGAAGGACAATGGGTTCATAGATCTCATGCTCCTCTCACTCCTCTCAAAGGACTCGAGTCTTTTTAAAATACTGATACTATGATTAGAATAGGGAAATTACAAGATGTTTCTGAAATTTCTTACTGTGTTGAATATTAAAGAGGTGACCAGAGAAAGGGATGTTTCACAAAAAAAAAAAAAAAAAAAAAACCATTGGAGCACATCTTAAATAAAACAGTAATTCTGAAAACCTTCAAATATTTTTAAATGGGGTAAATTTAAACCTCTTCCTCACAGTGGAAGGTAAACAATTTTAGAAGGAATGATGTAAACAAATTGCAGAGCATTTACCCACCAACCCCACAGTTCCCTGGACTTTTCTTGAGTGCGATCAGCAGGAAATATTAGATAGAAGGATATAGAGTGTGTAGATAAACAGATAGAAAATATAGGACAGCCTTGAGAGGGCCTGGAACATATTCCAATGGACCCTGACTGTCTCTGCCCTAAGGTATTTATAGAAACGCCAAGGGGGTGGAGCCAAAGACCTCCCCACCAGCACAGCCAAGTGCAGACCATTTCAGACACTGCACTCAGGCCCTTGGTCCTAATCATCCTCTCTATGCAGACCTGCTGGGTAAAGCCAAGAGGGACCTGAAAACAGGCTCCCACAACAAACAAACAAACAAACAAAAATCACCATGTAAGAATGTAGTGAATGATTTAGCAAGAATCATCAGTTAATGCCAAGGCAGGTAAGAGGTTATTTGATTGAAGATCATTATAGGATAGTCTCAGAATCTCCCCTTTTGCAATGCCTAAGCATTACAAACAAGGAAAAATGTGACCCTATGTTGAGAAAAGCTTGCAGGCACCTTTACAAGTAATGAAGATTATAATCATCACTATGGGAATAGAGTTTCCATCAAATGCCCCTTGATGTATTCTCTCTACTTTTAACACAGTGTCAATTCTTTGGGCATCCTACCATATGAGGCAAAGGATTGAACTCAGGTTTGTCCAGCTTGATGAAACATTTTTTTTATCTGATGAACCATCTTTCCAGCCCTCTCTGGGCAATTTCAAAAGTAACTTGCTTATTTCTCCAAAATATCATATAACAAATTATGTAGGGATTACCTATAATATGTAACTTGACCATTTCAAAGAATAGACAACCTTCTATCTTTTGGTTATTATGTTTTATTCATTTGGGTTTAATGAAAATTATTGATAAGTAAAGTTTATTTTGCCATTTTGCTTTTCAGATATTCTGTACTTTATACAATTTTAATGTTTTCCATTCATCACTAAATACTTTAGTGTAAAATTATGACTATTATTAATGTTTAACTATATTGTGGGTTTTTAAAATACTATTTCTTCTTACCATGTAAAATCCTCTTGATTAAAAGTGACATTTTAATCCAATCAGTTTAAATGATAAGAATTTCACTTCAGCACTAAAAAATCTTTTGGAATTAATCTAGTTTAATATTGTCTCCCTATGTAATACTCTTCCCAATAAACTACATTCTTCTATATCATAAATACAAAGGTGTATTGTTATAATTATTCACCTTATTCATGCCTTGTGAATTGGAGAATGAAAACATTTATATTTATATTAAATAATGTACTTTTGATTTTCTTTTATAATACCCAGGCAGTTCCCATTGCCAATCTTCTTTGTTTATGGATGTGGATTGTCAGTACTGCCTGCCGTCTTTTCATTCAGACTGGAGGCTTTTTTTAGTATTCCT
The DNA here is from genome assembly GCF_049852395.1 of Peromyscus maniculatus bairdii. NCBI lineage: Eukaryota > Metazoa > Chordata > Mammalia > Rodentia > Cricetidae > Peromyscus > Peromyscus maniculatus. The sequence continues at coordinate 25,513,376 of NC_134875.1, read as the reverse complement.
TCTATGTCAAGTAATTTATTTCATACCCAGGAATGTCTGTGTTCCTCCTTTGTTTATGAAGTATGATTTTATTGGGTACTATTTTAAATTCTTACCATCAGTTTATATACCTCCCAGTTTCTACATGCCCTGGCAAAAGAAATGATTCTCAAACAGAGTAATAAGTATCTAAATACTAAGGAAAATTATGAGATAAAGTTGTACTGAACAAATAAGAGCACAGAAAAAGAGAAAGACACAGAGGATAAACCAAGACTTCAGAAAGTTTAGGTTTTAAGCTTCTCTGGATTCAGGATCCACATTATTCCCACTATGTTGCATTTTATTATTAAAAATAAGACAGGAATTAGAAGGGAGGAAGTAGATATGAAAGGAAGGACCTGAGGAAATTTCCAAAAATTGTACTATCTCTGTCTACCCAACTCCTGGTACTAGGCATGGGATGTCATATCAGACTCTTGTCAGAGGATAGTATTTTCTATATCCTGTAGTGGAATTGTAGTTTCCTATATGCTGCTGTCTTTCCATTCTCATTCCCAATCAGATATATGGGGGCAGCAACATTATATCTTAAGTCCTTCATTTCCATGTCTGGCCTTTTCTACTCACATGGAACTCATGGTTTGATGTATATTCTTAGAGCCTGAGACCTGAATTTCACAGCCTTTGTGGATATCCTAAGGCTTTGATGATGGTGTTTGTGTCTTGTATGGGAAGGAGTGGAGATTATACCATCCTGGTGAGAATTCTAATTTCATTATCCACTGGATACTCCTCATAGAGCTAAATTGCAAAACCGTTCAGTTATCTCTTGGTAATGGCCATCACTATTATGTCTTCCTTATTGGTACACAGTATTAATCCAGACCTACCACTCAGCATCTGTCTTCGGTTAAAGTTTCCTAGTAAAGACATTTTTTTTCATGAGTTATATTGGGCAAATGATCTTATTGAGTCTCCTTAAGTATCTACACATTGTGATTAACTTCATGTTATATATGAAGAAACCAAAGTTTATAAAACATAAGATGATATAAAGTTAAAGGTTGAACAAATAATACAACACCCATTTCTCAAGAGACTACCTATTTGGATATGGGTGTGTGTGTGTGCTGGGGAAGATGTAGGGTATTCAATGATGGCAATTACTAAGTAGAAAGATGACAGTCATCTATCCAGATGGCTTAGACTAATGATTCCCAACATGTTCCATGTTATGACACACTAATTTTGTCTAATTTTACTAATTCCCCAAAGCAATATGTGGGTTCTTAAAAGTAATTAAAGTAGAATTAAATATTATGTTAATTAAACATGGTTTAAATGAATTTTAAATGATGTGAATTGGTTTTACCCCTTGGGAAAGCCACAAATTGCCTATCCTGATTTTGTGACAACTCAGAGTATCAGGAACTGAAAACTTCACCATCATGGATGAGGAAACTGAGCTAGAATGTCTGTTGGATCTGTGAGTTTGCCTTAAAATTTCTGTTCCACATGCCTCTGGGTGCTGGTTTTCAAGACACTGTGATAGTTTTGCACTCAACATCCTTATCAGCCCTAGTGTTTCACCCCTTCTGTTCTGCCATGTTCTCTTCTGTAATAAGCCTTCTTTAGTGGAGCTAGACTATTAATCCTTCTCCTTCATGATTTCCTATACTTCAGCTACAAGCATCTATTGAATTTACCACCCTCCATAGACTCTTTCTAGGACAGGAATAAGTTCTCACATCCCTGGCTTCCTACATCTCAATTTTAATTTTGTATAGAGAACTAGAGGTTTAACCAATCCTTCCCCACCAACTCCACCCTCAGAACGGACCATCCCTTTGGGATGGACTGATTGTTGTGCTCTGTGCTGAAGTAAGCAGTATGTCCCATTCCACAATCTCATGACAAACCTCCAGCAAAATCTCTCACTGCTTCAGTCTCTTTTCTTTTCTATCTATTCAAATTCATTTGACTTCAAACCTTTGTGTTTGTGTGAGACTTGATCATAGGAGATAATTCTTCTTCTCAGCAATTTCATTTAGCCTGTACTCCTATTTAGGCATTCAATAAAGTACAGTCACACCCCAAATTGTGTTTTTCAATCTTGCTTTGAGCACAATGATAGAAGCTATTGTTAACTATATGTTCTTTCTATCAGCCTTTCAAAGTTCTTTGTTAACAATTAGTCATAAGGGTTCATCCATACACTTTTGTATTATGTAACCATTACACTCAGGAGAAATGACAGTGCTTCCTGACATGCATATTTTCCCAATGTATTTTCAGCAAAAAAGAGGGGTACAAAATAATATCCCATTTTTTATAATAAACACTTTGGCACATATGTACAAAGCTCTCTGCATGTATTTAAGAAAGCTAACGAAAAAAAATATACCAAACTGCCAATGCTGGTTTTCTGTAGATGCTGGGGTTCATCAGTTTATATTTCTCTTTTCTCCACATTTTCCCAGTCCCTCTTAATGAGCATGTGGTCCTATAACAGTGAGGAAAAGGTGACATTAGGTAATTCAATTAGTTATCAGGGTCAACCAGTATGTGTGGGAAAGGTGACAATCCTTGCTGGAGAGAAATTAACACCTTTACTGTTAAGAATTGAGTTACCTTTTGAAGCAAGAAAATATCTCTAAAATTAAAAAAGAAATCAGTAGATATTTATTGAGTTTAAAACAGACATTTTATAAACTTCTTTTGATAAAAATCATAAAACTAATTTCTATCTGGCTTTATTTTCAAGTACTTAACCATTTTTTTCCTCCAGGGCCAATATTTTAAGCCCCACAAGAGAAAGGGCTACAGCTCCAATTTCCTATTGCATCTCCTACCTCTATCCCTGCTCTTTCTTTGAGTTTCTACACAGACAAATGTAATGAATACACACAGTGTGTACTCAAAATATTCATGCATAGACTAGCATATTTCTGTTCTCTAACAATGCCAGCTTAGCCATAGTTTTGGAATTATACAAAGCACCCCTTCATACATCTGATACAAGGTTAGCCTATAGAATATATAAAGAACTCAGACAACTAAATACTAAGAAAACAAACAACCCAGTAAAAATTGGGAAATAAAACTAAATAGAAATGCTTCTAAAGAAGAATAGAAATGGCTAAGAAATATGTGACAAAATATTCATCATCCAAACTTGTACAACCACTATGGAAATCAGTATGGCGGTTTCTCAGAAAATTAGGAATCAAACTACCTCAAGACCCAGCCATCCCACTCTTGGGCATATACCCAAAGAATGCTGATACATACCATAAAGATACATGCTCAGCTATGTTCATAGCAGCACTATTTGTAATAGCCAGAACCTGGAAACAACCTAGATGCCCATCAACGGAAGAATGGATGAAAAAAATGTGGTACATATACACAATGGAGTACTACTCAGCAGAGAAAAACAATGAAAGCATGAAATTTGCAGGCAAATGGATGGAACTAGAAAATATCATCCTGAGTGAGGTAACCCAAACCCAGAAAGACAGTTATGGTATGTACTCACTCATTGGTGGATTCTAGATATAAAATGAACAATCAGACCACAACCCATAGAACCATAGAGGCTATATATATATAGCATGGAGGTCCGTAGGACGACTGTGGCATATAATAAATTTCAGTTTTACTCAATTATTGAAAAAAAATAGCCAAATGAATGGAAACACATGAACTATGAACCAAAGACTGAGGGGCTCCCAGCTGGATCAGGCCCTCTGAATAGGTGAGACAGTTGATTGGCTTGATCAGTTTGGGAGGCATTTAGGCAGTGGGACCAAGTCCTGTGCTCATTCCATGAGTTGGCTGTTTGAAACCAGGAACTTATGCAGGGACACTTGGCTCAGTCTGGGAGGAAGGGACTGGACCTCCCTGGACTGAGTCTACCAAGTTGATCACAGTCCTCGGGGGAGGACTTGTCCTGGAGGAGATGGGAATGGAGGGTGGGCTGGGGGTAAGGGGAGGGCGTGGGAGGGGGGAGAATAGGGGAACCCATGGCTGATATGTAGAACTGAATGGTATTGTAAAATAAAAAATATATATCACAAAAAAAAGAAAAAAAAAATATTCATCATCCTTAGTCATTAGGGAAATGATAATTAAAATCACCTTGATATTTCATCTTACATCAGTTAGAATGACTAAGATTAAAAACAAAAATGACAAATGCCAGTGTGGATGTAGGAAAGGAGAACATTTATTCATTGTTAGTGGCCATGGAGACGGTTGCAGCCACTATAAAAATCAATCTGTAACTTTCTCAAAAAGCTGGATATACATCTATCATATGAACCAGCTATACCATCCCTGAGGATATTCCTAAAGGACTCTATATCCTACTACACCAATACTTGCTTGTTCATGTGCATTGTACCTTTATTCACAATAGCCAGAAAATGGAAACAGCCTAGATGCCCATGAACATCAGTTCATGAATGGATAATGAAAATGTGGCACATATATACAATGAAATATCATTCAGCTGTAAAATTGAAATTTGCAGATAAAAGCATGGAGATGAAAATTATCATTCTGAGAGAAGTCATCCAGGTCCAGAAGGGCAAACACAGCATATTTGCTCTCATATATGGATACCATCTTTGAATGTTAAGATATGCATATTTGAACTGGACTACTCATAGAATTCAGAAGGGAAGTAAGAGGTCACTAGGGGATTCCAATGGAATGGAGATAGAGAGCAAGTAGTATGAAGATGAAGGGGAAAATGGAATGGCAAAGGTTAAATTGAGTAGATGATGGGAGGGTAGGTTAAAAAATGAGAAAGGGGGAAATAACTAATGCTAAAGGCCTTTGAAACTGCCACATGGAAGCCTACTACTGTAGAATGATCATAAATTATATATATATGTATGTATATAATATACATGTATATAAATAAAGGGAATTATATATATGTATATATATATATATATATATATATATGGAATTAAAATGGAGCTACCTTAAAATGGGGGAGAGGTAGAGGCAATGCCTCTCCAAGATACCATAAGTAATCAAATAAAAAGCCCAGTGCCAAACATGGGTTACTTCTTTAGTAGTTGCTTACCAGTGGTTTTCATGGTGCTGGAACATGCTATGCATGCTACCAGAGGAGAAAATCTTGGCCAGGTATAAATCCTGTGAGCAACACTAACTTTTTTGAAGGGAGGGGAGTTTGAACTACAATAACTTTTAGCCTAGCATGATTATACCCACTGGTGTGATAGCAGCTCAAGTGTTATGGCAGTAACTAATCACTTTCTGATTGGATACAAATCCCATTGAACAAGATGGAAATCATGCCTAGGCCAAAACTCCGTGGCTGGCTATGTCATAGGTACTAAGAGAGAACCTAATAGTATTATTCTGCTAAATTGATATAATTATAAATTTTCTCCCAAGTTCTTTATATCTTTATATCCATAGACTGAAGTGTTACTTAGTACTCATCAAAGAAGTTTCATTTTGTAGTAGATGGTAATTAATACAGAGACCCACAGCTGACCAAACACATAGAATGAAAGGCTGTGGAGTGTTCATTTCCAAATTGGATGTCTATATCATATTCCTAACCCCAAGGTTCAGGAACCATTGTGGAAGGAAGAGCAGAAAGATTGTAAGGCCTAGGAAGCTAGTCAGCAAAATTCTTCCATGAACAGGACATTTTCATTTTACTATCTCTAAGAACCTTCATTGGTAGACAGATGATGCATCAAATCTGGGACAAAGAAGTCCCTAGTAAATCTTTGCCTTAAACAATAGCACATGTATCTGAACTTTGCTACTCAACCTTGGAACTATTTGGTCCTTGACCCTGAGTACTCCAGAATTGTCCCTACTTTCCTATGTGTACCAATGTACTCCATATACTGGATCCAACCTGAGGACTTCTTGGGACTGAGGTCAGAGATGCTGAGGACTGTCTCATCAGAGTTGGTTGTTTAGAGATCCCAGAGCCAGATGATGATGCTCTGAGCACTACCACCCAGAGCAGGACCTGAATGGATCACCAGCTGAGAAAATATGAAGAAGCCCACTCTCAAGAAATGAAATATAGCCTTCTTAAATGTTTGGAGTGGGAGGGCCTGGCCATGTGCAGACAGTTTCCAGGAAAGCAAGGCTTAGTGTCTGCAACTCTGATCAATGGATGCAAACAGAGAGCAGGATTCATTCCCTCAAGACATCTAAGAAGGCACAGCTTTCTTTCCTCATGCAAGTCTCACTGCCCATAAAAACTCTCCACTGCTCATCATCTTTTTTCAACCACTGAGCTGAGTTTTCTACCTCTGAAAGAGAGCTGACCTATGATCTATGAATGAAACACCTTGTTCAAACTCCTAAGGACTGGCATTGGAACAGCAGAACTGAAGAGACCTCAGAAATTCCTACACATAGTTGTTCCCATTGAAAAAGTATTTATGAGAAAAACGAGGAAAATATCTTCTTGGGAGCCTGCTGGAGAAGCCAAAAACTTGAGCTAATGATCTACAAGGCTAAATTTAGTGATCTTGAGACTCAGAAAGTTGGACCTTGAGTTTTGTCAACTAAAAGAAAAACCTACCAGTTATGCCTGACTAGATCCACTCAATTTGTACAAATCTGGAGGCTAAATTTGTCTTTGTGCTATGTACACTGGCTAAATATCACTGAAACCAAACATTGGAAGACGATCCATAGTACATCAAACCTAATTCCTGTGTTGGAGATTGGAAAAATCTAGAATCCTACAAGCTATGAAGAGAAGCATGAGCCAATTATTGATGATGTACCAAGTCTGGGCATTATTCCAAGCAATGTGGTTTCACCACCATATCACCTTCATCACCTTACAAGTACAGTAATAATATCACTAATTAACAAATAAAAGAGACAGAGAAACTTTCACTTGCATAAGACCACAGAATTCAAAAATGAGGGGAGCATTTCAGTGACTATCAAGTTGACTCTATAACTTAAACTCTTTCTTGGTGTCATGTAAATGGAATCTAGAACCTTGTACAGGTTACTTAAGCAAGCTACCATCAAGCTACACTCTTTTTCCATAGAATTTGTACCTTAACTCCCATGTTCTACTAATTCTTTAAAGAAACTCTTCTTTATAAGAAGAGATGGATTCATATCATGGGGATAGGGCATTTGTAGAGATCCTAGAGCTGAGAAGGACACTAGACTTGGGGTTTAACCTCATTTCCATGGAATTTTAATATGTTGAACATTTTTGCCACTGAAGTCTACGAGCACAATTGCAAGCAGACCTGGACCTTTCAGCTTCCAATAGCATGCAGTCCTATTTTCATTGTCGCTTTCTCTCTTAGAACAGGTTCTTTGCTATGATTCCCTCAACCCCATCCCACCTGCCCTGTGCTCTCTTCATTCTCTATTCTCAGAGGCTTAAGCTTGAGCACAGACAGGCTTGGTTTTACATATAAGAAAGCTGAAAAATACTAGTGTTAGACATGATAACAGCAATCCTAGCCACAGATTGTCACTGACATAATATTTGCTTTGGCAGGTGACTGAGTTGAAACTATTGGTGATCTCAATAGCAATACCTAATGTAACTTGTGTAAAATTTGAAATACTGTTGGTGTGTTGTGACAGCCTATTTGTAGAAAGGTAAATGTTGTGTAATAAATTTTTGTATACTGTGAAGATGTGTCACTCAGATTAGTTTAATAAAAATCTGAATGGTGGCCAATAGCTAGATAGGATTTTCGGGGCAGAGTGAATGCTGGGAAGAAGACAGAGTTGCCATCCAGATATAGCGGAAGCAGGGCATGCAGGAGGAGGTGTAATAAGCCATGAGCCACATAGCAGCATGTAAATTAATAGAAATGGGTTAACGTAAGTTACAAAAGCTAATTATAAATAAGTATAAGCTATCAACCAAGCTTTCATAATTAATAAGTTTCCATATGGTTATCTGGGAGCTGTCTGGAGTGATAAAGAAAGACTTTCTACAAATGGAGCCCAATTTCTTGGCACCTATTTTAATATAAGCTCTTAGAAAGCTTAAAAAACGGTTCCAAACACACAAAATGGAATCAAATGCAGCTTCCTAGGCCCACAGTCTCTCATACACTATACAGAGGCACATCTCCTGACCATAGACTGCAGGCTTCAGTCACCAGCTCACCATGAGGTAAGCTATGCAGTGGTTTAAGATTTTGCTCATGCAGACAGACAAAGTTACAGATACACAGTAAAGCAGATTCAGATAGAAAAAAAAACCTATAATCAGGTTACAGTGTGTTTAACAATGTACATAGGCTTAAGAAAAAAAAGAAAAAGGATATATACAGTCATAAAAATAAATAGTTTATAAATAATTGTCTTTAAAAAAGAGTAAAGTAATAAAAAAGAAGCTATGTAGAGATGAGAAATACACAGGAAGTCTGGATACTTTTACTGTGATGTCTTTGATTTTTTTGATTGCTGATGAACAAACAATAGCTGCTGAGAGACACTGGATTATGGAAACTGCTAAATTAAACCAATATATTTTTAAAATGTCTTAACTTCAATATGGAAGTCAAGGGCAGGAGAGATGGGTGGGTTTTGGTTATCAAATGGGTTATGGATGTTTGTCACTATTTAGGAGGGATATAAAAATATAATATAGGCTAAAAAGGCAACTATTAACCTCAAATATTTTACATTAGTATGGATTTTGGTATACTGATACAAATTTAAAATTATTTTGTTATTAATGTATGTTTCTACCCTTGTTTGGGGTATTGTACTTATGCAACTCATTTAAAAATGTAATGTTATGTAATGTAAGGAAATGCAGGTTAGAAGTTAATCATCTATAATAATTAAACTTGTAGTTATATTACAAAAGGACGAAGTAGGTTGGTGCTTCCAGGAGCAGAAGTGTCTCACTGTCATGGAAAGCCCTATGTTATTAAAACATTAAAATGGCATATTCTGTAGCTCTCTGAAGTGTTTGAAGACCTATTTATTTAAAATATCTCTGTTTAACCTTGAAAACATACCTAATAGGACTACAAGTTTAACCAAAACCCACCCACTCCATCTCTTGGGAATGGAGTGGACATTGTGAATGTTATTATTACTCAATAATTGTTCTTATTGTATATAGTTTTACTATGTTAGAGTTAAAATCTTTCCTTTTTATTTAGACAAAAGGGAGAAATGTTGTGGAATACTTTTAGTACACTGTGAAGATATATCACTCGGATTGGTTTAATAAAAAGCTGAATGATCAAGAGCTAGGCAGGATTTTCAGGGCAGAGAGAATGCTGAGAAGAAGAAGATGGAGTCACCAGCCAGACACAGAGGAAGCAGGACATGCAGGAGGAGAGGTAACAAGCTACACGCCATGTGGCTGGATGCAGTTTAATAGAAATTGGTTAATTTTGAGTTATAAGAGCTAGTTAGAAACAAGTCTAAACTATCAGCCAACCTTTCATAATTAATAAGAAGTCTCCATATGGTTATTTGGGAGCTGGCAGGTAGGACAGATAAGGACTTTCTACAGGTAAAATGCTCATTTAACTTGTTCTCTTGACCAGCAGCTGGTGGCAGGGGGAACTGGTATTCAGTAGACCCTGCACACCTATACTATGGCTTAATAAAAGGTTACTGAATACCTATGAGTGTTTGCACTTGCTTCTTAAGCTTCTCTGTGTCTGAGATGGTGTGACACTAAATAGTCAATTTAAGGCAGCATGGCAGGTTGAAGAAAAGACTGTAGAAAAAATAGCTATGTATTTGAGGAATTTTAGTAGAAATATTTCCTGTTTCTTCTTAAAGGGCTTCATCTTCGTAGATACTTCTTGTGCTGGTCCTGAAAATTACATTGCCAGTCCTATGTATGAGGCATATTCATTACCTACAGCACTTTGATATCCCCTGAGGTCCATCACTTCCAGTAGGAGAAATGATGAAAGTTGATGAAGTGGTAGCTGTCTGTAAATTCTATGAGGTTCTTTAAGGCATGTATTTGGGAATGGGCATTTTCACACACTAAGAAAACAGATGATAATTTACTATTTCCATCACAATCCTATGAAGTCCATTTCATTATATCCTCACAGATGTAGTAAGCATCATACCGCATTAAAGGATAGTAGTACATAGTGACCACAGGTTATAAGTCAATAAGCCTGAATTCTAATACTGCTTCTGCCACTGACTAGCTGAATGATCTCTAAAATAGAGCTTTTCCCATGAGGATACTCTAAAAAGAGCATTTTTATTAATCTAGTGTTTTCTGCCATTGAATTTCTGGAGATATGGCTCAGAGAAAGATGATGAGAGCCAGGTAATGGGTACATCATATTGTCTTCTGGCAAACCAATTACACTGTTACGCTTTCAATCTTAAAGATGTTCCAGTGCATAAAATATTAAAAAATACCATTATCTATTCTTTCTGTGGGCCCTGTTACCAATGACTTCCAATTTGGAGAACAATACATAAAGATAGTCTTTTATTACAGGATGAAATCCAAATACATACTTGTATCAGAGACTAGAGAAGAACAGAAATCAACTTGATGTAGTGGTGGAGAGAGAAATATTAAGGTTGGCTGAAGGAAAAGAGGTTCAGATTCCATAATATGAGGCAAGGATAAGCATCTACAAAACCCAAAGATTTTTTTCTGGATTCTAGTGTTCTAGGAGGTAAGCTTTTAACTTTTCCTTCACTGCACAACAGAATATATAGTGGAGAAAGTGGACTGAATAAGTAAGGAGGTTAGTTGTGAGTGAATTCAAGTCTGTTTATTTCTTTTAGCCTTTACTAAGTAACCAGGACCTATACTAGGCCTGTGATTACAGATAAGAAAATCAATCAAACATGTTTCCATCATTCCAAAGGCATTCAGGCAAGGTAGGCAAGACAAAAAAATAAGTAAATCACTGAGTATTTCACTAAATATCAAAGCATCTAAGCCTACAAGAGACATGTGAAGTGCAATTAGAAAACAGGATAATTTTCACTTCTCTCTAAAACATCAGGAAAAGTTACATAGAAAACACCATGAAATTTAAGCTTGGACTTTAATGCTTACACTAGCAATGGAGACCTTTTTGTGCTATATCTAGGAGTGTGGAATTTGTCTTACAGAAAGGGAACACATGGAAACATTTGAAGCAGTATGGTGGATAAGAAAGGGCTACTATGATCAGACTAGTTTAATTTCTAACTAGTTTTACACATTATTCAGCAGTCAGATTAACCATTAACCACAGATTAAATCTATGACTGTCAGGTGAAAAGTAAATTTGATAGGACCCACGGTGGTTTCAGGAAGAAAGGATACAAAACTAGTGATCTAATCCAGGTGAAAAGGGAGAGAATCTTTATCTGGAACAGTGAAGGTGGAGGAAAAAATGAACTCAAGAGACATTGAGAGAGAACTGATAGTGATGTGGTACAATCTTGAATACAGGGAGTTTAGGATAGAAAAGAGAGTGTCAATGATTAAGTCTTAGCATTGGGCTTTAAAAGTTGGGTGTTATCACTTCCTTAGATGGGAAACAGGGAAAGAAGAGGAATAGGTTTAAAGATGTTCGGTTTTTAAATGTTATGTGAGCTTGAGGTACTACCAAGCACTTTCAAATCTGGAATTCTCAGACAATTGCCATGTCATAACAACCAAGTAAACTATGTCATTTTCATAAAGCTAGGAGTAAGGAGATCATGGACAATAGACTTCTAAGATCACACAATTCTTAAAAGCAGATTCTAAAGATAAAATATGATTGGAATTCAAAGATTGTACCTGACCGTCACATAAATACTACCTGGATTTGGTACTTGCTGATAATAATAGGGATTTGGCATGCTTATTTTGTCTTTATTTTCAAGATGTGGTCTCATTATATGGTCCAAGCTGGCACTGAACTCACTGTGCTGCTGCTGCTTCTGATTCCCAACTGCTTTGATTTCAGGTATCTGTCGTGATCCCTGGCTCCAACTAAATACTATTTTCTCTTTCTCCTTGCAGCTTGACCCAATAGAATTATTTTTCCACAGCTAGTTGTTAGAGTTTGGACAATTTCCTGGATTCTATTCTCATTTATAAAATAAAAATAAGGCTTTATATTCTTTAGATGGTTTATGAACAGGAATTTTTTTCTGATGTGTGGGGGTAAAGATGAAACATAGGGCATCATGTAATCCATGCAAGTGCTTTCCTCCATGTATTTAGAAAACATAACAGTGGCCATATATTTGTTGCACAATTGTAAGTTCTGATGAGTAGCCATGGAAGAATGAGTTAATTGGGGTTATATTTACATTTGTGTTTCTTGTTGAAAGGATATTCAATAGTAACAATGAACTTGGTCTAGTTCCAATCAAAATTTGCATGCAGCAATTACAGTTGCAGTTCAGAACTGGATGTCTCAATAAACAACAATCAATTGTCCTTTGTAAAGGATCTTGAAATTCTAATTAGTGTGTCCTCTCTATTTTGTATTTTTAAAATTTACCCCTACAAAAGTCAATAACAATAAACAGAAAGGAGACTACTTAATCTTTAGCACAGATATAGACTGACTCTAATTCAACCTTTAGTGCACCAAGCAAGTCCTTGATGTAAGCAAATGCATGAAAGAACAATGTTATTTGCAGCCCAATTTTCATCTTTCTTCTGTAACACATGGTAAAATTAAACGTTTTCTAACATCCCTATTATCGGGAAATTATTTTAAGTTCTAACGAATGTTATATAAGTTCACCAGTCAGACTAAAATATTGATAGTCACAAACTTAGATATTTCCTTCTTAAATATTTCTCATCAAACAACTGTTTCAGAAAATGTAGATTATATTTTACTATAATTTATCCCTACTATTTCTACTTTTCTAAACAATCACTTCTAAACACTTAGCCAGAGAAATGAAGTTGTTCTTAACAAGACTTCATATGTAAGCAAGGAAACCATGGAACAAAATATGAGTGTCGGTAAAATCTATTATCCTTTGAGACACAAAATAGATTAGAGATTGTGCCTCAATGTTTTCTTTAAGGCAGCTTTCACTTCCTGATTTCGCAAACTGTAGATGAGAGGATTTAACATGGGGATCACCATGGTGTAAAACACCGAGACCATCTGATTTCCTGCTTGAGACCCATGCCGAGAGGGCTGCAAGTACGTGTACATAGTGGTTCCGTAGTACAGAGCAACTGCAGTCAAGTGGGAAGCACAGGTAGAGAAGGCTTTCTGCTTGCCAGAAACTGAAGGAATACCCATGATAGTCAGGAATATAGATGTGTAGGAGACAAGAATTACCATGACTGAGGTGACAAGGGTAAATCCCCCACAGCCAACAACCAAGATCTGGGTTACCCAGGGATCAGAACAGGCCAATGCCAGCAGTGGGGGGATATCACAGAAGAAGTGTGAGATGACATGTGGTTGGCAGAATGACAGTTGTGTGATGGAACTTATTACAGCAACCATGTTAAATAATCCACCAAAGTAACATCCTGCTATCAAAAGGAGACAGCGAACTCTTGACATGGTAATATGATAAAGCAATGGCTGACAGATGGCAGTATAACGGTCATAGGCCATAGAAGCCAAAACATTACATTCAGCAGAAGCAAAGATTATGAACAAGCCCATTTGAGCCATACATCCAAAGAAAGAAACTTCCTGTAGCTGAGATAATAAGTTGGCTAAAGTCTTTGGGGTTGTGATGGAAGAGAAACAGATATCAAGGAAAGACAGATTCGACAGAAAAAAATACATAGGTGTGTGGAGATGGTGGCTGACTTGAATCAGTACTACCAGGCCTAGGTTCCCCAGCACAGTGATGAAATAAATAACAAAAAAGAGTCCAAAAAGTAGGACTGCAAGTTGATGGTTATTTGTCATTCCAAGTAGGATGAATTTAGTCTCTGCAGATGAATTCTCCATTGATGTGACTGAGAATCACTCCTGACTTGTTAAAAACTCTTTTGACATGCTGTGAGAAAATAAGAGAAAACTAGCTGATATGGGTAAAATAGTCCTGCTTAAAATACGTAAATCAGGGACACCATTCAACCCTTCCCCTTTCTTATAGTCACATATCAGAGCCCTTTCCATATAGTAGTACCATTTCCAGATAAAATATGTGATATGGAAAGGCTGAAGAGAAAGAGCAAAGCAAAAAAGGATTAATGAAACTCAGCAGAGAACAAAGCAGCAAAGAGCTAGGAGGGAAATGGGACCTGATACTATTTGTCAAGGGAATAAGTGAGGGTTTATACTTACAGAACTACACATTCTTACAAAAAATAAATAAGGTGCAATCAAATTATATCTCATTCTTCCTCCCATGCCAATGGAATGGAAATAAGACTATAAACTGGCAAATAGGTGATAATTTAATGATAGACCACCTATCCCCACACCTTCAGAACCTGAAACATTATTTGACATAAGAGGAGTCACCGTTACTCACTATTTGTGTTGGTCAGCAAAGCATTTTCCAAAGCCATGGTTATCTTTTCAATGAAGGCATTAGAATACCCCCAAGTGACCACAAGATGTTGAATGCAAATGTGAAGGTACCATCCTGTGAAAGGGCAAAAAAGGGCAAATCCCTCAGAGTTCATTTCAGCTGCTCAATCATTGCTCTAGGATTCCTTTGACTATTCCTAAACCAAAGGGAATGCAGGTACAAAATTAACTATGACTCCCAAGTGCACTTAGTGAACAGCTGTATCTAGGCAAAGTGCCGAATAATAAATTAGTTGGTGTTAGATAGTATCGAGTACTTAGGTTCTGGCCCTCACTCTTGTAATCACAATCTATTTCTGATACCATCTTGGTACCTTACACAGATACCAGGCCCTTGCCCTAGGTAAAGATCAGACAACAGAATGTGTGCATCTATGCCGCTCCATCTCCATGTATAGAAGCTAAGCCAACTCTCATTCCCTCTTTATCATTGGATAGCATGGTGCAATGGAGTCTAGAGGAGGTTCCTCAGTTTGCTTAGGAGCAGGACAAAAGGACTGCAGAAGAGTGATCCCAACCTTGCCTAAAAGGAAAGTCCCAGTACTAGAACATATAGATAAATGCTAAAGATTTGGGACCCTGGATTTGAATCCCAGAAATTAAAAAGAGAATGTTTTCTGTAATTATAATCCATCAGAAGATATAGGTTTATTACTTGGGATAACAGTTAACATTTCTGATCCTGCATGACATAGGCTGAGTCCTCCATGACCAAGGACTCAGCCTATGTCACCTTTAGTTCACTCTGTAAAAGGACAAGGGTAGCATCTATGCTGTGGAACTATTGTGAAAATTCAATGACATTATTTTTTTAACTACTTGGTTCGTAGTAAACACTTACTAAATTATGTCCTCTATTCTTCCAGAACCACTCATATTTGTGTTATGTATTTTCTGCTTTGCTTGTCCGTATTTCACTGAATACAAACAGAGGCATCATGTATGTCATTAATATCATTGCAGATAGTCAGAAGAGAGCCTTCAGTGACTAGCTAAAATATAAACCTTCAGGCTCCACAAGCTCCACTCCCTTAGCATGCCATCCTCCCAGTCCATACGCACTCACCTTTTGTCAGAGCAGATGAAAAGGGGCCTGCCAGTTGTGCTTGTACTAACACTTCACTGGTTTTGTTTGAAACTCTTTAGGTTGCCTTCTGCTGCTGTGGTGTTGCATGGTACATTCCTCCATGTCTGCCTTCAAATGGAGAGACAGGAGGGGGAAGGAGTGAGTGGAAAGAAAGCTGATTTCAGAAAGAAACAGAAGGGTTAAAATCCTGGAACTAATTTATTTTGTCAGTTGATGGTGAAAAACAACAAACAAACCCACAACTGCTTTGAGTCCCATGTTTTGTCATCTCTGAAACCGGAAAAAAAGAACAGCCACTATTCCTCTCTGAGGGTTGGCATGAAGATCAAAGAAGATAATGAATGTGGAAGCGCTCTGTAAACTCTTGAAGCGTGATACAATACACATGGAACAGATCCCTACTATTATTCTATCTCAGAAGGTGGGAGAGGGAGGAAGAACCCGTCAATATGCTCGTTTCTGCTGCCTGTTCCAGCTCCTGCTTACAGAGCGCACTCCCACTCCCCCCCCACACACACACACATCATCTGCCGTGCCACTCCACTGTGAGCATTTCAACTTGTGACGACTTCAACCCACAGCTCTAGGCTCTTCACATACCTGAGATCTTAAGAAAGTCAGCTTCCTTTCAATGCTATTCTCACATTCTTGTGTCATTTTTTTAAAAATTCCCATTTTAGGATAACTCTTTGCCTTGGTATCTGCATGCATTGTAAGCATTCAATAAGTACACTTGAATGAGTAAGTGACTGCCAGTCTTAAAAACACTGTGAAATCTTTTTTTTTTTGAATTTAAAATAAGATTGAATTGCTTTTTTTCCCAAAGGAAATAAACATAAAAAGTAAGGCTTTTATAAAAGAATGATTTGATACTCCCATCCACACATGCTACTGCATTAACTACTGTCATGATGACAACTGAGCGGGTTTATTATTACCTTGGATGATGTGTCTTGACTATTTACTTGTTGGAAATTCTCTGGCACTCCTATTTGTTGAAGAAGTGACCTTTTATAGGTATTTTTAATGCATTCCTGTGCTTGTTCGTACAGGCATTTACATTTACAGTACCTATTCTTCAAAAAGTTCATTACCTTTTTTCTGTTCTTCAGTTAGGCAGTTCGCTGTGACTCTTCTAAATATAACTAAGCATTTGGAATTTAAAGAAGTCTTCACTAAAGTGTTTTCAGTGTTTACTAAGTGCCAGGCTTCTAAAATTCATCTATTCCAACCCACTAATTTTTAGTTAAAGTAAAAAACAAGCGTCCAAAAAAGACAAATGACATGGTTAAGGAGTCAGTAAATGACTGGCAGTGTTGGTGTTGAAACCCAGATCTTCTGGCCGGATGCAGTGCTCTTTATACAATAGCATTTTTTATTTATTCTCAACTTGTTTTCTGAAGGTATTCTAGAGGGAACATTCTCCTTTGGTGCATTCATTCCTGTAATAATGAGTGAAAGTTAATTCTCTGTCATTGCATTTCAGCTATATGACCAGGAGAAAATTGCTAGCTTGTTGCAGGCCCTAGTGTTTTCGTCAGTAAAACAGAACAGCTAAACTAGGTGGTCTCTGAAGCTCTTAGCAGCTTTGCTCTCTAATTTCCCATGGCTCTGTGAGTCATACTGTTCAAAGGTCACCAGCCATTCTCAATATCTGATGAAGGGAAGTAGCAAGAGCAAATTTCTATGGTGATGTGCATCTGTGCTCTACAAACCTTTCTGCCCTTCACTGCCTTTTCCTCCCTCGGTACCAGAGATGTTCTATTGGTATTTGTTCTTCTTGTAAGTCACTGAAGACCACTGAGGCAAGAGCCTAATGGGAGTGCTTTCCAAATTTCCTCCTGACCTTAAAATACAAAATGTGTGCCCAAAGATCTAGTAATATCCTAACAATATGACTGAGCAAATTGATCAACCTCTCTGAAACCCAATTACTTATCTAAAGTTGAAAATAAGACTATTTAAATTTAGTGTCTATCTTTATGGAGATTATAACAGAGATCCATAACTTGTCAAAATTCAGAGAAGAAGTATTGCAGAGGCCCCAGCCACAACTGATAAATCTGCAATGTAACCCCTAAACCTAAGGCTCAGGGAAAAGATTGTAAGAGCTAGAATACCAGAATACCTGCTACTAGGTAGTGTAATCTAGATATGGAAATGAAACTGCACCCATGAAATCCCAATGATGAGGTTGCGTGAGCAAGACATGCATAATGACAACACCAGTTGATATGCCAATGTGGACAGGGAAAATTCCAAAAAGTCCAGTGTTTGTGTGAAGAGATGCTGAGAGAGGTACAATCAGTTTTTTCCAGGGACAAGCTCACACATAGGTTGTTGAATCCCCAGCAATCAATCATGGACACATGTACATACATACTACACTAAATAACACATTTGGATCATTGGGGGTTTTGTTGTTTTTTTTTTATTTTAAGGATGTGTGTGTGTGTGTGTGTGTGTGTGTGTGTGTGTATAATAAGAATTAAGGAACTGGTCATGAATTTTGGATGGAATTGTGGAGACATGAAAGGTATTGAAAGGCAGAGGGAAGAGCTGGAGTGATGTAGATACAATGCTCTTGCATGAATCTCTAAAAATTTAAATAAATATAAATAAAGTACTTACCGGATATTTAGATGCCCGATATATGTACATTTGCATATAGTTAAAGTCCTTTTGTAGTGTGTGCTTCAGTAAGTATACTAGTTCTTTCCAGGGTCTTGAAGGTGCTAAAATTAAGGGTATGGGATTTCATTTTTGGATGATGATGAGAATGTTCTACAAATAGCCACAGTGATAGATGTGCAAGTGTGAATACACTAAAAAACATTGCACACTTTAGATGTATGAATTTCATGATATATGAATTATATCTCAATAGAATTTTTTACCAAAAAAGTTATGATAAATACTGAAGAGAAGAAATGCAATGTAGATCAATTACCCTTGCTGTGTCTACATTCTTCTAGTGACCTATGACAGAAAGCCTTATACATGAGATGCCATCATCAGTTCAGCAGTGCTTTGAAAAATGTAATAATAACAAAACAAACATATTCAAATGAATCATAAAATTATAACAGTAGACATAAAGACTTGAATAAATAGAAAGGCATAATATATCTGACAATATTATTTAAACAAAAGTACAGATTTCATATGATGTAAATTTACAAGTTCAGAATATATATGTGCAAACTAAAAATTGATATTATTCACCTATAAGAAGAAAACAAAAATGTTATGAGATTATTTTAAGTGATGGAGGTTAAAATCATCTCAGATTTTAAACTTTATTGCAAAGCCATCCATATAAAACACTGTTTAGCATCAGGATCAAAAGCAAAGACTATATTTTTGGTTGTGAGCCTAGCCTTTAACGGCTGAGCCATCTCTCCAGCCAAGGTTGGATAAAGCACCGGGACAAATAACCAAATGAATGGAAGAACAGGATCTATGAACCAAAGGCTGAGGGGCCCCCAACTGGATCAGGCCCCCTGAACGGGTGAGACAGTCATTTGGCTTGATCTGTTTGGGAGGCAGCTGTGCATTGGTGCCAGGTCCTGGGCTCGTTGCATGAGTTGGCTGTTTGAATCCTGGGACTTATGCAGGGACACTTGGCTCGGTCTGGGAGGGGGGAATGGACCTGCCTGGACTGAGTCTACCAGGTCAACCCCGGTCCTCGGGGGAGACCTTGATCTGGAGGAGGTGGGAATGGGGGGTGGGCTGGGGGGAGGGGTGGGCGAGAGGGGGAGAACAGGGGATTCTGTGGCTATTATGTTGAACTGAATGGTGTTGTAAAATAATAATAATAATAATAATAATAATAATAATAATAATAATAATAATAAAAACCAAAAAAAAAGCAAAGACTAATCAAAGAAATTAGCATATTTTAGAAAACAAAGAACCAAATTTGAATTCTTACAAAAAACATCTCAGGGAGGTTAGAGCACACGCGCGCACGCACACACACACACACACACACACACACACACACACACACACACAAAGACATAAACACTTCTAATTGAAACACTTCAATAAATATTGCAAAACTGTAGTAGTAAGATGAGAATGAATTAGGGTAAGTAATTTGAATCATACGCTTCATTAAGTTTCAGGCAGATCAAAAGTTAAACAAACAAATTGATCCTGAGAAATTAGAAAGTGAGAACAAAAGCAGAAGAACACTGTTGCTCTTGTGTGGATGCTGGAAGGCTGAGGAATCATCAAGAAGGAATGCTGTACCCAGAATCAGGATGATGTGCTAAAACTGACGATGGCCAATCTTTGGAATACTTTGCTTTAAAATGAGACAATAACTAAAATCCATAAGATGTAGTAAGCAGAATTTTTAAAATATACTACTTAAAACACTAAGATGGCAATATAAATAGCCCATTTGCTCAATTCTCTTAGTCACATAGAACAGGCAATATACACAGTAAGGAACACACTGACTGGGTAATCATATGACCAGACATACAACCTCAGAAAAGTATGTATTGTAACACAAAATTTCTCCTAAGAGAGTGTATGTGCGCACCATAAAGGTCATGGTTTGTTCCTTTTTAAAAATATACACACAAAGATATGATGGCAAATAAATGTTAATTATTCCAAAATGTTCATCACATTATTGTTAAGGTACACATCTTCTGTATTTGTAAGTCATAACAGTATACACTTGGGTATACTGTATCCTTTATGTATAAATCCTAATTGTTACCTTAAAAGAACATGTAATATATGTATTATTACTATTACTATTACTATTAATATTACTATTATGCTATTAATTCTGTATGGCAATATTATACCTCTTACTTTAATGGCCATGTCAATTCAAATATATCTAAGATGTCTTGATATTTATAATGGTGAAAAAGTACAAAGAGCCATAAAAAAAACCAAAGAAAAGGGGCTGGTTTCATTCCTGGTAGTGGAGCAGGGTGAAGGGAGGGAGAAGGAAACTTTCACAGATGAGGGAAGACTGAACACAGACCTTCAAAGGCAAGAAGAGTTTGATGAAAGATGTGAACAGTTGAAAGAGAAAAGGGCACTACATGAAAAATTTTAAGTTCCCAGTACCTGGAGTAGAGCTAAACATACTATTTGATATTATCAGGTTAGATGGCCATGTAATCACTAGAAACAATGAAAAGAAATATATTTGTGATATAACCTCAGGCCACATAAAAGCATGACTGTACCTTAAAAAGGTCAGACAGGCACTCAGAGTGCTGGATATCTACAATGTATGACTCAGTAAAGTTCTGCAATTTTAAAAAGTCAACACTATATAAAGGTGAGTGTTAAGTCAAACCTGAAAGTATTTGCTCTGGTCCTTGTTGGGGATTAACCTCTCATTGTCAGGATAGCTATGGGCCCTGAGTTCCTCCAGTATCTTCCAGAAATGAGAAGATGTAGTAGCTGCTTGTTGGTTCCTGCTTAAGGCTGGAATCTGTACATCTTCCCTTTTCATATCTCCTATCAACACAAGGCATCTGTTTGATATGCTGCCTTCCTCTCTTCAGACTCTCTCCCTTCTCACATTCTAACCCACTAAATCCTATTCTATTTCACCAAAGCAATCACAATGCCTAGTCTTCAAAATCCCAGAGTAATAGGACAGGAGTTAGAAGGACTCAGAACATCTGTCTTGTTTTACTAAGTCTACTGACAGGGAGAAAGAAAAGCACACAGGATTGTGGACCTTAGTTTATGTAAGCTTGGAATTCATCAACTCTGATTTCTGCCTGCTACATTCTTACCCAAATTTATTGTGTGTTCCCTCTGCAGGCATAAAATAGAAATGTGAAAAGCAATTTAGAGTTACTTGAAGAAAAACTGTCTGCCTGAAGTTTTTCGAGGTATATGCCCGAGGCAAGCATGTCAAAATAGATCCATTTTTATTGTATGGCCAAAATCAGTAGTTCTCCATGAAAGGACTCAGCAAATCTTTGCTCCCTTCCACACTGTGATTACAACAAAAGACACAAGGCCACTCTACTCACCTACAATTTCTTGAGATTTATCCCAAGGAGACTGTTAGCATTTCATTCATCACCTTGAACTGTTTCTCCTGGAATGAATGAGGCATTTAGTCTTTGGACTCCTCTCCACATTAAATAGCCAATCATATGCCAAATGTGGCTGGGGAGTATATAATATAATATAGGGTTGTTTTCCCCTAAGAGAAGTTTAGCTTAATTGAAGGATATCATGTAACTAGGATCTCTTTGCTTCATCACGTCTTCTGCTTGTGCAAATATCCCTCCATCAACTTTGTTCCCACACTGCAACATGTTGACTGTCTTAATCCCCTGGGACACGTGTACTTTTCATTAGAATTAATTAGAATAGGGCCATACCTTTAAAGTCCCTAATTGGAAAGATCAATGGGCAGGTAAGTTAATAGATAGGCCTCAAATACAACACTAAGCAGTTATCTTCCTTTTGGCTAATAAAACCTGTTTTCTTATCTACTGCTTCTCCATTTAAAAACCAAGAGACTGGTGTTGCCAATAGGGCTCTGAAGGTAAAAGAGCCTGCTTTGGAGAGCTTGATGACTTGTGTCTGAACCCAGGAACCCAGAGTGGAAGGAGAGACTGGTTCCTTGAAAATTATCCTCTAAGCTCCATATGATCTCATGAACACACTCAAAAACACATGTATTACACACACACATACACACACACACACACACACACATACACACATACACAGAGGAGAGAGAGAGAGAGAGAGAGAGAGAGAGAGAGAGAGAGAGAGAGAGAGAGAGAGAGAGAGAGATCACAATAATGGGCAGAAAATTTGCAGTCCTTTTCCATCTTAAAAGATATAATAACTCTAATTTGCTGATATTTCAGAGGCA
The DNA here is from genome assembly GCF_049852395.1 of Peromyscus maniculatus bairdii. Classification (NCBI taxonomy): domain Eukaryota; kingdom Metazoa; phylum Chordata; class Mammalia; order Rodentia; family Cricetidae; genus Peromyscus; species Peromyscus maniculatus. The sequence continues at coordinate 25,490,902 of NC_134875.1, read as the reverse complement.
ACATGCTATGTACAGAAGCCTATAGGAAATACACAGGCTTTGCAGGAAAACAAAATTGGCTCAAGTTTTTGGATTTACTGCTAACTACTAGTATGACTTTAGCTAACTTAATCTCTCTGACTTTCATCTTTTCTCTATAAGATGGACATAGTAATACCTTATAGAAATGCTGTGTTTAAATTTTAAAAAGTTAGGTAAAGGCAATGGTGCATGATAGAGTATCATTCAATGGAACACATTGTAGCTTTCTATCACAAACCTGTTTTAACATTACTTATTTATAAGTACTCTTAGCTCTCAAAATAAACATGGATGCAGAACTTCTACACTTCCTTGGAGAATAGATTAGCAAGACTGCAATTGTTATATAAACAGCCTGATTTTTATATACAAGAAAACCACAGTTAGATGACAAGTTTAGTCATACAGTGAATGGACACTGTGGAACTTCACAGTCATTCTCTGAATTTTGATCAATTGAGGCTTTCTGTAAAAATCTCTGTCTTTGATGAGTGGTGAGAGTTATACATATCATGAGGGCATAAGGGGTATGTATTTAGAATGTAATTCAGAATTATGCTTGTCTACAAATGTAGTGGTAGTAGCTTCCCCTCTAGGATCTATGACCTCTCTAGCTAGGAGTTGTTGGCTAGGTTTGCAGGACCAGGCATGAGTTCCTTGCTATTGCTCAGGCCTTACGTCCAATTAGACAGCTCGTTGTTGTCCCCAAGACAGAAGTATCACTATTGAAACACTGGATATATCATATTGGGCTGGCTTACAGGCTTTAGAGCTGGGTAGATGGCTTTTGTCCCTTGTCAGCTTGCATGCTGATACTATGAGAGCTAGAATTCAGAGAGGAAACTTCTAGGTCAGTTATAGCTTGATTTCTCCAATTCTTGGGTCCAAAGCATATGGTTTCTTCAGAAATAGTGTCTTACTTTCAACTTATAGGAGGCAACCAAGGGTAGAGAAAGTAGCAGGTATTGTTATGGAAGTCTCTTACTTCCTAACAACAACTTGAATGGAGGTGTCTCTTGCCTGACACTGAGAACTTTTTTCAAATTATTTTGACATTATAATGTAAATACATCATTTCCTCCTTCCTCTTCCTTCCTCCAAATCTCTCAGTATAACCCTCCTTGCTGTTTCAAATTCATGGTCTTGGATGTGAGGGCAATCTGGCTACAACATGTGTCACCCCATTAATCACCCAGGGTCAGTTCAGCTGATCTGGCTCATTGACAGCTGTCCTCTTCCTCCCTCATCACTCCATGTGCATCCCTCCTGAAATGGTGCCCTGGCTCAAAGAGGACTACCTTCCCAAATAGAGGACTGGTCTTTGGTCAAGGATAGCTGCACTCCCCTCCTAGAATCTCCAAACAAGCTTTCAAATTCATGGCCTCTTTTTCCCATTGTACTCTTATCAGTAATTGTTACACACGCACACACACACACACACACACACACACACACACACACACACATTTCTAAATGCATAAGTCTGACCTTATGCATACAGACTGAGCAGTCTGTATAATGTTGCTCACAATGTTCCTCATATATATGTTTTCAGGGCTGACCATTGGTATTGAATAACCAGTTGGTGTGCTCTTCCCTGGAAAAGACTTTCTCCCCCACTTTCAGTAGTCTGTAGTTTCTTGTACTTTCCTGTATAGGATTGAGGCCTCCTGGGATTTCACCCATATACTTTAACATATTGTTGATCTTGTTCAGCTCACTGTTAGGCAGTCAGGTTGGTAAGACTTTATGAGAGTAGCTTCTGCCACTACTAGGAGACACAATCTCACAGTAAACTCCCTGATCTTCTGGCTCTTACAATATCTCCTCTTCCATAATCCACAACAATCACTGAGCGTTAGGTATAGGAGTTTCATTGTAGCCACAGGAACTGGTCTCCACACTATGCATTTTGATTGTTATCATTTGTAGTTTTCTTAAATGGTCTCTGTTGCAGAGAGATGTTTCCTTGATGAGGGTATAAAGACATATACTTAGGATGCCGGGCGGTGGTGGCGCACGCCTTTAATCCCAGCACTTGGGAGGCAGAGGCAGGCGGATCTCTGTGAGTTCGAGGCCAGCCTGGGCTACCAAGTGAGTTCCAGGAAAGGCGCAAAGCTACACAGAGAAACCCTGTCTCGAAAAAACCAAAAAAAAAAAAAAAGACATATACTTAGGATGTATTGTCCTCACCATTGTCAAAGAAACTTTTCTTTTCAGCAGAAAGTGACCAATACAGAAAATCACAACTGATCAAAATGTAGGGTTGTAGCTCTCAGTTCCAAGTGACACATCTATAACCCAACTCCAACACCTAAGACTCAGGGATCATTGTAGAAGAGAGGGTGGGAAGATTGTACTGGCTAGAGGAGGAGGCAGTGTGCTGTGAGCTTGCATCTCCTAGCAATGACAGGGAATTTATACCCATAAAGTCTCACAAAGAAGGCTGCCAGAACATAAGCTGAGCAAAGATGACACCAATATATATGCTAACATAGAAGGGGAAAGGCTCACTTATCTTGGGGATAAGGACAAATATTTAGAATGTATATAGTTATCAGGCTGTAAAGTGGCAGTTGTAAACTCTCCCCCGAGATTTGTGACTTCACCTGCCCTGGGGAGTTGCATGTATTTCTACTATTGACCATGATTTCCCTCTTGTTGAGCAGGTCCTAGGCCCATGTAGAAAGCTTTTCATTATGTCAAAGGTGCCACCACTTCAACCTTAGTGTTACCATGCCATACTGATTGTTGATGTGGTTCATAGGCATCATAGCTGGTAGGATTATGGGATGCTTCCCTCGTGTGGAAACTTACATCGTACCTTCTGCTAACATGAAAGCTAGTCTTCAGTGAGAAGGCTTTCAGGTCACTTCCAGCTCAGAGGCCTTTGAGCCTTGTGTCTGAAGTGCAGAATGTCTTCAGTACCTGGGGGTTGGAGGACACAAGCAAGGGCAATAGCAAACACTTTGCATGTTTTGAGGGACTCTTGGAGAACGCTGACCAAAAACTCAAAATGAAGCTTCTTATGTCTGGTGTTGGGGTTTTCTTGGACAGTCTTTGGTTCTTGGAGGGATCACTGTCAGCCCTGTTGGGAAAATTTCAATTAAACTGCATGTGCATATTTATATACTGATTACAGGTATTATTAACATTTTGGGGTAGGCTATAGGGATTTTATTAGATAAGCTGCAACTTGGAGTCACCCTGTTTGGAGTAACTATTTATTCTATAATATATACATAAAATGTTTCCCTATGGACATTTTCAAACATATTTAGGGCTATTTATATCATCTTCCATTTTCTCCCTCTTTATTTCCATCCTCTCTCCTCCCCTGTTAAATGCTCCCCCATTTTTCAGATTGACCCTTTCAAAGCACCTGTATGTGATCTCTTGCATTTAGTAATGTTTGCTTCCATAGGTATGGTTAGAGGGGTTATATATCTGGACAAGAGGAAATTACCAGTACCAACATCACTGAACATATATGAATCTATCCTCTAGAAAGCATTAACTGCCTATAGCTCTTCAATGAGTGTTATAGCCTCAAGAATCTATCCACCATCCACAATGGAATGTTGACAGACCCAGCTTTGAGTAGGCCTTATGCAGGTAGCCACCATTTCTATGAATTTGTGGGTGCAATGGCCATTTTTTAAATTTATTTATTTATTTTTCTTTATTAAGAAATTTTCTACTCACTCCTCATGCTATCCACAGACCCTCCCCTCCTCCCACCTCCCACCCTCAGCCCTCTTTCCAAAGCCATCCCACATCCCTATATCCCCCAAATTGAGGTCTCCCATGGGAAGTCAGCAGAGCCCAACACACTGGGCCTAGGCAGCTCCAAGCCCCTTCCCACTGCACCAAGGCTGTGCAAGGTGTCACACCACAGGCACCAGATTCCCAGAAGCCTGCCCATGTACCAGGGACAGATCCTGATCCCCCTGCTTGGATGCCCCCAAACAGTTTGAGCCAAACAACTGTCTTCTGTGTCCAGAGGGCCTAGTCCAGTCTCATGGGGGCTCCACAGCCACCAGTCCACAGTTCATGGGCTTCCACTAGTGTGGCCGGTCATCTCTGTACATCCTCCCATCATGATCTTGACGTCCCTGGCCTGCAGTATCTCTCCTCTCTCTCATCAGTTGGATTCCTGGAACTCAGCCTGGTTCCTGGCCGTGGATCTCTGTAACTGCCTCCATCAGTCACTGGACAAAGGCTCTATGATGACAACTAGGTTATTTGCTAGGCTGGTCACCAGAGTAGACCAGTCCAGGCACCCTCTGGACCACTGCCAGCAGACCAAGGTGGGGTCAACGTTGTGGATTCCTGAGAGCCTCCTCAGCACTCTGCCTCTTCCTATTCCCATGATGTCCTCATCTATCATGGTATCTTCCACTCTGTCCTCTCACTCTGTCCCTGTTCCAGCTTGACCCTCCTATTTCCCTATGTTCTCATCCCCCACTCCTTGCCCTCCGCCACCCCCCACACCCAGTTCACTCATGTAGATCTCACCCACTTCTCTTTCACAGGGTCATTCATGTGTCCAAACAACAGCCTACAGAATGGGAAAGATCTTCACCAACTCCACATCTGACAGAGGGCTGATCTCCAAAATATATAAAGAACTCAAAAAGCTAGACATCAAAATACTGAACAATCCAATTAAAAAATGGGCTACAGAGCTTAACAGAAAATTTTAAACAGAAGAATCTCAAATGGCTGAAAGACATTTAAGGAACTGCTCAACATCCTTAGTCATCAGGGAAATGCAAATCAAAACAACTCTGAGATACCATCTTACACCTGTCAGAATGGCTAAGATCAAAAACACTGAAGACAGCTTATGTTGGAGAGGATGTGGAGTAAGGGGAACACTCCTCCACTGCTGGTGGGAATGCAAACTTGTACAGCCACTCTGGAAATCAGTATGGCAGTTTCTCAGAAAATTGGGACTGAGTCTTCCTCAAGACCCAGTTATACCACTCTTGGGCATATACCCAAGAAATGCTCAATCATACCACAAGGACACATGCTCAACTATGTTCATATCAGCATTATTTGTAATTGCAAGAACCTGGAAACAACCTAGATGCCTCTCAACTGAAGAATGGATAAAGAAAATATGGCACATATACACAATGAAGTACTACTCAGCAGTAATAAACAATGATATCATGAAATTTGCAGGCAAATGGATGGAACTAGAAAATATCATACTGAATGTGGTAACCCAGACTCAGAAGGACAAACATAGTATGTACTCACTCATAAGTGGATACTAAATTGGAGGGAAAGGATGGCCAGACTGCAACCCACAACTCCAGAGAGGCTAGCTAATAGCAATGGCCATTTTATATCCAGGACACAGCTTTTACTAGCATTTATCTTCATTACTCAGCTCTTACATTGTTTCCACACCCTTTTCTGCAGTGTCCCCTGAGCCTTGGATGGAGTGATATATACATAGCATTTAAGGCTAAGCATTCAACAATTTTATCCTCCACAATTTAATAGGTTATGAGTTTCTGCCTTCACCATCATTCACTGAAAAAAGAAGGTGCTCTGAATACCAATTCTTTCTACACTAAGAAGTCACAGTCTTTTCTCACTTTAGTTAGTGCAACAACCTCTTAACTCATCTCTGTTTGGTTAATATTCTCTTTCTCACATAAATATATTAAGTAGAGCCAGTAACTATTTTAAATAAAAAATTGAAGTATGCTTTGAAAACTTAAGCTATATAAATATACACTCTTAAGGACCTTTACTGCTAAGTAAAAAATTACCCAACATGCATAAGTGCATGTTATATACCTATTGTTATTTTACCCCACAAGTTATACTAAGTGTTGTTCCTGAAAACATAATTATAGAATCAGACTAACTATGCATCAGTAGATGGATGGATAAAAAAAATGTAGTATATACACATGCTAGAGTGTTATTACACCTCAAAGGAAAATGAAATCATGTCATTTGGAGGAAAATGAATGAAAGTGGTAATCACCATGTTAAGCAAAATAAGCAAGACTCAGAAAGACAAATATGGCATAATTTCTCACATATATAGACTACACATATTTTAAAAATATATAAGACGTGAAAGCAGAGAGAGTAGTATTCAGGAGGAAGGAGTGGGGAAGAAAATAGAAGGTAATAGAAAAGGAAAGCTATAATCAAGGTACATAGTATACATGTGTGAAAATGACATAATGGAATATATTGTTTTATACAGTGTTCATATATTAAAAAGAAAAAATAACCAAATAAACAATGGTTAAAATAAAATACAAGCGCATTCAACAAATATTTACTCTCTATGACATCCTAGGTACTAGGAAAATACAGAGAATAGCAGAAAAAATTCCTAATCCTCATAATAATGCCATATTGGTGAATAGAGACACATTATGTGTAAACAGGAAGGCAGTCTTATTTCCAATAGCTACAGAAAAATAAAACACCTAGGAATAAATTTAACCAATGAGGTGAAAAAGCTCTGTAATGAACTGAATACAATTAAAGTTGACACAAGAAATGAAAGGTATCTATCTATTCCTCATAGATTGGAAGAGTCAGCATGGAGAAAATCCTATCTTACACAAAGCAATCTATAGGTAATCTAAGAGGTAATCTTTATTGAAATACCAATGATGCTCAGGAAATTAGGGGGGAAAAGATGCTATAATTACTATGGAGTCACACTGAAACCTAAATAGTCCAAACTCCTATGAAAATAACAAAACAGAAGACATTACACTATGTGACTCAGTAAGGCACAGTAATCAAAAACAGTATATAACTGATAAAAAAGCAGACACACAGGCCAATGGAAAGAGGGAGTGTAGAAATGAAGAAGGGAGTCCACAAATCTACATTAAACTGGCTTTTGACAAAGGTGCTAAGAATATGCAGTGGAAAAAAAATAGGCTTTTTTCACTTTGTTTTTCACTGTGTATAACAAGGACATTCTCATATGAGTACATATTGTAAGTTGAGAATATTCCACTCTTACATCCCTACTCTCTATTTCAGCCTCTCTACTTCCTGTTAATTGACTTTGATTCCCTGGAAAGCTCCTCTTCATGTCATATAAACATACTTGTTTTTATGTATCTCCATAAAATCTAGGGACAAAATTGAGAGATATATTTAATATTTGTCTGTCTGGGTCTTTTTAATTTTTTTCCTTGTATTTTATTTTACAATACCATTCAGTTCTACATATCAGCCACAGATTCCCTTGTTCCCCCCCTCCCGCCCCCTTCTCCTTCCCCCCAGCACACCTCCTATTCCCACCTCTTCCAGGGCAAAGCCTCCCCCGAGGACTGAGATCAACCTGGTAGACTCAGTCCAGGCAGGTCCAGTCCCCTCCTCCCAGACTCAGCCAAGCGACCCTGCGTAAGCCCCCGGTTTCAAATAGCCAACTCATGCAATGAGCACAGGACCCGGTACCACTGCCTAGATGCCTCCCAAACAGATCAAGCCAATCAACTGTCTCACCCATTCAGAGGGCCTGATCCAGTTGGGGGCCCCTCAGCCTTTGGTTCATAGTTCATGTGTTTCCATTCATTTGGCTATTTGTTCCTGTGCTTTATCCAACCTTGGTTTCAACAATTCTCCCTCATAGAAACCCTCCTCTTTCTCGCTAATTAGACTCTCAGAGCTCCATCTGGGGCCTAGCCGTGGATCTCTGCATCCAGATTCCTCAGTTCAATTTATTATTTAAGAATTTCATACTTCTACACAACGAAAGTATGATCATATCAACCCGCCATTTTTGCCCTCTACCCCCACCCTCACAATACCACTATCTCTTGATTTCCTGTCCTTTTTATCTTTATTTTTGAAAATTGAACACATTTATAAAATTAAATATAATTATATCTAACATCATTTATCCTCATAATGGCTACATACCCCGTCCGAAATTCATGTCTTTTTTTAAATAACCCACTAATTCTAATTAGTGCTTCCCATGTGTGCATGGGCCTGGAGCCATCAACAAGAGCACAGAAAACCTACCAGTGGCCCTGTGCTGTAGAAAGAATAGGCCTCCTTCCCTGAACTATCAATAGCTTCTCAGATAGGGATCAGTCCTCATGAGCACCTCCCCACTCCATGATAGAATTTTGTCCAGTTTGATCGTGAATGAGTAATCATAGTTGCTAAAAGTTCATAAAAGAAATACCCATACCCTATTTAGAAAAAAAGAATTTGAAAGCAAATTCTCTGGGATTTATATTCTTTCTACCTCTTCCTCCATGATGTTCTCAGAGTCTAGGTAGGGAAGGGTTGGAAAAACATGTTCCATTTAGGGCTACCCACTCATGGTCACTTATTCTCAGCTTGTTGACTAGTTATGATTCTCTACATTTGTAACTGCTTACTGCAAAAGGAAAACTTCTTTAAAGTCCTCTTTTGAGCTCTTGGTTGGGGATGTCCAAGAGTCTCCAAAAGCATACATGCTATTTCTATTACCCTTAGTTGTCCCCTGGAGGTTGAAGGTAAATCCACATTACTGAAGACACCATGCACTTCAGAGAGAGCGGCCAGAGGCCTCTGAACAGGAACAGACCTGAATGTCTCATCCCTGAGGGCTAGATTTCAAGGTACCAGAAAGTGCCGTGAAAGCTTCTAGAGGAGTGAAGTAAACAACAATGATACCCAGCTGTAACAGCTATGATCCACAACAATGTCCAGTATGGCACAATAACTGTAAGGGTGAGGTAATTGCATGCATACTTTGTTGGTAACATATAGATGTCTAATTGAATCTAAGACTCACCCAAGAGGGAAAAGTTCCTAGTACTGGAAACTTAGCTACTCAACTCCTCAGGCAAGTGAAGTCATGGATTTTGGAATATAGCTGGCAATCACCATTTCTTTAAACCAGTATGCCCCTTAACTACACTCTAAATATCTGTTCTTATACCCACAGATAAGTATGGTCCTCCCCTCTCATCAAGGAAACTTCTCTTTGCAAGAGAGAGAGAGAGAGAGAGAGAGAGAGAGAGAGAGAGAGAGAGAGAGAGAGAGAACATTACAAAAAGCCACAAGCAATCACATGCAGAGTTATGGAGTCCAGTATCAATGGGTGCATCTACAAAGCACACCCACATCTAAGGCTCAGGAAACATTGTGAAAGGAAACAAAGTGACTTTAAGAGCCAAAGGAGATCCTGCCCCAGACTTCCCTTCAATTCTCAACAGAGGAAACTCAAATGGCTAATAGACATTTAAGGAATTGATCAACATCCCTAATTATCAGGGAAATGCAAATCAAAACAACTCTGAGACACCACCTTACACTTGTCATAATGGCTAAGATCAAATACACTGAAGATACCTTATGCTGGAGAAGATGTGGAGCTAGGGGAACTCTCCTCCACTGCTGCTGGGAATGCAAGCTTGCACAACCACTTTGGAAAATTAGAAAATCTTAGAAAATTGGCAATTAATCTCCCCCAAGATCCAGCTATACCACTCTTGGGCATATACCCAAGGAATGCTCAATCATACCACAAGGGCACTTGCTCAGCTATGTTCATAGCAGCATTGTTTGTAATAGACAGAACCTGGAAACAACCTAGATGCCCTTCAACTGAAGAATGGATAAATAAAATGTGGTACATATACACAATGGAATACTACTCAGCAGAGAAAAACAATGACATCCTGAGGTTTGCAGGCAAATGGATGGATCTAGAAAAAATCATCCTGAGTGAGGTAACCCAGACTCAGAAAGACAAACGTGGTATGTACTTACTCATAGGAGGATACTAGATGTGGAACAAGGATAACTAGACTGCTACTCACAACTCCAAGGAGGCTACCTAGTAAACAAGACCCTAGTAAAGAGGACCCTAAGAAAGACACAGTGATTGCCCAATAACGGAGAAATGGATGATATCTACATGAACAGCCTGGACGTGAGTGGGGGTAATGAAGGGTGAGGGTCGAGGGAAAGAGAGCTTGGGGGAGCGGGAGATCCCAGCTGGATCAAGAACAGAGAGGGAGAACAAGGAATAGGAGACCATGGTAAATGAATACCACATCAGAATAGGAAGAATCCAAGTGCTAGAGGGGCCCATGGAAATCCACAAATAAACTGCTGGCAATGGTCGAGAGACAGCTGGAACTGACCTACTCTGGTGATAGGATGGCCAAACACCCTAATTGTCGTGCTAGAAACCCCATCCAATGACTGAGGGAACTGGATGCAGAGATCCATGGCTAGGCCCCAGATGGAGCTCCAGGAATCCAATTGGCGAGAAAGAGGAAAGTTTATATGAGCAAGAATTGTTGAGATCAAGGTTGGATAAAGCACAGGGACAAATAGCCAAACGAATGGAAACAAGGGGCCCCCAACTTGATCAGGCCCTCTGAATAGGTAAGACAGTTGATTGGCTTGATCTGTTTGGAAGGCATCCAGGCAGTGGGACTGGGTACTGTGCTCAGTACATGAGCTGGCTGTTTGAAACCTGGGGCTTATGCAGGGATGCTTGGTTCAGCATGGGAGGAGGGGACTGGACCTGCCTGGACTGAGTCTACCAGGTTGATCTCAATCCTCGGGGGAGTTTTGGCCCTGGAGGAGATGGGAAGGGGGCTGGGCTGGGGGAAAGGGGAGGGGAGCGGGAGGGGGGAGAACAAGGGAATCTGCGGCTGATATGTAGAATTAAATGATATTGTAAAATTAAATTAAATTAAATTTAAAAAAATAAAAGTCTTAAAAACTAAAGAGCCAAAGGAAAAGGGAGTTTACTTTGAGACATTGTCTCCTAGTAATATTAGAAGCTAGACTCATAAAGTCTCACCGGTATGACTGCCTAAATATAAGCTGAACAAGCACAACAAATAGACATGACAAAGCAGACAGGGAAAATCCCAGGAGGCCCCAGTCCTGCACAAAGAAGCACAGACAAATAAGAATGCTGATGATGGGATAAAGAGTCTTCCCCAGGGAAGAGCACCCCAGTTGGTAATATAATACCAAATGGTCAGCCCTGAAAACAAACATAAAAGTAATATCATGTGGACAGAACAGGTTATATTTTTGTCTATAAATGCATATACATATATGCATGTAACAAAAAATAGTGAAAAAAGGTCATGCATTTGAAGGATAGTAGGAGAAATGTATGAGAAAACAACTGGAGAGACAAAAGGAGAGGAAGAAATGATATAATTATAATATGATCATAAAAAGAATAAAAAGGGAGGCTTCTCGGACTGAAATTGAGAACAGTATGAGTCTATAGATACAAACATATATATTTAGAAGGTAGTTTGACAACATGTCCATGTAGAAAAATAACAATATCACTTTCTACCCTAGGACCCATAACCTACAAACGAATAATTTTTGACTAGTGTTACCCTACTAGGCATGAATTTGAAGCCTGCAAATCCAAACAGAGATTAGTTCCTCAATAACAGTAATTCCACTATTGCACCAGTGAGCACATCTTGATGGACAGGTCATGACTGTAACATGCAGGTTCTGGTGCTAGGTAAGACCACGGATCCCCCCCCCATACCTTGCATAGCACCTTCTGGAACCATGAAAGCTAGACTACAGAGAGAAAATGTCTGTCAGTTTGAGATTGATTCCTCTATGTCCTATAGCCAAAGTGTGTGGTGTCTTCTGGAGTAAGTTGTACTGTGTACTGATGTGGGCAACCAAGAGCAATGGCAGTAGCTTGTGCTGTTTTGCTGACTTCTGGGGCATCTCTGACAAATAAATAAATCTGATTATTTTTATCATTCTTTTAATATGAAGATCTTCACTTGCATATATTTTTCACAAACATAACTTTGCTTCCCTTTATGCTGGGAGAGAAAGGTTCTGTGGGTAGGCGTATTTTTCCATTCTTCTGTTATTGGAAACCTAAGTTGGTTCTATAACTTAGCTATGGTGAGTAATGTTGTAATAAACATTGATGTGCAAGTATCTCTCTGATACGTTGACTCAGAATCCTCTGGGTAAATTCTCAGGAATAATATAGCTGGGTCATACAATATATCTAGTTTTAATTTTTAAGGCAAGCACATATTGATTATCATAGTGGCTGGGTTGGTTTACATTTCCACCAGCTTTCTATATGAGTATTTCTTCATAAACATCCTTGTCAGCATTTGTTCTTATCTGTTTTTTCAGTGATTGCCATTATGACTGGAATGAAATAAAATATCAAGGTAGCTTTGATTTTCATCTCTTAGACACTTAGTCAAGTTAAACATTTTTCATATGTTTGCTGGCCATTTGTATCTCATTGGTTTTTTGTTGTTTTTATTCTTCTATCATATATTACCTCTTGACCTCAGTTTCCCCTCCCTCCTCTCCTCCCAGTCCCCACCACACAGCTATCCTCTCCTCTAGATCCACTCCTCCTCCATTTCTATTCAGAAAAGAGCAGGCCTTTCACAGGGATATTAACCTAACATGGCATATCAGGTTATAAGAAGATTAAGCACAAACCCTCATGTCAGTGCTGGACAGGGCAACCCAGTAGGACCTCATCTATTCAGAAGTCTTGTCATTTCTTTAAGCATTTAAAGAAATGCTTTATTTATTTATTGGACCATATGCTGTTTAGTTTTTGTTTGTATTCACTTCTTTGAATAATCTACATATTAATCCCTGTCAAACAAAAGGGTAACAAACATTCTCATTTTATAGGCTGTTCATTAACTTAATTAGTCATTTCTTTATCCTTGCAGAAGCTTATTTACCTCATGAGTTCCTACTGGTGTCCTACTCTGAGTGTTTTTGCCTAGGCCTATGTCTTGAAGTATTTTCCTCTAGCAGCTGCAGAGTCTCAGTTCTTACAGTAAGGTGTTTGAAAAATATGGAGCTCTTTTGTACAGGATGAGACATAGATCGTTTCATTCTTTTTCATATAAATATCAAGTATTCTCAACACAATTTGTTGACAATGATATCTACTCTCGACTGTATATTTTAGGTATCTCCATCAAAAAATCAAGTAACTGTTGCTGAATAGGCTTATTTATATACCTCTGTGGAAAAACAATTTTTTCTGTGTGTGGATTGCCTGTCCACATGTGGCTTGTCTACTACATGCAGCTTATCCTCGAGATTGTACACTTAACTCATGTGATTCCTCTTAACCCACAGAGTATAAATTGCTTGATGCTCTGAATAAAGTTGGCTATTTCATAAAACTTCAGTCCACCTCATTTCTCCAGCTCCAACTTCATTCTCCCAGATCCAATAGTCCCTAAAGTGGTAAACAGCCCACAACCTCCTTCCAATTACCCAGAGACCCCTCCAATACATATTCCTTCCAATTTCATGTTCTTCTTTTAAAAATACTTAACAACTGAGCCAAATTATTGCTACCCATGTGCGCACAGGGGTGGAGTCATCCATTGAGGAACATATTACCTACCAGTAGCCATGTCTCCAAAAGAGAGTGATTATCCCTCCCTCTGCAGCCATCAACTGAGAATTGTTCCCCCAAGCCAGGGATGAGGCCTTGGAGATGCCGCCATACTCTGTGCTAGAATTTTTAACTGGATTGTTGCTGTATCAGTCTAACAGTTATGCAAAGCTTCAGACATCATAACTCCAGATTCATAGACTCAAATGCAAAAAGAAAGATATGAACAACCAAGAAAATATGCCTTCTCCAGAATCCAGAAACTCTAACATAATAAGCCCAGGGAAATCAATTTAATGGAAACATAAGACAGGAACTTCAAAAAAGCAATTATGGAAATGTTTGAGGACCTTGAAGAGGATATAAATAAGTGCCTTAATGAAAACACATAGTTTAATGAAATTCTTAAAACAATTCAAGTCTTAAAATTTTAATTTAACAAAGAAGTAGAATCACTAAAGAAAGCACAAGTGGAAAGTGAAAAACTCAGGATATCAACTAAAACCCCTGATGTAAGCCCCATCAACAGAGTAAAAGACAAAAAATGTTAAATGCTCAAAAAAATGTTAAAACTAAAAAAAGGCACAAAACATCCAGGAAATCTGGGGCATTATGAAAAGATAAAACCAATCAGCCATAGGAATAGAGGAAGGAGAATAAAGCCAGTTCAAAACTATAGAAAATAATTATAGAACAAACTTATAGAAGACAATGTCCTGAATTTAAAGAAGAAGATGGCCATCAAGATGCAAGAAGCATATGGAATGCCAAATAGACAGGGCCAGAAAAGAAACTCCCCACAACACATAATAATTGAAACACTAAATGTACAGAACAAAGAAAGAATGTTAAAAGTCTCAAGGGAGAAATACCATGTTCTAGATATAGGCAAGCCTGTTTGTATAACAGCTGATTTGTCAAGGGAGATTCTAAAAGCCAGGGAGTCCTGGAAGGATGTTCTATGATTTCTGAGAGACCAGAAAAGCCAGTCCAGAATGCTATACCCAGCCAAACTACCAATAACAATCAACAGACAAAAAAAAACATTTCACAATAAAAAGAGATTTAAGCTACTTCAGTCCACCAATCCAGCTATTCAGAAGACATTAGAAGGAAAACCTCAGTGTGAAGAGAAGGTTAACTACACCCAGGAGGATATAAGGAATAAAACATATCAGCTTAGCATATCAAAATTGGGGGGACCCATATCACAACAAAATAATAGCAATCAACAAACAACACTCATCGATAATTCTCAATCAGTGATCTCAATTCCCTAATAAAAAGACTCAGACTAATAGATTGGATTAGAAAACAGGATCCCCCTTTCTATTTCACCAAGAAAATATCTCACCATCAAGGATAGACATCACCTTGGGGAAATAGAATGGAAAAGGATATTCCAATCAAATAGAACCAAGAATCAAAAAGGAAGAGCTATTTTAATATCTGTAAAAATAGACTTCAAACTGAAACAAATTCAAAGAGATAAGGAAGGACACTACACAGTCATTAAAGAAAAAAAAAAGGACATTACAGTTCTAAATATTTATGCACCAAACACAAGACACCCAAATTCATAAAAGAAACCCCACTACAGATAAAAGTCACATATTAACTCTAAGACAGTGACAATGGGTGACATCAATACCCCACTCCTACCAATAAGTCATTCAGACAAAACAAAACAGAGATATGTTGGAGTAAAACATAATAACATAAATCAAATGGACCTAGCAGACATCTAGAGAACATTCCACCAAACACTAAAGAATATCTTTCTTTTCAGGACCTAACAGAAGCAAGTCTCAATAGATATAGAAAAGAAGTTGCAATAAAACCCTCCATCTTACATGACCACTGTGGAATTTAAAGCTAAATACCAACAGACCCAGCAGAAAATATATAAACTTATGAAAAATGAACAACTCACTACTGAATGGAAAATATAAGACATTAACTGAGAAGGAAATTATAAGCTGTTCAGAATTGAATGAAAAAGAAAATATAGCATACATAAAAAATGGAGAAATCTCATAACTTAATGACATACTTAAAAGCTCTAGAAAAAAGAAGTGGAAATAATACCAAAGGGAGGGAATGGGAAAAAAAATACTCAAACTCAGGCCTGAAATCAAGGAAATTGAGACAAAAAAATACAAGCACTCAATGAAACAAGCAATTGGATCTTTGGGGAAAAAAAACATTGACAAACTTTTAGCCAAATTAATGAAAAGATGAGGAGAAAAGATCCATTAAAGTTAGAGATGAAAAGGGAGACATTACAACAGACACTGAAGGCATTCTGAAAATCATAAAAAAACATACCTTAAACTGAATTGTATCAAACTGAAGAAGCTAAAATAAATGGATGAGTATCTTGATACACTCAACCTACCAAAGTTAAAACAACATGAAATAAACAATTTGCACACACTCATAACACCTAATGAAATAGAAGAAGTAATTAAAATTCTCCCAAGCAAAAAGAGTCCAGGGCCATACAGATTCAGTACAAATTTCTACTAAATTTTCAAAGAGAAATTAACTCTAATAATCCTCAAACTATTCTGCAAAATAGAAACTGAAGGGACATTTTCTAATTTTTTTAAATCCACTGTTGCTGTGATACTAATACTATACAACAACCCAAGAAAAAAGAAAATTATAGAGCAATATCCCTTATGAAAATAGATGTAAAATTTCTCAAGAAATGCTTACAAAATTCATTTTGAATACATTAACAAGACTATTTACCACAATCAAATAGAATTCATTCTAAAGATGCAGGGATGTTTCAACCTATGTGAAAGAATATATGTAAAATATCACATAAACAATTTAAGGGTAAAAAGAACATGAACACCTCATTAAATGCAGAAAAGGTCTATGACAAAATTTAATATACCTTCATGAAAAATTCCTGGAAAGACTAGGGACACAAGGGACATACTTCAACATAATAAAGGCAATTTACCCAAAGCTCGTAGCCAGTATTATTCTAAATAGAGAAAAATTCAAATAATTCCCACTAAAATCAAAAATAAGTCAAAGATGCCCACTCTTACTGTATCTATTCAATACAGTACTTGAAGTATTAGCTAGAACAGTTAGACAACAGAAGATTATCTAAGGAAAAGAAGAAGTCACACTATCCATATTTGTGGATGATATAATTTTATGCATAAAAGATTCTAAAGACTTCACCAGGAAATAACTGATAAACCTTTCAGCAAAGTAGCAGAACACAAAATTAACACACAAAACTCAGTAGCTTCCCTATACAAACAAATGACAAATGGACTGGGAAAGAAATCAGAAAACAATAACTCTCACAATAGCATCAAAACATATCATGGGATAATTTTAACCAAGTAAGTAAAAGACTTGAATAATTAATAAAATATTGAAGAAATAAATTAGATAAGACACCAGAAGACAGAAAGATATACCGTGCTCATGGAACCTTAGGATTAATATTGTGAAAATAGTGACCCACAAAAAGGAATCTATAGATTCAATGCAATTTTCATCAAAATCACAACACAGTTCTTCAAAGAAGTTCAAAAATTATCTTTAGTATCATGTGGAAACACAAAGAAAAATAATAAGATGCTAAAATAATTCTGAATAATAAAAGAATTGCTGAAGAAATCATTGCCCCCAATCCAAGTTGTGCTATAGAGCTCTAGTAACAAAAATAGCATGATATTGACATGAAAACAGATCAATGGAATCAATCTGAATACCCAGACATAAGTCCACACACCTATGGACACCTCATCTTTGATAAAGAAGCCAAAAATTCAAAGTGGAGAAAATATATAATCAACATATGGTACTGGTCAAACTGAATAGCTTCAATGTAGAATAGTGGTTCTCATCCTTCCTGAAGTTATGACCCCTTAATACATTTCATGCTGTCATGACCCCCAATCAAAATTATTTTCATTGCTACTTCATAACTTTAAGTTTGCTACTGCTGTGAATTGTAATATAAATATCTGATATACAGATGGTCTTAGGCAAACCCTATGAAAAGGTCATTTAACCCTCAAAGAGGCTATGACCCCCAGGATGAGAACCACTGATGTAGAAGAACATAAATATCCATATTTACCACTCTCCACAAAACTTAACTCCAAATGAATCAAGTATATCAACATAAAACAAGATTATCTAAAGGTTTTAGAAGATAAAATAGGGAATGTGCTTGAACTTACTGGCAAAGCAAAGAACTTTCTCAAAAGGATACTGATAGCACAGGTAATAAGACCAACAATTAGTAAATAAGACCTCATGGAGCTAAAACAGCTTTTATATAGCAAAGGACACCATCATGTGAGTAAAGAGGCAGCCTATAAAACAAAGAAAACCCTTTAGTAACTAGACCTCTGTTAGATGGTTAGTATCTAGAATATATGAAGAACTAAAATAACCTGAATGCCAAGAAAAAAAAAACTCGATTTGAAATGGGGTATAGAACTAAACATGGAGTTCTCCAAAGATGAAACACAAAAGGCTGATAAAAAAGTTCTAAAAATGTTCAACATCCTTAGTCATCAGGGAAATGCAAATAATAACTACTTTGATATTTCATCTCACCACAGTTGGAATGGCCAAGATCAATAAAACAAATGACAGCTCATACTGGCAAGGATGTAGGGAAGGGGGACCACTTATTCATAGCTGGTGGGAGTGCAAACTTGTGCAGCCATGATGGAAATATTTAAAGAAGTGGTCAATTTCCTTAGCAATTGGGGAAATGAAAAATTAAAACTACTTTAATGTCCCATCTCACATCAACATGGTCATCATCAAGAATACTAGTAATAACAAACACTAGCATGGATTTGACAAAGATAGAACATTTTTATACTGTTGGTGAGAGTGAAAAAATCATCATCAAAGGATAATTTCACTATGAAAATATAGTAATAGTAAAAAAAACACCTCTTAAATGCCAGTCATTTTAGAAAGTAGGGGACTATTTTGTGTAATTTAAAATTATCATAGTTTATTATGGTTGCCATGAGCTATGTTGACATGTTTTTTTGTGGGGGAGGATTTTTGTTTGTTTTTTCTATTTCTATTTATTTTTTCCTTCTACTCAAAAAATTTTTTTTCATGTAATATATCCTGATTGCGGTTTCCACTGCCTCTTCTCCTCCCTACATCCCCTCCCATCCACAGCTGTTGGCCAAAGGGGTCCCATGGGAACCCGGAAACAGGTTGTTGTCAAGCCTATAGGTTTCTCACCACAAACTGACAAGGCTCTGTTGCTGAATACTGTACCTACATAACTAATTAAACTTAGAGACATTGATTTGGTGCCTACACAGATAGAGTCTTTATCACTACATTCCAGTGTCTTTGGTACAGGAAGGTATTCTGAACACTATCAAAGGAGAAACATAAACACCAAATATTTACAAAATCGTCGATCCACACTGGTGTCCTGCCTGTAAGATATGTTAGTGCAATGGTGGCACAAAGCTTGTGGGAGTAACCAACCTATATCTGATTTGACTTAAGGCCTGCTCCAAAATATGGAACCCATACCCAACACAACTTGGTTGACCAAGAACCCCAGAATAGATGTCCTAGGAACATAAGGTGAAACCATATACATAGCAATAAAATGACTCCTGCTGGCATTCTGCCTTACTCATAGTTCAGTGCCTTGTTCACATATCATCAGAGAAGCTGCCTCCTGCAAAAGATGGGGAGAAACACAGAGACCCACAGCCAGACAATATGTGGAGAGTAAGAGACTTTGGAACACTAAGGCCTAGATGAGACGTCTCCATCAAATTCCCCTCTCAGTGCCCAGGGACCTCTAAGGAGGAGGTGGTGGAATGAATATAAGGGCCAGCAGGGAAGCAAGACACCAAGGAAATAAGACCCTCTAAAACAGACTGAGGCAGCATGCACAGGGCCTTCACAGGTCTGTGCCAGATGGGTTCCTACAACAGAAAGGATCAAAAGAAGGAAGTCCCTATCTAACCCAAAAGCTATCTCCAACTGATAACCACTTGCAAATGAAAATTTAGTTTCCTCAAAGGTAGTCTCACTGGGGAAACAAACTACTCTTAAGAGCAAGCCACATGCCCACCAGTAGATGGCAAACAGAAAACTGAGACAGTGGCAACTTTGGAATAAGAAACTATTGATAGAACTGTATACACTAATCTGTTAGTTGCAATGAATCTAAGCTGAAAGTAAAAATTCAGTGTAAGACTAATCATTAGTATTTATTGATAACAATGAAGATGAGGTGAAAGTAAACACGCAATAGTAGATAAAAGACAAAAATGAATGGTTGGGCATGGTGGCACATGCCTATAATCCTAGCACTTGAGAGACAAAGGCAGGCACATCTCTGTGAGTTTGTGGCCCACCTGATCTACAAAGCAAGTTCCAGGATAGCCACACAGAGAAACCCTGTCTTGAAAAGAAAAAAAAAAAAAGACGGAGATAAGGAACGTTAGGGTAGAAAAAGATAAAGAAATCCCACAAGATAAGATAACCTAAAATGGTCCCACCACACAGGAGGCTGAGACATGGATTCCCTACAACAGTCTATATTCTGAAAAAGAAAGAATAGGGATATCTCAGTCAAAACTCAGGAGCTCAGAAAACCCCATGCAAGAGGAGGCAGAAAGAGTCTAAGAGTTAGAGGGGATGGAGGACACAAGGAGAACAAGACACCCTAAATCAACTGTGCAAAGCTCATCTGAAGTCATAGTTACTGGAACTGCAACCACAGGGATATCATGGTTCTGCACTAGTTCTTCTGTGGATATATTATACCTTTCAGTTTAGTATTTGTATGGGAATCCTGAGTGTGTGAATGAGTGTGTCTCTGATTCTTGTGCCTTCCCTTGGGGTTCTTTTTCTTCTCTTTTTTTGTCTTGTCCAACTTGCATATGATGGGTTTTGTTTTATCTTTTTATATGTTATTTTATGTTTTGTTATCTCTTAGAAGCTTGTTCTTTTCTTATGAGAGACAGAAATGGAGAAGATCTGGATGGGAGAGGATGTGGGGAGGAACTGGGAGGAGTAGAAAGAGAAGAAACTGTGGTAATCAGGATCTATTGTATGAGAAAAGAATCTATTTTCAATAAAAGAGAAAAAGAATAAATGTGGCTAAGAAATACTTCAAAAATGTTCATCGTTCCTAGCAATTAGGGAAATTAATTTTCAATTAAAACAAAATTGCTATTTACTCCAGTCAGAATGGCAAAAGGATCAATAGAACAGCTTACAATAAATGCTGGGGTGGATGCTAAGAAAAAGGGAACCCTCATTCACTGTTGGCCAGATTGTAATCTGGTGAAAGCACTATGAAAATTAGTATGGAGAATTCTCAAAAAGCTAAAAGCAAATCTAGCCTTTGACCTAGCTATACCACTCCTTGGCATATGTTGAAAGGAGTTAACATCCTTCGCCACAGAGTCTTGCTCAGCTATGTTAATTGCTGCTCTATTCACAATATCTAGGAAATGTCCTTTCAACTGATGACGGGATAATGAAAGTGGTATAGATACAATGTGGAATACTATTCAGCTGTAAAGAAAAATGAAATCATGTACTTTGCAGGTAAATGGATGGAACTAGAAAAGATTATATTGAGGAAGATAATCCAGACCCAGAAAGACAAATGTTCACATGTTCTTTCTTACTGGAAGCTCATAGCTCCAAATCTTCAGATTCAAACAGTTATCCTGGAGTAACTGTCTAAACCAGGAAAGTAAAAAGGAACTTTTTCCTGGATATGATGGTAGGGCAACAAAGAAGTGAGGAAATGGAGCCACTAATTCAGAGGGAGATCAGTACAGAAGAAGGAGGAAGAAAGGTGAAGTTACAGTAAGGATATTTGGAAAAGTCAAGGGAACTATGCTGTTAACTTCCTACCTAAAAAAAAAATAACTATAAAACAGTTAAGTGAATTTTTTTCATCTGGGCTGACAATGGTACCTCCAAGATTCAAAGTCCACATAACAAAAAACCCAATAGCAAGCATGAGAAGTCCTCTTTTGTGTTGTTGGTCAGGATTGCCTAAGAGACTCCCAAAACATTACAGGCTATTACTATTGTCTTTGGTTTTCTCCCAGAAGTAGAAATTAAGTACCTGTTACTGTTGACACCATGTACTTCAGACACAGGGCCCAGAAGCCCCTAAGCTGTAACTGACCTGAATTCTTCCTCCCTAAGGACTAGTTTTCATGGTACTGGAAAGTGTCATGCAAGCTTCCAAAAGGAGGAAGCAACCCACAGTCCTACCCAGCTATGATGCCTATGAACCACAACAATGTTCAGCATGGCACAAGAAACCTAAGGGTTCAATAGTGGCATGTATATCTTTAAAGTAACCATCAGGTCTTCAATTGTGCTTAAGATCAGCTCAACAAGGAAGTCATGCTTGGTAATGAAAGCCTAGCCAACTACTCAGGGCTAATAAAGTCACAGATCTTGGAGGAGTATCTACAATCACCAATTTATTAAACCAGCAAAATCCCTTACTACACTCTTAATATTTGTCTCTATGCCCACAGATAAGTGTAGTCATCAGTTTCATCAAGGAAACTCATGTTTGCAATGGAGACCATCACAGAAAACCACAACTAATGAAAATACAGAGTTGTGGAGCCCAGCCCCAGTGGATAAGTCTACAAAACAACTCCTGTTCTTAAGTCTAAAGGATTATTGCAGAAGAGGGGACACAATGATTGTAAGAGCCACAGGAACAGGGAGTTTGCTGTGAGACTGTGTATCCTGGAATTGTCAGAAGCAACACCTATGAAATCTCACCAATATGACTGGCTAAACATGTGTTGAAAAAGGACAACAATGGACATGCCAAAGTGGAAGTGAAAAAGCCCAGGGGTCCTCAACCTCACAGAAAGAACTACAGGCAACTAATAAATACTGAGAGGGGAGACACAGACATTTCTCAGGAAGAGCACACCAATTGGTTATCCAATTCCATAAAAATATACATACAAGTAACATTATATAGACTAAGTATGTTATGTTTAAGAACATATGTACACACATATATGAATGTAACAAGAGTTAATGAAAGAAGAGGCTATGAATTTGAAAAAGATTCAATAGGGGAATATGAGAAGATTTGGAGGGATGAAAGGGAAGGGGGAAATGGTATATTTATATTGTAATCTCAAAAATAAGAGGAAAATATTTTTAAATGAATGAGTTAAATGCAAAAAAAGAAACTATTGACATCATCTCCATCTAGCTGCAACAATTTTTATTCATAATGAGTTTGACATTTCCACAGATCTGTCATAGAACATAATAGACCATAATAGCAAAAAAAAAAAGGCACTGTAACTTCAAAGTGCGAAAAATTGTTTGGGATAAGTGGCCACAACAGAATATAGTGGGGAAATCTTTCTAATAATTCACAAGAACCATAGTTATGTATCTTACAGAGAAGCTCCAGATACTGATGGAGAAATTTGTGAGAAAGCAGAGGTAATTCAATATGGATAACAGCAATGAGACTATTACCCCATGACATGCAGTAGATGAATGATATTGCAGAAAAGAAGAGGAACTTCGATACAGCCTGTCAAAGGAGCCCACCAAAGTGAACTCCATCACCATCTAGCATTTTTCTCATGTGTAGGCATCTCCATCTTTTCTTTGAAGAGAACAGTGGTAAAACAAAGAAGGAATCAAAGAAAGTTCAGAGGTGAAAGTTGAGGGGAAATTTTACCCCAAGGGGGAAGAAATCCAGAATCTACCCCACTTCCTATGTTCCTTTGAGTCTTCTTTCAGCCTTGGTTAGGGAAATTGCCAATGCCAATGAGAGATTGTACTGCCTCATCCTCTCACACAGGCTATCTACACTTGAACAGGCAGGGCTACACCACCTTTATAGACTATATTAACAGAAATTTCCTGAGGGATTGAACTTGATTTGTGTATATACTAAGGGTTTTAATAGTGAAACACAGCCCTTGAAAGGAATTTCTATGCCCGCCAAAGCATTCACTTAGTCTAGAATGATGCTTAGATGCCTTCAGATAAAGGGATAAATAATTCAAAATCTAAATGAAACAGTTCCCTTATTTTAGCCTCTACAACAAAATTTAATTTATTTTTTTCTTGTTATTGTTCAAGTTTTGAGCACTGATTGTGTATAGAAAAGAATGTTTTAAAAACATATTTTAATTAAAATATTATTATGTCACTTCCCCCCTTCTCTTTTATCCCTCAAACCCTCTCATGCCACCTCACTGTCTCTCAAGTTGATGACTTCTTTTTCTTTGCCTATTAACAATATAGATAGATAGATAGATAGATAGATAGATAGATAGATAGATAGATAGATAGATAGATAGATAGATAGATACAACCTGCTAAATTAGTTTTTTTTGTTTGTGTGTATATAAATTCAGGGTTGACAACTTTGTATTAGATAATCAGTTAGAGGACTCATCCTTGGGAGAAGCTAATTTCGCCACTCTCAGAAATTGTTAGTGGAGAGAACATTACAGAAGAGGAGGCAAAAAGATTTTAAAAGCGGAGGACCAAGAAGTGTGCTGTGAGATTTTGTCTCCTAGTAACAGCTGTCAAAACAAGACCTGAACAATGACAGTATCAACGGAAATCAAATTCTTTGACACAATAGGATGAGAGATGGAGTAGAACTTGAGTATCTTGTCATCAAACTCAAGGAATTTAAAGAGAGATTTGATCATGATGAGGCATCAGAGATGTACCAAGTGAAATTGCAATCTTTGTCCAGGATAGCTCTATTGTCAAGTAGCTAAGTTATTATTCAAAGAATCAGTGAGGATTCTAGCAAAGAATGCTAAAGCAGGTGCATTTTAGTTGATTATGTTTTTGCTGTATTGATACAAAGGAGCTGTGTTTTTATTACCCATAGAATGACACACAATAAATACATGTCTTTCCTACCTCAAAGTTGAGACTTTCCAATAAAATGATGGTTGAGTGAAATGATATGAAAGTACAAAGATATGCTAATGCAGGTGATTGCTGTTTCTGGGTAAGGAATACAGGTAAGATTTCCTCCCAGTCAACTTCGTTGTCTCTTTTCAAAGTGTATGGACCTTGGGAATTCAGTAACTGCATTGTGAACATCTTTCTTTTCTGCCTGGTACTAGGAACAGTATTCAGTCATGGAAGAGCTTTATAAATGGTTGAAATGTTGGGATCTATTTCCTACCCTCTTTGTATCCTTGCCAATAACCACCTCTAAGAGCACATGGAAAACCCATTCAGTACTGCCAGGAATGCCCAGGAGACCTTAAGCAAGAGTAGTGTTGAGTGATGTTACTCCCCTAACTAAGGCTCATAGATCTATTACCTTAGTACTTGGTATTAAATTATGCTGAAGCAGCTTTTTCGTACTGAGGGTAACTAACTTTTATTTATCAGCCAGGGCCCATACGAAAGTAAAAAGCAGCTTAACTTTTTTTTAAAATAATCTCTCTTGCAAAGAAAAAATGGTTTTAAAAAATGATCATCCTCATTTTTAATGTAAATGTGTTTCTTATTTTAAGTAGACTAAAGCTTTACACCACAGGTCTCCAACACCCCTCACATCCCCACATACACTCAGCCCCTCATACTTCCACATCACCCACAACCCCACACTTACAACTCTTGCCCTCACATACCCCATAGTAATTTAAAATATATATGAAGCTATGTTCTTTTTAGGGTTAAAAATACGCTGTTCTGTATAAGCAAATTTCCTAAGTACTGACACACATGAGGAGCCAGGTAGAGAGCAAGGAAGGAGAGGAGAAGAGAGGAGAGACTTTCGATATGTGGTTTTGATGGCATAGAACTCATTGTGGACCCAAATTCACAGTGATGTACTTGCTTCTGCCTCCCCAGTCCTGGAATTAAAAATGTGCATCATCAGGTTCAGGTAATCTATTTTTTAAATAGTTGGAGGGCCATTAAGAGAAAATTAAAATTGAGAGGTGACAGTGTACAATAAATTGGAGTAGACAGAAGAAAGAGAACATGCATATCAAGTTGGGATATAGAATAAAGAAACTTTTGGTGTGTGGTAAAAGAGAGTCAAGCTATAGCTGGAAGAAAATTATAGGATGGTAAAGTTATGCTTAGTGGGAGATCAAATTGTTCTGTCTAAGTAAAACTAGTTATCTTATAATGATGACATAGGTTGTTTCATGCATTAGTAGGCTCATTGATGCCACAGCCAACTCCATCCGGATCTGTGGTCTAGGAGCACAGAGTGAATGAGAGAGTAGGAGAGAATTGGCATACTGAAGAGAAGGAGCTAAGCAGGAAGATAAGCCAAAGGACCAGAGAGGAAGAAAGTGAGCTAAGAGGGACAGCAAGAGAGGCAATGAGTGCTTGAGCACTCCTCCTCCCCAAGATGTCTTTAGTAATTCACTGCACTTCCACACTCCCTGCTTGTTCAACCCACTGCTTATATCTCTATCACACAACTGAGCTTATTAGAAAGTGACCCAATGGGTTACTAATGATCAAATCCAGTATTCTTTGTCATTGCTGTAATGTGACTTCTTACTTTGATTTCTTCTAAGAACCGTTGTATTTTGATTTCCTCCTCATGTCCCTGATTACGTTCCTTTATTATATTTTTCACATCTGTAGTTAAATCACCAAGGTTTAATGCAGGTCCCTGCTTCGTCTCCAGTGTAGCTTCCCTTGTCACCTTCCTTGTGTCTAACTTGTAAATATATGCATCTCTTAAGTTTGAGTGACATTGAAGATAAAATAGTCACAAACACTGAATTTTAGTGGCCTGACATGGAACAGGTTCATTTTTTGTTCATGCTACATATCCATAAGCAATGGGGCTTTGTGCATTGAAATCCAGGCACCAAGCGTGACAGGAGATTCCATTTGACATGTACTTTAATGATGACAGAGGCAGGACAAGAGAAGCTTAGTGAAATCTGTACTGCCCTTTAAGCTTCTATCTGGAAGTGACAGAGCCTTTTTATTTCCTGACACAGAGCTGGCTAAAGCAGTGGTGTGATGATGCTGCCTTGTACATGGAAGAATATGGGGACTGGAGTAATTGTAAAAAAAATCTCAGTGATCACCGTTATGTTTCCTACTCATTTCTATAACCTTGTTCTTTATATAGATTGTCATATCTGACATTATGAGCCTATCCAGTTCTTCATACCAGTAACTCCTGAAAGTTATAGCCAGAAATCTTTAAGAATAACATGATTGTATGGTTTCGTGAGCCCTAAACTGTAAGAAATCTTAAAAAGTAATTTTTGGTTTATTTGAGAGACAAGGACTCTATGTAGTTCTGGATGAATAGACACACATTATGTAGCCCAGGCTGGTCTCAAACTCATGACAGTTATCCTGCCTAGGTTTCCTGAGTGCAAAGACTGCAGGATGATCTGCCATGCTTTGCTAAAATAAAAAAATTAAAATGTATCTGTAATTATTCCATTACATTCTAAAATATCATTGTTTTCCCTGTACTTCTGCTAAAGACACTTAAGTTTTCATAATAAAGCATACTGAGAAACTTAGTCACCATCCTTCCTTACTGCAATTTCCCCATCAGTCACTAAGTACACTGAGTCTCACTATACATCTCTCCTTTACTGATGTATATTCATTAAGGTAGCATTGATGGGGCTAGAGAGATGATTCAGGAGTTAAGAGCAATTGCTGCTCTTCCAGAAGACCTGGGTTTGATTCCCAGCACCCATATGGCAGCTTATAACCATCAGTAACTATGGTACTAGAGAATCTGATGTACTTTTCTGGCCTCATCCCATACCAGGCACACATTAGGGTGAACAAACATACATGCAGACAAAATACTCAACAATGTTAAAATAGGGTTGAATTATATAAAGACATTTCAGACAAGCACATCTTGTACTTTGACCGTATTATGCCTTTGACACACTCCCTTTTCTCTCCCCCATTCCTAATGTCCTTCCTTCCCTGTCACCATGTGTATGTGTGTGTGAACATATACATAGTTTTATGTCTCAGATTCACAAATGAGAACATATATGATATTTATCTTTCTATGTCTAGCTTACTTTGCTTGATATGAAGATTTCCATTCCATCCACTTTCCAGTAAATGACATATTTTTTCTTCTTTATGCCCAAATAAAGCATTATAATATATATGAGCCATATTTTCTTTATTCTTTCGTCAGTTGCGGGACACCTAGGCTGATTCAAGGAATTTGCTGTTCTGAATAGCATGCAATGTCTCTTTAATATGGATGCTGGTTTTTGTCTTATCAAATTCTCTTTTGTCAAAGTCCTCTGTTTGTCTTTTACATGGACTCTTTTTCTGCCCTGTTCCTCTATGTTAGACATTTCTGCCAGAGTAATTTTATGTTTCGATTATATCTCCCCCATACTTCAAAACCTTGTTTCATTTTCAACTTCCTACAGAGCTAAACCCTTCCTCTCCTTGAGTAAATGAAATTTAACAGGCGGATATTGAACAACTGTAATGTGTGTGACACAGCTAACTGCTATATTTTAAAGCATTCTGTGCATATTTCTATTAAAGCACTCTTTATTAAATTGCCACTGTTAGTTTAGAGATCCATTTGGCTGCTAGGTTAAGGTAGAGACTGTGATTTCCTTTCATGTGTATCCAGTGCTTAGTATAATATTAAGGACAAAAATGGCACTCTATAAATCTAGGAAAACTAATATGTTAAAAGAAACAGAGATAGAGGGAAGACACCTGCCTGGGAAGAGGAATCCATGTAGTAGGTAGAAAAGATGAATTCTGAAGACATAGAAGTTTAAATGAGACCAATAACCAGCTTTGCCTCTCCATGGTATAAAATTCAGTCAGAAAGGGATGCATTTTGATCAGAAGTGCTTTTGTTCCTTTCCAATTTATTTCTATATAATTATAACTATTTGTGGTTCCAAATTTCCATTATTTTTGCAAGAGGTTTTTAATGTTTCAGAGTTCCAGGATTTGATGGCCAGATTTATATTTCTGCTAGCTAACTGTGTTTTCTTATGATAGGCTGAAGAATAAATACTATAAAAACAAAGTAGTTTTGTGGTGATTTGGGAGAAAATGAGGGAAAGGAAGGTAGAGTCAAACAAGTTTTCTGAATCCTACACTCATATAGATTGCAAAGGATGAGATAGCTTTTTAGAAACCAAAGTGGATGCTAGGCCCTCACTGGAACTTCTCTTGGTTATCCTGCTGTTGCCCTGTGTTGTGGAAATCCTGCAGCTTTGGATCTGCAGGACCAGTCCCTTCATGTGTTCCAGCAGATCACAGATGGGGTGGATCAACCTGTAAAACCCTGGTTCTGGGCCTGAGTAGTTGCAGGTCTCAAACCAGACCAATGACTCTTTGCAATGAACACTTGCAAGTAAAGATATATAGACAAAAGGATTTGCTTCATGACTCACTATGGCACACCACAGATTCTGTGATGAGATTTCCCCCTTTTTTCTCTTCAATTTTATCGGGGGGAGGAGGCTGCAAGGATACAGGGTGGATATGCAGGGACAGGAAATGAATGGGATCAAGATGCATGATATGAAAGACACAAAGAATAAATAACATGAAAGTTAAGAAAAAGAAGCCAAAGTGGAATAACTGAGGTTAGAATTATCCTACATATTTTAATTATGAGAAACAATAGGATATGCAAAGGTATAGGTTTTGCACACAGACCTGGATCTGAGTCTTGCTACTTCCAAGTAAACTTGGTCCAGCCACTTAACCTCTCTAATAAAGCTCTGCCATTTTTAAAACAATTTCTAACTCAAAGTGATATTATGAATATTAAATGAGATTATGCAGAAATGCTACTTTGGGTATACAGTAAACAGTCAGATTAATTTTTAGCCTACTATTGTTATAGGAGCCTCAGTGTGCTGCTTAGGTGATATAGGTTTTAACTGGAAGCTAGAGAAAATGACCTTTTAGGTTATTACAGGCCTATGATTCTGACTTTGTAATTCTTTGGCTAGGAGCAAAATAAACTTTACTCACCAAGCCCTGTGCTGATCTGATAACCCCAAAGCCCAGACACACTGCATAATTCTCCGACAGCAATAACTCAGCTGCCAGTTCCCAGGCAGAGGGTAGGAGAAAGTCCAATATCCGGGCAGTGTTAGGATCTACAACTTCCTGTGCTTGGCCTAGTGAAATCTGACCAGATAAGAGCAGTCAATAAGAACATCTCCTGACAGCAAAGCTCCTGTTATATCTGAATATGAATATATTGATGTTAAATACCTGAATCAATAAGGTTCATTTGAATAGTCACCTATGATTATAAGAAATCTGGGGGAAAGTCTTCATAATTGTGGTACAAACTGAAAGGTCTCTTTCTATAAAGAGTAATATCTTGCTTGTTATGTGAGGAGAGATGCCTTAGCTTTTAGAACTTGCACCGAGTCATCTCCATGCCATACCCAAAATGAAACCAAGTCTCAGTTCCTGATCCTGAAAATCGCATGATGTTCTCATCAAGGCTTTCACTTGAAGGTCAGAAGTTTATCCAACATTAGTCACACACTTGAATAAGAAAGCAAGCATTGCTTTGAAGATGCTTACTACCTATGCATTCAATTTCCAAGGGGTCCTTGTCCTTTAGAAACCCAAGGGACCAAATGCCTGGGGCATAACTTATTGTTTCCCTTGCCTGTTCTACAATGACTACGGATACTATCCAGGTAAACATTTTGATAACTAGATTCTTCAAGTGAGTCATCCCGCTTTCTTCCCTTGAAGCAATTTCCTAAGTGTGATCATATGCCTCCTTTTCTCCAAATGTCATAGAGAAGTGAATTGTATGGTTTTGACTATAAAATGTCAGGAGCTCACTTATGAATCCTGTTCCTTTTGTAAGAAGCCTGGGCTATGGACATGATAAACACTTAAAAAAAAGCGACATGGCTTCAGTATTTGGCTGCAAGCGCATTGATGTCAGGCAAGTCTCAGTTGAAATCCTCTCTTTGCAACTTCCTAATTGTGTGAACTCAGACAGAAGTTACAGATCTCAGCTTTTCACCTGGAAAATGAATGTGACTATATTAATACTTGGGTAGGAAAGTGGCTTGGGGGATAAACTAAAACAATGCACAGTAGTGTCTGATTCAAGGGTTCACTAAACTGGACTGGCTGTAATAAGAATACAATTGAGCTCATTTCTTTCAGGATTCACTGAGAGAATGTAACTGTATGGTAACTGTGTTCATAAACATTTTATTAAGTTTGAGGAAATTAGGAAAGTATTTCATCAATCATCCATATACATGACATATCTTATGTCTAGAGCAGTGTGTGTGTTTGTGTGTGTGTGTGTGTGTGTGTGTGTGTGTGTGTGTATACATACACACAAAGGTGCAGCTCCTGTGAGACTGCAGCTATAATCCCTTAAGACCCCATAAACTTCTTAGGTCTAGCTGTATTGGGAGGTACATGTACAGTAGGAATTTGAAATTCCAAAAGTCTTTAATCATTAAAGGACAGCAGGGGATGGCGTCCCCCTAGTTGTGTTATAGTGCAACAGGATAAGCCCTGAGACATGATGTACTTTTACTTTTCTAGCCATAGGTTGATAATTCCCTATTTCACTTTTCCTCATTATATTGTTAACTCACTGAGAAAATGGAAATGTATGTCTAATTCTTCCCACTGGAAAAAAAAACAGCCAGGATACATTGGGGAGCAAATTTAAAGCATTCTTTACAGAAGGTCCATGATACCAAGACTTGGTAACATAGCTGAACTTCTCTGCGAAGAAGACAGAAATCTAGAAGAAAGGATAACTTAGACTTGAAGGGCTAAGAATATGGAACTACTTTCACTTTATGAATGTCAGCTACCTGGTATTAGAAGTGCTTCTTAAGTCAATGGGACTCTAGGTTTAGCTGTATGTCCTTGAAACATAACTTTAAGCATTGAATTTTGCCTTATTGAAAGAGTTTCCTTTCAAGACTGAGGTGAAATTTGCATTGAGTGAAACATAAAATGAAAAATGTAAATTTTCAAAATGTATATGCATTTGTAACTACAATTTTACCAAAATATGCAACCTGTCTATACAAATCATTTCTTTGTATCACATTACAATCTCCACTCTCATAAACAGCCACTGCTCTGTTTCCTCCCTCCCAGAATGATTTTGGTAGTCTTTGAACTTCATATGCATAGAGACACACACCATGCATATTTCCTTATCTAGCTTTTTCACATAGCAGTTTTGAGATTTATTGATGCTACTGCATGTGACAGTTTTTTTAATTAGTTTTGGATGGTTTGACATATGGAAATCAATAATTATAATAAACCACAGAAATGGACATGAAGACAAAAATCACACCATCACCTCAATAGTTGCAGAAAAAGCCTTTTATATATTATAATGTGTCTTTATGATAAAAATCCTAGATAATGTAGGATGAGAGGGAACACATGTCAACATAATAAAAGCTATTTATGAGAAACCCACAGCCAACATCATCCAAAATAGAGAAAAATTTGAAGCAATACCACTGAAGAAGTCAGGACTGAGACAGGGCTGTCCACCTTACCCACTCCTTTTCAATAGAGTGCTCAAAATACTAAGTTGCACAATAAGGCAAGACAAAGAAATTATAGGGATACAAATAAGGAAAGAAGTCAAACTACCCTTACCTGCAGATAGCATGCTATTACATATAAGGAACTCTAAAATTCTACCAGAAATCTTCTAGAAATGATAAACAAATTCAATGTGGCATCACAAATCAATAGTTTTTCTATGCACCAACTACAAATATACAGAGAAAGAGACAGGGCTGTCCACCTTCCCCACTCAAAGAAAATAAAATATCTGAAAATAAAACTAACAAGAGAGGTAAATGACCTCTACAATGAAAATTTTAAACATCTGAAGAAAGAAATAGAAAAGTGACTAGAAAATGGAAAGACAGCCCATGCTCATGGGTTTGTAGAACTAATATTGTGAAGATGAACATTAACCAAAAGCTATTAATGCAATCCCAATGGAAACTCCCATATCACTCTTCACAGACATAGAAAACAATATCCTAAAATAAGTATATAACAACAACAACAACAAATAAAACAGAGTTAGCCAAAACAGTTCTTAGCTGAAAGATATATTACAGCACCATAGTAATAAAAACAATGTGGAGCCGGGCGGTGGTGGCGCACGCCTTTAATCCCAGCACTCGGGAGGCAGAGGCAGGCGGATCTCTGTGAGTTCGAGGCCAGCCTGGGCTACCAAGTGAGATCCAGGAAAGGCGCAAAGCTACACAAGAGAAACCCTGTCTCGGAAAACCAAAAAAAAAAAAAAAAAAACAATGTGGTATTGGTACAAAAACAGACATGTAGACAAAAGGAACAAAAATCAGAGGCCCAACGTGGACACATGTAACTTCAGCCACTTAATATTTGACAAAGATGCTGAAAACATACGCTGAAGGAAAGAAAGCCTTTTCAGCAAATGGTGCAGGGAAAACTGGTGTTCACAGGCAGAAGAATGACATTAGATTCATATATATCACATTGCATAAAGACTAACTCCAAATGTCTCAAAGACAAATGTGAAACCTGAAACACTGCAAGAAAAAATAGGCAGTACCCTACATGATATAGGTGCAGGAAAGAACTTTCTGACTAGGACTCCATCTGCCCAAGCATTAAGACCATCAATTGAGAAGTGGGGTATCAAAGGACTAAAAAACTTCTGTACAGCTAAAGAAACAATTTGGTGACATGGAATAAGACAGGATGGCAGAGAATCTTGGATGTGACAGAGGATTAATACCCAGAACTTAAAAATAAAGAATCAAAAACAACAACAGAACATACAACACACACACACACACACACACACACACACACACACATACACACACACACACACACACACACACACAAATCAAAATTTCTCTTGCAGCTCTGGCAGGTTATTTTTGTGTGGTTCACAAGCTACAATTGCTATTTTAAAAACAGAATTGTAGTGGGTAGCCATTCCAGCTTGGATCTGGAAGTTCCAACCCCCATTGAGACTCTGGCAACTGTCACACCTACGAGGCGGGGCCAGGGGAGGCGCCTGGAGACCGGAGAGCTAAATGGGCCAGTGCTCTCTCTGTGCGCTCTCTAGGTGCCGGGACCCTGAACGGTGAAATGTGGACCGAGCAGAGCTCCAGAGAACACCGCTGGACTGTGATACACCTTTCCCAGACCCTGCGACCTACCTATCAGTTAATTTGTGAGTTACACCATTAAATAAATATCCTTTTAACTACATGGAGTGGCCATAATAATTTCACCAATATCTTTTTTTTTAAGTGTTGACTTCTTTACTGGCTGCTCTGTTCTTTCTTTTCCACATTAAGTACAGTGTCCACAGTTATTCTTATGTCCTCCAGTGACAAGCCTCCCTCCGCTTCCAGAGGCCTTCTGGGAAAGGAAGTGGAAAGGCTGTACAGGGATTTGTGGTACCCAATTTTCATCATCCAGTCAAATAAGACCTGTGAATTCCATGACTTGAAAAATCTCCTCCTCAAAACTCGCCCACTTGGGCAGCGAAGGGCAACAGTAACTACCTCTTCAGCTGTTTCTGAGGGTTCTTCAGGTAAATTTGGTTTTAAGCCGGTGGTGGTGGCATATGCCAGTAGGATTTGCTGAAGGAGGCGGAGGCAGGAGGATCACAAGTTCGAACCAGCCCGGCTAGCTCAGTTGGTAGGGCATGAGACTCTTAATCTCAGGGTCATGGGTTCGAGCCCCACATTGGGTGCCAAATATTGGTGAAATTATTATAGCCACTCCACGTAGTTAAAAGGATATTTATTTAATGGTGTAACTCACAAATTAAATGATAGGTAGGTCCCAGGGTCTGGGAAAGGTGTATCACAGTCCAGCGGTGTTCTCTGGAGCTCTGCTCGGTCCACATTTCACCGTTCAGGGTCCCGGCACCTAGAGAGCGCACAGAGAAAACGCTGGCCCATCCAGCTCTTGGGTCTCCAGGTGCCTCCCCTGGCCCCGCCTCATAGGCATGACAGTTGCCAGAGACTCAATGGGGGTTGGAACTTCCAGATCCAAGCTGGAATGGCTACCCACTACAGACAATGATACCACACCATTTGCAGAATTTGAAATGCTATGTAGTCCTTTTTACAAGTTTGCCTATGCTGTTTTATATTACTATTATCATCATTATTATATTATTACATGTCATTAATTCCATATGGCAATACTTCTTCATTTAATTATATCAAAATATATCTAAGATAGCTTGATGTTTATAATGTCCAATACTTTTCATTCCATTCTGAAAATCTGTTTCTATCCGTTCATTTTCACTCAACTTGAGGAACTTATTTCTCCTAAGGAAGTTTGTAGCTGGGGTTATCTCCTGATCTTGCCTGGCCCACGGTCAAGACAAATCTCTCCCACCCACCAGTCCTGCAGCCAAGTAAACACACAGAGATGCTTATATTATTTAAACTGTTTGGCTTAATGGCTCAGGCTTCTTGTTATCTAATTATTAGATCTTAAATTAACCCATTTCTATTAATCTATACCTTGCCACATGGCTCGTGGCTAACCGGTACTTTACATGCTGCTCCTCATGGCAGCAGCTGGCAGCATCTCCCGACTCAGCCTTCTTCCACCCAGCATTCTCCTCTCTCCTTGTCCCACGTATACTATCCTTCCTGCCTGGCTACTGGCCAATGAGCATTTTATTTATTTATCAATCAATCATAGCAACAAGCTGGGCGGTGGTGGTGCACGCCTTTAATCCCAGCAGTCGGGAGGCAGAGCCAGGCAGATTTCTGTGAGTTCAAGGCCAGCCTGGGTTACCAAGTGAGTTCCAGGAAAGACACAAAGCTACACAGGGAAACCCTGTCTTGAAAAACCAAAAAAAAAAAATCATAGCAACATATATTTACAGCTTACAGGAGTTCTATTGGGAAAAAAATATTACTTCAATTTTCTTCCATTTGAAGCTGCTTTTACTTTGTTTTTGGCTTAAGGACCATTTTCTTTGGAGGGGAAGGTTAGGTTCATGGTTTGTTTCATTATTTCAAAACTTTGATGATAACATTCTGACTACTTTATGCCCTCTATTCTTTGAATAGATTTTTTTTTTTGAATTTTTAAGGTCATAATAGAATCCCATCATTTCTTCCTTCCATTTTTCTACCTCTTACCCCTCCAGTATACCTCCTTTGCTGCATTTACTTCCATGGCCTCTTTTTCTTTAATTGTTGTTA
Organism: Peromyscus maniculatus bairdii; assembly: GCF_049852395.1. Lineage (NCBI taxonomy): Eukaryota > Metazoa > Chordata > Mammalia > Rodentia > Cricetidae > Peromyscus > Peromyscus maniculatus. The sequence goes on along the minus strand of NC_134875.1, from coordinate 25,455,193 downwards.
CAAGTATATAGGCACCTGTAGGTACCATGTAAGCTTCCAAAGTCAGGAAGCACCTTCCAGTCCTACCCAGCTATGATTCCTATAAACCACAACAGCTAGCTTGGCACAATAATCCTAAGGCTACAATATTGGTATGCATGTATTGGTGATAACCAGCAGATCTCTAATTGGAGTTTGGCCTGTTTAACAAGAGGGAAATCATGCCTAATACTGGAAACATAGCCAACAACTCAGGGCTAGTGAACTCATGGACCTTGAAGGAGAACCTACAACTGCTACTTTATTAAACCAGCTTAATTCCTAACTATGGACGCAATATTTATACTTATAATAACAGGTAAGTGTATTCTTAATTTTCATGAGAATTTGACCATTAGTCTACTTTTCATAAGTATGTAAAGTCATTTTTTCTCTTCTTGCACTTGAGATTTTCTGTTCTTCCTTGGATAAGAATAAGTTGACAATTATTTTCTTCTGCATGGTCTTTTTCATGCTTACTCCACTTCATGATTTTAGACATCTAGGATTTACAAATTGATGCCTGATCATGTTTGGAAATTTTTCAGACATTTTATCCCCAAATATTTTCTCTGTTCTATTTTCTGTCTTTAATTATATTATGTCTACAATTACATTCAACACTTGGACATTCTCAAGCAGATCACTGAGAAGGCTTTCTTCATTTTCCTTACCTGTGCTATTTTTCCTGTGTTCTTTCACATTGGTCCCTCTTCAACTTAAATAAGTTCTTCCTTTGCCATCCCCATCTGCCTTTAAGTATGGTCAGTGAATTCAATTTCAGGTATTGCATTTTCAACAATTTCATTTGGCATTGTTTTGTTTTCATTTTTCCCCTGAAACTTTTTTTTTATTTGTTTGATGCTCTTCTTCACTGAGAGTAGCTAGAAATGATATTCAAAAAGTATCTGGCAATTCTATCCTTTATATCAGCTTGAGTTGGTGCTTAGTTGCTTTTGTTCTGCTTTCAGAATAAATGATGTCTCCTATTTTTTAATATGTTGGGTGATTTTTTTTGGATCATCTCACACAAACTGCAAATGCTGAACCATAGAGGATGTAAACTTATTTTTCATTCATGAATGCTTCTTTTGTTTTAGCTGATAATTGTCTTGCTTGGACTCAAGCTACAAATGATAATTTTGGGATGCACTCTGCCATCTTATTTCATATCTTTTATATTTGACTGAGCTTCTTTGAACCTTCTCTGTGGTTCAGCATCAGCCAAGTATGTGCTCAGATACAATTTATGGAATCATTTCCTTTGTATTGTCCTCCTGGCATATGCCCTCTTACCAGTACGGTAGTTCTGCTAGATTCAGTCTTCCACATTCCCAGAAGAGAAACAGTGCCCCCATCATGTTATTTATGCACGGCATTGGGAAAAAATCCTATGAAAATGGGAGTGCATGCTGGAACCACACCTTTCCTTTAAGAGTGGCTCTTCTCTAGATTATGCCTTTGTTTCCTCCCTAGTGTCTCCACACAGCAGCATTTAAAAATTGTGTCTGGAAATTTCTGCTGCAGTGTTATTCTAATAAGATTTTAGACAGCTGTTCCCAGAATCAGAAATCATCTCTCTTTAATTTTTCCATGACCTGAAAAAACAGGGTAATCTTAATCATTTTATTAATATGTTCAAAGGAAAATTTTAGTTCTGTTCATTTTCTGTTTTATACTTCATTTGTGTCTCTCTCATTTATATTAATTTCTCACTTCTATTTACTCTGTATTTAGTCTACTTATCTTTCCCAGATCTTTGTAACTGAAGTGTAGATAATTAATTTTACATTGATTTGAAATCTTTCCTCTTTTGAAAACTAAAAGTTATAAATATCTCTTGAGAAACTGCTTTAGCTTTAACCCTTGTTAACATTTGTGTTGAATGTGGATTTTCTTTAAGTCTGGGCTCTAATGCTTCCCGAGATGTTCCTTTATATGTGTGTAATTTAATATGTGTTCTTCAGTTTCTGAATAAGAAGGGATATTTGAGGATGTCTACTGTAGTTGATTTCTAATTTATTTCCTTTGTGACCAGAAAATACATTTTTAAGGCTTCAATACTTGACATTTATTAAGATGTTTTATAGGCCACTAGAATTTTAAAATTTTGAATTAGGTCAATATGATTGACAGTCATATAAAGCTCTTCTTAATATTTTCCCATATAGTATAATTTGTAATACTCTATCTCTGAATTTATTAACTACTTTCATATCATCTCCAAGTAGTGAAGTTTTATTTTTAATATAAATTTTGTTCTTATTGTTTCTGTTACATTCTTTGTAATTGTTTGGATGTCTATGCTTATTCCTATTGATCCACATATTTCAACTATCATTTTTAAGTCATTTAACATACTAATAAAAGCCTTCACACATCATTGAGTAATTCAACATCTGCATCATTGTAGTCCCTATTTCTCTTCATTTTTTCTTATGTCTTCTTGATCTGTGTTTCCATTTATTCATGTCTTAAAACATTTAATTTTTGGTCAATCCCTGTGATGATATTTTGTACAGATTACTGTTTTCCATACTTTCTTTTTTTTTTTCGAGACAGAGTTTCTCTGTGTAGCTTTGGAGCCAGTCCTGAAACTCACTTTGTATACCAGCCTGGCCTTGAACTCACAGAGATCTGCCTGCCTCTGCCTCCCAAGTTATGGGCGAATGCTATTTCCATATTTTCTTTTTCTCACACTTCACAATTTTTATTAGCACATAATGTGACTCATTCACACTCAGGTTAACTAATTCTTCCTTTGACAACTCTAACCTTGCAATCCCATCCAAAATACTCACCCATTACTCTTTGTTCAAGTTCCTTGTTTATTTCCTTCAAGAGTATTTTAAATGTTCTTTAATTTGGTTGCTTTATTTTTCTATGTGATAATCTGTAAAATATCTATATTTATACTAAAATGTGTTGTCGGCATCCTACTCCATGTTCAGACAAGTTCATTGCTGATATGTTCACAATAGCTAGGAAATGAAAACAACCTAACTGTTCAACTGATGAATGGATAATGAAAATGTGGGACATACATCTTATGGAATAGTATTCAGCAGTAAAAAGGGAAAAAAGGAAATCATGAATGTTACAGGTAATTAAGACCTGCTCATCAAGAGGGAAATCATTTCTGGTACTAGAAACCTACCAAACTACCTAGGGTGAGTGAGGTCATGCATCTTGGAGGAGAACCTATAACTACTACTATACTAAAATAGCATAATCCCTAACTATTCTCTAAATAATTTTTAGACCAATACCTGTGGAGCATCCCTGGGACTGGACTAGACCCTCTGCATAAGCTGGATGATTGTGTAGCTTGATCTGCTTAAGGGATTCCCAGGTAGTAGGATCAGGATCCATCCCTGGTACATAAACTGGCTTTTTGGAGCCCACTACCTATGGTGGGACACCTCCGACAGCCTTGATGCAGGAGGAAGGGCTTGAACCTACCTCTACTGAATGTGCCAGGCTCTGCTGACTCCCCATGGGAGGCCTTGCATTCTTGTGGGAAGGAATGGGGGGTAGGTTGGGCGAGAAGGCTGGAAGGGCAGGAAGAAGGAAAAGGGGGATCTGTGAATGGTATGTAAAATGAATAAAACATTTCTTAAAAAATATTTTTCCTTATACCAACAGGTAAGTGTAGACCTTACCCCTCATCAAAGAAACTTCTCTTTAAACTAGATAGATTCCACTATAGAGAGCCACAACCAATCAAAATATAGAGTTGTAAAACCCAGTCTCAACAAATATCTTTACTACACAACTCTTGCACCTAAAGCTCAGCAATCATTGTCAAAGTGGGGGAGGAAAGATTGTAAGGGCCAGAGAAATGGGGAGTTTGCTGCGACATTGTGTGTCCTAGAAATGTCGGAAGGTATGTCTATGACATTGCACCAACATGGCTGCCTACACATTAGCTTAACAGGGACAAAAACAATAGACCTGATAATGTGGGCAGAAGAAAGCCAAAGAGACCTAGACAAAGAACTACAGGCAACCAAGGAATGCTGAGAATAGCAGACAGTCGTTCCTGGGGAAGAGCACACCAACTGGTCCATGATGAAAATGTATACACAAATAACACTATATAGATTGCTAAGAAATTGAAAGAAAGCAAAGAGATGTGTATGGGAGTGTTTGAAGGGAGGAAAACGAAGAGAGAAATGATGTAATTATGTTATGATCTCAGAAAAAAAATAAATTAAAAAAACTTGTGGTTATGGGTCTCACATGCATTTTCTTCATCCAGCTGTTTCCAGTGCACTGTATGAAGTATCTGTGTTGTTGATTTTAACAGGTCAGGTCAACCTCTGAAGGTTGCCCTGTGATTTTGGCCTGTCCTATGAGGAGAGAGCATGCAGAGAGGCAGCGTTGCCTGTTATCAGCTGCAAGTCATTAAGTGTTGATTGCCGTAGACAAGAAATTTAAACAAGTTTCCCCAACAAGAGGGAGTTTACAATGATTTCCTGTTGAGTACCTGGCAAACACAAACAGTAATACAGAAAAGATTTGAAAACATTGAATATAAAGGTCACTATCACACTACCACACATATCTCTATCTGATAAGGTGTTTTTTTTTATCGTCTCTTACAAATTTTGTTCATCGAGAGTCTTGATTTTGTGTCAAAAACCTTCCTGCAGCTTTCGCTCTGCTTCCAGATGTAGCATATTTCTCACTCTAGAGAATCCTGCTTAATCTCTCCCAGTGGTAATCAAAAGGAAAGACATTAGTTTACCTGTCTAATTTTCTCTCACAGCTAAAAAGGTCCCTGCGTCTCCCCAATAAATCTCTCTCTGTCAGCAAAAGGCACATCTCATTGCCTGTTCTTCTGAACCTTCTCTTAGACCCTAATGAAAATGATCAAACTCCAATAAGTATGAGTCTGGCGGTTTTCTTCCTCTCCCCGCTTTTCATTTGAGGAATCATGTTTGTCCTACCTCCACCTGTGCTGCGTGACTTGGCCTGCTTGCTGTGTCTCGTTAGTTATTTAATAGTCTATCTCCTTTACTTTCAGAAGTGCTTTTAGTTAAATGAAAAAGATTAGAAAACACAAGAAATTAAATTTATGCAAGAATCTGTTCACTTTGTAAATTGGCAATACTACATACAGCAAATCTTGCCCAATAGAAGAGAGTCTCTTTTAGCAGCATTTTTTAAATCAGAGTTTCCATGGGTTTCTCTAATCGGTGTGCATTTACAAGACTCTCCAGTTAATTTATTTTATTAATGAATATTTATTATTGATAAATAAAGTATTTATTCCAGGAATTCTGAGCAGACTGAAAGGGAAGGGCCCAGATTGTGTGTCTGTCAGAATGTGTCTCAAAGCAATGATACATTCAATCAATGTTGAAAAACATTAAAGACTTTTGTCAGTCATTTGTCATTAAATGTAGCATTAGTTTTTGTTTGTTTTCTAGAGTTGGGGTGGTTCATTGTCATTTTGATTTAATTTCAATCATCTTGAAGCTTGAAATACAAGTGACCAATGTAGTTCTCAGGACCTGTAACAGCTCATTGTCATTTGGACTTGACTTCAAAATACCTTGAATTTTCAAATACAAATTGAAAAGGTTTTGCACCCTGAAAAGCCTCTCTGCTAACCCAGCATTCCAAATCAGATTAAATTAGAAAAAGCCCCAGTTTAATGAGTAAAGCATTCCCAGGTGATTCTCCAGCCCCCCAGAGAGGAGACAGGGATGAGACACTGAAAAACCACGTGTCTGTTTTCTGGGACCAGTTTAAATACCCTATGGGAGTGGTCTTAAGCATCTCTGAGGGAAGAGGCATGTTTGGTAGGACTTTCTGAGGGGCAGGGTCTGGGCAGAGAGATGAGGCTTCCACCAGATCATTCCAGACTCTTTGGGTATATGGATGCCAAGGTGCCAGGGGCTGAGGTGGAACTTCCACCAGAACATTCCAGATGTTTTGGGTACAGGGGCGCTGGGTCAAGTCTGGCTACTTCCTGGGGGTGTGGGGCAAACTGGAGAGGGCGGAGTCAGGAGTTGGTGGGTTCACATTCAGCAGAAGGTGTGAGTGGAGGAGCATCCACTTAATTGTCATCCTGGAGACTTCAGGCATTTGTTTCTTGAGAAAACAGAGAAAGCAGGTTTCTATGAAAAAAAAATATAGATTGTTAACATCTGCCCTAGTTATACTGACAAGATGAATGCACATGGCAGAAGAGCAAATAGGCCCTTCATTGGGACATCTTGGAAAACCAGAGGGTGGAGGGTCCCAGCTGCTGGACAGACCATGTGTCCTGAATAGGTGCCCATTTGAGCCTGGAGAGATGGTACCAGCATGGATGTCCCAGGAGCTTGGCAGCTGAAGGGATGGTAAGGAACACAGTATAAGGTCCTGTCCATCAGGGCTCCAGAGACTTAGGAGCTAGTTGTTTGAGGATCACTCTGTCACCCAGGGAGAGTGGGGCAGGCCCAGGGGAAGTTGGTTCTGTTGATGTTGGGTCAGGGAGACAGCTGTCAGCATGTGAACAGAAAAGGGACCTCAGAAGGGAGAGGTAGAGGAGGTACCCAGCCAGTGGGAGAGTTTGGGCTGGAAGGTGGTGATTGAGGAAGGCCTTTCGTAAAGGAGCTCAAAAGGGCTCAGTCCTATAGAAGAGAGTCAGGTGGCCTGGAGGTGGGTAAAGGCAATGGGGAGAAGGGAGGGCCAAGATAATCTGAATTCAATGCAGAGCTTGGTAAGCTGTTGTTTGATGAGTCCATTGGCCTTCTCAAACTTTCCAGAGATTGTGGGCAATAAGGAATGTGGAGCTTCCAGAAAATGTTGAGAGCTTCAGACATGAGCTCCATGACCCTGGAAGTGAAGACTGATCTATTGCCCATTTGTATGGTCTGTGGCAGGACAAATCTAGGAAGGATATGTTCCAGGAGTACTTGGGCCACCATGTCTGCTGTTTCCCTACCAATCCTTGACTGGTTGGTGTCCTGAAAGCTGGTGTAAAGGCTGATGTATTTAGAGGGCCTCATGTGAATTGGCCTTGGCACATGTCTGGCAGAATAAATGGACCTATGAAATACTCAGGAGAGTGGGGGGGGGGGCAAGATGAGTGTGGTGGCCCCAAAGTGGCTGAAAATATTGTGACCAAGCAGAGGTGCAGGGCAAGCAGGTATGACCAGAAAAGTGTGAGAAAAATCTCCCTGCAAGAATGCAGGGAAGTATCAGGGTCTTAAGTGTGAATGAAGGGGTCCCGTCCACCCCTGTGACAGAAATTGGAGAGGGAACTATAGGACCCAAGTGAGATGTCAAAACAATAGTTAGCTCCCATGTCCAAAAGAAAGTCAATGGACATATCCCCTACCTGCAGCATCACCCTAGGCTCGGAGAGAGCAATGGGAGTCACCAAGTCTAGGCCATGTCAGTCCTCCACCAGGCTTAGGAGTTCAAATGCTGGAAGAGTCTCAGTTGCCAGTGTTGGTGGGGCTGGACTTCTGTGGCATGGCATAGAGGATAAGTCTGCATGGGGGCATTCAGATATCCAGTGTCCAGGCTATTGGCAGATAGGGCATGGCTGCCTGGGTAGCTGCTGGCCACATTTGATGCAGGCTTCTGGCAGAGTCGACTTGGACTGAGCTCCAGCAGGATGGAGCCTTGTGGTTGACTTCCCTTGTCCCCGTTGTGGGGGCCTTGGTGGCCTCAGGGCAGCTGCTAAGGCTTGGGCCTGAAGTGTAGCCTTCTGTTATAGCCTTGTCTGTCAGGATAACTCAGCTGTCATTAAAAACTTTAAAAGCCATTATCACCAATTCCAGTAGGAGAGTTTGGGGACCCTCCTCAGCCTTTTTTTTAAACTTTTTCCTACTATCTGTCACCGACTGAGAAATGAAATGGGTGGCCAGGACTGTGGCTCCTGCTGGGACCCTGGGTCAAGGTGAGTATATTGAACCATGGTCTCTTGTAACTGGTTTAGAAAAATGGCCAGGTTTTCGTCAACTAGATGTGTAATCTCTCAGAGCTTATCAAAATTAACAATTTTGTCTGAGACCATTTCCTTACCTTGGATGAGGCAATGAACCATGAGGTCTCTTCTCTGGCAGCCATTTTGACCTGCTTGGTAATCCCAGTAAGGCTCTGTAGCTGGCACCACCATGGTACCCATGGGGACCTTATTGTCTGCTGGGTGCATTTTGTCTGCATACTGCCTAGCTGCTGCCTGAATTCTAGTTCATTCCTTTGGAGTGAGAGTGGAGGCCTAGATCACATAAAGGTCACACCAGGTCAGACTGTAGGCCTGGGACAGATAATGGAACTTCTTGATATAAACAGAAGGATTAGTAGAGAATGAACCCAATTGCTTTTCTTCTTGTGAGAGGTCCTGAAGAGAGAAGGGCATGTGGACTCATACACAATTCCATTGGTTCCAGCTACCTCTCAGAGAGGGAAGAGGAGGGCAGGAGCTTTGTGAAACCAAGTATGAGAAGAAACTGGGGAAAATTCAGGGGTGCTGGGCCAGTGTGTAGAAGGGGACCAGGATGTAGGTTGAGGCATTGGGGGATAGGGAGGAGCAGTGGAGGGGAGGACAGTACAGGGAGGTGGGTAAGGAGGAAGAATTTGGTCTTCAAACTTTGTCCTGGAGGGAGAAGAAGGGAGGAGGGAGGAATGTGAGGAATGTTGGCCTCTGAATGGAACAGGTGGCACCATAGAAGTGGGGGTGGTGAGGCAGGTGGTGATGGCACACACCTTTAATCCCAGCACTCGGGAGGCAGAGGCAGGTGGATCTCTGTGAGTTTGAGGCTAGCCTGAGCTACAGAGCAAGTTCCAGGAAAGGCACAAAGCTACACAGAGAAACCCTATCTCAAAAAACCAAAAAAGAAGGAGGAGGAGGAGGAGGAGGAGGAGGAGGAGGAGGAGGAGGAGGAGGAAGAAGAAGAAGAAGAAGAAGAAGAAGAAGAAGAAGAAGAAGAAGAAGAAGAAGAAGAAGAGAGTAGAGAGGGTTGGGGTGGGGGAGGGGCCAGTGCTGTGGATATTACTCTATGTAAATAAAACACTGATGGCCAGTGACCAGACAGGAAGTATAGGCGGGACAAAGAGAGAGGAGAATTGGGGAAACAGGAAGAAGGAGGGAGGGACACTGCAGCCACCGCCAGGAGAAGCAGCTTGTGAAGACGCTGGGAAGCCACCAGCCACGTGGCAAGGTATAGATTTATAAAAATGGGTTAATTTAAGATAAAAGAACAGTTAGCAAGAAGCCTGCCACGGCCATACAGTTTATAAGTGATATAAGCGTCTGAGTGATTATTTTATATGTGGATTGTGGGACTGCGGGGCTTGGGGAACCTGGAGAGAAGCTCTCCAGCTACAAATGGCGCCCAACGGCTCGAGTTTCCACCTTAAACCTGAGAATATTTAATAACCAATTCTAAACAGAGCCCAAACCAGGTTCCTGCTTCTTGTCTCATATGAGCACCTAGACGCCGCAAAACGCAGGTTTGTACACTGGCGGGTTCCTGGCGTGTACGTTTGACCGGCAGTATGGCGGGAATGAGGGGTCTGCCAGAGGCACATTATACTTTGTAGTAGATTTAGTCTTTACCAGTATTTAAAAAAAAAAAAAAAAAAAAAAAAAGGTTTCTGGGCTACATGCTGCTTTGATAAAAGCTTAGACCCACTATTTCTGAGACTTGATGACTCCCAGAGCTGGCGGAAAACGTACCACCGCCATGTTGGGAAGCTGAAGTGGGCGGAGCCAGCAGCCACAGCGCTGTTTCAGGCTCAGACGGATGCAGTTTAAAGCAATAGGCTCACAAAAAGACTGATTCAGATAACATCGTTTACAATGTGTGTAAAATATACGTAGGCTTGAAAGAGACAAAAAAATTAATGTAAAAAGCCACGTAAAGATGAATATTACTCAGACAATCTGGATTGTGTTGTCTTTGGGATTTTTAACTGCAAAAAAACAATTGATCAAAAAAGATATTGAATTAAACCAATATGCATATTTTAAAGGTAACTTGACTTCAAAATTTGGATTTAAGGATATGTTGCTTTGGAAAAGAAGTTCTGCTTTTGTTTCCACAGAAAGCCAGAGGCTGTGGATTTGTTCCAGATTAAGATACATCAGGTTTCAACAGCCAAGACCCCCTGAAAGGTCTCCGATGACACCATGGCCCAGATGATCCAGCATCCAGAGCGGTTTCAAGGCAACTGGTTCAAACAATACAGCCTCACGGACTACCCCATAGGTCTAAAATTTTCTTTGCATCCCCATAAGATACAGCGCCCCCCTCCAGCAGGAAGTAGTAAGAGATGCTACGCCCAAATTCCCAAATATACCAAGCTGTCTTTAGAGGTGGAATTGGCTCACTCCCCCTCTAAACCCAGACATATTGCTTTAAAAAAAAAATGGTTAGTCAATTCTTGTGTCCCAAATCAGAAGAGCCCTCTGGTGTGGGACAGAGAAAACCAATATTTTTATTTAAAACAGATTGATTATAAATGTGATCTCTTTCTAAAAAAGAAAAGGGGATATAATATAGATATATAGGAGGATATAGAGATGATAAGATAAAAGGATAGATTGATTAACCTACTTTTAAAGAACAACTTGTTTAAAATGTTTTACATTGGTATAGATTTTAGTTTATGTTTAAAATGTTTTACATTGGTATGGATTTTAGTTTATTGATACAAACTTGAAGTTAATATTGTTATACTGTGTATATATATATTTCTATTCTTGTTTGAGGTATTATGTTTATGTAACTCATTTAAAATTGTAATGGATAATTAAAAATAGATTAATAGTTAGTCATCTATGATAATCATATCTGTAGCCATGTTAGTTAAGTTTTCTAGGTATACATAGATATATTTCAGAAAGATAGGTAATCTTCAAACACTTCATAGACCTAGAGAATATGGCATTTAAATAACTTAGAATTCTGTTGACGTAAGGCACAATTGCTCCTGGCTGCACCAATTGATCCCGAGAGAATGTTGGGCTTCTAAGACATTTCCATTTGGAAGTTTGTCTTTTTGGCACAAAATGGCCTACTGGGCAAAGAACTGCCCTTGCCTTGATGGCTGACAGTACAAATGCAATGCTGTCCTTTCTGGACAAGCGGGACACAAGGAAAGTGACCACTGTACTCTGCCAAGACAGGGTAAGATGGTCTTTCAGAAATCCTGCTTCTGAAAATGGTCTGTCAGATACTCTAGGCCTGTAGCCAATTTGAATGCACCAACAATGCTGAGAAACATTAGGTGACTGTCCAGGCTGCCAGCTGTCTTGGTCTACTCTTGCAAGATTCCCGAAAGTTGCTTGCATCCATCTACCATTTCTCAGGTACCATTATGTTCCTTCTCAGGTCTTTGATGTGGTTGAAAACTAGATAGTTATAATTTCCTCAGTTATGATAAAAGATAAGTTAGCTATAAAACCTTAAACTCACAAATATAAGATAGATAAGACATCTTCTTTAATATTGTAACTGTAATTCTTGCTCGGTAATTGTTTTGTTATATGTAATTTTACTATGTTAAAGTTAAAACCTTCCTTTTTAAAAAAAGAAGAAAAGGGGAAGTGCTGTGGATATTACTCTATGTAAATAAAACACTGATGGCCAGTGACCAGACAGGAAGTATAGGCGGGACAAAGAGAGAGGAGAATTGGGGAAACAGGAAGAAGGAGGGAGGGACACTGCAGCCACCGCCAGGAGAAGCAGCTTGTGAAGACGCTGGGAAGCCACCAGCCACGTGGCAAGGTATAGATTTATAAAAATGGGTTAATTTAAGATAAAAGAACAGTTAGCAAGAAGCCTGCCACGGCCATACAGTTTATAAGTGATATAAGCGTCTGAGTGATTATTTTATATGTGGATTGTGGGACTGCGGGGCTTGGGGAACCTGGAGAGAAGCCCTCCGGCAACAGGCCAGTGTCCCTGGCAGCATAGTCAGAGTGGAATTTTCAGGGTCCCAGCTCCCAGATAGGCCAGAATCTGGAGGCGCCATGACCTAGCCAACAACACCAGCGCTGTGGGACATTGGCTGCTGTAGGGAGAGTGGGAATGCAGAACCCACAACTGTAGCTTGAGTTTTCCTGCCTTGCCCACAGTCAGGACAAATCTTTGTCACCTGCCAGTCCCACAGCCACTCAGACCCTGCCAATTAAACACAGAGACTTATATTGCTTACAAACTGTATGGCTGTAGCAGGCTTCTTGCTAACTATTCTTATAGCTTAAATTAATCCATTTCTATAAATCTATACCTTGCCACATGGCTTGTGGCTTACCGGCGTCTTCACATGCGGCTTGTCATGGTGGCAGCTGGCAGTGTCTCCTTCTGCCTTCCTATTCTTTCTTTTCTCCTCTCTGTTAGTTCCACCTATACTTCCTACCTAGCCACTGGCCAATCAGTGTTTTATTTATTGACCAATCAGAGCAATTTGACATACAGACCATCCCACAGCACACAACCCTAGGTCATAGGGCAGTTCTGTCCAATTATTTCCAAGCTGACAAACATTTTCAAGATGGAGGAGGATGTTAAATTTTAAGTTTTTCTCTGGAGGTAACCTTGACTGGTTATCAAGAGCATACTGCTCAGAGATCAGGACAGATGGTATCAGATAGCTCCAATTTAAAAGACACTCCAGGGGCATTTGGAGATCTGGCTTCAAATTGCAAGTGCCCATTTCTCAAGTCTATGCTGGGACCAAAGCCTAGAGCAATGCATCCACTGTGGTAGGCCTTGGGTCAAAAAACAGGGTGCATGGGAAATTCCCTTTAACAGAAGGTCTTCTGAAGAAGAGGTCCCATGGAACAAAGGCAGGTCTTTGATCTAGAATGGGTTAGGGGCCTGGTGTGGCCTCATCTTTGGCAGGACACCCCGAATATCAGATGAGGCCCAGGACCTCCAAGGCAATGACTTGGAAAAGACAACTTACACAGTCAAACGCTGATCTTAGTCTGGTAGAGAGCAGATGTAGGAGAGAAGGGTGTTTTCCCACCATGCAGCCCCAGGCTGGTGGAGAAAAATCAACCCTCCTTGGTAGAACCTCCAGGTGAAAAGTTTTTTGCACCCCAATAAGCCTCTCTGCCAATGTAGCAATCCAAGTCAGACAAAATTAGAAAAAGCTCTGTTTTAATGGGTAAAGTGTTCCCAGATGATTCTTTGGCCTCTGAGAAAAGAGACAGGACTAGAGACTGAAAAACCATGTGTCTGTTTTCTGGGAGGCAGTTTAAATATCCTGTGGAAGTGGTCTTGAGCATCTCTGGGTAGGAGCCATGTTTGGTGGGACTTTCTGAGGGGCAGGGTTTTGGCAGAAGACAAATGACTAATTTAGATCTGAAAACTTGTGAGCATATCTTGAATTAGTTTATTTTTTTTCCTCAGTCTAGAATGTTACTTTTATTTATTTGTTTATTTTTTAAATTACACTCATGATATTAATCACATTTGTGGTATTCATAGATTACATTCGCAGTATTCATTCAATTATATATATATTTAATTTTAAATGTTTAATGTCATTTCTTGAAGTGGGTAGGAGGTCTTAATTACAGGCTTACAGCACAATGGGAGGACCCCGGAGGGCAGAAGTTCCCTACTGATGTTTTACAATCTTGCATCTAAGCTGTTAATGCCCATTATTCAGGATACACAGACAAGGAACTTCCCTTAAGCATTCAGGAGGGTGGAAGCTGGCAGGGAATTAGCATTGGGAGGATATCAAGGTCAAGGTCTGCAAGCAAGGCAACAGTTACCAAAAATGGGGGCCAGGCCCTGCAGGTCCCCCTTTTATTAAAAAAATGAGCTTCTGACTTCGGTTGCATGGGATGTCAGCAGGTCACCTTACCCATCATGGAGACACCTGCCCAGGCCACACAGGTGCTCTGTCTTAGGTTGGTGAGTGCCCCCCAGGTATTACCCATCTCTGAATACTCATTATCATACCGGCTCAATTGTGTGTGAACTGCATGGTTAATTGCTGCCACGTTGGAGTCCTTGTAAGTTAGTATCCCAAAAGCAAATGAAACTTGAGTTTATAAATTTATAATTTTCAAATCGAGATGTATATAACTACGGAATTAAATTTTTCATGCCCAATAGAATGAAAGATTAACTAACTGTGGTAGCTACTTTTGTTGCCAGGGTCTCCACTGTGCTAGCTGTAGTAAGCAATTATGAAATGGTAATCCCAGAAACAGTAGCAGCGGTGTGTGCCATTGTTATAACAGCAACAGCGGCAGCAGCAATGTCAAATTCTCTTCTGGATTGTGTGGACATCCACTGGCATGGATACAACTCCAGGAACACAAACCACCAAAGCCCATTTTTCTTGATCTCAGCATGACTTTGGCTGGCAGCTCTTCTGGAGAATGCAATCTCATGGCTACAGTTCATAGGCTTACATTAATGCTTGCCAAAGGTGGACATAATGGGCTCTCAATCTCCATTGGCATCAGAAGGGTAGATTTTTTCATGATGACCCATTAGGTCTCTGTCATGTTGGGCTTCAGCAGCAGCTAAGGGACATGTTCAGTGCTCAGGAATCCAAAGAGGAACCTCTTTGTCCTGTCTTTATACCAGTACCAAGCTGTTTTTATTATTATAGCTCTATAGTAGAGTTTGAGGTCAGGGATGGTGATGCCTCCAAAGGTTGCTTTATCGTATAGGATTCTTTTAGCTATCCTGGGTCTTTTGTTTTTCCATATGAAGTTGAGTATTTTTTTTCCAAGTCTGTGAAGAATTGTGTTGGGATTTTGATGGGGATTGCATTGAATCTGTAGATTGCTTTTGGTAATATTGCCATTTTTACTATGTTAATCCTACCTATCCATGAGCATGGGAGATCCTTCCATTTTCTGATATCTTCTTCAATTTCTTTCTTTAGAGATTTAAAGTTCTTATCAAAAAGGTCATTCACTTGTTTGGTTAGTGTTATCCCAAGGTATTTTATGTTATTTGTGGCTATTGCAAAGGGTGATGTTTCTCTGACTTCTTTCTCAGCCCTTTTATCATTTGTGTATAGGAGGGCTACTCATTTTTTTTGAGTTGATCTTGTATCCTGCCACTTTACTGAAAGAGTTTATCAGCTGTAGGAGTTCCCTGGTAGAGGTTTTGGGGTCACTTATGTATACTATCATATCATCTGCAAATAGTGAAAGTTTGACTTCTTCCTTTCCAATTTGTATCCCTTTGATCTCCTCTTGTTGTCTTATTGCTCTAGCTAGAACTTCTAGTAGAATTAGTATATTTTTTAACCTTCAACAAAGAAGTTTCATTTTGCATTGGAAGGCAATTAATAAAAAACAAACAATTGGTATTCATGCAGGGAGTGTAAACTGTGGGTCTAAAAGGGACACCTATTTTACCCATGTCACTCCAAGAGTCAAGAATCACTGTGAATAGAGGGTAGAAAGATTGGAAGAACCAGAGGTAGTGGACATTTGTAGTGAAACATTATTTGTGAGACATGACAGGATTCTTGCACACATGAACTTACAGCAGTGGCAACTGTGGACATAAGACTCACACAAGATCAAACAAGGTAAAAATTCCTCCATGGATGGGGAGAAAGACTCTTGAAGTCCCAATTTGAGGAACTATTGACAGATGATGGCTTCTCAGGGAAGGAGAGCCAGTTTTCTTTAGGGGTGAGGCCACTTGGTAGGTTGCTCTTGCTCCATTTGATGATCCTCTTCCTGTGTGAATAGTAGAAGCAATAAATAGACTGGATGGGTTTTAAAGAGTTCATGAAGTCTGCACAGAAAAGTAGTCATTGGAAGGGAATGAGTGGAGGTATATTTGATTAAAACATATTATATGCATATATAAAATTCTCAAACAATAAATTAAAAAAGAAAAAGAAAATTATTCCCCCTCTCCAATTGCAAATGACCATTTTATAGGAGAAACATGTTGAACTTCATTTACTTTATCTTCATTTCATAATTTTCAATTTTGTGGGGTTCGATTCAATTTCAGTACCCTATGCATGACAAGAAACCACTCTACGATTGAGCTATACAACCAGATTGTCAACACTAGCTATAATGAAATAAATTGAAATGAAAATAGTAAAAAGAACATCATTTTTCAATCTGTTATCAATTACTTTTAAATAATACTTCATTTTTTTCTATATACATAGGCAAATGGCCACTTACACAAAAGTATAGGTATTAAAGGGTGAATTGATGGTCCTATTTTCTGTTTTGACACACATATTTGTCATGACTATGATCTTCTAGAAATTATAATAGCAGCCTGGTGGTGGTGGAACACACTTTTAATCCCAGCACTTGGGAGTCAGAGGCAGGAGGATCTCTGTGACTTTGAAGACAGCCTGGTCTACAAAACGAGTTCTGGGACAACCAGGGCTATTACACAGAGAAACCCCATTGTGGGATATTTGATCACACTGTGAAACTCTGAGACAGTGTTAACAAAACTAACTTTGGATTGGGGGCAGAGCCAGCAACTAAACTGACAGGAATTAGCCATAGAGAGGACAGAGGAACCAGGAATGCTGATAGAGAGATACACAGGAAGGAGTAGGGAGGAACTTGGAGATTCATGGTCTTTTCTTGGTATGGGATGAGTGGAGACATGCTTCTCCTGCTGGGTCTCCAGTCAAAAAGGAAGGTCAGCTGGTTCCTCCTCAGCTTCTGGGATCTAACAGGTTTTTACACCAACATCTGACTCCCAAGTCTTTATTGGCAATTAGAATGATAGAGACTTAGTTAAAACTTTCATTTGATAGCCACAGCCAAAATGGTGCCAGTGAGACTGGAAATCCTGCCGGGCTACAGTCTGAGTGGCAGGGTGCTTACTGTGGGGCCACAGGGCCCAAAATGGTAGTTAAAATCCCAGTAGATTCAGGTGCAGCCCCTAAGCTAACAGAAAAACCAAAAAAAAATATGATAGTAACTCCATAGTAATTACTTTGCTTAATTTTCAAAATTGTCAGGTAGGAATTATTATAATCCCCATTTTTCAGTAAGAAATTTGAAGCTTATACTTAGAAATTAATACACTTGTGGGGGTAGATTCAAATATATACCTATAAGACTTTAAAACCTATGGAAACCTCATTGAGTGATTATAAATGATTTTCTATTTCTCTTTGTTCCTCTAACCTATTAAAAATAATGAATATTTTAGATTTTATACTCTTAACAGAATACTACATATTGCATATTTTTAAGACAATCTTCCTGAGCTGAATTTTCTCATACTTTTAGAGCAATTTAGAAGACAAAAGTACTATACACTGACAGAGTATATGCTGTTCTATTTTCTGATCAAGACATACAGTTTAGCAGAATATCATCAGTAACAATTTCATCGATTTTTTTCCCCAGTTGTGTTTGGTTCTATCCTGAGTCTCTGGGCTGTCCAGTCTCTGGTTCCTGGCCATAGAGGCAGTCAGGCACAGGATCCCTCTCACAGCATGAGCCTCAAGTTGGACCAGTCATTGGTTGGCCACTCCAACAAGTTCTACACACCATTACCCTACCACATCTTGGAGACAGCACAGATTGTAGGTTGGAGGTTATGTGGTTGATTACTAATGATATTCTGCTATACTCATAGATCAGTGTGTAGGCTTATTGTCATCAGAGAGTCTTCATGCAGTAACTGATGGAAACAGAAGCAAAGACTGAAACCCAAATACCAGGCAGAACCAGATGTACCCCCACAGAAGAGAGGAAAAATGTAGGAGCCACAGGGGTTGAGGACACCATATGGACACAGCCTACAAAATCAACTAAGCAGGACTCATAGGGGATCACAGAGACTGAAATGGTAATCATGGATCCTGTATGGGTCTGAGCTAGGCCCTGTGCACATAAGTTATGGTTGTGTAGTGAGGTGTTCTTCTGGAACTCCTAATAGGGGGATTGGATGGTATCTCTGACTCTTTTGCCTGCTTTTGGGACCCCTTTCCTCTTACTGGATCACCTTGTCCAGCCTTGATATGAAAGTTTGGGCTAGTCTTATTGTAACTTCTTATCCCATATTCAGTTGATATTCCTATGAGGACTGCTCTTTTTTGGAGGGAAACAGGAGTGGTCTAGGGGAGAGAGAATGTGGAGGGAGGATTGGGAAGAGTGGAGGAGGGAAAATTGCGGTCATGGGTGAGAGAAGAATGAAAGAAAATAAAAATATTTCAGTAGGGAGAATATATATACACATTTTGTTATATGTGAAGAATAAAATTTTATCAGATAAACAAACAAAAAACATACAATTTAGGGTTGGTGAGACAGCTTAGGGGTAAAGGAGTTCCTCCCAAACCTAATAAATAACTTGGATTTGATTCCCAAGATTCATGGTAGAAGGAAAGAAGTGACTACTGCAAGTTGTTGTCTCACCTCATCATACAACATAATAATGCATTATAAATACATATTTAAAAAGACATACAGTTTCAAGGGTCTTAGGGACATGAGGTTCAGCTCTGAGTTCATCCACAGTTTTGGAGGGCTCCTTGATTCAGCAGAATACCTTCCATGTAGAAATTAAGACAATAGTTTTCTTCTTTTTAGTCAATAATATTCATCACTTTAAACCTGAGTTATAGTATCTCATACTGAAAATATTAAAATAGCAATTGCTCCTTATGCAATTTTGCTTTTTATTACTTAGAAAAGGGAATCTTATAATACTAGCATAATTCCAATTTAGTAAAATAAAAATCAGACTCATGATTAAAATCTACTGATGATTATTTCATTAAAAATCTCTCAAAATTGTCTCTTGTAATTTGCTACTTAAATAGATGGCATTGTGAAATTTTAACATGCTTTTCTCAGCAGAAGGAAGTTCTATTTTACATATTTGTTGGAATTATAAATAACGCATTTTCATTACCTTTCTAAAATAGAATTTATTATTTCCACTTTTTTATTTTGATAAGTCAATGACAAACTTGGTTATATAAGACTTCAGATATTCAAATATTTTTAGGCTTCTATTCTTTCTTAGAGCATTTTTACATTTATTTTTCAGGATGTAAGTTGTTAGATTTAACATGGAAGTAAATAATCTACAACATTGAGAAATCTTCTTTTCTCATATTCCTTGACTGAGGTTTCTAGTCCTCATGATTGGGTGACAAGAGGTAGGTAGTTTTCACAGGTGGAGAAAGCTCAGAGCCTGGCCTCCACACAGCAGGTCTTCAGCATATGGAAACCACAATGAGGAAGCAGGAAATGAGGGTGAAGGTGAAGAGCAGAGACAAGGTGAGCATGCTGAGAAACAGACCCAGAATCACACTGACAGTGGTGTCTGAGCTGACAAGCATGGCCTGTAATTCACGGGTAAGAGAAATATGACATCATCCCCACAAAGACAGAAAGGAATTCAGCGATTGTTGTGATTGCTACTAAAAAGGAACTGGACTAGGCAGTGGTGGTACACATCTTTGAGCCCAGCATTCAGGAGGCAGAGGCAGGGAGATCTCTGTGTGTTTGAGACCAGCCTGGTCTAAAGAGGGAGTTCCAGGACATTCATGGCTATTATACAGAGAAACCCTGTCTCAAAAGACCAAAAAAATAAAACCCACTGGTCCAGGTTCCCAGGGTTAACCTTCAAAATGAGGGTATAACACAGGAGAGTGGAGATCTGCCATAAGCCACAACAGCATGGAGAATCATCTTTAGAAAGAAGGATGTAGTCATCTGGGCACTGCATACAGTGTAGGATATAGCTGAGGTAGTCTGTTATGACACTGAATTGCTGAAGAAGTAAATACCAAGGAAATACAGGATACCTTTGAAAGCAAACACAGAGGCATGAAGCTCTGTATCAACTTTAGCAACAATAGTGAGGTGCATCAATGGGGTTTGATAAACCACTACCATACTAAAATAGATGGCAACATGAGATTTTTAGATGATTAAACAAACCCAGCAAAATGAACAGTCACTTTACCACTGTGGCAGTTTGAATGTAATTGGCCCCCAACATCTCACAGGGAATGGCACTATTAGAAGGTATGGCTTTGTTGGAGTGGGTATGGCCTTGTGGGAGAAAGTGTGTCACTGTGAGGGGTGCTTTGAGGTCTCGTTTGTTCTAGCTTTGTTTAGTGTGACAGTTGACTTCCTGTTGCCTGCAAGACATAGGACTCTTAGCTACTTCTCCAGCACCATGTCTGCCTGCATGCTACCATGTTCCACCATGAAGATAATGGGCTAAACCTCTGAAACTGTAAGCCACCCAATTAAATGTTTTCCTTTATAAGAGTTGTCATGGTCATGGTGTCTCTTCATAGCAATAAATATCCTGAGACAACCACCATTACCAATAGCTACAATATCTCATTTCTTTTATCTGAAAAAGGAGATGTTCAATTTATTTTGATTTAGAAAGCAATTATTGGCCGGGCGGTGGTGGCGCACGCCTTTAATCCCAGCACTCGGGAGGCAGAGCCAGGCGGATCTCTGTGAGTTCGAGGCCAGCCTGGTCTACCAAGTGAGTTCCAGGAAAGGCGCAAAGCTACACAGAGAAACCCTGTCTCGAAAAACCAAAAAAAAAAAAAGAAAAGAAAAGAAAGAAAGAAAGCAATTATTGAATTTTTCTTATATTCTCAGTCCCTATATCAGATGCTATTAGGAAGACACGTCTACAAAACAAGTAATGATACTTGGAAGCTTATGTTCTAATTTGGGAGATAAAGCATTTGTACAAGACACACGATTAATTTACAAAGTAGAATAGTTCATTGTGTTAATTCCTTCATTTGTTAAATGAGGGGTTTGGGCTTCACCTGAACCTTGTTTTGAACACTCCCCTTAATAAAATGTATTTTCTTTTAACCATTCAAATGTAATCTGGTCCTTGAATCACAGAGGTGTTGATTGTCTTTATTATGCTGTGGATATTTGTCTTCACTAGTTCACACTCATGATATAAAATGTATGCCTAGGCCATTACCACTGTTCCTTACAGTACATATCAATCAATCACCAAGTCCTCTTGGCTCTTCTTTCCACATGTATTTCAAAACTATCATATTCATAACTAGACAGATTCATCACAATTTCTCATCTGGTCTAACGTGAGCTTTGATTAATAGGACTCAGACTTGGATCTCTATAGTCTATTTTGCAGAGTGGCCAGAATTACATGTTTTTCGGGGGAGAGGGTGAATGTGGTCCCCTTCTACGATAAATTATGAAGTCAAATTTCCTGCATTTGGGGAAATTGCAAGGGTCAGCACACCCTGAGTGCAATGGGTGAACCTTGCCCTGGAAAAACCACCTGTGTGATCATGGTGTCTTCTCTGCCAGGTGAGTATAGAGTAACATTTTTCAAATGCATGTACATATAACCATATTATTCCCAGGCACAAAATTCATCTATCTGTCTGTCTGTCTGTCTATCTATCTCTATAGATATAGAGATAGATATCATATATATGTATACATACAAATGTATGTATGAGTAAGAGAGAGAAAAACAAAAAGTTGGGCCTCCATTCTCTGGTGATTCAAAAGAACCTAGGTGTCAACCCAACTTTCCTCCTTCCTGTGGACCTTCTCACCCCTCCCTACTAGCCCACTCCCATTCCTTTGTGTCAGCCACTGATTCCTAGAAACACACACTTTTTCGTTGTTGTTTTGGCTTAGTTTGTTTGTTTTTTCACCCCAACCAAAGTTTCCCTCCCTTCCTTTCCTCCCAGTTCCTGCCTCCCATTTGTCCTTCCCCGATCTACTTCTCCTCCTCTGTTTCTCTTCAGACACAGTTGAGACTCCCATGGATATCAGCCAGCCATTGCATATCAAGTTTCAGAGAGACTACACACCCCCTCTTCTATTAATGCTAGATGAGGCAATCCAGGAGGAGGAATAGGTCCCAACGGCAGGCAACAGAATCAGAGACAGCCCCTGCTCCCACTGTTAGGAGTCCCACAAGAAGACTAAGCTATACAACTGTGGCATATATACAGAAGACCTAGGTCAGTCTCATGCAGGTTTCCTGGTTTTTGCTTCAGTCTATGTGAGCACCTATGAACCCAGGTTAGTTGATTCTGTGGGTTTTCTTGTAGTACCCTTGACCCATCTGGCTCCTTTCTAATTGGGACCCCAGTAGCCACAGTGGGCTGGGGCCAAAGTAAGCTATTTTTACTCTCCATCATTTCTTCTTTTAGGATTTTTCCAGTCTCATGCAAGCCCAATAGCAGTGTGCTTCTAGGTTCCCCTTTCCCCCACACACTTCCTTCGTTCTCAGATGACTCCACAGAAACTAAGAGCAGACCTAGTTTTTCTTCCTGGAGACCATATAATCCCTCACTTATAGCCCATTCTCATTCCTTTGTGCCAGCCAAAGTTTCTTAGAAGCATTCTACCTGGGAACCCTAATAGTCACACTGGACTGGAATTCAGGTAGGCAATTTTCACCCTCCTTCATATCCTCTATTCCAACCTCTCCAGTCTCACCCCAGCAATGAAGCAGGAGCTTGCACTGCTGCTCTTCCCACCTGGACTCCATTCCCTAGAGACTACAACACTTGGTACAGACCTCAGGTCCCTTCTAGCCCTTTCATCCCTATCTCTCCACATTATTATTTGTCTTACTTGAACAGATTTTCAGTTAGTCCCTCCTACCACCATGCCTCCAACTCTCTAGGATCCCTGTCTGTTAGCCTGGGTAGAATCCCCTTAGCTCTTACCCACAGCCTCTCTCAGTCTAGTCCATGTCTATTCCTCAGTGCCACATATCAACCCACAGAAGCACTCTATACCACAATCACCACATTCTTCTAAGATCCAAACATGGTAACAGAAACCAAGGAATGGATTGCCCACCTGACAAAGACAAGCCCAGATGACTAGACACAGGGCAAAAAACACTTAAGACAGTATATCTCCTCCAAAACTATAATAATAGACACTGAGAAATGAAATATAACTGAAGCACAAGACAAGAATCAAAATATAGCAATTATGAATATGTTTAAGGACACTAAAGAGGATATGAAAAATGACATAATAACTTTTTTGAAAACACAGAAACAATGAAAAGAAATAATAAAAACAGTTCAAGATAGGAACATAGAATCACTAAAGAAAATCCAAACTGAGATTAGTCTGGAAATTAAAAATTTAAAATTTTGAAGTAAAACAGAAACCTCAGAGGCAAGTCTCACCAACACAGTAGAAGAGATAATGTCAGTCATTGAAGACAAGATGGAAGAAATTAATTCCTAAGTCAAAGAAAACTGTTAAATCTAAAAAAATTCAGGCACAAAACATCCAGGAAATCTAGGACATTATGAAAGGAACATATCTATGAGTAATAGGAATACAGGGGGAAAAAACCCAGGTCAAAAGTGCTGCAAATATTTTTAACAAAATCATAGAAGAAAATTTTCCCAATTTAAAGAAGGATGTAACTGTCAAGGTACAAGCTGCACAAAGAATACAAAATAGACTGGACCAGAAAAGAAATTTCCCACAACACATAATAATCAAAACACTAAATGTATAGAACAGAGCAAGAATATTAAATGCTGCAAGGGGAAAAGACTAAATAACATATAATATCAGACCCATTAGAACAATACCTGTATTCTTAATTGAGACTCTAAAAGCTAGTAGGACCTGGAAGAATATTCTGAAAACTATGAGACCACAGATGCCAGCAGAGACTAATATGCCTAGTAGAAATATCAATTACAACAAATAGAGTAAGAAAAAAGTTCCATGATAAAGCCAAATTTATACAGGATCTATCTATAAATATAGCTCTATAGAAGGTACTAGAAGGAAAATATCAATGTAAAGACGTCAACCACACCAAAGGAAACACACACACACACACACACACACACACACACACACACACACACACACAAATAATAATTCCAGACTAGTAGATAAAAACGGGGTTAAACCCACACCATTACAACAAAATAACAGGAATCAATAAACAATGCTTATTGATAATTTTCAATGCTAATGGTCTTAATTCCCCAATAAAAAGATAGACTATCAGATTGGATTACAAAACAGGATCTGTAGTTGGAAGATTTTCTGTGTCCTGCCTGGCCCACAGTCAGGAAAAATCTCTCACCCACAGTTCTGCAACCTTTTATAAAATAATCATACAGAGGCTTAATATTATTTATAACTGCTCAGCCATTAGCTCAGGCTTATTACTGACTACCTCTTACATTTAAATTAACCAATAATTCTTATTTATATTTAGCCACATGGCTTGATACCTTTTCTCAGTTTTGCCTTATCATCTTGCTTCCTCTATGTCTGGCTGGTGACTCCTGACTCAGCCTTCCTCTTCCCAGAATTCTCCTTGTCTGCTTATCTCACCTATACTTCCTGCCTGGGTAATGGCCATTCAGCATTTTATCAACCAATCAGAGCAACACATATTCACAGCATACCGAATGACATTCCACAGCAAGGATCCATCTTTTGCTATACCCAAGAAAAACACCATAACATCAAGGATCAACATTCCCTCAGTATGAAAGGATAGAAAAATGTATTCCAAGAAAGAGGACCTAAGAAGCAAGCAGGTGTAGCCACTCCAACATCTGACAAAAAATAATTCAAACAAAATTAATAAGAAATGATAGGGAAGGCCATTACATGCAGAACAAAGGGAAAAAATCCACAAGATGTTGTAATTCTACACATTTATGCACCAAACACGAGGACACACAAGTTCATGAAAGAAACACAATTATAACAAAAATCACATATTTACCTTCACAGTGATAGTGAGTGACTTCAATACTCGCCATTCACAATAAACAGGTCATCCAGACAAAAACTAATTACAGAAATGCTAGAGCTAAATGATGTCATAAATCAAATGTACTTGCAGATATTTACAGAACATATCACTCAGACACAAAAGAACATACTTTCTACTCAGCAGTTCATGGAACTTTCCCTAGAACTCATCACACACTTGGGCAAACAAGAAGTTTCAACAGATAGTTGTAATGATCCTGTATCCTATCTGACCATTATGGATTAAAGCTCAATATGAACCACAACATAAAGTATACCAACTCATGGAAACTGAACAACTCACTAATAAATAAAAACAAGACAGCAGAAATTAAGAAGGAAATTAAAAACTTTTTAGAACTGAATGAAAACAAAAAGATAAAAGTCAAATCTCTGGGGCACAGTGAAGGTGGTTCTAAGAGGAATAGAGCTAAGGGCCTACATAAAAGAATTTTGAGATATGTCATACTAGTAACTTAACAAACTGAGAGTTCTAAAACAAAATGAAGAAATAACACCTAAAGGGAGTAGACAGCAAGAAATCATCAAACTCAGGGTTGAAATCAATAAAATTGAAACAAACAGACAAAAGACAATACAAAGAATCGATGAAAAAATAAATTGGTTCTTTGAGAAAATTAGATTGATAAAACCTTAGGCAAATATCAACATGCTACAGAAAGAAGACTCAAATTCATAAAATTAGAAAAGAGAATCATAAGGACATACTTTAAATGTCCGTAGTCCACCAAACATGAAAACTTAAAATAAATGGATTAATGTCTTGATATATATGACCTACCAAAGTTAAATCAAGAACTAATAAAGCAAGTTTTACACATCCATATCTGCTAGTGAAATAGATGCAATAATTAAAAGTATACAAAAAAGCCAGGGCTAGATGAGTTTGGCA
The DNA here is from genome assembly GCF_049852395.1 of Peromyscus maniculatus bairdii. Classification (NCBI taxonomy): domain Eukaryota; kingdom Metazoa; phylum Chordata; class Mammalia; order Rodentia; family Cricetidae; genus Peromyscus; species Peromyscus maniculatus. The sequence goes on along the minus strand of NC_134875.1, from coordinate 25,429,517 downwards.
GAGTTCTAACAGTGAGGGAAAGAGAGCTTAGGGGAGCGGGAGATCCCAGCTGGATCAAGAACAGAGAGGGAGAACAAGGAAAGAGATACCATGATAAATGAAGACCCCATGGGAATAGGAAGAAGCAAAGTGCTAGAGAGGTCCCCAGAAATCCACAAAGATACCTCCACAATAGACTACTGGCAATGGGTGAGAGAAAGCCCAAACTGACCTACTTTGGTGATAGGATGGCCAAACACCCTAACTGTCATGGTAGAACACTCACCCAAAGACTGATGGAAGTGGATACAGAAATCCATGGCCAGGCCCCAGGTGGAGCTCCAGGAATCCAGTTGGTGAGAAAGAGGAGGGATTGTGTGAGCAAGAATTGTTGAGACCAAGATTGGAAAAAGCACAGGGACAAATAGCCGAACTAGTGGAAACACATGAACTATGAACCAATAGCTGAGGAGCCCCCAACTGGACTAGACCCTCTGGATAAGTGAGACAATTGATGAGCTTGAACTGTTTGGGAGGCACCCAAGCAGTGGGACCCAGACCTGTCCTTAGTGCATGAGCAGGCTTTTTGGAGCCTGGGGCCTATTCAGGGACACTTTGGTCAGTCTGGGTAAAGGGAAGAGGGGACTGGACCTGCCTGGACTGAATCTACCAGGTTGAGCTGAATCCCCAGGGGAGTCCTTGTCCTGGAGGAGATGGGAATGGGAGATGGGCTGGGGGGGAGGGGGGGAGGGTCGGGAGGAGGGAAGACAGGGGAATCCATGGCTGATATGTAAAATTAAATCAAATTAAAAAATAAAAATAAAAAGTAATTAATTAATTAATTCTAAGATTCCTCAAATTATTTCACAAAATTGAAAGAGAAGGAGCATAGGCTAATTCTTATTATAAGGCCACAATTACACTGATAACAACACAAATGTCTAACAAAGAATAAAAAATTATTGACCAAAACTCTTACGGATATAGATCCAAATATTCTCAATAAAATACTTGCAAATTGATTCTAAGAACACAACAAACTGATCATCCACTGCGATCAAGTAGGCTTCATCCTAGAAATGCAGGTGTGGTTCAACATATATAAATCAATAAATGTAACCTACCATATAAGCAAACTAAAATTAAAAAAAAATGATTCTCTCTTTTTATAAAGAAAAGGCCTTTGACAATAGCCAGGATCCTTCCACGTTAAAAGTCCCAGAGAATCTAGGAATATTAGAAACCTACCTCAAAATATTGAAGGCAGTTGATAGCAATCCAACAGCCAACATCAACCTAGATTAAGGGAAACTCAAAGCATTTCCACTAAAACCAGGAACAAGACAAAGCTTTCCACTCTTTCCATATCTACTCAGTATACTACCTGAAGCCTTAGGTAGAGCAATAACACAACTAAAGGAGATCACAGTGATGTAAATAGGAAAGGAAGAAGTCAAAGTATAATTATTTGCATATGAAATGACTTTATATAAAAATGATTCTAAAAATGCTACCAGAAAACTTCTATGGCTAATAAATTCTTTCAACAAAGCAGCTAGAAAAAAAATTCAGCACAAAAAATCAGCTGTTTTCCTATATAAAAACAAGCAGACTGAAAAAGAAATAAGGGAAGCAACATCTTTCACAATAGTTTCAATAAATGAAATATAATTGGATAATTCTAAGCAAGCAAGTGAAAGACTTATATAATAATAACTTCTAAGATATTGAAGAATATATCAGAAAATAGAAAGATCCCCCATACTTAGGGGTTGATAGGATTAATACAGTAAAAATATTCATCCTACCAAAAGCAATCTACAGACTCAATGCAATCCCCATCAAAATTCCAATACAATTATTTACCGATCTTGAAAGGACAATTTTCAGTTTCATGTGGAAAAAACAAAACTGAGGATAGCTAAAACAATCCTGAATAATAAAAGAACTGCTGGAGATAGCCCTGTCTCTGACTTCAAACTGTATTATAGAGCTATAAAATAAAAATAGCATGGTATTGATTCAAAAATAGATACACTGATGAATGGAATAGAACTGAAGATGCAGACATAAACCTGTACAACTATGAATACCTGATTTTTTTTTATAAAGAGGCCAGAAACAAACACTGCAAAGACAGCATCTTCAACCAATCATGCTGGCCAGACTGGATGGGCAATGTAGAAGAAAACAAATAAATCCATATCTGTCACCATGCACAAAACTTAAGTCCAAATGGATCAAAGACCAAAACATAAGACCAGTTACACTGAACCTGACCGAAGAGAAAGTGAGGAATAGCCTTGAACTCATTAGCACAATAAAAGACATTCTGAACAGAATACCATTAACACATATTACAGAAATTCTGTCACTGGTCCAATAGCCAATTGAGAGGAACATTTTGGTCCAAGAAGCAGGATTTTCATTGGAAATGGACATGACCAAGGAAGAGGCAGCACTTTCAAGCAAATAAGAGAGTGGTTGACAGGTATTAGTGGCGGGTTGTGATTCGGCTCAGGTTCCCCTTTTGTTCTTTAATAGTTGTGCATGGGATTTGCGTTTTAATAAACGATAAAAAATATTTATCAAACACAGGCTTTAAGATCAACAATAAATGGGACCTGATGAAACTGAAAAGCTTTTGTAAGACAAAGAACACTGTCATTCAGTCAAAGCCACAGCCCACAAAATGGGGAAAGATTTTTACTAAGTCCACATCCAATAGAAGACTAATATCCAAAATATATAAAGAACTCAAGAAACTAGATATCAAAAAAACAAATAATCCAACTTAAAATGGGATATAGATCTAAACAGAAAATTCTCAATAGAAGAATCTCAAATTGCTAAGAAACCCTTAAAGAAATGTTCAATATACTTAGCTGTCAGGAAAATGTAAATCAGATCAGAACTACTTTGAGATTCCATCTTAAACCTGTCAGAATGGTTAATATCAATAACACAAGTGACAACTCATGCTGGTGTGGATGTAGAATAAAGGGAACACTCATCCACTGCTGGTGAGAGTGAAAATTCATACAGCCACTACAGAAATCAGTGTGGAGGTTCCTCAGAAAGTTGGGACTATAGCTACCTCAAGATCCAGCTATACTACTCTTGGACACATACCCAAAGCATACTTCATCCTACCACAAATACAGTTTCTCAAACATGTTCACTACTGCTCCATTCATAATAGCCAGAAACTGGAAACAACCTTGATGTCCTTCAACAGAATAATCAATAAAGAAAATGTGGTGCATGCACACAATAGAGGATTACTCAGCCATTAAAAAATTACATCATGAAATTTTCAGGTAAGTGGACAGAAATAGAAAAAAAATCATCTAGAGTGAGGTATCCCAGGCCCAGAAAGACAAACGGTATGTATTTACTTATATTAGCTGTTAAGTTAATGATAACCAAGCTACAATCCATAGAACCACGAAAGGTAGGTTTAGAGTAAGTGGCTAGAGGGAACAGATAGCTCTTGTTAGGAAACATGGATTAATGGGTGTAAAGCTGGAACAGGAGGATCAGGTTGGGAGAGGGTTTGAACAAGGGAATACAGGGAGAAACAACTAAAATTATGGGAAATTTGAGGGATAATATGGAAACCTAATAAAGTATAAACTTTCTAAAATACCTTCACATAAGAAAGTGATCTAACTGAAATCTCCAAATAATGGGGGAAACAAAGTCCCAACTGGCCATGTCTTGTCACCAAATGAAGCTTCCAATACAGGGGTTGGGTTACATCTAATTGAGTTGTTTACCAAAGGGATACCATGGGAATCTACAAGCAACACTTGCTATTGCCAAGACAATAATTTTCTCTCCACAAACTGACAACAAGGCCCCATTCCTGAAGACAACACTCACACAACTCATTCAACATGGATATGTCAAGTATGTGCCTACATAGAACATTTACCCCTATGTTCTAGTGTCTTTGGTGGAGGAATATATCCTGCACACCAACAAAAGAAGCACATAAACAGACACAAACCCTTTAATCTATACTGGTGTCTTGCCTGCAAGATTGGTGGCATGAAGCTGCTTGGAGTAACCAAACAGTATCTGATTTGACTTAGGGCCCACTACATGAGATAGAATCCATACCTGACACTTCTTGTGTGATCAAGAGCCTGAGATTGGATAGCTCTGGCACCTATAGTAAAACCACATACTACTGGTCTTAAAACAAAAACAAAAACATAATGATAAAATGACTCCTGATGATAGTTTACATAGTCCTTGATCAGTGCCTTGTTCAGCCATTATCAGAGAAGCTTCCTCCTGTAGCAGATGGGAACAGATACAGAGACCCACAGCCAGACATTACACAGAAAGTGAGAGACTTTGGAACACTCAGTCCTAAATGGGATGTCTCCATCAAATCCCTCTCCTCAGGGCTCAGGGAATGCCTCCTCACCCAAGAGGGGGAGGAGTGTAAGAGCCACAGGGAATGGAGGACATCAAGGAAACAAGGCCTTCTAAATTAACATGAACAAAGCTCATATGATATGAACTCACAGAGACTGAATCAGCAAGCACAAAGCTTGCACAGGTCTGCACTAGGTCCTCTGCACTTATATCATGGCTTCTAGCTTAGTGTTTTTATGGGGATTCCTGATTGTGATAACTATGGGTCTTTGATTCTTGTGCCTTCTCCTGGGTTCTTTTCCTTATGTTGGTTTGTCCTGTCCAACTTCAATGTGATAGTTTTTGTTTTATCTTGTTATATTTAATTATTATCCCTTAGAAGCCTGTTCTTTTCTAATGAGAGACAGAAAGGTAGTGGATCCAGATGGGAGGGGAGGAGGGGAGGAGTAGTGGGAGGGGATAATTATGTGAGGAAAGAATCTATTTTCAATAAAAGGAAAATATTATGAGTGTGTGTGTATGTATGTGAGAGACACACACAGAGAGAGGGACACACACACACACACACACACACACACACACACACACACACACCACTCATTTATTTTGAGGTGCTGGGACTCGGGCATTCTGGTCCGACACTACCAATGAACTATAGCCTCAGCTGTAGAGGCCTTGACTATTTTGCACAATGCTTTATTTCTACAACCTCACACTATGCCTGGCATAAAATATGGTTTTAGTCTGTTTGTTGAATGAGTCAACACCTTTTATTTGGCTCCTCTGTCTTAACAACATCAAGAAATTGATATAGCTGAAACTGTGTTCAAGTAAGTAAAGAAAATATCTATTTGATGGTAAAAATTTTATGATGAGAAATAATCAATATCTCATAATATTCAGTCTTTGTTCATGTTCTGTAGCTCAGAAATAAACTCCAACAACTTTCCTTTTAAAGGTTCCATAGTTCTCTCTTTGCATGGATGGAAGTTTGTAATAAAGTGATAGAGTTTATTGTAGAATCAGAAAGATTTTTTTCACCTTTGTTCATCCATCAAAATTTTTATCAAGTTTGGTCCAGTCCTATCAATTATCAATGCACTCACAGACAAGCTCGTAAGTCTAGTTACAATCTTTTCCTAATCAGTCTCTGATATATCTCTCAGGATTGAGTCACAAGTCAGTATTTTGGGGGATTCATGGTTGCAAACTGATGAGGGCTTAGGGAATCATGTAGATGAGAAGGTATGCCGTAAGAGTTTGGAAGCCAGAAGCATCATCCAGCCTAATGGTATAGGTAATTTACTTGGATTCTTTAATTAGGAAAGACTCCAAATGTCAGAAGACAGATGATAATTATGGACAAGACCTTCAGGAAATATGAGATTAAAAGAGGATCCTCAATAAAACCTGGTGTTGGGTGAAGCAGTTCTGGATAGCAATCAGAATGAAAGGGAGAAAATCCAAGAATATATTTAGCTGCTGTACAACATGTAGGGCAGTAAGGCAGTAGTTCTCAACCCATGGGTCATGACCCCTTTGGCAACTCTCTGTCTCCAAAAATATTTACATTATGTTGCAAAACAGTAGCAAAATTACAATTATGAAGTAGTAGTGAAAATAATTTTATGTTTGGGGGTCATCAAAACATAAGAAACAGCATTGGGTTAAGGACCTCTGATCTAGGGGCATTTCTACTTAACAGAGAGCAACATTCTACAGTCAGAATCTTGTTTGTTTCTGAAGGCTTGTTTTTGTTCTGCTTATTCTCTTAGATTTGGAACCAGAAAGGAGTAAACCTTAAGGGTCTCTAAGAATAGAATTAGACTGAGAGAGGGGCATATAACCAGAATATCTCATCTTTGTGCATTGATGATACTATAATTATAATTATAACTGGAATATCCTAAGTCTGTTAAAAGGATGAAGTTTCTGGGCTCATACATTTAAAGGAGTACTAACATTTCAGGCTTGGATGATAGTAACTTCAATCATAAATCCTTAGTTTGTATATATTTCCCATTGTCTTTTAGCCTTAAAGATTTCAGAAAATGTAAGTATATATAGCTGGAAAACAACATATTTTTGTGTGTTTATATGATCTGTGTGAGTCTCATCAGATCAACCATATTTTTGTATTGAATAATTCAGTGTTTCAGCACTGTGAAAGCCAGAATCTTGCAAAGCTAGCTAGACATATGTAGAGATTCCCACACATATATTCACAGCTTTTTTAAATAAAATCTTTTTTGGGAAATATTTTGGACACATTTCACAGTTTTTCTTTACACAAATCTCCCAGTGAAGGCTTTCCCAGTTACCCAGCATGCATGGCTTTGTTTTGCAAGGATAGTCAAGAATTTCACTTTCAATTCCAAAATTAAAGAATGCTGGGAGGAATATCTTCTCCCTCACCCACACTCTCCTAAAAGCTTAAAGAAACTCCATGTATATTTTCTGGAGGGGCTATGACTACAGACTGATATTTCTGTTCCCCAGATGAAGGAGTATGAGTGGTAGTGAAAAGCAGAGGACCACAATGGGATTCAAGAGTATCATTGATCAATTTACTTATAGTATTTATGTATTAGTTTTCTGATCTGTAAAACTGAAATAATTATAGAATCAGTCTTGGGAGTTTCATGCTATTTTACTCATTAGTTGCTGCTATTTTTTTTAAAGGATTGCATTTTCTAAAAGATAGTGTATTTAAATGTGTATCCATATGATCTGGTGAAGAATAATTAGAATAAAAAGCAGGAGACTCTGACTAAAACAGAAAGAGAGGAAAAGGTTTGCAATGGCAGTTTAGAACAGCTGGAAGTGTGGGAAAGGGACAGGTGACACAATAGTAAGAATAAACAAAGGCAAACCAAGTTTCAGTTGTGCAGCTCTGCAGGAGCCTCATCCAAAAGGTAAGCCAAGTGGCCACGATGAAAAGAAAGTCAATAGTATCCCCAGGACAAGTCTACAGGGTTCACAAGCATGGATTCTAGTTGTAAGTTTGAGTAAGGCAGACATTTCTCTGGTGGAGAGGAATACCATTTTGTTACTCTATATGCCGCAGAGAACACTCTCACTACAACCTTAAGAGGGAACCTATATTGAAATCTGAGTTATTCTGGGGGCTTGAGAACAGTGAACACCCCAAAAAAAGGTAGCTAGAATTTGTCCTGCTATAGCTCCAAGATGAGAAAATACAGGAGACCCAAATGACACAGCTTACTGGGGGTTGGATTCAGGCTGTAAAGTGCATAACCCTGTCCTAGGTGCCCTAGAGTATCTTTCATCAATTTAAAACAAATCCGAAATTTAAGAGCCCCAAGACTGAGGTCAACATGTGTGTCATCTTTGGAGCCACCCATCTGCCTGGTTGCTTTAGAACCTTCAAACCTTGTAGGATCCCACAGTGACTGCAGTTTGTGTCATGATTCCATCTTGACTCAAGGTCAGAGAGTTCAAGCTTGTCTTTGCTTCTTAAGGTTGGATAACAGGATGTTTGGCCAAAGGCATGGTTGCCAGATATCTTGAAAATTAAGGAGGTGTTTATGCTTGTTTGTTCCTTGAACCATGGTGTCTTTGTGAGGGGGAGGTCTTTTGTAGCCCTTGCTTTGGGTATAAAAAGGCTGTGAGAAATACACTCAGGGCTACTGTGGTACTGACTCAGAGCCCTCCTAAACCTATCCTGTGTCTCTGTCTATTATTCTGTCTCTGTTTTTCCTAGCTGTCTTTTCTCAATCATCACTCCCTATTCAGGACTATTTAACAGGTTGGGCAGGACCCAACAAAACCTCTCCATCAGTTTCCTGAAACCCACAGATGCAGTCCTCCAGGAGGGCACTTAACACATAATATGTCTTGAAAGTAAATATGCAGCTTCTCTTCCCATACAGTTCTTGGTAGTGGGATTGCTTCTCTCTTTGCCAGCATTTGGGAGAGACCCTCCAACTGAAGATTAATCATTCTAAGCACTGTGGTCTGGGACGTCCAAGAATTTGTAGAATCTGCCTAACCCACAGATTATAAAATAAGTGTGACCAACAGAAGGCCTTGGTGTTCAAAGAAGGGAAGTTACTAAATTAAGGGGAGTAGTGTTAGATATAAAATACTGCTCAAGTATGGGCCCAACATAAAAGAGAGCAAAGACAAGAATCTGGAATTTCAAGAGACTTATCCCAGAACATATAAGCAGTAGTTCCAAAGTTTTGAGGACCAAGAAAGCAATTGCTCCAGCACTTCACCATTTTTTGTATTTTTCCCACCCCACATACTTTACTGTTTACATTAAACTTTTAAAATATTTAAATTTTATTGTATGTGTGAGTATTTGCCTGAATGAGTCTGAGCACTGTAGTTGGAGTTTTCTCTAGTCCCACCCAGGCCCGCAGATGCTTAGACCCAAGTAAACACTTATAAACTGTATGGCCATGACAGGCTCCTTGCTATCCAGTTCTTATATCTTAAATTAACCCATTTCTACCAATCTATAAGTTGCCACGTGGCTTGTGGCTTACCGGTACTTTCACACCATGCTTCCTCTGTCTCTGGCTGGTGACTCCTCACTCAGCCTTCCTGTTTCCAGAATTCTCCTCTTTGCTTATCTCACCTATACTATACTTCCTGCCTGGCTACTGGCCAATCAACATTTTATTTATCAATCAATCAGAGCAACACATTCACAGCATACAGAACATCCCACAGCAGAGCACCACACGTGTGCAGTGACATGAGGCCAGATAACAGTGTTGGGTATCCACGAACTGGGTTTGTGATGGTTGTGAGTCACAATGTGGATGCTGAGGATTGAACCAGTATCCTCTGGATGCACAGTTAGTGCTTGTAACTGCTGAGTTATCTCCCCAGCCCCTATATAAAACTTTTCCTAGTTTTTTTTTTACTTTACTGAATTCAGTTCTTTTTGTTATTTTTCCCCTCCATATATCCATCTAATTTTATTTATATATTTTCATTTTTATTTTTGGTCAATTTTCATTTTTTGGCCTTTGTGTTTCTCTTTTTACTTTCCCATTATACACTCAGTGGTATTTTCATATTATCTTGGTTTTTTAAAAAACTTTTATATTTTTTATATTTTAATTTTCTATTTCCTTTGGTGTGTTTATATAGTTTTGTACTTTCTAGTTATTGGGAAACCTGTTTTCATTTTTTTCTAATTTTTGGCCTTTTCCTTTCTATAACGTCTACCTCTGATTGTCCTCTTGTCTCTCATTTAATTTATTTAATCTTACTTGTTCCTTCTTTATTTTCCTTTCTATCTGCCTCCTTTCTTTATCTCATACATTTACTATTTTTCATATTTATATTCAATACTTTTTTTAACATCCTAGTACAATCTATATTACTTGGGCATTTTCTGTTTTATGATCTCTAGTGATGTATTATTGAGTTTTAATACATTTTAACTGTGCTCTATTTTGCATGATTTGACAATGTTGCTTTTACAGCAGTTTGTCTAGCCCTTATAATTACTAATATGACTGCTGTGATAAAATACCTAAAAATGCATTGTGGTGGTTTGAATGAGAATGGCTCCCATAAGATCATATGTTTGAATACATGGTCCTCAGTTGGTGGGACCTTTTGGAAGGATTATGAGGTGTGGTCTTACTGGAAGAAGTGCATCACTAGGGGTAAGCTTTGAAGTTTCAAAAGAGTTGGATCATTCCCAATGTGCTATCTCTCTCTCTCTCCCTGCCTTCTACTTGTAGATCACAACACAAGTTCTCACCTGTTCTAGTCACTATGCCTTTGCTTTGCCATTATGGACTCTAACCCTGTGAAACCATAAATTCAAATTAACCCCTTTCTTTTTTAAGTTGCCTTGTTAGTAGTGTCTTATCACAGGATTGGAAAAGAAACTAAGACAACTTAAGGAATGATAAATTTTGGCTTACAATTTGAGGGTATAGTCCATCATGACAAGAAAAGCATGATGGCAGGACTACTTCATTTGCAGTCATGGAGCAGAAAACAGTTACATGTGTTCAACTTGCTTTCTACTTTTTATTTAGTCTTGAACGCCAACACATGAAATGACATTACCCAGATTTAAGTTGGGTCTTCCCATCTCAATTAACACAGTCTAGAAACTTCCTTGCAGACATACTCAGAGCGTATCCCCTAAATGATTTTAAATTTTGTCACTCAGACATTAAATATTACATCACACTCCCCCTTGATTGTTGCTAAGGATTAAACTATCAAAAACACTGAAGACAGCTTATGCTGGAGAAGATGTGGAGCAAGGGGAACTCTCCTCCACTGTTGGTGGGAATGCAAGCTTATACAGCCACTTTGGAAATCAATATGGCACTTTCTTAGAAAATTGGGACTCAATCTCCCCCAAGACCCAGCTATACCACTCTTGGGCATAACCCAAGGAATGCTCAATCATGCCACAAGGGCACTTGCTCAGCTATGTTCATAGCAGCATTGTTTATAATAGCCAGAACCTGGAAACAACCTAGATGCCCTTCAGCTGAAGAATGGATAAATAAAATGTGGTACATATACACAATGGAATACTACTCAGCAGAGAAAAGCAATGACATCATGAAGTTTGCAGGCAAATGAATGGATCTAGAAAAAATCATCCCAAGTGAGGTAACCCAGACTCAGAAAGACAAACATGGTATATACTCACTCATAGGTGGATACTAGATGTAAAACAAAGGATGACTAGACTGCTACTCACAACTCCAAGGAGGCTACCTACTAAAGAGGACCCTAAGAAAGACACAGGGATTGCTCAATGACAGGGAAATGGATGAGATCTACATGAGCAAACTGGACGTGGGTAGGGGGGTAATGAAGGGCAAGGGCCAAGGGAAAGAGAGCTGAGGGGAGCGGGAGATCCCAGCTGGATCAAAACAGAGAGGGAGAACAAGGAAAGCGATACCATGATAAATGAAGACCCCATGGGACTAGTAAGAAGCAAAGTTCTAGAGAGGTCTTCAGAAATCCACAAAGATACCTCCACAATTGACTACTGGCCCGAACTGACCTACTCTGGTAATAGGATGGCCAAACACCCTAACTGTCGTACTAGAAATCTCATCCAATGACTGATGGAAGCCAATGCAGAGATCCACAGCCAGACCCCAGGTGGAGCTCCATGAGTCCAATAGGCAAGAGAGAGGAGGGATTGTATGAGCGAGTGATATTGAGACCATGATTGGAAAAAGCACAGGGACAAATAGCCAAACTAGTGGAAACACATGAACTATGAACCAATAGCTGAGGAACCCCCACGGAACTGGATCAGGCCCTCTGGATAAGTGAGACAATTGATTAGCTTAAACTGTTTGGGAGGCACCCAGGCAGTGGGACCCAGACCTGTCCTTAGTGCATGAGCTGGCTTTTTGGAGCCTGGGGCCTATGCTGGGACACTTTGCTCAGTCTGAGTGAAGGGAGGAGGGGACTGGACCTGCTCTGGACTGAATCTACCAGGCTGAGCTGAATACTCATGGGAGTCCTTGCCCTGGAGGAGGTGGAAATGGGGGTGGGTGATTTGGGGGAGGGCAGGGGAGGAGGGAGGACAGGGGAATCCGTGGCTGATAGTAAAATTAAATTAATTATAAAATAAAAAACTGCCTGAGAAAAATAAAATTCTGCAGCTTGATCAGAAAAAAAATTAAATAACTCCTAAGATTGTTCTAGCCAACAATGTTATCTTTCAAAAATGACAGAAAAAGGAGGATCTTAAATGGTTTTGAATATGAACAAAAGATGGTCATTCTCTGGAGCTATCTTTTGTTTATTTATTATCATTCCAAGAAGTGGATTATTTAATCAGAGAGTCAGTCCTCAGGGACAAAGTGTTTAAAAGGCAGATAAATCCTAATATCAACTTGCATCCATATGTTCATTGTAGAGCTCTTTACTTTCTTTCCTTCCTTCTCTCCCTCCGTTCTTATATCCTTCCTACCTTCCGTCCTTCCTGCCTGCCTGCCTTCCCCTATCCACTTCATTATCAATATCCCTTTTGAGGCAGGATTATGCTATACATCCTAGACTGCTCTTCAACTTATTGTATGACTAGGCTAAACTTGAAATTGCTATGGTCTTTGTACCTTTGCTTCTTGAGTGATGAGGTTGCAGACATATGTCTTAGGGAGCATTATTGCCGTCATTAAAATAGATGTAACTTTTGCGTAGTGACTCTAAGACTTCATTAGTGTCTATGATAAAACTTGACTAACATCATTAACTACATTTCTCCTCCTAATTTGTCAGAGAGAAGAGCCATTTTAAGGATGATTAGTCAGAATGTCCCATTTCTTGGATGAGTTTGTAACTCAAGAAGATAATGAATGAATAGTGCAGGAGGAATGTCCAACGTCTACTGGGATCCTATGAAAACTTTTAATTAAGCACTAAGGTAAATGAAAGTATATAAACAGTGTTTAATGGAGTATCTCCTTATCCTCATTGTTTCCCTGATTTCCTCCACCCCATGTCAGTTATCTTTGATTTAAGTACTTTCTAGAAATCTTATATTTCCCTAAAGTGTGCATATATTAGTTTTGAGTTCCCATACAAACTGTCACTACTGCAATAGAGTCTTCCATCCTGTCCTTTACTGTTCTCTGATAATTTACTTTACCTGTGCATGTGCCTAATCACCATAGTTTTATTTTATTGACTTCTAGCTCAGTTATGCTCTGAATATATGATACACTTGATTATTATTTTATGCACATTCTTGTCGAAATTGACAAGTTAGATAACAGATTTTTAGGAGGAAAGAGCAAGGCATCTTTGCAATCGGTCTAGCTGAATGCTACTAAAAATGTCCCCAGTGAGGAGAGAATTGAGAACAAGCAGTAACTTCAACGTGACTTGGCATTGCTGTGATATTTTTATTGTACTGTGTAAACTGTTAGTCTGCAACAGCTTGGAGAGTTTTAAATAAACTACCTTTCCTCTCAGATAGTCTACGAAGCATTCCTCCAGCATTTGTGCTTTTCACTAATGTATGCATCTGTGCCAGGAACCATGCTACTGGGAGACAAAGATTTGAAATGCAAAGTTCCTGTTCTCAATAAGCTTACAATCTAATTGTGGACTGGCAGTCAAAAGCAACTAAGCTCAAAAATGAATGAAAGAGCTGAACCAAGGAGCAAACAAAATGCTTTTAGGCAAATAATGTGAAATAAAATCACCCAGTTGCAATCGAGCAGAGTGGAATGAGCTCTGGGGAGGATGACATTGAAGAAATGGCATGTGATTTGGTTTTTGCACAATGAATGAGATTATCTAGGTGGAGAGGGTAGGAAGGGCACTGAGAAAAGACAGAATATATACAGGAACAGTATTGGATAAAAAGTTCAGAGAAAGAAAGTATCATTTTCTGTGGATAATAAGTGAGTAGTGAAGATAAAGAGGCTAGCAGAGGTCTTCATTCATGTTGTGTATCTTATAAGCAGCTGGGAGCCACTAAAAGTTTCCAGTAGGGAGGAAACAGTAACATAATGATATTTTCCTTCTAAAATCACTCTGGAGATGATTACTGGATATTTTAAGAAAAACAGGACAAGAAAAAAATAGTTATGAGATTTTGATGGTCATAGTGATAAGCAGTGTTGGGCCCATGAACTACTATAGGAACACTGAGGACAGATGAGGAAGAATAATGGGGAAACATTTCAGAGCAAGGTTTGATAAAACTCAATGAGTGAAAGTTTTTCAATGGTAAATGAGAAAGAGATATAAAGCCTAAATTTGAAGATAATGGTACCATCCTGTAGCATGTGTAATGTGCTTTTCTTTTCACCATTGAGTGCCTATGATCTCATCTGCTCTTTCATCCATTCTGTGAGGTAGGTTAAGGAATTTATTTTCTCTTCTTTGACAGTTGCAGTCCAGAGAGGTTAAGTGACTCACTCAGAATTTCATAGCTCATTAAGCACAGAACCCTGGCTAGAGCACAGACTTGCTGACGCTTCAGCATGCTTTTTTTCCACTTCATCATGATGTTGTGCTGTTAAAGTGCTTGCCTAGACTCAACCAGAAACAGTCATTATGCACATTTCATTACTATTGGAGAAAAAGAGGAGGGGAGAAGGCATCCAATGAGGTGAATACCCATGAATTCTGAGTCAATTGAGTTTTTTTTTATAATATTAACTCTAATGAGAAGAAAAATAGGTAACATTTTTTGACAATTCACTATGTGCAACATGACACCAGTACATGAACTAATTGATAAAATCTTCTGAGTATTTTGTTTTCAGTCTGTATGTGGTAGTTCAAATGAGAAGGGTTCCCATAAGCTCCTGTATTTGGATGAATGGTCCCCAGTTGGTGGAACCATTTTCAGAAGGATTAGGAAGTATGACCTTATTTGAGGTGGTGAGTCACTAGGCCATACCTTTCCCAGTTAGCTTTCTCTCTGCCTCCAGCTTGCTGGTCTAGATGTAGGCTCTTAGCTACTGCTGCAGTGTCATGCCTGACTCTCGGCTGCCATGCTCCCCACCGTAAAAGACATGGACTCGTTTTCTGAAACTGTAAGCAAACCCCTAATATGTAAGTTGCCTTGGTCATAGCCTTTCATCATGGCCATAAAGAAAGAAACTTAAGACTGTGTAACTTTTTTCAAATATATATGACTGTACAGATTTCATGGCTACAGATCCTGTAAATCTTAGCTTGAAATTCATAAATCAGACAAGGACACATCACTATTACTTAACACTTTTCTGGCTTATATTCAACAGGTTTGGAAGCAAACAAACATTAGACACTATTTCAATAAGTAGTGCTCAAAGTTATATGAGAAAGTTATATGAGTCAATGGAGAAATTAATTAAAATAAAATTATCAGTATTTAAAATTGCATTTTAAATTGCTTAACACACTTATAGAACTATTGCTATCTATATGACCCTTTGTACTCCTGGGTATTAGGATGATCAACTATTTACTTAAGGGAGAAGGGAAATACCAGGTATCTATAAAGTATCATGTGCTATCTATACCACCACGCAGCAAACATTCTTCACTTTGAATGGAGGGGTCCCTAATTCACTGGGTTCAGAAAGGAGGTCAAGAGGTCACAAGTTGAAAAATGTACCCCTCACACCAAGAGGCAGAAAATTGGGACAAAACTTTATAATTAGGACTGGTCAGTCTAACAATCTGTTTTGCCCTTCACACTCCAATCACTTAATTCTTTCCTCCAAGAAGCTACGCCCTTGGAGTTCCCACAGAGAAAGCATGAGGGAGCAGCGATTCTTAGTAATACCATACTCAAGGATGGTCCCTCTTCTCCTAGGATATAGAACAGCTTTAATAAGTATGCCTACCAATTCTTATTTTTCGAGGACTATTCTCCTTTTAGTCAGGAGGAAAGGGAAGGAGGATAGAAAAAAGGCAAGTTTTTTTTAAATGAGTAAGAATTGAGAGAGTGTTCCCTCCCCCTTTGACACGGATACTCTGGGCTTTTGCTAGGAAATCCACTGTCCATGTTAGCATGCAAGAAAACATTATATGGGGTCTGAGGAATAGAAGTCCACTAAGAAGGATAGTGAGAATCTTCTCCCTCAGACCCATTACCATCAACTTCATCTGCACTGGTGTTTGAGGAGTCTCTGTTTGTCTTCTTCCTCATATTCCTTCTTATTCTCTTCTGGTGGCTGCAAAAGATGCCAGTTGACTTGAAAGGTATGGCCAATCTGTCTCTGAAGCCTACACTCCCAATTCTTCTTTTAACTCTCAGTCTTTCTCATTTTGGTGGGGTCTTGCTATATAAACCTGGCTGATCTTAGTGTCATACTCCTCCTGCCTTAGGCTTCCAAGTGTTGAAATTAAAAGTGTTTAGCATCTCATTTAGCTCATCAATCCCTTCTTGTACATTCTTACAAATCTTCAACTTCACACAAGTTCAGTCTTACCTGTCATGGTCATGTTCTTAGTACAGATTACCTTTATTTGCATGTAGCATTTTCCTTAGCTGGCAGCTCTTGAAGCAGAGATTCTGATATCCATATACTGTTTCTGAAGTTCCTCAGTTTGGCTCTGTGGAACATGCTGTTACTGTCTGTCCCTATGTACCACATGCACACTCAGGAGCACTTTAATTCTACTCTCCATAGAACTTAAGGGATCCACTCATGGCAGCTTCTAGGGCTTTCTCTGCAATTTCATCTTCTCATGAAAGTACCAGCATTCTGAAAGAGACATGTCTTATCTATATCTCATAAAACTTCTTTTAGATTTTTGCTTAGTACCACCCAGAGACACAAGATTTCTTTGGATTTTGACCCAAAATAGAATATTTTAATAAAATTTAGCCATACTACAATTTATCTAGGAAATCATTAGTATAATTCACACACACACACACACACACACACACACACACACACACACACACACACACACACACATTCTAGAAACCACTTGGCAAGAGTTTGACCAACTCCCAGTTGTACAGTTCAGGGAGAAACAGGTGGCAAATTCCTGATATTTCTTTCAAGGGTTTTCCTTGTTGCTTAGCTTCTTATAGTAGTTCTTTTGAAGTTAGTATTTTTTCAATTCTTAAAACTTTAGCCATTCATGTTTGTATACCTCCCCAGAAAAAAATTTAAAATCTGTTTTCCCCAGTCTAAGTGTGACTTGCTTATTTCAAAGGGCTGGCTGTCATTTGATGAGAAGTTCTTCTGTGTGAATTGCACCAAACTCAAGGTTATTTCGCTTTGGATCAATGGATCTTGACTGTGAGGTGACACCATTTCAAGACCACTGAGAAAATGGTGAGGTCCCAGGTATAAAGACATTTGGCAGCATCTCAGAGCTCTTCCTTTTCAAAGCTCAGCAGATAAGTCATTTCCACAAGTCCTGTTTGTATAGGATTTAATATTACTTAATTTGCTATAATCTATTTCATCAACATCTGTAGCAAGATCCATCAAAAATATATGACAATGTCTTAAGATTTCTGTGTTCTTCAGATGGCAGCATTAACTTTCTAATGTCTTTACAGTCCTGTCCATTTCAAATACTTCTAAACAGATCTCAGCCTCAGTGTTTTTATATATTATAGTAATTATCAGTATTTTATATAAATTGACCAATTTTTAGCAACCTAATAATGTCAGTTGTATGTTTTATTTCCCCTTATAGTTGAGGAAACTGGGACAGAAATTTGACCCAGATCATATAGACAATACTGGATTCTGAATCTAAAAATCAGGAAAAAATGATGTTTCCCTTCTCTTTTCAGCAACAACTATGTTGACAAAACATGAACCAATTAAGCATTCACTAGAAAGTTCATTCACATAGAAAGAATGGGAGAATTGGATGTTGCCTCTTAACCTTTTTAACATCACAGCTTCCCTATATCTTTTCATCACCTATAAGTGCAATTAATACATATAGTAATACCTTGTTGGTTATTTCATGAGATTCTATTGAAGATGGTGTGTCATAATATATGATGAAGAATAAGATAAGGTATGTAAAGCACCCTACACACACAGGAACTATAAAGGTACAAATTCACCGAGTAACATCATCCATGTACAGATTTTTCTCTTCATCCAGAAGTAATAAGTGGTTCTTCTACCACTGAATTCCTAGCAATGAGAACAGGTCTTATTATATGGTAGACAGTAAAATGCCTAATGAATATATGATATATGTATGAATGCATCAACGCTCAAGTCAAAGAGCAGCTTTTGGATGCAGCAATTAGGAAGCAAAGACATGTTAAATTCCTGGCTCATGCAACCCAGACACTATAATGTTAGTTAACATTTCTTGAACTTTAACCATAGCAAGGCATTATTCTAAATGTGTTCCACTATCATGAAAGCTCGTTAGAGGCTAAATCAAGTCCATAGCCTTCATTCAGTCTTTAGCATGTCAGTCTGTTTTGCAAGCTGTACAAGCCAATAAAGGCTTAAAGAATCTGATAATAAAGCTAACATATTGTACTAGGGATAACATGATTCTGTTTTTAAATTTTAAATTTAACTAGTATGGAGGATGGAGTAGCTCTCACCCAAAGCAGGATCTTTAAAACACATCAAATTATCAAAACCAGTCCCTGAAGTCAAATTCAGCACCATCACTGTACTATAGTGTTGTCACCTGTAGTGTAACGTTTAGGAACTGCATTTACCAAAATTTCTTGCCACTGATGTTCAAAAGTTTTGGAATGATTTTATTGCTTTCATGTGTATATTATTTGCCTAGATGTATGTCAGTGCACCACCTGCATGCCAGGTACCTAAGGGGACCAGAAGAGGGCATCAGATGCCCTAGGACTGGAGTTACCAATGGTTGTAAGCTTCCAGGTGGGTGCTGGGAATCAAACCATGTTCTTTGGAGAGCAGCCAGTGCTCTTAATCCATGAGCCATCGCTCTAGTACCTGATGCTCCATATTTTATTCAATCAATAAGGTACTTGCAACAAAGTTAGTAAGCAGTAGTGAAGCAGATACCACCAAGGCTCTTCCTGGCACCATATTTCAGTGGATCGGCTTTGTCAGAAGAGACCTAAGTGACTTCTGAACATTTCTCTGAAACTACAACATCAGCAAGGTCATTGTCAATAGTTTTCCAGTATCTGTAAAATTTCTTAGGATTCCTGCAACTGGCTGAAGTTGCTGATGACAGTCTCTTACAAATGGCTATGTTGTGGGTGACTAGTTTTCTTTATTAAATGTTCTACTGCTTGAAATAACTAGAGTTGTTTATGTTTACCTGAGTGAAGTCTGAATGCTTCGGGGAGGCTTAACATTATCTGCGCAGGAGAGGAAATCAAATCACAGAGCAGCAAAATGGCAGAGTGAAGGACTGAATTCAGCAAGCTGGGACCTGGTGCCCATATTCTGAGTAGTCCTGTCCCACTACCTCTCTTTAACTGTAAAGCCAACTCCAAGCAGGCACATAACCTTTCCCTTAGTTGCTTTCACTATTTCAATAGAAAAATATTGTTTGAAACCTGTTTTAAATTTGCAAACCTTCTCTGCTTCATATGAAACCATCTCACTTTCAAATAAACCTCTCTATGTCACTTTTAAGGGTGAAAGAAGGTAGCTTGAGTAGCCATCCACCTGGGATGAAGGGTAAGAGTGGGCAGTGGAAAGCTTCAGCTATAGAAACTTTCAAAGTCCAGACATTGATTTCATTTCACAGCATCCTCCTAGGGATTGGGTTCCTATTTAAAATAAATTAACATCAATGTCAAACTTGATAGCCTTTGGAGTTTAAATGCTGAGAAACAAAATGTTAGTTCTGGAAAGCTGAGAGACTTGTTAACTAGCTGTTGTGTTTGCCTACATTTCTAGTCAAAGCTAACACTTCAAGTCAGAGAGGTGGATCCATATATATTGATCTGGAAGAGCATTCATGATATATTGTCAAGTGGTGAAAAACAAGTTGCAGGGCAAATTGATGATATGATTTTATTTTTTAAGAAAAGAAAGAAAACCTATATAAAATAACACCTACACACAGAATGTTGCATCTAGCAAGGTCCTTGGCCAGAGAAACACAATCTTCCTGTTTTATTGATGAGTAAGTCTGAAGGCCAGCTAGGGTCAAAAAGCTAGTTAGTAGCAGAATCAATTCTGTGCGACCCATCTCCAGACCCACTCTGTCACTCTGTCTATAAGGTGTACCCGTATCATACTAATAAAGAGGTAAGGATCTAGTAAGATAGCCACTGGTTTGGGATAGAGGCATCATTAAGGAAAATGTGACTCCTTTTAAACTCTAAACTGACTTATAATGGAGAGTGGAATATTTTTGCTCCCAAAGCAGAATCATCAAAGAGTACTCTTCGTGTTTCTCCTAGTTTCTGTCCATAAAAATTCTGTTTTGTTCATTTCCTTTAATAATTTAGTGATTTCTCTGACACTTTTTTCGTAATATTAATTTGGGCTAACTATTTCAATAGTATAGCACTTGGTGTACACAATAAGAAATTTGCCAAAGAACTTGGCTCAAAGTCAAACTTAGTATTTGCTTAATAAATAAACTGAAGATCAACTGGCAGATTCCTTCAGCGGACTACATTAAGTTCTCTACGACTGAAATATATCAGTCTCTATGCTACTTTATATGAGTTGTTTGACAATCAGGTAATCAGATTACATTTTTATTTATTATTTATGAGTGAGTGAGTGTGTGTGTATGTGTGTGTGCACTTATGTGTTAAGGTGCAGAATAGTCTTGATGTTCAAGGGACAACTCGTCAAAGTGGTTCTCATCTCCTTTTATGTGGGTTTCAAGGATCTAACTCTGGGCCTCAGGCCTGTACAGCAAGCACCTATAATCACTTAGCTATCTTGTCAGCCCCTGTCTGCAGATTCTGTTATCTATAGAAGTCTTAGAAGCAATCACCCCCAAATACCTAGAAACAACTCTATGTTTAGAAATGAGTGATAGACCTTTGAAAAGGTTTGTCTGAATGTGGAATAGTGATCATTAGCATCTGGAAAGGAGGATGGGCGGAGGGCTAGAGAGGGAGGTTAAACATCACACATTGAAACACCCTTAGAAAGAGGAGGAAATTCTAGTGCTCCAAAGTGTAGTGAGATAATTATAGTTTCCAGTAATCTACTATATTTTATAAATAACTACAGCAGAGAATTTGGTGGCTTCAAATACAAAGCAATGATAAGGAGAATGAAATATTTCTTACCCTGACTTTCAGTACTTATTGCATGAATGTATTGAAATAGTATGCTGAACCACATAGATATGTGGGGTTATTAAGGAAAAAAGATTTCAGAAAGTATTCAAGGAAGTAAAAGGTTTTATCTGTTCAAGTTTGAACAAAACACTATATACATTATTGAATTATCACACAATGCCTCAAATATATTATTAAAATAATCAACAAAATATTAATAAAAAATTATGTTGGACAAAATATGAATAAACATTGCATTTATTCTGAAATTAAACTTTTAAAAAACAGTTGAAGTATTTTTGTCAAGTGTTTTATTCATCGTCCTTTTGTTCATTTGAGGAGTAAATACATGAAACAGTGTCCTACATCACTGATACTTCCTTTGCAGTACCACACAAGGTTGTATTAAACCCCAGTACTCAGGCTATGAGGAAAGTACAAAGTATATACTTTCTCAGTTGGACTTTGTTTCCCATGTTGTTTTTCTAACTACTTGTCTCTTATTCCCTAGCAAACTGTCTGGGATATGATTTCATAACTTTCATATTTCAACTTGGTGAAATTGCCTGAAGAAAAGTGAGATCAGCAGGCAGGAATAGCCAAGTCTTAGACCTCAATGTGCTTCCATAAAGTTTCATGGTCTTGGAAAGATCATTGATTGCCAACTTTTTTCTTTTGTTTGTAGAACTCCCCCTTTGAAAGGAATTGTTTGCAGAAAACTTCATTACTATTAGCAGGCTCCAGGCACAACTGAACCCATAGGATTATGAAAATTAAAGTTTGAAAATCAATTTATCATGCCCATCAACAGGAATGGATTTTTAAAAGATATGGTAAATTTGTACAATGGAGTATTAGCCACAAATAAAGAACAAATTTCTCATTTCTGAAACAACATGAATGACTCTTAAAAGCAGGCTGAACGAGAGAAGGTAGTCACACAAAAGTCCATGCTTTTTCATTTCATTTGTAGATTTAAGGAGATGAATATTGACATAGATTGAAAGAAAGGGAATCAGTGGATGCACAAAGGTTAGGGATGGAGGAAAGGATGTACTAAAAAGAACAGAAGAAAACTTTGAGAGATAATAAAACTATGGGATATTTTCTCTTTTTTCTTTTTCATTATTCTTCTCCCATATGATATATCCTGATAACATCTTCCCCTCCCTCCCCTCCTTCCAGTTCTCTCCAACCACCCCTTACCCTCAGATCTACTGCCACTCTGTATCTCTTCAGTTATATCAACCAAACACAGCATAACAAGTTACAATAAGACCAGACATAAACCCACCTATCAAGACTGAACTAGGCAACCCAGTAGGAGGAAAAGAGTCAGAAGAGGAGATAAAAGAGTCAGAGATACCCCCGACTCCCTCTGTTAGGAGTCAAACAAAACAAAATAAAAAAAAGCTTAAACAATCACAACATTTATGAATAGGGCCTAGCACAGACCCCTGCAGGCTCCCTGATTGTTGCCTCAGTCTCTGTGAGCCCCCATGAGCCCTGTTTAGTTGATTCTGTAGTCTATGTTATCCTGATGTCCTCGACCTCTTTGGCTCCAACTATCTTCTGTAGGGTTCCCCATGCTCTGCCTAATGTTTGGCTGTGGGTCTCTGTATCTACTCCAGTTGGCTGCCAGAGGAAGTCTCGAATAATGATTGGGCTAGCCGCTGATCTATGATTATAGCAGAATATCTTTAGGAATCATTCCATTGACTTTGAAATGTTGTTGTTCACTTTGATTCTACCCTAGATCTCTGGGCCATCCAACTTCCAGATTCTGGCCATCTAGACAATGTCTGGCATAGGCTCCCTCTTGTGGTTTGGGCCTCTAGTAAGAGCAGTCATTGGTTGGCCACTGCCACAAGCTCTGAGCCATCATTGCCCCAGCATATCTTGCATGCAAAACAGATTGTAGGTCTCAGGTTTTGTGGCTGGGTTGGTGTTGCAGTCCCACCACTGGATGCCTTGTCTGGTTTCAGAAGATGGTTGGTTCAGGCTCCACATCCTCCATTACTAGAAGTCCTCACTAGGATCACCCTCATAGGTTCTACGAAGTTTTCACTGCATTAGGTTTCCACATCATCCTTTAAATACCCACCTAGTCCATTAGTCTCTCCTTCCATTCCTCCCTCCCCCACCTGTTCCCTCCTATTCCAATCCCCACCCACCCCACTCCATCCACAAAATCTATTCTATTTCCTCTTCTTGGGGAGATCCATGTACCACCCCCTAGACCTTTCCTCATTAATTTCTCTGGGTCTGTGGATAGTAGTGTGGTTTTAATTGAAGTATTTATTCTGTAGGCATCTGAAAAATCTCATAGAATTGCACACTGTAATTGGAAAAGATTATTGCACATAAATTCTTTCACAATAAAGTTGATTAAAATCATTACATAAATAATCTTTAGGGCTCTTATAGCTCAGATATAGTCAACCAGACCTTGTTTAAATACTGGCTGTTCTATTTACTGCTTCTGTAGCTATCTATGGGTTAATCACTTAGCCTCTGTTTCCTCATTTCTAGTATGGGCTGAAAATAGCAATGAGTTGTTGTAAAAGTTCTGCATGATAATAAACACTGATGAAGCTTAGTTCAGTGTCTGGCTCATAGTAAGTATTCAATACATGAGATGCATTTCTATCATTTCAAATACATTCATAACCCTGTTGAGAAAAGGCTAGAGGTCGATTCATATGATCTGAATTATAATTTAATTCTACAACTAAATATGCAAGACTTTGACTAAATTCCTTTACTTTGTCTGGTTCTGCATTTCTCATAATTAGTATAGGGGGTCATTGTGGTGTCTTTCTTAGCACTTCATAGAGATATTAGGAATATAAATGCAACTAATAGATGAAAAAATTAAAAAACAATGAAAAAGTAAAAACTCTACACAGGTGTAGAAAAGGAACGTGACACAATTTTTCATAATTCTGAAGTTAGGTGGAGCAAGAAAACTGTGCTAACACAACAGAACTTGCCGTCAATAGAGTTTTAAGGCTTCTGACATTTGTTTTCTGGTCTTTTATGTGCTTTTGAGGGGGGTCCATTTTCTATTTCAATTGTGTCTTGCTTGTACCCAACAGTTAGGAGCATCTCTGCTTGGGTCCCTTCTATTGACAAGGAAAAGATTCTGATTAGCCCATTGACTTGAAATAGATGCCTATCCAATATTAATAAGGGCCAAAGTAATATCTCTAAATGTAATTTACATCTCAGTGGGGAATAATATTTTGGGATAAGAGAATTTGCTGAAGATTTTCCTATGCCTATCATCTTTACTTTCAAAGGTAAGGTTATTTGTGTTTATACAATTTTCCCCACCAGTGAGTACAAACCTGAGTGTTATTTTACAAGTTTAGGAGCAAAGGAAGATTGTACTATTTTTTCTGTCATATATTTCTTTACTGCACCTTCCACATCCTTCTTTCTGAAACTGTCTATCAGGGGATTCAGCATGAGTGTCAGAGTCCCATAAAACAGTGAGATAAAGTCATGCTGGTCAGAGGAAGACAGATGGGTAAGAGTTTTATACCGGCATCATAAAATATTGTTACCACAATCAGGTGACAGCTCAAGTACAAAAGGCCTTGAGCCTTCTCTTGACCTAGTGAACACTTGGGGCAGCAGCAGCAGCAGCAGCAGCAGCAGCAGCAGAAGTTTGTACACTGGAAAACAGGATAAGTACAAAAGGCAAGAGTAGGGGTCAGGGATACTGATGAGGACTATATTAAATTCATGTGGCCAGTATTAGAAGAAACCAGCTTAATAAGGAAGATCGAAATAGTAAGCACAAGTGATACCCACTAAGAAGTAGCAACTATCCAGACACAGGCATTCATGACCACTGAATAATACATGGGATTAGACATAGCAACCACATGGTCATAACGTATGACAGGAAGTAGGAAATACACTGCCATGGATAGGGTCACACATTTTAGTCAAGTATCATAGGAAAAAACAAGTTATTAAAGAAGTAGTACAGTGGAGAGTAGACTGAAGGATCCAAATGGAAAAGATGATTAGCCCATTCCCTAGCAGTACCTTGAGATAAGTAACCGTATCAATGTAAAAGATACATCTCTCCACTCCAGATAGTTACAGATACCCAGAAGGAGAAACTCAAACACTGCTGTGGCATTATCTATGGCCATTCTTCTCTCTTGCTAATATTCATTGAATAGATGCTACAGAGCTGCCAAGTTCCACTTGAAGGAATGGAAATACAGACGGAGAGTGTGAAAAGGTAGGAAAAATTAGAATGTGTAGGATCTGTACCTTTGCTTTATTCAGAGAAGACAGAACACAAGTAGCCTATCTATATGGAAAGAGGCAATGTTTAAAATTCTTTCCATAATTCCAGGAAAAAAAGAAAGTGTAGCTGGAGTTTTCTCTGCTATTGCCTGGGCCCACAGCTACTAAGACCCAAATAAACACACAAAGGCATATATTATTTTCAAACCATATGGCCTAATGGCTCAGGCTTCTTGCTAGCTAGCTCTTACATCTTAAATTAACCCATTTCTATACATGTATACTTTGCCATGTGGCTTGTGGCTTACCAGTACTTTACATCTTGCTTCTTCTGGTGGCAGCTAGCAGCATCTCCTGACTCTATCTTTTCTCTTCCCAGAATTCTCCTTGTCTGCTTATCCTGCCTATACTTCCTGCCTGGGTACAGGCCAATCAGCATTTTATTTATCAGCAACTCACATTCACAGCATACAGAATGATATTCCATAGCAAGAAAGTTCCTATCCTGATGGAAATACTTACATGAAGACCCTTCCAGTCCTCTTCTACCAGATATCTTCTCAGATAATGTTTACCTAGCTAAGAGGAGGATAAAGGGAGACCATCTCCCTAGTTCACACACATGTTCTTCAATTTTTTTAAGACAAATTTGATGCATGGATATAGTTGAATGTGAGTCACTCTGAGCTATCATTCTTCATCCAAATAAGATGTTCTGGTAGATGAGATGTTTTAGCTACAGTTTTTCCTATTCTTGTAGCTCTAGCTCATTCATAATCATACGTGTCTCCATTATCCTATAGTGCTAGAATATAGTATGTAGAGTTGGTGCAAAGGATTTCTTTGACTTTAGTCTATACATAGAAATTTTTCTAGAATGCTTGAGGTAACTGAGACTCCTCCATTGATGTTCTCAATCAAAATTACATTTCTGTCTTCTGTGATTTCTATGCTATGAGTGTTACAGGTACAAGTAGGAGTCTGAGAATCTAATGTGATCCTTCTAGAAGTATGGATGATAAGAGGGATAGTTCAAGCAAGAAGCTGGTAGAAAAGACTTTCTCTTCCAACCTCACTGCTCTCCCTTCCCCTTGCTTTGTTTTTCTCATATCACTATCCAATATCAGAAATTATAGGAATGATTTGAATATTTTTTATTATCCATTTAAATATAAATTTACTGAAGACAGGAATCCTATGTATCAAACAGATATTAACTGAATATGGAAAGCCACAAACATTTATGAGTATTATCTAGAATCTACCTACTCACCTTGCCAGCAGCACTGTCATCTTTATTCCATAACACCTTTATTATAACACCTAGAAACTGTCAGTAGCATATTCAATTGTTTCCTTCTCTCTCAATTTAAACAACTCAATTACACTGCAAATCAGATCATATTACTCCTCTATTTGTATTTTTAAAAATATTTATGTCTCATGTTTCAAATATATTTCATATATATATATATATATATATATATATATATATATATATATATAGAGAGAGAGAGAGAGAGAGAGCATCTGTTTCCCCTCATATTTTTATTGAGTTATAACATTCATACAAAAGGTAACACATTAATGTATATACATTTATAAATTCTAAGATGAGCATAACCTATCAATGAGACAATCATCACTGATGTCATGAGGTTTGTGGGGTGTGAATGTACAAGGTTCTATGGTCTGTCCTCATGACTGAAAAAAGGTTCTGCAATTATCACCATTACCTCTAAGAATTTTCTTTCCATTTCTCTCTCATCTAATGAGCAAAAATTAACAAAAGTTCTATATTATTATCAAATGCTTTAGCATATCATATTATATTTTACATAGCATATATTCACATTTCAACTTTACTAAGTATTCCTTTCTATGGTGCACAGGCCCTTCCTCACTTGTCTCCCCCATTTCTTCTCAAATATTAGTTCAGAGTACCATTTTTATGTTCATTTTGCTCCAGTCACACTGGTCTGGTCCCCACTTATCACTGTGAAACAGTTGTTTCTCTATGCTTGTAAAACGCAGCATCCTAGCATGGATTTCTTTCTCACTCTTTACTCATAAAGCATTTAATTTTCAGTGATCCCTTCCAGGGTCACCATGTGAAGAAGTTCATCTTGATTCCATAGTGTTACATCACCCCACTTTTTGAATTACTTTCTTTGCAGATTTGCCTCTAGCAAGCTTTATATCCTAGCTATTCATTGTGTTTATTGATTATTTCTCTCAACTAGAATGTATTCTCAATAAGTTTAGGGAATTATTTTCTCTTTTGTTCATTGTTGTATGCCTCAAGTGCAGCATAGTTCTTGGTACAGGATAGGCAGCCAATCATTATTTGCTACATAAATGTGTAAACAATGCATTTTAGCTACTCCCTATTTATCTCGTTTTTTTCCATTTACCTATTTCTCTGAAAATGATGTTTGTATGTAAACCATTTCTTTTTTAAAATCATTTTACATACTAACCACAGATCTCCCTCTCATCCCTCTTCCCACTACCCCCTACTTACCCCCCCCCCATTTCTCATCCCCTCTTCCTACAGGGTAAGTTCTCCTGTGAGGAGACAGCTAAGCCTGGTACATTCAGTTGAGACAGGATCAATCTCATCCCTGCTTTATCAGGAGTGAGCAAGTTGTCTGACCACACAGGTAATGGGATCCAGAAAGCTGGCTCATGCACTAGGGATAGATCCTGATCATACTGCCAGAGATTCCTCAAACAGACCCAGCTACACAACTGTCTCCCATATGTAGAGGGTCTAGTATGGTCCCGTGCCGGTTCCACAGCTGCCAGTCTGAAGTTCGTTGAGTTCCTTTAAGCTTGGTTCAGTTGTGTCTATAGATTTCCCCATCTTAATCTTGACCCCTCTTGCTCATGTAATTCTTCTCTCTCTTTGACTGGGCTCCTGGAGCTCAGCCTGGTGCATAGGTGTGGATCTCTGTATCTGCTTCTATCAGTTACTAGATGAGGGTTATATGATAACAGTTAGGGTATTCACCAATTTGATTACTACGATAGACTAGTTCAGGCACCCTTACCACTGTTGCTAGTAGTCTAATCTGGGGTCGTCATTGTGGATTCCTGGGAATTTCCCTAGTACCAGATTTCTCCCTTAGCCCATAATGTCTCCCTCTATCAAGATGGTTCTTTCATTGCTCCCTTACCCTGATCCTCCCTCAGCCCAAGCATCCCATTCCTTCATGTTCTCATCCCCCATCTCCTACCCTCCATTGCCAACCACTCATGCCCAGTTCACTCATAGAGATCTCATCTATTTCCCCTTCCCAGGGCAATCCATTCATCCCTCTTAGGGTCTTTCTTGTTTCCTAACTTCTCTGGAGCTGTGGGTTGTAGTCTGACAATCTTTTGCTTTACATTTAGTATCCACTTATGAGTGAGTGCATACCATGTTTGTCCTTCTGAGTCTGGGTTACCTTGCTCAGGATATTTTCTAATTCAATCCATTTGCCTGCAAATTTCATGATGTCATTTTTTTTTTTACAGCTGAGTTAATCCATTGTATATATGTACCACATTTTATTTATCCATTATTAGGTTTGGGGGCATCTAGGTTGCTTCCAGGTTCTGGCTATTATGAATAATGCTGCTATGCACATAGTTAAGCATATGTCCTTATGGTATGCTTGAGCATCCCTTGAGTATATGCCCAAGAGTGGCATCTTTGGGTCTTGAGGTAGATTGATTCCCAATTTTCTGAGACACCTCCACACTGAATTTCAAAGTGGCTGTACACGTTTGTACTCCCACAAACAGTGTAGGAGTATTCCCCTTGCTCCACATCCTCTCCAACATAAGTTGTCCTCAGTGTCTTCGATCTTAGCCATTCTGACAGGTGTAAGATGGTATCTCAGTATTGTTTTGATTTGCATTTCCCTGATGACTAAGGATGTTGAGCAATTCCTTAAAGGTCTTTTGGCCATTTGAGATTCTTCTATCGAGAATTTTCTGTTTAGCACTGTAGCCCATTTTTTAATTGTATTGTTCAGTATTTTGCTGTCTAGTTTCTTGAGTTCTTTATATATTTTGGAGATCATCCATCTATCAGATGTGGGGTTGGTGAAGATCTTTTCCTATTCTGTAGGCTGTCGTTTTGTCTTATTTTTTAATTAAGAAACTTTTTTGTTCATTTTACATACCAATCAAAGATTCCCCTCTTTCCTCCTCCCACTCATCCAGCCATTTTTGTCTTACTTACTGTGTCCTTTGACTTACAGAAGCTTTTCAGGTTCAGGAGGTCCCATTTACTAATTATCAATCTCAGTGTCGGTGCTATTGGCATTATATTTAAGGAGTGGTCTCCTGTGCCAATGCCTTCTAGGCTACTTCCTACTTTCTCTTCTATCAGGTTTAGTGTAGCTGGATTTATGTTGAGGTCTTTCATCCACTTGGATTTGAGTTTTGTGAATGGTGATCGATATGGATCTATTTGCAATCTTCACATGTTGATATCCAGTTATGCCAGCACCATTTGTTGAAGATGCTTTCTTTTTTCCATTATACAGTTTTGGCTTCTTTGTCAAAAATCAGGAGTTCATAGGTGTGTGGTTTAATGTCAGGATCTTCAATTTGATTCCATTTGTCCACATGTCAGTTTTTATAACAATACCAAGATGTTTTTATTACTAGAGCTCTATAGTAGAGCTTGAGGTCAGGGATCATGATGCCTTCAGAAGTTGCTTTATTGTAAAGGATTATTTTAGATATCCTAGGTTTTCTTATTTTCCATATGAAGTTGAGTATTGTTCTTTCCATGTCTGTGAAGAATTGTGTTGGAATTTTGATGGGTATTGCATTGAATCTGTAGATTGCTTTTAGTAAGATTGCCATTTTTATTATGTTGGTTCTACCTATCCATGAGCATTGAAGATCTTTCCATTTTCTGATATCTTCTTCAATTTCTTTCTTCAAGGACTTAAAGTTCTTGTCATACAAGCCTTTCACTTGTTTGGTTAGAGTTATCTCAGTGTATTTTATATTATTTGTGGCTATTATAAAGGGTGATGTTTCTCTGATTTCCTTCTCGGCCCATTTATCATTTGTGTATAGGAGGACTACTGGTTTTTTTTGTTGTTGTTGTTTTGTTTTGTTTTTGTTTTTAGTTAATCTTGTATGCTGCCACATTACTGAAGGTGTTTATAAGTTGTAAGAGTTCCCTGGTAGAATTTTTGGGGTCACATATTTGGACTATCAAATCATATACAAATAATGAAAGTTTGACTTCTTCCTTTCCAATTTGTATCCTCCTGATCTCCTTTTGTTGTCTTATTGTTCTAGCTGGAACTTTGAGTACTATATTGAAGAGATATGGAGAGAGTGGACAGCCTTGTCTTGTTCCTGATTTTGTCAACCATTTCTTAATGTTGTGTATTCCTTCACAAGAAGGATTCTGTCCCCTTCTTCCCTCTCTCTCTCCTTCTCTCCCTGTTTTCTCCCCAAATGGTGGAGCTATCTCTGTGTCTCAGCCTAGACTGGACCTGGAGTGCTGGCATTGCAGTGCTACTACACATCAGGCTTTCCCATGTCCTCCTAATGTCCTATGTGAAGCTTCTGGTATGTATTGGCTATGTCCTTGGATGAGTTTCTCCCTCTCACTTGACTTAAAGTTTCATTTGTCATATGGTTAAACCAAATGATCTCTCTCTCAAAGTTACCCTATGTCAAACAAACTATATAGGATTCTCTGATTTCTTTCAGGTAAAATAGGGAAGAAGGAGCCCTACTCCTCAGTGTTACATTTTCCTCCTTTGTTAGACAGGCTGGGGACTAGAATGAGGGGGGTGTTAAGGGTTAAAGCTGCCCCATACATCTCTGAGACAGGAACTCACTTACTTGTACTTAGCAAACACTAGCAGAGAAGATTTAATAACTCCTTCCTACACCCTGACCTCCCAGCAAAACCATACCCATGTTTCATTATGTGCCTTGACCAGCCTCTCAGACAGGCTATATACATAAGAAAGGCAAACCTATATATACAAAGGGATTTAGCACTTATGAAGAGGTAAATGGATATAAGAGATGGACGACATTGTGACTTGCTTTCACAAGAGCAGCTACATAGCTCGAAGGGCTTAACATTGCTTTTGCCTTAACTTATCTATCACAGTATCCTGAGAAGAAGGTTTTGCTTTGGTCTGCCTCTGCCTTTCCTAAGAAAAATTAAGAAAATCCTTTATATAGCTAAAAAGCACAGAAATAAAGAAATCCTATGACTACATAAAACCATACTTACCTGCTTGGACTGAGTCTACCAGGTTGATCTCAATCCTCAGGGGAGTTTTTGCCCTGGAGGAGATGGGAATGGGGGGTGGGCTAGGGAGAAGGTGGGACGGGGGGTGGGAGGGGAGAGAACAAGGGAATCTGTGGCTGATATGTAGAATTAAATTATACTGTAAAGTAAGATAAAATAAAATAAAATAAAATAAAAACAAAAATATATACTTACATTTTAAATAGCTGCGACCACATCTTAACATTTTTCAGTGGTTGAGAGTATGCATAACTCCCAACTCTACACACATGGACCATTCACAGTGAAATATCTAAACACATGAGGGACATGCTTCAGAAGGGACAATGAATGGTTTTACTTCAAAGTAAGCAGCTGGTTATTGGATCATCTAAACAGCTATATAATGCTCTTAGAAGTCTATAAAATCACTGCATACAAGTCAATAAGTAGATAACGATGAGCAGCTATTTTCCTTTCCTATGTAAGCCTATTATTGCCTATGGATTATAATGGATTTTGCTACTCTCACAGTGCAGAATAGTTCATAGCAAAGCCTTTTTACTCATTTTTTCTAGACCCATTAGAATAAATTGATGAACCATTTCACTAAAATCTAGTAATCAGTCTATGGCTATAGGACAGACTTGTTTTTAAATGGTGTGAAGTATACTAATAGAGGTTGGGATTGAGCCTGTAACCTTGTCCCATTAGTACTATCTTTGGACCCATGAAAGTAAAATTGAAGACAATTTTCCTTTCACACTTGCAGTCTACTCAGCATCTAAATTGAGATGCCTATTTTTCATTTAGTCAGGACTTGCCCTCCAAAGTCACCGCTGAGTGTTTCATCCCAGAATCACCATTAAAGGATTCCTGGAAAATACGGCCTAGCATTTTTCCTGGATTGGCCTGTTACCTGTAATTATGCATACAGACTAATATACCTTTACTTCATGACTACCACTGTCTATGGCAGCTAGATGGTTAGAAACAACTATCAAAAAAAATCTAAATGAGGGCTTAGCTCATCACCCACTCTCTGGAGGAGGTACCTCTGTAGCACTAATGAATGGAGCATCTCCAGGACTTTCTAGGTTTGGACTAGTAATGATCTCCAATAAACACCTCTGGAGATATGTCAAAAGTCTTCTAGCATTCTCAAACTCTCAAACACTTGTACATCTCAGAAGACAGAAAACATCTTTTAGGTTAAGTCAAATCTCAACTGACAAACTCTTGGATAATGTTATCTAATTCAACCACTGAAGTTCTTGGGCAAACTATTTTTTCTAATATTCTTATTCAACCTCTCCTAGCAAATTTATAACATCAGATATCTATATTAGGCTCTTCAGGTTATTTCAATTCTCAAACTACTATAGATATAATTAGTATACAGTATAGGTATCTTTTGCCACTTAGGAATGCTTATTTATATGTTATTTATGTTGATGACCTAGAACCCAACTAAACTAAACTGTCACTTTCTTTAAAACTTATGGGATACAATGAAAATAGTTCTAAGAGGAAAGTTCATAGCACTAAGTGCTTACATAAAAAAATTCGAGAGATCTTTCACTAGCAACCTAACAGCACACCTAAAATGTCTAGAACAAAAAGAATACACACATCAAAGAGGAGTAGACACCAAGAAATTATCAAATTGAGGACTAAAATCGGTAAATTAGAAACAAAGAGAACAATACAAGGAATCATTGAAATAAATAGTTGGTTCTTTGAAAAAATCAACAAGATAGATAAACACTTATCTAAACTAACTAAAAGACACAGAGAGAATATCCAAATTAATAAAATCAGAAAAAAATGGGGACATAACAATAGACACTAAGGAAATCCAGAGAATCATAAGGACATGCTTTAAAAACCTGTGCTCCACCAAATTAGAAAATGTAAAAGAAATGGACAATTTTCTCAATAGGTACCTGTGGTGATAATGGGTTCCCCAAAATATTGTGCACCCTAATAAAATTATCTGGGATCAGAGAACAGAACGGCCACTAGATATAGAGACCAGAAAATGGTGGCACACACGCCTTCAATCCTGTCACTTGGGAGGCAGAGATCCATCCAGATCTCTGTGAGTTTAAAGCCACACTGGAAACAGCAAGGCATGGTGACTCATGCCTTTAATCCCATGAAGTGAGCCTTTAATCCCAGGAAATGAAGGCAGAAAGCAGAAAGGTACATTAAGGCCTGAAAACCAGGAACTGGGTTGGTTAAGATTTTAGGCTTTGAGCAGCACAGTTCAGCTGAGATCCATTTGGATGAGGACTCAGAAGTTTCCAGTCTGAGGAAACAGGATCAACTGAGGAATTGGCAAGGTGAGGTGGCTGTGGCTTGTTCTGCTTCTCTGATCTTCCAGCATTCACCCCAATAACTGGCTCCAGGTTTGGTTTTATTAATAAGTCTCTTTAAGATTCGTGCTACATCTGGCGCCCAACATTCTGGTATGAATTCATGAAAAAGCCTCTTGCCTGTGACCTTGTGGGCCCCAGCTCAGACTCAAGCTACATGTTGCCAGTTGTGGTGGTGCATGCAAGTAGGATTTACTGAAGGAGGCAGAGGCAGGAGGATCCTGACTTTGAGGGTGGCCTAGGAGCCTTGCTAAGGAGAAGCTTCAGCCGGGACTAAGGCACAAACTCCTGTGGGACCATGAGGCAGTGGCTGCTGCTCTGAGTTGCTGGCTCCTTCTCATCATGTTGGTGACTGTGGTGATGCTGCTACCTGGGATGAAGGGTTTACTGCTGCTTGTTCAGAGAAGAATTGACAGGACTGTTGTGTTACAAGAAAGCATTGGCAAAGGTCAGTTTGGAAAAGTTTGGCAAGACAAATGGTGGGGAGAAATTGCTGTGAAGATATTCTCTTCTAGGGAAGAACATTCGTGGTTCTGAGAGAGGGACATTTATCAAACTGTGAGTGCTCCAAACTACAGAGGAAGCACAAAAAAAAAAAAAAAAAAAAAAGAAAAAAGAAAAAAAATTCTTCAGGGAACCATGACCATGCCTAACAGCAACTTTGAAATCTTCAAAAGAGTGATGGGACCCCATAGCGATGATTCCACATGGACTATGGTAAAGCCATTAAGCTGATTAACACCACGGAAAGATTGGATTTGGACTACAAACTCCTCAGGACAGTTTCGAGATGGCTAGCTGAGATGATCCAGATACACAGACAAGAGCAAAGACTTGAAACAAGCCCTGTACTTTCTCATTATGCAGCAACTGGACAAATGATACAGGACTTGACAATTAACCCCAAAATTTTCTTTTCAGGAATTCCCTAAAGATTCCTTTACCCTAGAAAGCAGGAAGTAATTTTAAGAAAAGGACACCTACATTCCCAAGATGTGGGATGGATGGATTTTGGTTGTTTAATGACTTATGGATAATTGTCATTGTTTATGATGGTTGGTTACAAGTTAATTTTAATGGTCCAGAAAAAAAGCTGAACAAAGAGATTAGGTTCAGAATTTTTGTTTAAAAAAAGAGAAAGAAAAAGACAAAAGAGAATATAGATATGAGGTAGATCATTGAATCTACTCTGAGAAAAAAGATTAAAAAAAAGAATAGGACAAATATGTAGATCATTGAATCTACTCTAAAAAGAAAAAGGGGAAGATATAAAAATGACAAGAGGTAGATTATTGAATGTATTATGAAAAAAGACAGAATATGGATATGATAAGATAAAAGGTCAATTATTGAACCTACTTTTAAAAAGGAACTACTTGTTTTAAATAGGATAAGTAATGAAATTTTGTTTGAGTTTATCAAATGTTACTGGACTGGACATTGTTAATATATATTAATGTAGTTTTTCATCTGAATTTGTCAAATGTTAATGGACTAGACATTGTTAATGTAATTCTTGACTGTATATTGTATATACTTATTGGATCTAGTTTTTATTGTATTAGTTATAAGCTTTTTTAAATTTTAGAAAAAAACAGGGGAAATGTGGTGATAATGGGTTTCCCAAAATATTGTGCACCCCAATAAAATTATCTGGAGTCAGAGAACAGAACAGCCACTTGTAGATGTAACCAATCGTATTATTAAAATAAGAAACACAGAGCCAAGGTAAAAGAGAAAAGCCGAGAGGTCAGAGCTCAGAGATAAAATCTTACCTCCTGCAGTGCTCCTAGCTTCCCCGAGAGAGGGCGGTACTTCCTGTGTCCCTGTTTAAATAATCTTTCTGTTCTGCCTTCTCATTGGTTGTAAACCCAACCACATGACTGCCTCATCACTGCCTGTAAGTACCGCCCTCCAGGTCTTAAAGGCGTATGTCTCCAATACTGGCTGTATCCCTGAACACACAGAAATCTACCTAGCTCTTCTAACCACCACGCTCTTACTATGGCTCTAATAGCTCTGACCCCAGGGCAACTTTATTTATTAACATAAAATTAAAATAACATTTCAGTACAAATAAAATATCACCACATTTCCCCTTTTCTATTTTAATAAAAAGAAAAAAGGCAAAAGGTTATAACTAACAAAAGAAAAACTATATACAAAAGTACAATAACTATATACAATATATACAAGTAACAAATACCTAAACGATGTCTAGTCCATTTGTATTTGACAAATCAGAGAAAATAATTCCCTTATCTATCCTATTTTAGTAAGTCCAAAATGTATCTAATTCACTTTCTATCCTAATTAATCTTCAACTATAACTAACTAATCTTCAACTCCCTCAGAGACCCAAGAAGGAAATAATATTAGCTAACAAAAATAAAAACAGGAAGTGCACAAAAGCAACTTCCAAAAATTTTGTGAGTTGACAGAAACAGCCAGCTGCCTGGACAGTCACCTGAGGTTTCTCCACAGTGTTGGGGCATCATCTTCAGCCTATAGGCTTAGCGTATCTGACAGACTCATTTGTGAAGTAGGTTGTACACAAGGTCAACAGTTCAACCTCACACTGGGTGAGAGCAGTCCATGTGCCAGAAACACCTGAATTCCACTAGTGTCATGTCATGATTCAGGATTTTAAATTCTGGAAATTGTTGATGGTTTTTGAATTCAGCTGTCCATTCTTCTTGGCTGTGTATATATGGCTTCATCTAAGCATGCCCTTCTCCACATCCCTCTATTAAATGCCAGTCTACTATTGAGAGGCGTGAGCTGTCAGCTGCTGTTCCATTGCACAACAGAAGCCATCGGCCCACTGCCTGTTCAGCTGCCGTCGAAGAAAAGGACACTGTACCTTTTCCGGATTGTGAAGTCCACTTCAGGGATGGTGCCATATTGTCCTGGCCTCAGAAGATGCCGTCTGATAAAGCCATAACCACACTTGTTTTGGCAGGAATTGGTAGTCCTTTGTTTCGTGTTCTGTCTGTCCATTTTTTCTGTTGATACGAGGATACTTTGTTGTCCAGTGGCTAACTTTTGCCACAATGAAAATTAACTCCATATGCAGTTTCTTCAATGCCCATATTTTCTCTGAAGTAGATTGGTACTGCCAGGAGCCGACATGTCTCAAAAAAGAAAAATTTCTAAGTTATTAAAATATTTTAAATGCCATATTCTGTAGATCTCTGAAGGGTTTGAAGATGACCTGTCTAAAATATATCTGCTCAATTTTTAAAACATATCTAATATGACTACAATTTCTATTGTAATGTCTAACTACTAACTTTCATTTCTTTATATCCTAATAGTTGGTAATAATGTAAAGTATTTAAAACTAGTAATTGTCTTTTTCTTTTCTTTCTTTTTTTTTTTTTTTTTTTTTTTTTTTTTAAACAAGAACCTTAAATCTAATCTCCTTTGCTTAGCCTTTTTCCTAACCCTTGACAACAACTTGTAACCAACCCCCCTAAATAATGAAAATTATCCCAGACCCAAAACCCATTAAAAGAACCAAAAAACCACCTGCCCCACACCACTTCTTTGGCAATGTGGGTGTCATATTCTTAAAATTGCTTCCTGCTGGGTATGGGTGAAGTTATCTTTATCCTGAAAGAAAAATTTAGGTTAATTGTCAAATTCTAGGAAAGGTAACTATATCCTTCATTATTATCCAGTCTGTGTATAAAGCCAAAGTTCAGGGTTTATCTCAAGTCCTTATTCAAGTAGTCTTTGAGACTGGATCATCTCAGCTAGTCATCTCAAAATTGTTCTGAGCACCTTGTAGTTCAAAGCTGATCTGTAGATGATGTTTGTCAGCTTAGTGATATTATTATTGTCCACGTGGAATTGTTGTTGTTGTTGTTGTTGTTGTTGTTGTGGGGCCCCATCTTCTTTCCGGAGACTTCAGTTGATGTTAGGCCTGGCCGTGATTTTCTGCAGAAAACTGATAAGAGACTCGAACACAAAGACATATATATGCAGCTAACTGAAGCTTTTTTTCTAGAATTAGTTAGTACTCTATATGACCATTCATATCTTAACAAAGTTTAAAATGTATATATATATAAATCTTGTAAATTTTGATATAAAATTTATACTTTAAGAAAAGTTTAAAGAATCAGAATAGAATCAAAGAGTTGAGATTAGTAGTAGAATAGTCCCTTAATTAATTTGGCTTTTGTCCTGTCCCATAGCAGAAAATGGCTCTTTTATTCTGGCATGATACAGGGAGTTTGCATTTTCCTTTTAACAACATGCTTGAGTTTAAAGAAGGAGAGAGCCATTCTCCAACTCCAAAGTCAGCTTTAAATTTTAATTGAACTGGGACTATTAGAAAACCAATAGTGTTAAATCTTTAGAGAAAAGCAGAAACAAACATTTAAGAAGACATAAAATTTTTTAGATAATATATACCCATATGCCATATACTCCCATATACTCTGTTTCCTGGGATAGATGATTTGTCCCTTTTCTTCAGTTGTCTCATTTGTCTTGTGTCCTTCAGATTCCTTAACCTTCATTCTCCTAAAAGACAAAAACAAAAACCTTCCCCCAAGACTAATTTTGGGGATGTTCCTTTTTGGCAAGTTATTATCTGATTAAATGAAAAGACATGTGTTACAGGTACAAGTTAGTTTAAATTGGATGTTCATGCTGGTTGATGAACTATCACCTCCTCTAATTAAGAGGTTTCTCTTGTTCAAATCGAACCTTTATCAATTTTGATGGTACCCACAGCTTATCTTCTCCTATAGAAACAAAAGCAAAACCTCGTCCCCAACGTAATACATACCCTGGCTTCCATTCTGAGGTCAGCACATCCTTAAAGTATATAGGCTGATTTAATTCTGTAGTTTTTTCTATTACCCAATGTCTCTCTGCAGCTGTTGTTCCTTTCTCATTGGCATTCAGAAAATTCAAAGTTAATAGAGCATTATGCAGTCTATTTCTGGGGGTTTTTGTTACTCCTTTCTGTTTATTTAGCATATCCTTTAGAGTTCTGTTTGACCTTTCTATAACTGCTTGACCTGTAGGATTATGTGGTATACCTGTAATATGCTTTATATTGTAATAAGCAAAAAACTGTTTCATTTTAACAGAGACATATGATGGAGCATTGTCAGTTTTGATTTGTGCAGGTATACCCATAATGGCCATAACTTCTAGCAAATGAGTGATTACAGAATCAGCTTTTTCAGAACTCAAAGCAGTTGCCCATTGAAATCCTGAATAAGTATCGATAGTGTGGTGTACATATTTCAGTTTTCCAAATTCTGCAAAGTGAAACACGTCCATCTGCCAGATTTCATTCCTCTGAGTACCCTTTGGGTTACATCCTGCTGGTAATGGTGTTTGATTATAGAAGGAACAAGTAGGACATTTCTTTACTATTTCTTTGGCTTGTTGCCAGGTTATGGGAAAATCCTTTTTTAAACCTTTACTATTGACATGATGTTTTTTATGAAATTCTGAGGCCTCCAGCACATTTCCTATCAATAATTTATCCATCTCATCATTGCCTTGTGCTAGAGGGCCTGGCAGACCAGTATGAGATCGGATGTGAGTTATATATAAAGGATGACTCCTTTTCCTGATTGTATCTTGTAATTGAATAAATAGTGAAGTTAATTCTGAAGCATCAGGGATAAATTCTGCAGTCTCAATATGTAATACCACTCTTTCAGCATACTGAGAGTCAGTTACTATGTTGAGAGGTTCTGAAAAATCCATTAATACCAACAGAATAGCATACAATTCTGATTTTTGCACTGAATTATAAGGACTTTGTACCACTTTACTTAAATTTTCTGATTTGTAACCTGCCTTTCCTTGTTTGTTGGCATCTGTATAAAATGTACGAACTCCAGATATGGGTTTTTGCCGTACAATTCGAGGCAAGATCCAATCAGCTCTCTTTATAAAATCAATTCTGTTGCTTTTGGGATATTTGCTGTTAATTTCTCCCAAAAAATTACTGCAAGCTCTTTGCCAAGGTTCACTTTCTGTCCATAATTTTTCAATGTCCTCCTTAGTTAAAGGTACGACAATTTCTGCTGGGTCTATTCCTGCTAATTGACGAAGTCTCAATTTTCCTTTCCAAATCAAGTCAGAGATTTTTTCCCCATAAGTTTTTAATTTTTTATTTGGTTTATTTGGTAAAAATATCCATTCCAATATAATATCTTCCCTCTGCATTAATATTCCAGTAGGGGAATGCCTAGAAGGTAAAATAACCAAAATGCAATCCAGCTTTGGATCAATACGATCCACGTGCCCTTCATGTACTTTCTTTTCTACCAAGGCCAATTCTTTCTCAGCTTCAGGTGATAATTCTCTTGGACTATTTAAGTCCTTGTCACCTTCTAAGGTTTTGAACAAATTAGTCAGTTCATCATTTTTTACCCCAACAATAGTTCGTAGATGAGAAATATCTCCAAATAATCTTTGAAAGTCATTAAGAGTCTGTAGTCTATCTCTCCTAATTTGCACCTTTTGGGGTCTAATTTTTTGTAGCTCTATTTTATATCCTAAATAATTAATAGAATCTCCTCTTTGTATTTTTTCAGGAGCAATTTGTAATCCCCAGCAAGGCAAAATTTTCTTTACTTCTTCAAACATTCTTTCTAAAGTATCTGCATTTGAGTCAGCTAGTAAAATATCATCCATATAATGATAAATTATAGATTTAGGAAATTTTTTACGTATCACTTCCAATGGCTGTTGTACAAAATATTGGCACAGAGTTGGGCTATTTAACATTCCCTGTGGGAGGACCCTCCATTGAAATCTTTTAACCGGTTGAGAATTATTATAAGTAGGCACTGTGAAAGCAAATCTTTCTTTGTCTTTTTCTTGTAAGGGTATTGAAAAGAAACAGTCTTTTAAATCAATAACTATGAGAGGCCATCCTTTTGGTAACAGAGTAGGCAAAGGAATTCCAGATTGTAGAGAGCCCATCGGCTGAATTACTTTGTTAATTGCTCTAAGGTCTGTTACCATTCTCCATTTACCAGATTTCTTTTTAATAACAAATACAGGAGAATTCCAAGGGCTGGTTGACTGTTCAATATGCTGAGCATTTAACTGTTCTTCTACCAGCTCTTCTAAAGCCTGGAGTTTCTCTGTTGTTAAAGGCCATTGCTGAACCCATACAGGCTTGTCTGTTAACCATTTTAAAGGTAGAGCTGTTGGTATTTTTGGAAGATTATCAGTTGTTGTGCCCTGTTCCTGTATAATATGGATGGCTGGTGACCACTCAAAATAATGCCTTCTAATATTTCTCTCAGAAACATGTGCTAGTTTATGATTTGTTTCTGAGATTGGAGGGATTTTAATCTGAGTATTCCATTGTTGCAACAAGTCTCGACCCCACAGGTTCATAGCTATGTTAGCGACATATGGTTTTAATTTTCCTCTCTGTCCTTCTGGACCTATACATTCCAGCCATCTTGCACTCTGTTTCACTCCAGATAATGTCCCAATTCCTAACAGTTGAACGTTTACCTCCTGAAGAGGCCAAGCTGGATGCCAAAATTCTGGTGCAATTATGGTAATGTCCGCACCTGTGTCTACCAGACCAGACAACAAAACACCATTTATTTTTATCGTTAATTTTGGTCTCTGTTCATTAATAGAAGTTTGCCAAAAAATTTTCTTTATGTTTTCTCCTGAATTTTCTATTCTCTCTTTTTCATCATCCTGACCAGCCTGATTTATTCCAATAGTCATTTGGTTATTTAATCGCTCAGAGCAGGGATTTCCTCTACAGCTGCAGGAAAGGTTTGAACTGGTTTTGCTATGGGGGCCTGCATGAGGCCCCTCCGGGAGTTTCCCGAAAACTGAGGCAAAGGATTACCCTGTCTGTCCTTTGTTGATCTACATTCGTTGGTCCAGTGTTTTCCCTTACCACACCTTCTGCATACTCCAGAAGGAAGGGGCATTCTGTTGCCATTGTTCCTTGAAGAAACATTGCTTCTAGGATTGACCTGTTTACAGTCCCTTTTAAAATGTCCTTGCTTTCCACACCCAAAACATCTAACACTCCTCAAACCTTTTGAAATTACTTCTCCTACCCACGTATCATGCTCATCAACCTCAACATTAATTGTTTCTCTAATCCAATCTTCCAAAGGTGCAGATCTTGCCCTTAACGGCCTGATTATTCTTTTGCATGCTGCATTCGCATTCTCAAATGCCAAAGCTTCAATTATTGCCTTACTAGCTTCTGATCCTGAGACCATTCTGTTTACTGCTGAAGCCAGTCTTTCTAAAAAATCTGTGAAAGATTCTTTAGGGCCTTGCATAACCTTTGTGAATGACTCATGTTTTTTTCCTGGTTCATCAACTCTGTCCCATGCATTCAAGGCTGCCATTCGACATAAAATTACGGTTTGAACATCATATAAACATTGTGTTTGTATTGAAGCATATTGGCCTTCTCCAATAAGCTGATCCTGACAAACTTGTATTCCTTTATCCCTCCATTGTGTTTCTACGTTTCTAGCTTCCTCCTTAAACCAAGTCAGATATAGAGGCCAGAAAATGGTGGCACACATGCCTTTAATCCTATCACTTGAGAGGCAGAGATCCATACAGATCTCTGTGAGTTTAAAACCACACTGGAAAGAGCCAGGCATTGTAACTCATGCCTTTAATTCAATGAGCCTTTAATCCCAGGAAGTGAGGGTAGAAAGCAGAAAGGTATATAAGGTGTGAAAACCAGGAACTAGGTTGGTTAAGCTTTTAGGCTTTGAGCAGCACAGTTCAGCTGAGATTCATTTGATAAGGACTCAGAAGTTTCCAGTCTGAGGAAACAGGATCAACTGAGGAATTGGCAAGGTGAGGTGGCTGTGGCTTGTTCTGCTTCTCTGATCTTCCAGCATTCACCCCAATAACTGGCTCCAGGCTTGGTTTTATTAATAAGACTCTTTAAGATTCATGCTACAGGTACCACTTACCAAACTTACATCAAGATAAGATAAGCAATTTAAACAAACCTCTAGTGAAATAGAATCAATCATTAATCTCCTAACCAAAACAAGCCTAGGCTCAGATGACTTTAGTACAGAATTCTACCAGACTATCAAAGAAGAGTTAATGCCAATACCAGTACTCCTCAAATTATTCCACAAAATAAATTCAGAAGGGACATTGCCCAATTCATTTTATGATGCAACAATCACCTTGATACCCAAACCACATGAAGACTCAACAAAAAAAGAGAATTATAGACTGATTAACTTTATAATCATAGGCTATAAGATTAACCTTATAAACATAGGTGCAAAAATATTCAGTGAAATACTTGCACACCTAATCCAAGAACACATAAAAAAGATCATCCACCATAATTAAGAATCTTCAACAAATGGTGCTGGTCAAATTGTCAGTCAACATATAGAAGAATGCAAATAGAGCCATATCTATCACCTTGCACAAAATTAAAGTGCAAGTGGATCAAAGACCTCAAAATGAAACCATACACATCAAACCTGATAAAAGAGAAAGTGGTAAACAACCTTGGATGCATTGGCACAGGAGACAACTTTCTGAACAGAACACCAATAACAAAGCACTAAATTCAGCAACTGATAAGTGGGACCTCATGAAACTGAAAAATTTCTGTAAAGCAAAGGGCATCATCAATAGACAAAGAGGTAGCCTATGGAATGGGAGAAGATTTAGACCAACCCCACATCCAACAGAGGTCTAATATCCAAACTATATGAAGAAATCAAGAAACTGGATATTAAAAATCAAATGATCCAATTTTAAAAAGGGAGTACAGATATAACCAAAAATTTCTCTGTAGAGAAAACTCAAATGGCTGGGAAACAGAAATGTTCAACATCCTTATCCAT
Organism: Peromyscus maniculatus bairdii; assembly: GCF_049852395.1. Classification (NCBI taxonomy): domain Eukaryota; kingdom Metazoa; phylum Chordata; class Mammalia; order Rodentia; family Cricetidae; genus Peromyscus; species Peromyscus maniculatus. The sequence continues at coordinate 25,385,699 of NC_134875.1, read as the reverse complement.
CAGGGAAATGCAAGTCATAACTACTTTGAGATTCTATTTTATACCTGTCAGAATTGCTAAGATAAAAAACACAAGTGACATCTCATGCTAGTGATGATGTGAAGCAAGGGGAACACTCCTTCACTGCTGGTGGGTATGCAAATTTGCACAACCTCTATGGATATCAATATGGCAGTTCCTCAAAGAACTGGGAATTGATATTCCCCAAGACTTAGATATACCATTCTTTGGCATATATCCAAAGGACATTCCATCCTACCACAAGGATACTTACACAACTATGATCATTCCAGTTTTATTTATAATAGCTAGACGCTGGAAACAACCTAGATGTTCATCAACTGAAGAATGGATAAAGAAATTGTGGTACATTTATACAATGGAGTATTACTCAGTGGTTTAAAAAATGACATTGTGAAATTTGCAGGCAAATGAATGCAACTAGAAAAAATCATACTGAGTGAGGTAATCCAGATCCAGAAAGACAAACAGGGTACCTACTTACTTATAAGTGGATATTAGCTGTTAAGTAAATGATAATCAAGCAACAATCCACAGACACATAGAGGTTAAGTAAAGGGGAATGCTATAGGGAAGAAGCATGGATCTCCCTGGGAAAGGAAAATAGAATAGATTCTGAAGGAGGACTGGTGTTGTGAGATAATCTTTTTGTACACTATGAAGATATGTCTTTGCCAAGGTACCTTCTGACTGGTTTAATAAAGAGCTGAATGGCCAATAGCTAGGCAGGAAGAGGTTAGGCAGAACTCCCAGTAGAGAAAGGAACTCAGGGTGGTAAATCTCGGCATCCAAGAGATACCAGAGAGTCACAAGGGGAGTCAGATGAACAGAATGAAGGAGAAGTAAAAAGCCACATGGCAGAACAAAGATTAATATACACAGGTTAAATTTAGTTATAAGAGCTAGCAGTAAAAGCCCAAGCTAAGACCAAGCTTTCATAAATAATAATAAGTCTCCACATCATTATTTGGGGGCTGGTGGTCCTGACGATAAGTACTACTATAGTGGAGACAGGAGCAGGAGAGATCAGATCAGAGGAAGGGATGGAGGGAGAGAGTACAAGGAAAGACAATTGGAATTGAGGGAAGGGGCATTTGGGAGACAATGTGGAAACAGTGCAATGGAAACTTCCTAGAATATCTGAGGACTGTAGTGAAGACTCCTAGTAATAGAGGATACAGAGTCTGAACCAGCCATCATTTATAGCCAGGCAAGTCTCCTAGTGTTAGGACTAGTGTGACTAGATTAGACATAGAGATCAGGTAGTAGTGGCACCCACCCTTAATCCTATCACTCTGGAGGCAGAGATCCATCTGGATCTGTGTGAGTTCAAGGTCACACTGGAAACAGAGCCAGGTAGTAGTGGCACACACCTTTAATCCCAGTACTGGGAAGCACACATGCCTTTAATCCCAGGAAATGATGTCTGGGCAAAGATATGTATATAAGGTGTGAAGAAACAGAAACTCTCTCTTTAGACTGAGGATTTTGTAGAGGTAAGAACTAGTGGCTGGCTGCTCTGCTTCGCTGATCTTTCAGTTGTTACTCCAATATCTGGTACCTTTTGTTGTTCTTGTTGTTGTTGTTAAAAGACCATCTAAGATTTGAACATCTGGTATCCAACGTGGGGCATGAATTCACAAAAAAAAAAAAAAATGCTGCTTGCCTGTGGCCTTTCAAGCCCTGGCTCAGGCCTGAGCTGCATGTAGCCAGAGTCTCCACAACACATGGGTTGGATTCCCTATCCTACTGGCTAAGTTTCTGTTGTGGCCTCTCTGCAGCAACCTCCCCAGGCTCAAGCTCCAAACACCACAGAATTAGCTGCTTTCACACATTCCCTGGTGCAGAGAACTGGCTTTTTGGCCTCTATGTCTAATCTAATGGCTGGCTTTGTCCTCTGATCCTTATGCAAGTTTATTGGGGTACACAATATATCACCACATACTAGGTTACATTTGGTTGATTCTCTGGCCAGGTAGGTCCCATGGAGATTCCTAAACAACCAAGATGATGCTAGGACAGCAAGTTACCCTCTGAATCCTGACAGTGGGGCCCCATTGCCAAGGACAACTTCCACTCAGCCCATTGAACATGGAGAGGTCAAGCTTGGGAAGCCTTGGAGCATTCACCCTTACATTCTAGTCTCTTTGGCATGATTAGGTACTCTGAAGGCTACAGAAAGAGAAACCTGCACATAAACACAGCCACAAAGCCCTCCACCCTACAATCTGTCTGGCATGCAAGATATGCTGGGGCAATGGTAGTGCAGAACATGTGGGATGGTCAACTAATATTGTATTTAACTGGAGGTCCACCCCCTGAGAGGAAGTCCATGCCATACACTTCCTTGATGGCCAGGAACTGGAGACTGCATACCCCAGAGATCTTGGGTAGAACCAAACACAGCTGGAAAAAAATTAATGAAATGATTCCTAATGATATTCATAGATTGGAGCCTCATTCAGTCATAATCAGAGAGGCTTCTTCCAGCAGCAGATGATAACTGGTGCAGAGACCCACAGCCAGATAAAATGCAAAGAGTAAATATAAATGCAGAGAGGTGGTCTCCATTGAGTCCCTCCCCTCATAGATCCAGGAACCCCACAGAAAAGGGGGAAGAAATATTGTAGGAATCAGAGGGGACAGAGGACACCAAGAGAAATTGACTCCCCAAATAAACTAAGCAGGGCTCATATGGGCTCACAGAGACTGAAGCAGTGAGCACAAGGCCTGCATGGATCTGCACAAGGCCCTCTGTTTATATATTATGGTTGCTGTTAGCTTGGTCTTCTTGTGGGACTCCCAACAGTAGGAGCAGGGGCTGTCTCTGACTCTTCTACCTGATCTTGGGAGTCTTTTACTCTTATTGGGTTGTCTTGCCCAGCCTCAACATAAAGACTTTTTCCTTGTCATGTTGTATTTTGTTTTGTCGTGTTTAGTTGTTGTCTTTTGGAGGCCTGCTCTTTTCTGAAGAGGAAAGGGAAGGGGAGTGGATATGCAGAGGGGAGCTAGGGGGTGGGGGAGGGGAAACTCTGATGGGGATATATTGTATGAGAGAAGTATATGTTTTCAATTTTTTTTAAAGGTTTTTTATTTATTTATTATGTATACAGTGTTCTGCCTGCATGTCAGAAGAGGGCACCAGATCTCATTACAGATGGTTGTGAGCCACCATGTGGGTGCTGGGAATTGAACTCAGGACCTCTGGAAGAGCAGCCAGTGCTCTTAACCTCTGAGCCATCTCTCCAGCCCCATGTTTTCAATTTTTTATATAAATTATAATTTTTTATAATTATAATAATTATAAAAATATATATTAATTATAATTATATAATTAATATATTTATAATTTATAACCCCAAATGTATTTATAAATTAGAAATGGAAAGATCTACAAATGAAATTATGAAGGTTCACCAAAGTCATTTAATCTGTCAGTTTCTCATTCATTTTTATGTCTTAATAATATTCTATTGTATGAATAAGCCACATTTTATTTCTCTCCAGTATTTGATAGCTATTTGAGTTGTTTTAACTTTTTTACTATTAGCAACACACTGCTATAAATCTTCATGTACATGTTTCATAGGTGCACATTTTCAGTAGTTTGAGGTTATATTCCTAAGGGTAGAATTGTTGAGTAACAGAGTAACAATGTTTTGCATTTTGACCAACCACCAGACAGTTTTGCCAAAGTGGCACACCATTTTACAATCTCACCAAATCCTTGTTTTTAAGACTCTGATTTTTGTACAAAAGCATTCAATCATTCTGTCAGACCAAACCAGGAAAAGTAAGCTATAGTTCAGAGCTGTTCTATTCCATTTACTATGCAAAGCCAATCTTGGCGTTTGCAACTCTCGGCCCTTTTGAGTATTCTTGCAGTGTTCACCTTTTCCTCCACCACTTTTTTTTTCTTCTTTTTTTCTGGTTTATTTCTATCTATTACAAATGTATAAAAAATCCTCCATCAACACTGCTGATAGCAGCAGAACCTTGAGAAATATACCTTTGGTTTGCCTCAGAAAAGGAACACATATTGCACTGTAAAGTTTATAAAATTGGCGCAAAACATTGTAATAATGTTACAATACCAGTTTTAAGAGTTCAGTGACTAATGGGGAGCCGATGGGATACATGCAGAACTGTGAAAGCGATCTCACTTAGCCAGCTGTACACATAGACTGTAAATCTACATTCAGATCATTTCTGAACTAAGACTATCATCTCAGTTTATCTGTTGAGGTCAACCAGGAAACCCTAGAATATACCTTGATTTTTTGCAAAAAAACAAAATAGGGGGAGGGGTTTCTTCAGCATTTCAGTCCACGAGTAACAGTATCCTAACAGGCAAAGTGTTCTCTCACTGTCAACATAGAATGAACTGCTGCTGGAGGTCAACTTGGGCTTTAATTTGCATTAGCACTTACATGCATAGTAGTCCAAGTTGTTGACCTCATGACTTTAAAAAGTAACTCTAAAAAAAAAAGTCTCATCAAAACAATATACCCTTTTATGAATTACGCCTCAATTAAAAAAAAAAAAGTAGCCCCAATTAAGAAGCAGCTCTGAAAAAGAAAATATAACTTAAGATATTTGAAAAAAACAAGGTGAATACAGGTTCAAAAGTAATTAAGATATATTTTCTTAAGGCTATCTAGAATTAGGCTTTAAAGAATTCTACCATTTCAAGTTTACCACTAGTTACTAGATACCTATTTACAAACAAGATGTTCACCTTTTTTGTTCCTTTATCAAGAGAAAAATCTACCTTCAGACTATGAGGGTGGTGATGGGGAGGGACTAGAAAACAAGATTCAAACAATCCCATGCAAATATCACATTTTTCAAATGGAAGAACTCCAAACTGCACTAGGAGTTCCAATCACTAAGACACTTTCCATTGAAATGATTTAAGTACAACTACATGGCACCAAGGTTTAGGCCTAATATAGGCCTGACAACCAAGTCCTTGTTTTCTGGAAGAAAAGCCTCAAAAGTCCCACTCAATTCCATATAACAATATTTCAAAGATCAATTAGGTTTTCCTTTCCTTAATATTTTTGTTTTTGACTTCTAATCCTAAAGACTAGATTAAAACTTAGCTCATTTCCCAGAAGGCATTGCTTCCCTTTGCCCTATGAAAGAGTCCACCAAGACCTCTTCCTCAAAACCATCTAGCCCCCAGCCTCCAGCCTTTGCTTGTGATGCATCTTTCTCAACATCCTGAAAAGGTAATGTAGGTAAAATATGCTCATAAACATTAAAACTAGTTGTTAGAAAGACATAACTAGCTTTATAATTTAAGTTTTAAAGCATAAACACTTGCAGTTTAATCTGCACTGACAATGATTGTCGAAGCCTAGAATTCAACATTTACAAATTCTCATTCACACACACAAAACACACTATTATCACACAACTTGTGTCTTGAGAGAATCTTCTGCTTTTTAAATCTTTGGCCTCCCAGTCAATCCCAAATTCAACCAACTTTTCCGAGTTCTGGTAGTTACCTGGACCACTGAGGCATTGCCACAAGACTTCTTCTCTTTTGAAACATCCTTTTTCTCTAGATATTAGGATAGCTACACCAGCTTGTTTCTTCTGTGGTGTATGTTGGTGTGGGATTATCTATTGCTTGATTTTTCATGGATGTGTTTAGCTTCTTTGGGTTGAATTTTCCCTTCTAGTGCTTTCTGTAGGGCTGGGTTTGTAGACAGGTATTGATTAAATCTGGTTTTATCCTGGAATATTTTGTTTACTCCGCCTATGGTGATTAAGAGTTTTGCTGGGTATAATAGTCTGGGTTGGCATCCGTGGTCTCTTAGTGTCTGCATGAGATTTGTCCATGATCTTCTAGCTTTCATAGTCTCTATTGAGTAGTCTGGTGTTATTCTGATGGGTTTACCTTTATATGTTACTTGGTCTTTTTCCTTTGCGGCTCTTAATATTTTTTCTTTGTTCTGTGTGTTTAGTGTTTTGATTATTATGTGGCGAGGGGACTTTCTTTTTGGATCCAGCCTATTCGGTGTTCTGTAAGCTTCTTGTATCTTCATATGTATTTCTTTCTTTAGGTTAGGAAAGTTTTCTTCTATAATTTTGTTGAATATATTTTCTGTGCCTTTGAGTTGGTATTCTTCTCCTTCTTCTATCCCTATTATTCTTAGGTTTGGTCTTTTCATGGTGTCCCAAATTTCCTGGATGTTTTGTGTTATGACTTTTTTGTCTTTAGTGTTTTCTTTGACTGACGAATCTATTTTCTCTATCATGTCTTCAGTGTCAGAGATTCTCTGTTCCATCTCTTGTAATCGGTTGGTTATGCTCGTTTCTGTAGTTCCTGTTCATTTTGTCAGGATTTCTATTTCCAGCATTCCCTCAGCATGTGTTTTCTTTATTGTCTCAAATTCATTTTTCAGATCTTGGAATGTTTCTTTCATCTGTTTAATTGCTTTTTCTTGGCTTGATTTGATTTCTTCCCATTTTTTGTTCGTTTTTTCTTCCATTTCTTTAAGGGAGTTTTTAATTTCCTCTCTAATGGAGTTTTTCATTTCCTCTTTAAGGGAAGTTTTTATTTCCTCTTTAAGAGAGTTTTTCATTTCCTCTTTAAGGAAAGTTTTTATTTCCTCTTTAAGGTAGTTTTTCATTTCCTCTTTAAGGAAAGTTTTTATTTCCTCATTGAGGGAATGTTTTATTTCTTCTTTAAGGGCCTCTATCATCTTCTTAAAGTCATTTTTAGGGTTGATCTCTTCTGTTTCTTCTGTCATGGTATGTTTAGGTCTTGCAGGTGTAGAATCACTAGGTTCTGATGTTGCCATATAGGTCTTTATGTTGTTGCCTGTATTTTTGCACTGGCGTCTACTCATCTTTTCCTCTGTGCGGTGCAGGTGGTGTCTGTGTCTGAGAGTGCCTCTCTTGTTCTAATTTTTAGTCTTGGTTTAGTAGGGGTTCTTGGTTAAATTGGTGCTATTGGGCTGTTTCTTCAGGGACAGCTGATTTCAGTCGGTGAATTATATACTTATGATTCTCGTGATCTGGTTTGGTGACTGGGTAGTGCCTTCTTCTGTGTTCCCAGGTCACGTTTTGTTCATTTGTCAACTCCTCAGCTGATCTTGTTTCTTCAGATTTCAAACTGTAGGCATCTGAATCCTCTCCCAGATGGGTTTCAGCTGAGCAGGGTAGTCTCACCAACACCTCCAAGTTGTTGGGTTTCACAGGATCAGCAGTTGGGCCCTGGGTTGTCCCCAGATGGAGTGTCCAGACTCACCCTGGTTCCAACCCACAGAGATAGCCTCTTCCCCAGGTATTGGGGCTAGGGGCGTCCCCGTTCCAAGCTGTGTCCGCCCCTCTCCATCCCCGGGCCTGTCCACCCCTGTGGCCCACCGCCACAGGCCCACCTGCGTCCACTTGTCTCCACCGCTGGGCCTGTATGTCCCTGTCAGCTGCCGCTGGGTCTGTCTACCTCTGCGGGCGGCCAATGGGCCTGTATGTCTCTGCGGGCCTACCCACCTCTGCTTGTCACTGCTGCCGGGCCCATCCACCTCTGTGAACCGCCACGGGGCCTGCACGTCTCTGCCGGTTGCGGCTGGGCTTGTATGTCCCTGTCGGCCGCTGCCACCGGGCCCTTCCACCTCCGCAAGTCACCAACCTGCGTCCGCCTGTCTCTGCCGCGTGGCCTGTCCACTTTTGTGGGCCGCCGCCGCCGCCGCCGCTGGTCCTGTCCACCTCCGTCTGCTTATCTCTACCGCAGGGCCTGTACACCTCTGTGGACCGCCACTGGGCCTGAATGTAGTAGGATTCTTAAAAGTTCTTACTAATAAAATCAAACCCGAGGCTGTTATGATGATCTCAATTTTTTAAAAAGAAAAATAATCCCAAATTTTACAATTAATGACTTCAAGTAGAACAAATGCTTTTCAGAAGAAATACTAGGCTCTCAAGCACTAATAAGAAGAGGAGATGGGTTTCCCCTAGAGAAAAACTCCCCAAGACTTTCTAGCTTTGGAACTGCCATTGTCGGCCATTAATAACCACCTATTCTTAATGCTGAAAAAAAAAATATATATATATATACATATATATATATATATATATATATATATATATATATACTGACACCCTCAAGATCCTGTATATCCCTAGGTGAGCAAAATTGCAATGGCTATCTATCTACTGGAAAGGCAGGGAAACAGAGTGGTATATTGGAAAAGCATGATACTGTAATAGAAACCAAAATGAAGTCTTTTGGTTGTTGTTCATTTACCCAAAAACAAAAATTAATCAGAACCTTCCTCTCATTGAGTAATTTGGCTTCTGTAAACTGGGCCACAGCTCATCTTCTCACTATCTAGTCCTAACTCAATTGATCTATATCTTTACCTGGATGGCAGCTACCACAAAGCCTCTATCTCTGGGAGCATGATTTCTTCTGATCTCAATCGATAAATTTTATCTTTTTGCCTTACACTTGATATCTAGGGACAGATTCTTTTCCAGATTCAATTCCGAACGCAGAGAGTAAGCTAATGAGCTACACAGTAACTTAACTGAGTTGAAGCTCCAAAGTGCTTCCAGTCCATTTATAGCACGAGTTGAGTTCAAAGATTCTGATCTTCACCTGAGAGAAATAATTACCTTCTAAGAGCTTCAGGGACCGCATCCCAAACAGGCAATTAAGTTTTGCCAAATCAGAGCTGGATGAAAAAAAAACAAGCCCAAAGCGGTATTTTGAGTAGGGAAAACAAATAAAAAGACACCTTTGAGTCCATAGGACTTTCAAATACTTGTGCTAGACTTTCCAGAGAACTGAGAAATAATTCTTTTTTCTTTATTTTGGGCCATAGTTTTTTCACATTGCTCTGTATGAAATTGGTGTCATGACAGTACCTACAGTTGGTAGAGAAATGTCTGTCAGGGGACAGCTGGGATGGAGAGCACACCACAGAGAGTACATGTGTTATTGATCCTAATGGTAAAACAGCCCTTATATTTGCCTTACTAGTCTCACTTACATGACCCTAACTTGCTCCAACTGCTCCATGGTCTCTTTTCTCAACTCTGTCAAGTCTATATTTCCTCAACTGACAGGCAAGGACAGCTATGGAAACTCCTCATCCATCATTTAACATTCACTCATTCACTTGAACACATGAATAGTTTTGTTCAACACAGTTAAGCAGCACTTATGCAATATGCTTGATGCTGATAATACATTGACACAGAAATTCAAAACATGGTTTTTATGTTCAAGAAGCTTACTGATTGTTGGGATACACTGGTATTAAAATAAACACTCAAGAACAAAAATGTGCACCTGTGATTAATACTTCATAGGCAAACTACACAGTGACATGGGACTTGTTACTGATTTCCATTCTCTCATCATTTCATGGATCCTCGTCATGATCACTCCATTTCTTTCCTTTAGAAATGCCTTCATGCTTGCTTCCACTGCTTTTGAACCAATACTTTTGATGTTCCAATCTACTCTCAAAATTCAGTTTGGTTCTCTAGTTCTCTTGTGTTTCTATATCATCAGACTCATTATCAATAAAACAGCTAACCTGAAGACAAATTGTTTTCTATTTTACAACACTTAGTAGTAGTGGTAATATAAACAGTATAGTGGGATGGTTGTGAGTGTGGTTATGATAGTATACTTAAAAGCCTTGTAAGCTCTGTTACCATTTACAAGTATATCAAATGATCTGTCATAATTTTTATTTATGAAATCAGTATACACACACACATTACATCTACATGTGTGGTGCTTTAAAGTGTTGGCATGTAGCAAGCCTCAAGAAAAATTATCATATTAGGTAATTTTACTCTTTCAATTATACTCACATAAATCTATATTTTGTATATTAGCAAACTGAGATAAAAAGAAATCAAGTAATTTTTCAAAGGTCACACAATTAATTAGAAACGTAAACAACTAAAAGACTCAGAGCTTCTTGCTTCCAGACCAATACCTTTTGAGAATTATAAGTATGATATTTTGACACATACTTGCTCTGAGAACAAAGGTCTCAAATCTTGTACTCAACAAACTTCATTCAAAACTTTAAGTAACTCAGTGTGGCAAAAATACTGATATTATATTAAGACACCTGTTTTTAGTTAAGGTTTGTCTCATTACCAGTAAGAACACAGTGCTATTTTAGACATTACAGTACTTCCTTGGAAGATAATCCAACTTCAGTTAACATGGCTACTAAATACATCCTTAATATGTTGTTTCTCAAGTTGGCCAGAAAGGACTTACCACAAGCTATCTGACTTTGGACAATTCGCTTCAACTTTCTGAGCCTATTTCTTTATGATATACCAACCATCTTTGAAAGCCATTTAACTTTTGCCATTTTTTTTTGGAATTGAAATGAACAGTTTCTGTTCCAACAATTACTTTGACTAGTAGATAATACCCATCTTTCTTTTCTATGGAGAATGGCTAAGGAAATTGTCGAAAGGCCTAGTAAAAATTTCTGGGCTGGAAACAGGCTAAGATGAAAAGAAAAGCAGTAAGTTCTATAGCCTAATTGAGGCTGCAATTCAGCATGAGCTAAAGGTCCCTAGGCCACCGAGTAGCTGCAGCTGTGGAAAAAATAAGAGGCAATAATTCAGAAGGAAGTCGGTGGGATCTCAGTTCACTGCTTGGGAAAGAAGTTGTGACTAGCATGAGCAACAGAGAGCTTGTTCAGTGAATTCCAAAGGTCAGTGACCTAAGCAAGAACTTTTCATAGTCTTTGGATGCTTGTCTACAGCTACACACTAATTACTAAACCTAAACTAGCAAGTGATAATGCTGCAATTATCCTCCCCTCCTATCGTGATGTAGAACTCCACTGTGGATTAGAATTCACAGTTTGACATTTTAATAGAAGTGAGAGTAGTGCTGGAAAGGACCAAATTACCATACAAGTCACAGCAGCCTTTAACTAGATATCTACGGAAATTTGTCTCAACTTTGAAAAATCATGGTCCCGTCTTCAGTTGGGAAAATGTTCTTTCCCTCTGTTGCTTTAGGTTGGCCAGAGACAATCAGAATGCTTCTAATAGCTCTGTATCTCTGAGATTCTTACAGGCTCTAGGGTCATGATTAGCCACAGTGCACTACTCAAAGTTGAGCAATTAAAACTACTTGGAAACTCTCAAAGATGCCACACTGGGCATTGTTAAGAAGTTGGCAAGCTTGGCAGTTAACTTCACCTGAAAATTCTAGCCCCATAATGACATATTAATTGTAAGCAGTAGGGGAAAATATAGAATGCTCCATCAAGACATAAATGAAGAAGCTTTGTAGGTTTAAAAATGAAAAAAAAATGTCCTAAGCAAAGAGAAGCCAAGCCATGGGAATTAACTTAAAAACTTTTTATGAGTTTGATGCAATTGAGTTGCAACAAATGTCCTCATCAAAATGATACATGACCTAAAGATGCAGCTGCCCTTGGGAGGATCTTGGTTCTAGTTTTGGCTCTGTCATAAACCTGGATATGCTCATAGTAAATCCATTAATTTCTTATTGTTTGTTAGATAGTTAACAGTAATGTGCATCTCAGGTACTGCCCATGGGTAATGTAAAGACAAGAGTAAATATTAAACGTAAGAGACACTTGAAAATGGAAAGACATGTACCAGCTAATGGGTTCATTAAACCCATGATCTTATTTGAATCAGAACAAGTTTTTACAGAACACATGATTAGGTCTAAAATTTAGGTTGGACCTATTGTGCTTTATTTGAGTTTGGGGAGGCAATTAGGTGTACATAGGTTAGCACATTATTTCATAATAAATTTATAAAACAGATATTACTTTTATTTGATTAAAATGAGATAAATTTAAAATGTAACAACTTCATATCAATTGTATCATGTGTTTCTAGTTTCTGTGTTTACTGTAGGTTACATACTCACATCTGAAGATTTGGAGCTAGGAATGACAGATGAGTGAGACCATAGTGCTTGTCTTTCTTTGATATCTTGCTCGGTAAAATCTTTCCTAGTTCTAGTCATTTACTTGCAAATTCAGTGATTTCATTTTTTATGCTAAATAGTATTCTGCATTGTATATGTACCATATTTTCATTATACATTCATCAGTGGAAGAAAGTTTAGATTGTTTCCACTTTCTTGCTATTGTGAACAGAGCATCGGTGAACATGCCTGAGCAATTATCTGTGGAGTAAAATGTAAAGTCCTTTGGGCATATGCCAAGGAATGGTACAAGTGAGTCAGATGATAAATTTATTTTTGGCTTTTTGACATTTCTCCATATTGATTTCCAGAGTGGCAGCACCAGTTTGCAGTTCCACTAAAAGTGAACAAATGGCTCCATTCTTCATTTGTTGTCAGTCGTTTTGTTGATTTTAGCCTTTCTTACTGGGGCAATGTGAAATCTCAAATTGGTTTGATTTGCATGTTCCTAACGGCCAAGAATAAAGATGATTATTTTAAAATATTTTGTAGTCATTTTTATTTCTTCTTATGAGAAGTCTGTTCAGATGCATAACTCAGTTTTTGAATGGGTCATTTAATATTTTTGATTATTTTTTAAGTTCTTTATATATTCTGGTTAGTAATCCCCAGCCAGTTACACAACTGGTAAAGATTCCACCTACTCTGTGGCCTTTATCTTCATTCAATTAATTATTTTATTAGTGGTGCAGAATATTTTAGTTTTATGAAGTCCTCTTGTTAATTCCTGAACAGAGGAAACGTACTCAGAAATTCTTTTCCTACTCCTAGATCATGTAGGGTACTGGCTATGGTTCCTTCTAGTAGTTTCAGGTTTCACATTTAGGTCTTTGATCTATACATAGTTTCTGTGAAATGTGATAGATACACATCTAATTTCATTCTTCTACATGTGGACATATAGTTTTCCTAGCATGACTCATTGAAGATGTTATTTGTTCTCCAATGTACATTTTCAGCATCTTTGTCAAATACCCAATGGCTGTAGTTATGTGTACATGTTCGGGTCTCTCATTCTGCTCCATTGGACTACATGTCTATTTTTGTACCAGTACAATACTGTGTTTACTAATATGTCTTGATGTAGCATGAATCTTAAAAGTTCTTATTAATAAAGTCAAACCCGAGGCCAGTTATTGGGGTGAATACTGGAAGGTCAGAGAGACAGAACAAGCCACAGCTATCTCACCTTGCCAATTCCTCAGCTGGTCCTGTTTCCTCACACTGGAAGCTTCTGTGTCCTCATCCCAATGGCTCTCAGCTGAACGGCTGCTTAAAAGCCTGAATGCTTAACCAGCCAAATTCTTCTAGTTTCTGGTCCTCACGCCTTATATACCTTTCTGCTTTCTACCATCACTCCCTAGGATTAAAGGCTTGCTTCCTGGGATTAAAGGCATGAGTCACCATGCCTGGCTGTTTCCAATGTAGCCTTGAACTCACAGAGATCCCAGATGGATTTCTGCCTCTGGAATGCTAGGATTAAAGGCATGTGCTATCACTGCCTAACTAGTGGCTTTTCTGTTCTCTGACCTCAGATAAGTTTATTAAGGTACACAATATTTTGGGGAACACAATACCACCACATTTCCTCTCTTTTTGTCTAAAATTAAAGAAAGCTTATAACTAATACAAGAAAAACTATCCAATAAGTATATACAATATATACAGCCAAAAATTACATTAATGATGTCTAGTCCATTAACATTTGACAGATTCAGATAAAAACTCCATTATATATATAAACAATGTCCAGTCCAGTAATATCTGATAAACTCAGACCAAAAAAATTTCATTACTTATCTTATTTAAAACAAGTAGTTCCTTTTTAAAAGTAGATTCCATATTCTCCCTTTTTATCTTATTATATCCATATTCTCTCTTTTTTTCTTTTCATAATAGATTCAGTAGTCTACCTTTTGTCATTTTTATATCTTCCCCTTTTTCTTCAGTGTAGATTCAGTGATCTGCCTATTTATCCTATTATTTCTTTATCTTTTTTCTCAGAGTAGATTCGATGATCTATCTCATATCTATATTCTCTTTTTCTTTTTGCTTTCTAGAAGTTAAGATATCTTTAGGGAATCTTGAAAAGAAAATACTGGGTTAATCATCAAGTCCTGTATCATTTGTCCAGTCTCTGCAAAATAGGAAAGTTCAGGGCTTGTTTCAAGTCCTTGTTGGTGTAGTCTGTCAGGCTGGATCATCTCAACTAGTCCTCTCGAAATTGTCCTGACCAGTTTGTAGTTCAAAGTCGATTTTTCCATGGTGTTAATCGGCTTAATGACTTTATCATAGTCCATGTGGAATCATCATTGTAGGATCCTGTCATCTTTTTGAAGATTTCAAAGTCACTGTTAGGCGTGGTTACGGTTTCCTGCAGACTTTTTTTTTTTTTTTTTTTTTTTTTTGCCTCCTCTGTGGCTTGGAGCAATCACAGTCTGATAAACGTCTGTCTCTCGGAACCATGAACATTCTTCCCTAGAACAGAAAATCTTCACAGTATTTAATTTTTCCCCACCATTTTTCTTGCCAAACTTTTCCAAACTGACCTTTGTCAATGCTTTCTTGTAACACTATGGTCCTGGCAATTCTTCTCTGAACCAGCAGCAGGAAACCCTTCGTCCCTGGTAGCAGCATCACCGCAGTTACCAACACGATGAGAAGGAGCTGGCAATGTGGAGCAGTAGCCACTGCTTCCATGGTCCCACCACTATTTGTGGTTCAGTCCGGGCCAAACTTTCTCCCAAGCCTCCTAGGCCGGCCTCAAACTCGGGATCCTCCTGCCTCTGTCTCCTTCAGCAAATCCTACCGGCGTGCGCCACCACAACCAGCACTTTTTCGTGAATTCGTACCACAAACGTTGGGCGCCAGATGTAATATACTAATATGTCTCTGTAATATACATTTGGAACAGTCATATTTCCAGCATGGTTCTTTTTGCCTGAGATACCTTTAGCTATGTAGGTTCTTATGTGACTTGATAATGAATTTATGATTTTTTTCCTATTTCTGTAAAGAATGCGATGGAATGATGATTGAGAATGCATTGAATCTATAAAAAGATTTTAGTAGAATGATCATTTTCATAATATTAATCTTACCAATCCATGAGCATGGGATGTCATTCCATTTTCTAACATCTTTATTACTTTCTTCAAAGATTTGAAGTTTTCACTGTAGAGTTTTTTAACCTCCTTGGTTAGGCTTATTCCAGGGTATTGTTATTGTTTTTGAAGCTATTGTAAGTAGGACTGTCTCCATGATATTTTCGTGTGTGTGTTGGTGATGTTTAGAAAAGTTATTGATTCTTCTCTATCAGGCCATACCGCTGAAATTGTCAATGTTTTCTGATAGAAATTTTGGGATCTTTATTTATAAAATTATATCATCTGCAAATAGAAATACTTTTAGTATCCCTTTAATTTCTTTTTCTTGCCTTACTGTTCCAGCCAGTTTTGCAATCATTACATTAAAAAGGAATATAGTTAATGGACAACCCTGTCTTGTTCCTCATTCAATGGGATAGTTTCAAGTGTTTCCCCTTTAAGAATAATGTTGGCTGTAGGTTTGTCATATATAGTTTTCATTTGAGCTATGTTTCCTCCAGTCATACTTTCTAGTCTAGGACTTTTATCATGAAGGATATTAGATGTTTTATCAGAGGCTTTTCTGCATCTCTTGAGATGATCGTGCAACTTTTGTCTATAAGTCTATTTATAAAATTTATTACATTTATTGGCATGTGTATGTAGAACATATACATCTCTGAGATAAAGAGAACTTGATCATGGATAATCTTCTTGGTGCACGTCTATATTCTATTAACAAGAAATTTATTGAGCATTTTTAATCTATTTTCATCAGTAATATTGCCCTGTAGTTTTCTTTGCGGTGTCTTTACCTGGTTTGGGTATTAGAGTGATGTTGGCTTTGAGGAAGCAGTTTGAGAGTCCTCCTTCTGTTTCTATGCTTTTCAAAAATGTATGAAGGATTGCCTGTAGATATTCTATGCAAGTTCAGTAAGATTCTGCTGTGAATCCATCTGGCCCTGGACTTTTCTTTTTAGTTGGAAGACTTTTCATTACTATTTCAATCTCCTCACTTGTTAGGAGTTTTTTCAGGTGGTTTATTTCTTGGTTTAAATTTGATAGTTTGACTGAATCTAGAAGTTCATACATTTATTTTAGGTTTTCCAATATAATGGAGCACAGCTTTTTAAAGTATTCCTTTATAATATTCTGAATTTCTTTGCTATGCGTTGTAATAGTTCCTTGTTGATTTCTGATTCCATGAATTTGGGTCCTTTTTAGGTCCTCTCTTTATTTCTTTTGGTTAGTTGGGCCAAGAGTCTGTACAATTTGTTTTCAAAGTAGCAACTCTTGGAATCATTAGTTCTTTGTAATGTATTTTTGTTTCTATTTCATTAATTTCTACTCTGATTTTTATTATTTCTTGCCGTCTACTGGATTTGAGTTTCTTGCATATCCAAAGTCATATATATTTGTATTACTTGAAATTTTTTTTCATGCAATGTATTTCTCCTCCCTCAACTCTTCTGAGATCCCCCCACTCCTCCTCCCATACAAATCCATACCATTTCTTTCTCTCTCTCTTTACAAAACAGTCTTGAGTAACATCATGAAGAAACTTATTTTACTCTTTCTGATTCTTAAATGTAGGCACTTAGGGTTATAAATTTCCCTCATAGGACTGCTTTTAATGAGTCCTAGAGGTTTTGTTGTTTTGTTTTCATTTTCACCTAGTTTCATGAATGTTTTTATTTCTTTTTTGACCCAGTCATCATTCAGTAATGAGTTGTTTAATCTCAACGGATTTGTTTACTTAATAGAGTTTTGGTTTCTGTTCATTTTAAGTTTTATTGTATCATACTCAGGTAATATACCCAGAGCTATTTCAATTTTCTGACTTTGTTAAGATTTGTTTTGTGTCCCGAGATATGGTCTATTTCTATGGACTAATGAGTAGAGTGCACATTCTTTGCAGTTTGGAAAGAATATTCTCTACATGTCTGTTAAATCCATTTGATGTAATGCTTTTCTTGGTCCATAATACCTGTCTATTACAAAAAGTGAGATATTGAAATAACTTACTACTAATAGATTGGTGTTAAGTTTTGTCTTTCATTCCAGTTGTAAGCTTTTTATGAAATTGAATGTATCAAAATTCGGTGCATAAATGTCCATCTAGGTAATATGTTCATGGTTAATTGTTTCCTATACCAGAATGAATTTCCTTTTTTAAATCTTTTGTAATTAATTATAGTTTGAAGTCTATTTTGTGAGATATTATATCATAACACCTGCTTTCTTCCTATTCCCATTTGGTTGGAGGGAGTGCTTTTTTCCATCCTTTCACTTTAAAGTATGCTTGTCTTTAAGGATAAGATGAGTGAATTTATTCTTAATTCATTCAGCCAACCTGTATCCTTTTATTGATGAATTGGTGCCATTGATATTTAAAGGAATAGTTGAAAGATGTGTGTTTATTGCAGTCATAATTTTTTTGTTGTGCTATCATGTTTCAGTAATTACAGCATCATTGATTTTCTTTCTAGAGACTCTTGACCATGATTATTCCTATCTTCGATCTGAATGATGTTTTCTAGTATTTGGTTTAGGTTAGATTTGCTGGATATGAAGGAGGAAATGTGATAAATGGTAGAGTGGAGAATGATGTCAACACAAGAAGGAGAAGGGAAATACAGTCCTAAAAATATTTGAAAAAGCCATAAGGAATCATATTATTTTTATTTGCCTAAAATTATATATAATACATTTAATTGCACACATGAACATACATATTTTAAATAATGCTGTTCCACTGGAGCTGACAATTGTCCTCCCCAAGAGACAAAGAATATGAAACAAAACTGTCAGTCCAAGGCATGAGAAAGTAACCTTTCAAGTTGATGGTGATGGGATTCCAAGAGTTCCACAAAATAGTACAGGTCACTGTTCTTTCCAATGGTTGCCACACAATGACTGAATATAAGTCTCTATTGCTGAAGACACCATGCACTTTAGACACAGAACGCAGAGGATCTGAGCTGGATCAGACACAAAAGCCTCCTCACTGAAGGTGCTATGCAAGTTGCCAGTCAGGGGAAGGAACTAACAATCACACCCTGCTTAATACCCATCAGCCACAACAATGACTATCATGACAAGATATCCCTAAGGTCGTGTAATAGTGGCTCTCATATCTTGGCAGTAACCAACAGCTATCTAGCCAGACTCAAGGTCCAGTTAACAGGAGGAAATCCTTCAAGATACCGGCACTGTTATTGGAAACCTAGTGACTAGTGAGGTCATGGATCTTGGAAGAGAACCTGCTACTGCTCCTTTACTGAACCAGGATAATTGTTAGCAGCATGCTAAATACTTAGTCATGTACTCATAAATAAACATAGCTCTTGCTCCTCATCTAAGAAGCTTGTCTTTACAACAGATAGAGACCATTACAGAAAAGCACAACTGGTCAAAAACAGGGAATGTGTGACCATGGGGTTCCCAGCGCCAAACGATACATCTATAACACAGCTCTTGCACCTAAGGCTCAGGGAACATCTCGGAAGAAGGGGTGGAAAGATTGTAAGACCCAGAGAAATAGGAAATTGCTTGTGAAACTGTATCCTAGAAGTGACAGAGAAGTGTCAATCATAATGCCTCAACAGTATGGCTGCCTAAACAACACAAACAATGACAACACCAACAGACATGCTATCATGGATGGGGGAAATATCATGGGGCCCCATCCCTAGACAAAGAAATATAGACAACTAATGCCTGTTGAGAGTGAGAGAATTAATCTTTCCCAGAGATAAGCAACATAATTTATTTAATACTAAATAGTCATCCCTCAAATCATATATACACAAGCAATACTAAATAAATTCAGCATGTTATATTTATATATTTATGCACACAAACACACAGAAAGACTACACATACTGAGACTATATATATACATATATATGTATATATATGTATATATGTAAAGTCTCATGTACATAGCCCCCCACATATATATATATATATATATATATATATATATATATATATATATATATATATATATATATATATATATATATTAAGAAACAAAGACCATGAATTTGAGAGGGAGCAAGAATTCTCATAGGAGGCATTGGAAAGATAAAAATAAAGGAGGGAATTGATATAATAATATTTTAATTTTTAAAAATACACCAAAAAGAGGAAAAGAACATCTCTAATTAATGCTTTATTTCCCTCAATGATTTTTTGGTTAGAACTAATCTATTGGAATTGGAGAAAAGAGAGTCCAATTTTTCATTTAAATAATTTTAACCACCAACTATGAAGCATCCATTTCAGGAGACAGTGGGAAGAACACCTTGAGCTATAGTTCAAAACAAATGCTAAAAGTTACTTTATTAAAAATAAAAGAATTTGATCTGGGTGACAGTGGTGCACACCTTTAATCCCAGCACTCAGGAGGGGGAGGCAGGCAGATCTCTGTGAGTTTGAGGACAGCCTAGTCTACAGAGATCCAGGACAGGCACCAAAACTACAAAGAGAAACCCTGTCTCAAATAATAATAATAATAATAATAATAATAATAATAATAATAATAATAATAGAATTTGAAATTTGCTTAGAGTGTACATAGATTTCCACAGTAACCATTAAGGGGTCTTCTTAGAAGGAAGTATATTCAATATCCCCAAACTTGCTATCAATATTGTTTCAATATCTATATAAACTCTTTACAAACCTGCACCAAAGTGATCTCATTCTAAGAAATTTAGGGAAGTTATAGGTTTCACTTTTGTCTGAGGATTTGAATTTTGACATTCAGGATGCATCTTCATGGAAAGACTCATTTGCCTTCCTGTTCTTGATTCCCTTCAACTGCAGATGGGCTTTATGGCTGTTCAAAGGCAGCACTAAGTAGATAAAACACAAGTGCTACTTTTTCAAAGTTCTGTAACAGTGGCCAAAAATTAGTGAAATCTCTAACAATTATTCTAACCAAAAAAATTGAATGGCTCAGACAGACTCATGAAAAAAGTTATCAGATTTAAATTTTATATCATTAAAAAATGCTTGGAAATGACATTTTCATACACATAATTTCACCAGGTATAGTACACTATCTAGACCTTTGAGCTCACAAATTGTTGTTTCCAAATGAAGAAAACATAGATCCATTGGGAAAGGCACTTTCCTGGTCATTTACAGATTTAGGCTCTGGAGTTTGGGGCTCTCCATTCACTCCCTCACACATTCATTCATTTCACTCACTCATTCATAGCAGTTGTTGAGTGCCTGCTGTTTTCTCAGCCGGTCCCCAATTATTCCTTTGAAAGGTGGCCCCCTTGGGGAGCAACTGAAAGGGCCGGTGAGTAGCTTGATATTTTTAAGTCCACTCTGAATACTTCAAATCTGAAGGCTGTCAGAGAGGCCTTTGGAGACAGGCCCATCATTCCTGCCACTGCCTCTGCTGTGACTTTGCAGGGGACTTTCTGCAAATGAAGGGCCAGGGAAAATGTCACCTGTAAGGCTCTGAATTTCCTCCTTCAAGTTCTCAATGTGCGCCTGAGATGGGGCTCACACTGCCTTTGCCTGCTTATCCACATGGAGCCTCTTCCTGCCCTTTTCATTCAGCTTTTTTGTCACGCAGTTCCTTGGCAGTTAACGTCCCAGCTTCGCAGGTGTCTGCGTAGGGAGGATTTGATATTCTCGTGAAAGAGCACAAAATAGAGATTTCAAAGACGCATTTCCACAGCAGGCATTCTGGCTGTTTTGATGTCCTTTCATTTGGATAGAAGAGAAGCCAACTTCTTGGTTAAATCTATAATCGCCCCAAGAGGCTTTGTGCAGTTCAGTGGTCATGTCATGTCAAACTACCTTCCATCTGTGTCTCCACACACAAGTCTGGTTAACAAGTGTTCAGAAAATACAAAAATATACTGGGAAATCTTTTAATTTAAGGTGGATGATCGAATTATTCATGAAGCTTTGCAGTGTTTTCTAAATACTATGTAAATATTGGAATAAGTGTAAACATGAGAATTAACCTACAGAAGTGAAAACTAGTGGATTATAAACCTTTCCAAAGTGAAAAACATTAAGAGACCCAATTTAGACAACTTGGGAAAACAAGACATTTGGACTACTTTTCATGGTGAAAGTAAATAACATAATGCAAAGAATAAGGCATCTTGGGAGGTAATTACTATTTTATTTTCTGAGAAGTTCTAAGGAAAATTCTGTTTCAATTTTGTTTATTTCTTTGAGATGTGGTCTTATCATGTAGCCATATCTTGCCTGGAACTTGCTATGATGCTCAGGCTTCTTTTAAACTCTTAATCTTCTCACTGCAGCCTCCTGCGTGCAGGGGTTACAGGGAAATACCACCTGTGGATTTTCATCTTGGCTGTTGATTCGGAATCATTCTATGTAAGATTCTATGTAAGAAATGAAATGTACCCCACTGTAAAAGCTAACAAATGTCATTGCAAAACTGTAATGAAATGTCTGCCTGCCCAAGCTCAGTATCACAGCATCTTTTTTTTACAGTATATACTTGACTTAGGATTGATTCCTATTAACAGATGAGTAATAACCTATAAAAGAATCAGCAGGGTACATATGCTAGGAGAATGATAATGGAGGAGGAACAATACCTTACATGAATGAAAAACAGTTGAAGAAGACTGAATAAGAAATATGCCACAAAACAAAAGAGAACACGGAGGAAAAACATTTTTCTAAAATCAATAAAGATTTATGGAGCTCCTAGAAGATGGTTTCAAAAATGACCTATACATCCAGATGAGGTAGCTCACACCTTGATTCCTTGCACTTGGAAGGCAAAGCCAAGGAGATCTCTGTGAGTTTGAGGCCAGCCTGTTCTACGTAAGGAGTTACAGGCCAGCCAGGGCTATATATTAAGATCCTGTCTTTAAAAAAACAAACATACTCTTATATTTTTGTTTGTGAACCTAGCATTTAATGGCTGAGCCATCTCTCCAGCAATTCACTGAGAATTTCAAAAGTTACTGGTTAGATTCTCACTATCGAAAACACTCATTTCAAAACACAGAGGAACATTCTTAAAGTTAGCAGATGAAATTTTTGTATACCAGCACTGAATATTATTGAAATAATTAATTGAATGTTTTGTCTCAGTGGTCAAAAAAATCTTATGATGAACAGTCTCCTAAGCAAAAAGGGTTTAATAAGTAAGAATAAAAGCATTAACAAAAAAAAAAAAAACCCAAACATACAGAAAGGTCTACACAAAACCAAGAGAGAGAAAAGAATCTTAATGAAATTTTTCAAACTCCAATTGTGTGTGTGTGTGTGTGTGTGTGTGTGTGTGTGTGTGTGTGTGTGTGTGTGTGTGTGTGTTGTGGGGGAGGTGAAAGAGTATAACCCATGTGTGGATGTTAGAGAAGTTGTGGGATT
The DNA here is from genome assembly GCF_049852395.1 of Peromyscus maniculatus bairdii. Taxonomy (NCBI): domain Eukaryota; kingdom Metazoa; phylum Chordata; class Mammalia; order Rodentia; family Cricetidae; genus Peromyscus; species Peromyscus maniculatus. Next base: position 25,363,229 of record NC_134875.1, on the reverse strand, counting down.
TTGTATTCTCTTTCCTCCATGTGGGACTCAGGTACTAAACTTAGGTCATAGAGCTTAGTGGCAAACGCCTTTACACATTGAGCCTTCTTGCCAGGCCAAAAGAAAAGAATGTTCAAAAACAAATAGGAGAAACAAAAACAATACTACCAAAATGAGAGGTTAGGCACTACTAAACACATAGTCACTATTACTCTATATCAGTTCACAGCAGTTGACTGAAAAATGATCAGAATTTATAAGCGTTTTATTTCCCATTGTGGTAGGATAGAGAATGCCTCTTTCAAAGATGCCCATGCTATAATCCTATGATCCAGAGAATGTGCTGTGTCACCGTGACAGAGAATCTTAGTTGTTGGAATCAGGGCTACTAGTAAGATGGTATTAACATATGTATGGTGATATTTTATTTGTACTGAAATGTTATTTTAATTTTATGTTAATAAATAAAGTTGCCCTGGGGTCAGAGCTATTAGAGCCATAGTAAGAGCGTGGTGGTTAGAAGAGCTAGGTAGATTTCTGTGTGTTCAGGGATACAGCCAGTATTGGAGACATACGCCTTTAAGACCTGGAGGGCGGTACTTACAGGCAGTGATGAGGCAGTCATGTGGTTGGGTTTACAACCAATGAGAAGGCAGAACAGAAAGATTATTTAAACAGGGACACAGGAAGTACCTCCCTCTCTCGGGGAAGCTAGGAGCACTGCAGGAGGTAAGATTTTATCTCTGAGCTCTGACTGTAGATGTAACCAACCGTCTTATTAAATAAGAAACACAGAAACAATGTAAAAGAGAAAGCCGAGAGGTCAGAGCTCAGAGCTAAAATCTCACCCTTCCTCCTGCTGTCCCAGCTTCGCGAAAAGAGACCTACTTCCTGTCGGTTCGTATTTTTAAAGTATGTTGTTCTGCCTTCTCATTGGTTGTAAACCCAAACACATGACTGCCTCGTCACTGTCTGAATGTACAGCCCCCTAGGTCTTAAAGGCATATGTCTCCAATGCTGGCTGTATCCCTGAACACACAGAGATCTTATGGGATTAAAGGCGTGTGCCACCACCGCCACACTCTTGCTATGGCTCTAATAGCTCTGACCCTGAACACACAGATATCTATGGGATTAAAGGCGTGTGCCACCACCGCCACACTCTTGCTATGGCTCTAATAGCTCTGACCCCCAGACAACTTTATTTATTAACATACAATCAAATTAATATTTCAGTACAAATCAAAATAATATTTCAATACAATTAGATTACCACCACATTTCCCCTTTTCTATTTTAATAAAAAGAAAAAAAGCAAAAGGTTATGACTAACAAAAGAAAAACTATATACAAAAGTACAATAACTATATACAATATATACAAGTAATAAATACCTAAACAGGTATTTGACGAATCAGAGAAAATAATTCCATTATCTATCCTATTTTGATAATTCCAAGATGTATCTAATGTACTTTCTATCCTAATTAATTTTCAACTATAACTAACTAATCTTCAACCATAACTAACTAATCTTCAACTCCCTCAGAGACCCAAGAAGGGAATAATATTAGCTAACAAAAATAAAAACAGGAAGTGCATGCAAGCAACTTCCAAAAAAAATTTTGTGAGTTGACAGAAACAGCCAGCTGCCTGGGCAGTCACCTGAGGTTTCTCCGCAGTGTTGGGGCATCATCTTCAGCCTATAGGCTTAGTGTATCTGACAGACTCATTTGTGAAGTAGGATGTACACAAGGTCAACAGTTCAACCTCACATTGGGTGAGAGCAGTCCACGTACCAGAAACACCTGAATTCCACTAGTGTCCTGTCATGATTCAGGATTTTAAATTCTGGAAATTGTTGACAGTTTTTTAATTCAGCTGTCCATTCTTCTTGGCTGTGTATATATGGCTTCATCTCAGCATCCCCTTCTTCTCCACATCCCTCTATTAAATGCCAGTCTACTTTTGAGAGGCATGAGCTTTCAGCTGCTGTTCCATTGTACAACAGAATCCATCGGCCCTCTGCCTGTTAAGCTGCCTTCGAAGAAAAGGGCACCGTACCTTTTCCGGATGCGAAGGCCACTTCAGGGATGGGGCCATATTGTCCTGGCCTCAGAAGATGCTTTTTGATAAAGCCATAACCACACTTGTTTTGGCAAGAATCAGTAGTCCCTTGTTTCGTGATCTGTCTGTCCATTTTGTCCTGTTGATTCGAGGATACTTTGTTGTCCAGTGGCTAACTTTTGCCAGAATGAAAGTTGACTCCATATGCAGTTTCTTCAATGCCCATATTTTCTCTAAAGTAGATTGGTACTGCCAGGAGCCGACATGTCTCAAAAAAGAAAAATTTTCTAAGTTATTAAAACATTTTAAATGCCATATTCTGTAGATCTCTGAAGGGTTTGAAGATGACCTGTCTAAAACATCTCTGCTCAATTTTTAAAACATATCCAATATGACTACAAGTTCTATGATAATGTCTAACTACTAGCTTTCATTTCTTTATATCCTAATAGTTGATAATAATAACATTCAAGGATCAGAAATTTGCATTACATTGTTAAATGGATGGAATAAATACAATTAGAAATATACATATAGCATTTTCTAACAATATCAGTTTCAAATTTGTGTACAATATAAAACAATTCAATCCAATGTAAAGTATTTAAAACTAGTAATTGTCTTTCTCTTTTCTTTCTTTCTCTCTTTTTTTTTAAACAAGAACTTTAAATCTAATCTCCTTTGCTTAGCCTTTTTCCTAACCCTTGACAATAACTTGTAACCAACCCCCCTAAATACTGAAAATTATCCCAGACCCAAAACCCATTAAAAAGACCAAAAAACCACCCGCCCCACACCACCTCTTTGGGAATGTGGGCGTCGTATTCTTAAAATTGCTTCCTGCTGGGTATGGGCGAAGTTTTCTTTATCCTGAAAGAAAAATTTTAGGTTAATTGTCAAATTCTAGGAGAGGTAACTATATCCTTCATGATCCAGTCTGTGTATAATGCCAAAGTTGAGGGTTTATCTCAAGTCCTTATTCAAGTAGTCTTTGAGACTGGATCATCTCAGCTAGTCATCTCAAATTTGCTCTGAGCACCTTGTAGTTCAAAGCTGATCTGTGGATGATGTTTGTCAGCTTAATGATATTATTATTGTCCACGTGGAATTGTTGTTGTTGTGGGGCCCCATCTTCTTTCTGGAGACTTCAGTTGATGTTAGGCCAGGCCGTGATTTCCTGCAGAAAACTGATAAGAGACTCGAACACAAAAACATATATATGCAGCTAGCCTTTTTTCTAGAATTAGTTAGTACTCTATGTGACCATTCATATCTTAACAAAGTTTAAAATGTATATATATATATATATTAATCTTGTAAATTTTGATATAAAATTTATACTTTGAGAAAAGTTTAAAGAATCAGAATAGAATCAAAGAGTTGAGATTAGTAATAGAATAGTCCCTTAATTAATTTTGCTTTTGTCCTGTACCATAGCAGAAATGGCTCTTATTCTGGCATGATACAGGGAGTTTGCATTTTCCTTTTAACAACATGCTTGATTTTAAAGAAGGAGAGAGCCATTCTCCAACTCCAAAGTCAGCTTTAAATTTTAATTGAACTGGGACTGTTAGAAGACCAATAGTGTTAAATCTTTAGAGAAAAGCAGAAACAAACATTTAGGAAGACATAAAATTTTTTTAGATAATATATACCCATACACCGTTTCACTCTGTTTCTTGGGATAGATGATTTGTCCCTTTTCTTCAGTTGTCTCATTTGTCCAGTGTTCTTCAGATTCCTTAACCTTCATTCTCCTAAAAGACAAAAACAAAAACCTTTCCCCAAGACTAATTTTGGGGATGTTTCCTTTTGACAAGTTATTATCTGATTAAATGAAAAGGCATGTGTTATTGATACAAGTTAGTTTAAATTGGATGTTCATGCTGGTTGATGAACTATCACCTCCTCTAATTAAGATGTCTCTCTTGTTCAAATCGAACCTTTATCAATTTTGATGGTACCCACAGCTTATCTTCTCCTGTAGAAACAAAAGCAAAACCACGTCCCCAATGTAATACATACCCTGGTTTCCATTCTGAGGTCAGCACATCCTTAAAGTATATAGGCTGATTTAATTCTGTAGTTTTTTCTATTATCCAATGTCTCTCTGCAGCTGTTGTTCCTTTCTCATTGGCATTCAGAAAATTCAAAGTTAGAAGAGCATTATGCAGTCTATTTCTGGGGGTTTTTGTTACCCATTTCTGTTTATTTAGCATATCCTTTAGAGTTCTGTTTGATCTTTCTATAACTGCTTGACCTGTAGGATTATGTGGTATGCCTGTAATATGCTTTATATTGTAATAAGCAAAAAACTGTTTCATTTTAACAGAGACATATGATGGAGCATTGTCAGTTTTGATTTGTGCAGGTATACCCATGATGGCCATAACTTCTAGCAAATGAGTGATTACAGAATCAGCTTTTTCAGAACTCAAAGCAGTTGCCCATTGAAATCCTGAATAAGTATCGATAGTGTGGTGTACATATTTCAATTTTCCAAATTCTGCAAAGTGAAACACGTCCATCTGCCAGATTTCATTTCTCTGAGTACCCTTTGGGTTACATCCTGCTGGTAATGGCGTCTGATTGTAGAAGGAACAAGTAGGACATTTCTTTATTATTTCTTTGGCTTGTTGCCAGGTTATGGAAAAATCCTTTTTTAAACCTTTACTATTAACGTGATGTTTTTTATGAAATTCTGAGGCCTCCAGCACATTTCCTATCAATAATTTATCAATCTCTTCATTGCCTTGTGCTAGAGGGCCTGGCAGACCAGTATGGGATCGAATGTGAGTTATATATAAAGGATGATTCCTTTTCCTGATTGTATCTTGTAATTGAATAAATAGTGAAGTTAATTCTGAAGCATCAGGGATAAATTCTGCAGTCTCAATATGTAACACCACTCTTTCAGCATACTGAGAGTCAGTTACTATGTTGAGAGGTTCTGAAAAATCCATTAATACCAACAGAATAGCATACAATTCTGATTTTTGCACTGAATTATACGGACTTTGAACCACTTTACTTAAATTTTCTGATTTGTAACCTGCCTTTCCTTCTTTGTTGGCATCTGTATAAAATGTACGAACTCCAGATATGGGTTTTTGCCGTACAATTCGAGGCAAGATCCATTCAGCTCTCTTTATAAGATCAATTCTATTGCTTTTGGGATATTTGCTGTTAATTTCTCCCAAAAAATTACTGCAAGCTCTTTGCCAAGGTTCACTTTCTGTCCATAATTTTTCAATGTCCTCCTTAGTTAATGGTACGACAATTTCTGCTGGGTCTATGCCTGCTAATTGACGAAGTCTCAATTTTCCTTTGTAAATCAAGTCAGAGATTTTTTCCACATAAGTTTTTAATTTTTTATTTGGTTTATTTGGTAAAAATATCCATTCCAATATAATATCTTCCCTCTGCATTAATATTCCAGTAGGAGAACGCCTAGAAGGTAAGATAACCAAAATGCAATCCAGCTTTGGATCAATACGATTCACGTGTCCTTCATGCACTTTCTTTTCTACCAAGGCTAATTCTTTCTCAGCTTCAGGTGATAATTCTCTTGGACTATTTAAGTCCTTGTCACCTTCTAAGGTTTTGAACAAATTAGTCAGTTCATCATTTTTTACCCCAACAATAGTTCGTAGATGAGAAATATCTCCAAATAATCTTTGAAAGTCATTAAGAGTCTGTAGTCTATCTCTCCGAATTTGCACCTTTTGGGGTCTAATTTTTTGTAGCTCTATTTTATATCCTAAATAATTAATAGAATCTCCTCTTTGTATCTTTTCAGGAGCAATTTGTAATCCCCAGCGAGGCAAAATTTTCTTTACTTCTTCAAACATTATTTCTAGAGTATCTGCATTTGAGTCAGCTAGTAAAATATCGTCCATATAATGATAAATTATAGATTTAGGAAATTTTTTACGTATCACTTCCAATGGCTGTTGTACAAAATATTGGCACAGAGTTGGGCTATTCAACATTCCCTGTGGGAGGACCCTCCATTGAAATCTTTTAACCGGTTGAGAATTATTATAAGTAGGCACTGTAAAAGCAAATCTTTCTCTGTCTTTTTCTTGTAAGGGTATTGAAAAGAAACAGTCTTTTAAATCAATAACTATGAGAGGCCATCCTTTTGGTAACAGAGTAGGCAAAGGCATCCCAGATTGTAGAGAACCCATTGGCTGAATTACTTTGTTAATTGCCCTAAGGTCTGTTACCATTCTCCATTTACCAGATTTCTTTTTAATAACAAATACAGGAGAATTCCAAGGGCTGGTTGATTCTTCAATATGCTGAGCATTTAACTGTTCTTCTACCAGCTCTTCTAAAGCCTGGAGTTTCTCTGTTGTTAAAGGCCATTGCTGGACCCATACAGGCTTGTCTGTTAACCATTTTAAAGGTAGAGCTGTTGGTGTCTTTGGAAGATCATCAGTTATTGTGCCCTGTTCTTGTATAATATGGATGGCTGGTGACCACTCATTAGAACAATATCTTCTAATATTTCTCTCAGTAACATGTGCTAGTTTATGATTTGTTTCTGAGATTGGAGGGATGTTAATCTGAGTATTCCATTGTTGCAACAAGTCTCGACCCCACAGGTTCATAGTTATGTTAGCCACATATGGTTTTAATTTTCCTCTCTGTCCTTCTGGACCTATACATTCGAGCCATCTTGCACTCTGTTTCACCTGAGATAATGTCCCAATTCCTAACAGTTGAACGTTTACCTCCTGAAGAGGCCAAGTTGGATGCCAAAATTCTGGTGCAATTATGGTAACGTCCGCACCTGTGTCTACCAGACCAGACAACAAAACACCATTTATTTTTATTGTTAATTTTGGTCTTTGTTCATTAATAGAAGTTTGCCAAAAAATTTTCTTTATGTTTTCTCCTGAATTTTCTATTCTCTCTGTTTCATCATTCTGACCAGCATGATTTATTCCAATAGGCATTTGGTTATTTAATCGCTCTCCAGAGCAGGCATTTCCTCTATGGCTGCCGGAAAGGTTTGAACTGGATTTGCACTGGGGGCCTGCCTGAGGCCCCTCTGGGAGTTTCCCGAAGACTGAGGCAAAGGATTACCCTGTCTTTCCTTTGTTGATCTACATTCATTGGTCCAGTGTTTTCCCTTACCACACCTTCTGCATACTCCAGAAGGAAGGGGCATTCTGTTGCCATTGTTCCTTGAAGAAACATTGTTTCTGGAAATGACCTGTCTACAGTCCCTTTTCAAATGTCCTTGCTTTCCACATCCAAAACATCTAACACTCCTCAAACCTTTTGAAATTACTTCTCCTACCCATGTATCATCATGCTCATCAGCTTCAACATTAATTGTTTCTCTAATCCAATCTTCCATAGGTGCAGATCTTGCCCTTAATGGCCTGATTATTCTTTTGCATGCTGCATTCGCATTCTCAAAGGCCAAAGATTCAATTATTGCCTTACCAGCTTCTGAATCCGAGACCGTTCTCTTTACTGCTGAAGCCAGTCTTTGTAAAAAATCTGTAAAAGACTCTTTTGGGCCTTGCTTCACCTTTGTAAATGACTCAGATTTTTTTCCTGGTTCCTCAACTTTGTCCCATGCATTCAAGGCTGCCGTTCGACATAAAATTAGGGTTTGGACATCATATAAACATTGTGCTTGTGCTGAAGCATATTGGCCTTCGCCCATAAGCTGATCCTGGCAAACTTGTACTCCTTTATCCCTCCATTGTTTTTCTATGTTTTTAGCCTCCTCCTTAAACCAAGTCAGAAATTGAAGTCTCTGGCTGGGTTCCAGAACACCTTGTGCGAGGTCCCGCCAGTCCTGTGGTACTATCCTATTATATGTTGACCAAGTGTTTAACATTTGCTTTACATATGGGGAATGCATGCCATAAGATACTATTGCCTCCTTAAACCTTTTTAAATCCAACATTTCAATTGGAGCCCAAGTATTTTGTGTAGCCATTTGATCAGGCATCTGCTGTACTGTTACAGGATAAATTAAGGGTGACTGTGTGAAAACAGGCTTTCTTTCTGCAACCTTATGATCCCGACTTGAAACAACTTCACTGTTAATTTCTTCTGTCTGAATTTTTACAGGTTTAACAAGTTCTTCTAACGCTGTTATCCTGGCACTTAAATTGACTATCTTTTTAAATATTAAAATGTGGATTATTATAGTGATGAGGTGCATAATTCCACCAATACTAATATTATATAGTTGTTCCATTGCCAGACTGCCTAAAATTTCGAACAAAAACCAATTTTCTTCCAATGTACACATAAAACCCATTTGTTTTTTAATGTGGAAAAAAATTCTCTTTTAGATAGTTTCCTTTAAAATATCTGATATATTATGACTTACCAAATCTGCGTAGAACAGTAGAAATCCGAGGGGATTTTCAAAGCAGCCACCTAGTGTCCCAGGTGTAAATCCAGAGAGAGAGAGAGAGAGAGAGAGAGAGAGAGAGAGAGAGAGAGAGAGGAAAGAGAGAACGCACAAGAAAGCGTAGCCGGCTAAAGCTTAAATGCAGCCACGTGTTCCCTCTTGTGCCGAGTCAAGGCTTGGGTCTGGCTTCCTTAAGCTCCGACCACGTGCGTTGGCTTTACAGGCAGGGCCCTGTTCGGCAGGGCAGGTCTGAGTTGTTTGTAGCACCGGCTTTAGGCAAGCTGCTCACAGACCTAGGCCCGGGCTAGAAGTTGCTACCCGGACTAGGACGCCAGCAGCTCGGACTAAGAAGCTGATCGCCGCCGGCCGCCGTGTGCCGCCGCTGCCGCCGGACCTGCCGCCAAGCCAAGCAGTTTTTAATGGATTCTTGTCACGTTGGGCGCCAGATGTAGATGTAACCAACCGTCTTATTAAATAAGAAACACAGAAACAATGTAAAAGAGAAAGCCGAGAGGTCAGAGCTCAGAGCTAAAATCTCACCCTTCCTCCTGCTGTCCCAGCTTCGCGAAAAGAGACCTACTTCCTGTCGGTTCGTATTTTTAAAGTATGTTGTTCTGCCTTCTCATTGGTTGTAAACCCAAACACATGACTGCCTCGTCACTGTCTGAATGTACAGCCCCCTAGGTCTTAAAGGCATATGTCTCCAATGCTGGCTGTATCCCTGAACACACAGAGATCTTATGGGATTAAAGGCGTGTGCCACCACCGCCACACTCTTGCTATGGCTCTAATAGCTCTGACCCTGAACACACAGATATCTATGGGATTAAAGGCGTGTGCCACCACCGCCACACTCTTGCTATGGCTCTAATAGCTCTGACCCCCAGACAACTTTATTTATTAACATACAATCAAATTAATATTTCAGTACAAATCAAAATAATATTTCAATACAATTAGATTACCACCACATCTGACCTCTCGGCTTTTCTCTTTTACCTTGGCTCTGTGTTTCTTATTTTAATAATACGATTGGTTACATCTACATCTGGCGCCCAACGTGACAAGAATCCATTAAAAACTGCTTGGGGCCGGCTCCCTAGCCGGAGCAGCCGGCTCCCTAGCCCCAGCCCAGGTCTGCTTGGGCTCAGGCCGGACTGTGAGCTGCTTGCTTAAAGCCAGTGCTACAAACAGCTCAGGCCTGCCCTGCTAAACAGGGCCCCTGGCTGTAAAGCCAAGCCTTGACTCGGCTCAGAGGGAACAAGTGGCTGGCTTTAAGCTTTAGCCGGCTACCCCTTCGCTTTCACTTTCACTTTCGCTTTCGCTTTCGCTCTTGCTTTCTCTCTTGTTTTCTCTCTGTCTCTCTGTTCTCTCTCTCTCTCTCTCTCTCTCTCTCTCTCTCTCTCTCTCTCTCTCTGGATTTACACCTAGGACTCTAGGTGGCTGTTTTGAAATTCGCTCGGATTTCTACTGTTCTACGCAGATTTGGTAAGTCATAAAGAAAACTATTTAAAAGACAAATTTTTTCCACATTTAAAAAAATGGGTTTCCTGTGTACATTGGAAGAAAATTGGGTTTTGTTTGAAATTTTAGGCAGTCTGACAATGGAACAACTATATGAAAAGATTAGTATTATGGGAATTATGCAGTTAATCACCATGCTTATTCTCATTTTACTATTTAAAAAGATAGTCGATTTAAGTGCCAGGATAACAGCTTTAGAAAAACCTGTTAATTTTAACAGTGAAGTTGGTTCAAGTTTGGATCATAAGGTTACAGAAAGAAAGCCTGTTTTCACACAATCATCCTTAATTTATCCTGTAACCGTACAGCAGATGCCTGATCAAATGGCTACACAAAATATCTGGGCTCCAATTGAACTGATGGATTTTAAAAGGTTTAAGGAGGCAATAGTATCTTATGGCATGCATTCCCCATATGTAAAGCAAATGTTAAACTCTTGGTCAACATGTAATAGGATTATACCACAGGACTGGCGGGACCTTGCACAAGCTGTTCTGGAACCCAGCCAGAGAATTCAATTTCTGACTTGGTTTAAGGAGGAAGCTAGAAACGTAGAAACACAATAGAGGGATAAAGGAATACAAGTTTGTCAGGATCAGCTTATTGGAGAAGGCCAATATGCTTCAATACAAACACAATGTTTATATGATGTTCAAACCGTAATTTTATGTCGAATGGCAGCCTTGAATACATGGGACAGAGTTGATGAACCAAGAAAAAAACATGAGTCATTCACAAAGGTTATGCAAGGCCCTAAAAAATCTTTCACAGATTTTTTAGAAAGACTGGCTTCAGCAGTAAACAGAATGGTCTCAGGATCAGAAACTAGTAAGACAATAATTAAAGCTTTGGCATTTGAGAATGCGAATGCAGCATACAAAAGAATAATCAGGCCGTTAAGGGCAAGAGCTGCACCTTTGAAAGATTGGATTAGAAAAACAATTAATGTTGAGGTTGATGAGCATGATACGTGGGTAGGAGAAGTAATTTCAAAAGGTTTGAGGAATGTTAGATGTTTTGGGTGTAGAAAGCAAGGACATTTTAAAAGGGACTGTAAACAGGTCAATCCTAGAAGCAATGTTTCTTCAAGGAACAATGGCAACAGAATGCCCCTTCCTTCTGGAGTATGCAGAAGGTGTGGTAAGGGAAAACACTGGACCAACGAATGTAGATCAACAAAGGACAGACAGGGTAATCCTTTGCCTCAGTTTTCGGGAAACTCCCGGAGGGGCCTCATGCAGGCCCCCATAGCAAAACCAGTTCAAACCTTTCCTGCAGCTGTAGAGGAAATCCCTGCTCTGAGCGATTAAATAACCAAATGACTATTGGAATAAATCATGCTGGTCAGGATGATGAAAAAGAGAGAATAGAAAATTCAGGAGAAAACATAAAGAAAATTTTTTGGCAAACTTCTATTAATGAACAGAGACCAAAATTAACGATAAAAATAAATGGTGTTTTGTTGTCTGGTCTGGTAGACACAGGTGCGGACATTACCATAATTGCACCAGAATTTTGGCATCCAGCTTGGCCTCTTCAAGAGGTAAACGTTCAACTGTTAGGAATTGGGACATTATCTGGAGTGAAACAGAGTGCAAGATGGCTGGAATGTATAGGTCCAGAAGGACAGAGAGGAAAATTAAAACCATATGTCGCTAACATAGCTATGAACCTGTGGGGTCGAGACTTGTTGCAACAATGGAATACTCAGATTAAAATCCCTCCAATCTCAGAAACAAATCATAAACTAGCACATGTTTCTGAGAGAAATATTAGAAGGCATTATTTTGAGTGGTCACCAGCCATCCATATTATACAGGAACAGGGCACAACAACTGATAATCCTCCAAAAATACCAACAGCTCTACCTTTAAAATGGTTAACAGACAAGCCTGTATGGGTTCAGCAATGGCCTTTAACAACAGAGAAACTCCAGGCTTTAGAAGAGCTGGTAGAAGAACAGTTAAATGCTCAGCATATTGAACAGTCAACCAGCCCTTGGAATTCTCCTGTATTTGTTATTAAAAAGAAATCTGGTAAATGGAGAATGGTAACAGACCTTAGAGCAATTAAGAAAGTAATTCAGCCGATGGGCTCTCTACAATCTGGAATTCCTTTGCCTACTCTGTTACCAAAAGGATGGCCTCTCATAGTTATTGATTTAAAAGACTGTTTCTTTTCAATACCCTTACAAGAAAAAGACAGAGAAAGATTTGCTTTCACAGTGCCTACTTATAATAATTCTCAACCGGTTAAAAGATTTCAATGGAGGGTCCTCCCACAGGGAATGTTAAATAGCCCAACTCTGTGCCAATATTTTGTACAACAGCCATTGGAAGTGATACGTAAAAAATTTCCTAAATCTATAATTTATCATTATATGGATGATATTTTACTAGCTGACTCAAATGCAGAAACTTTAGAAAGAATGTTTGAAGAAGTAAAGAAAATTTTGCCTTGCTGGGGATTACAAATTGCTCCTGAAAAAATACAAAGAGGAGATTCTATTAATTATTTAGGATATAAAATAGAGCTACAAAAAATTAGACCCCAAAAGGTGCAAATTAGGAGAGATAGACTACAGACTCTTAATGACTTTCAAAGATTATTTGGAGATATTTCTCATCTACGAACTATTGTTGGGGTAAAAAATGATGAACTGACTAATTTGTTCAAAACCTTAGAAGGTGACAAGGACTTAAATAGTCCAAGAGAATTATCACCTGAAGCTGAGAAAGAATTGGCCTTGGTAGAAAAGAAAGTACATGAAGGGCACGTGGATCGTATTGATCCAAAGCTGGATTGCATTTTGGTTATTTTACCCTCTAGGCATTCCCCTACTGGAATATTAATGCAGAGGGAAGATATTATATTGGAATGGATATTTTTACCAAATAAACCAAATAAAAAATTAAAAACTTATGGGGAAAAAATCTCTGACTTGATTTGGAAAGGAAAATTGAGACTTCGTCAATTAGCAGGAATAGACCCAGCAAAAATTGTCGTACCTTTAACTAAGGAGGACATTGAAAAATTATGGACAGAAAGTGAACCTTGGCAAAGAGCTTGCAGTAATTTTTTGGGAGAAATTAACAGCAAATATCCCAAAAGCAACAGAATTGATTTTATAAAGAGAGCTGATTGGATCTTGCCTCGAATTGTACGACAAAAACCCATATCTGGAGTTCGTACATTTTATACAGATGCCAACAAACAAGGAAAGGCAGGTTACAAATCAGAAAATTTAAGTAAAGTGGTACAAAGTCCTTATAATTCAGTGCAAAAATCAGAATTGTATGCTATTCTGTTGGTATTAATGGATTTTTCAGAACCTCTCAACATAGTAACTGACTCTCAGTATGCTGAAAGAGTGGTATTACATATTGAGACTGCAGAATTTATCCCTGATGCTTCAGAATTAACTTCACTATTTATTCAATTACAAGATACAATCAGGAAAAGGAGTCATCCTTTATATATAACTCACATCCGATCTCATACTGGTCTGCCAGGCCCTCTAGCACAAGGCAATGAAGAGATTGATAAATTATTGATAGGAAATGTGCTGGAGGCCTCAGAATTTCATAAAAAACATCATGTCAATAGTAAAGGTTTAAAAAAGGATTTTCCCATAACCTGGCAACAAGCCAAAGAAATAGTAAAGAAATGTCCTACTTGTTCCTTCTATAATCAAACACCATTACCAGCAGGATGTAACCCAAAGGGTACTCAGAGGAATGAAATCTGACAGATGGACGTGTTTCACTTTGCAGAATTTGGAAAACTGAAATATGTACACCACACTATCGATACTTATTCAGGATTTCAATGGGCAACTGCTTTGAGTTCTGAAAAAGCTGATTCTGTAATCACTCATTTGCTAGAAGTTATGGCCATTATGGGTATACCTGCACAAATCAAAACTGACAATGCTCCATCATATGTCTCTGTTAAAATGAAACAGTTTTTTGCTTATTACAATATAAAGCATATTACAGGTATACCACATAATCCTACAGGTCAAGCAGTTATAGAAAGGTCAAACAGAACTCTAAAGGATATGCTAAATAAACAAAAAGGAGTAACAAAAACCCCCAGAAATAGACTGCATAATGCTCTATTAACTTTGAATTTTCTGAATGCCAATGAGAAAGGAACAACAGCTACAGAGAGACATTGGGTAATAGAAAAAACTACAGAATTAAATCAGCCTATATACTTTAAGGATGTGCTGACCTCAGAATGGAAGCCAGGGTATGTATTACGTTGGGGACGAGGTTTTGCTTTTGTTTCTATAGGAGAAGATAAGCTGTGGGTACCATCAAAATTGATAAAGGTTCGATTTGAACAAGAGAAACCTCTTAATTAGAGGAGGTGATAGTTCATCAACCAGCATGAACATCCAATTTAAACTAACTTGTACCTGTAACACATGTCTTTTCATTTAATCAGATAATAACTTGCCAAAAAGGAACATCCCCAAAATTAGTCTTGGGGGAAGGTTTTTGTTTTTGTCTTTTAGGAGAATGAAGGTTAAGGAATCTGAAGGACACAAGACAAATGACACAACTGAAGAAAAGGGACAAATCATCTATCCCAGGAAACAGAGTATATGGGAGTATATGGCATATGGGTATATATTATCTAAAAAATTTTATGTCTTCTTAAATGTTTGTTTCTGCTTTTCTCTAAAGATTTAACACTATTGGTTTTCTAATAGTCCCAGTTCAATTAAAATTTAAAGCTGACTTTGGAGTTGGAGAATGGCTCTCTCCTTCTTTAAACTCAAGCATGTTGTTAAAATGAAAATACAAACTCCCTGTATCATGACAGAATAAAAGAGCCATTTTCTGCTATGGGACAGGACAAAAGCCAAATTAATTAAGGGACTATTCTATTACTAATCTCAACTCTTTGATTCTATTCTGATTCTTTAAACTTTTCTTAAAGTATAAATTTTATATCAAAATTTACAAGATTAGTATATATATACATTTTAAATTTTGTTAAGATATGAATGGTCATATAGAGTACTAACTAATTCTAGAAAAAAGGCTTCAGTTAGCTGCATATATATGTCTTTGTGTTCGAGTCTCTTATCAGTTTTCTGCAGGAAATCACGGCCAGGCCTAACATCAACTGAAGTCTCCGGAAAGAAGATGGGGCCCCACAACAACAACAACAACAACAATTCCACGTGGACAATAATAATATCACTAAGCTGACAAACATCATCTACAGATCAGCTTTGAACTACAAGGTGCTCAGAACAATTTTGAGATGACTAGCTGAGATGATCCAGTCTCAAAGACTACTTGAATAAGGACTTGAGATAAACCCTGAACTTTGGCAATACACATGGACTGGATAATAATGAAGGATATAGTTACCTTTCCTAGAATTTGACAATTAACCTAAAATTTTTCTTTCAGGATAAAGATAACTTCGCCCATACCCAGCAGGAAGCAATTTTAAGAATGACGCCCACATTCCCAAAGAGGTGGTGTGGGGCGGGTGGTTTTTTTTTTTTTTTTTTTGGTTCTTTTAATGGGTTTTGGGTCTGGGATAATTTTCAATTGTTTAGGGGGGTTGGTTACAAGTTGTTGTCAAGGGTTAGGAAAAAGGCTAAGCAAAGGAGATTAGATTTAAGGTTCTTGTTTAAAAAAAAAAAAGAAAGAAAGAAAAGAAAAAGACAATTACTAGTTTTAAATACTTTACATTATTACCAACTATTAGGATATAAAGAAATGAAAGTTAGTAGTTAGACATTACAATAGAAATTGTAGTCATATTAGATATGTTTTAAAAATTGAGCAGATATATTTTAGACAGGTCATCTTCAAACCCTTCAGAGATCTAACGAATATGGCATTTAAAATATTTTAATAACTTAGAAATTTTTCTTTTTTGAGACATGTCGGCTCCTGGCAGTACCAATCTACTTCAGAGAAAATATGGGCATTGAAGAAACTGCATATGGAGTTAATTTTCATTGTGGCAAAAGTTAGCCACTGGACAACAAAGTATCCTCAAATCAACAGGACAAAATGGACAGACAGAACACGAAACAAAGGACTACCAATTCCTGCCAAAACAAATGTGGTTATGGCTTTATCAGAAGGCATCTTCTGAGGCCAGGACAATATGGCACCATCCCTGAAGTGGCCTTCACAATCTGGAAAAGGTACAGTGCCCTTTTCTTCGAAGGCAGCTGAACAGGCAGTGGGCCGATGGCTTCTGTTGTGCAATGGAACAGCAACTGAAAGCTCACGCCTCTCAATAGTAGACTGGCATTTAATAGAGGGATGTGGAGAAGGGCATGCTTAGATGAAGCCATATATACACAGCCAAGAAGAATGGACAGCTGAATTAAAAAACCATCAACAATTTCCAGAATTTAAAATCCTGAATCATGACATGACACTAGTGGAATTCAGGTGTTTCTGGTACATGGACTGCTCTCACCCAGTGTGAGGTTGAACTGTTGACCTTGTGTACAACCTACTTCACAAATGAGTCTGTCAGATACGCTAAGCCTATAGGCTGAAGATGATGCCCCAACACTGCAGAGAAACCTCAGGTGACTGTCCAGGCAGCTGGCTGTTTCTGTCAACCCACAAAATTTTTGGAAGCTGCTTTTGTGCACTTCTTGTTTTTATTTTTGTTAGCTAATATTATTTCCTTCTTGGGTCTCTGAGGGAGTTGAAGATTAGTTAGTTATAGTTGAAGATTAATTAAGATAGAAAGTGAATTAGATACATTTTGGACTTACTAAAATAGGATAGATAAGGAAATTATTTTCTCTGATTTGTCAAATACAAATGGACTAGACATCGTTTAGGTATTTGTTACTTGTATATATTGTATATAGTTATTGTACTTTTGTATATAGTTTTTCTTTTGTTAGTTATAACCTTTTGCCTTTTTTCTTTTTATTAAAATAGAAAAGGGGAAATGTGGTGATATTTTATTTGTACTGAAATGTTATTTTAATTTTATGTTAATAAATAAAGTTGCCCTGGGGTCAGAGCTATTAGAGCCATAGTAAGAGCGTGGTGGTTAGAAGAGCTAGGTAGATTTCTGTGTGTTCAGGGATACAGCCAGTATTGGAGACATACGCCTTTAAGACCTGGAGGGCGGTACTTACAGGCAGTGATGAGGCAGTCATGTGGTTGGGTTTACAACCAATGAGAAGGCAGAACAGAAAGATTATTTAAACAGGGACACAGGAAGTACCTCCCTCTCTCGGGGAAGCTAGGAGCACTGCAGGAGGTAAGATTTTATCTCTGAGCTCTGACCTCTCGGCTTTTCTCTTTTACCTTGGCTCTGTGTTTCTTATTTTAATAATACGATTGGTTACATCTACAATCCCAGATTGTATAGGAAGTGCTAAGACAGTCACAGGAGCCTTGTGAGACTGAAAATGGAGAAACAGACTTCAGAACTACAGAAACTGTTGTTTCTAGCTCTGGACTTTGGTACAATTCCTTACAGCACCATTTTTACACATGCTGATGATCATGTTACTTAAGAAACAATGAGACTGCATACAATTGCTTTGGTCTCATTGTCTTTCACTTGAAGGATTATTAGGCATTATTTCACTCTTTTCTAGCATTGCCTATCATGTAAGGTTTTGGTGCCAGCCTGGTTTTTCTTTACCTTTATCATTGATTTGATGTGGGAAAGGTGGCCATATACATTTTAAATTTAACCTTGAATTAAAATATGTTATATATAAGGAAATTTTCAAAAGGCTTATGAGTATTGTTAATATACATACATATCTGCAAATATCATGATAAAACCTGCTATACAATCAAGACAAGAACAAGTCAGTAATAAGAAAATGGGAAAAAGCTAGAGCTCAGGATGGAGGGAATGATCATAAGACTTTTTCTTCATGGGGGTACCAAAAATAAATCTGAATACAATAATTGCAGATTCATGGGTGTGATATGCTGACACATCCAATGTACAATGATCAAATGGGATAATTTGTATATGCATCATCTCAAATATTTATCTTTTATGTTAGGAACATGAAAAATTCTCTTTTCTACCTATCATGAAATAGATAAACTTTTGCTAACCATGGTCATTTTCCTGGGATATAAGAATTATAGCATGGGCATCTTTGAAAGAGGCATTCTCTTTTAATCCTTCTATCTAACTGTAACTTACCAGAGTCCAGCTCTGGCAGGTTCACGTCCCAAAGAGGAGGTGTGGAGTCAAGGAAGGGAAGGAGGAGACTGACAGGATCTGAGGGTTAATCAGGGTGGCTGCCACTTTATTGAGAAAAGGCTACACCTTTTATAGTCTATAATTGCATAATAATTTAGCCACAGGCAAGATTGAAAACAGGCTCAATGATTCAGGGAGGAAAGTGGAAACTTTATCACAGCATTTTTCCAGAGACAAAAGCAGTAAGTTCAGCAAGTGTCTAACTTCCTATGTTTTCAAAGGTTCAGTAACTTCACCAGGCCAGGAGCCCTCTTACATCAATGGAAGGGCCACAAGTTCTTTTTGTCAGATGAGGAGAATAACTCCCCTTAGCAAGCTGCAACCTTCCTCAAGTCCCTGATTGAATGAAGGCCCATATCCAAATGTCTAACCTTGGGGAAAAGGACTTCCTCTGTGGAGACACTCTAGGACAATTTAAGAGCAATTTTCATTCCTCAGGGGACATGATGCAGCCTTTGCGCCATGTAGCATAATAACCACTGAGTTGTTTTCCTAAGTGTGTTTCTTTGTGTCATAGTCTTACCATATGGAGCCATTCCCCTCACATACTCCCAAAGGGAAGGTCCTGATGTCTTACTCTGTTCCCATTATACCATCCCATTCTGATTCCTCTATACTTATTAACTGAACTCCTGCCCTTGAAGCCCTTAGGCTCTGAATCTGGGCCCATTGTTTATCTTCATTGTATGCTTTTCAGGTCAGGTGTGCCCAGTTAGTAAATCTTTAACTTTTCTATTCTTGGTGTAATCAGGTGGGGTACAATGGGGTGTGCACAGTCATCACACTATATGGTTCCATAGTGGTGGGGATTTTTTTCCAAAGAATTATTTTGTTTAAAAGATTGCCATTGTGTATATTTTCATCCTTCATCAAGCCCACACACAATTTCCCAAAGAAAAAGATGTAAGGGAACTTCTATAACACATAGTGCACGTCATTAAAAATGAAAGTAAAAGAGTGCTAGAGAATTGTGAGCACAATATCGAATGCTGGAACTTGGTCCTGCAACAGTGATTGTCATGCAGTCTAAGCCAGTAAATTTATGTCTTCCAGTCTCAAGCTAGGTAAAAAGGAGGACTCTAAGAGTAATATGCATGGATCATCCCAGGAAGAGAAAATAGTTAAGATCTCCTGGGTAACCTAGGAGACTGGAGAGGGGAGAAGATGGGAATATGAGGGACCAAGATGGCCTAGTTGGGAGAGGAACATAGAGGAAAACAATGAAAGAGATATTTGGATAGAGAGAGCCATCCTAGGGTTAGGGAGAAACCTGATACTAGGGGAATGGCCAGAAATCCACAAGGATGATGCCAGCTAATACTCCTAGCAATAGTGAAGTGGATGCCTGAATTGGCCTTTCCCTATAATCAGATTGGTGACTACCCTAATTGTCATCATAGAACCTTTATATAGTAAATGATGGAAGCAGATGCAGAGATCATAGCCAAGCACTGGGCCCAGATCCTGGAGTCCAGTTGAGGAGAGGGAGGAGGGATTATAGGAACAAAGGAGGTCAAAATCATGATGGGTAAAACTGCAGAGACAGCTGATCTGAGCTAGTGGGAGCTCATGGACTCTGGACTGAGAGCTGGGGAACCTGCATGGGACTGAACTAGGCCCTCTGAATGTGGGTGACAGTTGTGTGGCTTGATCTGTTTGTGGGGGCTCTGGCAGTGGGACCAGGACTTATCACAGGTACATGAACTGTTTTTTTTTTTTTTTGGAGCTCCTTTCCTATGGTGAGATACCCTACTCAGCCTTGATGCAGGAGGGAGGGGCTTGGTCTTGCCTCAACTTTATATGAAAGACTTTGTTGACTCCACAAGGGAGGCCTTGCCCCCTCTGAGGAGTGGATGGGGGTGGGTGGAGGGGAGGTGGGAGCGAATGGGAGAAGGGGAAAAAGGGGTAACTGTGGTTGGTATGTAAAATAAAAAAAAATTTAAAAAAAAAACTACCTTTCTCTTTCCCCTTCTTAACCCCTTTGCCAGTCACTGAAAGTACCCCTTTCTCTTCTCTGCTTTTTCATGAAATAAAATTTGTTAGTTTCCACATATGAGTGAAAACATGAGTTATTTATCTTTCTGTGCCTGTCTTATACACATGATATTTTAAAACAGGGATCAGTGGTGAGCTTGGAATACATTTAGAAATTAAATGCAGAACACAAGATTATAGATTACAGTATAGAAACAATTTTATTATTTAGAAAATGATTGATAGCTATGAATACCATTCATTATCAAGCTATAAGATTAATACCATTGAAGTATCAAACTATCAGACTAACAGTATCCAGTATTAAACTATCAGGCTGGCACTATTCAATCAATATCAAACTATCAGACTAATTCACTAAAGGCTTTTGTATTTTATTATATACATAGAAATAATACTTGAGTGTTACTTATTGTTCCTGTAATATTATCTGAAAATTAAGTGATTCTTTGCAGTGTTTATGCTCCACAAAATGTCTCAGGCTCTTCCACTGTGATATGGTTCTGGATAGAAAGAGAGAGAGAGAGAGAGAGAGAGAGAGAGAGAGAGAGAGAGAGAGAGAGAGAAAGAGAGAGAGGGAAAGGGAGAGAGAGAGGGAGGGAGGGAGGGAGGAGAGGCTGAGACTAAAGGGACATTCTAGAGCATTTCTTCTCATATTTCTTTAGGAGTATTCATCACATAAATCAGCCTAAATCTAACTGCAATGGTGCCTGGAAAATCTAGATGTTTTCCCAAGAAAGAAAATGAGATTGGTGTGCATATAGTGTTTTTGTTGCCATAACCTTTAATGATACAGAAATAACATCAATCTTCTTTCTGGTCAAAATAAGCAGGTGAAAACCAAGAGAGAAATTGAGTGGCTATAACATGAAAGTAGAAGCAAAATTGTCTGGGGGAAAAGGGACTAATTGGAGAGATGAGAATGAAAGAAGGAAGGGTAAAGGGTACGAAGGAAGTAAGCTCAAAGTAAATTATTTATTTGATGAAAATGTCTTCATGTAACACAAGCTATGTGCAATAAAGAAGTAGAGCAGAACAATAACAAACATCACATTTTGTGTCTATTATATGAATTTATAGCTGTTAAGGAAACTAAAACCCACATAAACTAAAAGAAAGGAACAGATAAGAAAGCACAAGCCAAGAAATAATGAAAAAAAACAGAAATCAATGCAAAATTGCTATATCATTAATAAGAGACTATGAGGTTATTTACTAAACAACACCTACATATAAACATGTGTATTCATGTATATGTGTATGCATATATATGTGAATGTGGATCAAAGATACTAAACAAAGATGGAGCTGAAGGTCTTAATCTTATGCTCATTTCAGAAATAATGAGAAAATGGGTAAAATATAAAACACAGTATCTTTAGAGCAATAGATCTTAGGTAATATCTTTGACCATTTGAGTTGCTCTAATACACCACAAGCAAGATGATTTATAAATAAAAAAATTATTTCTTACAATTCTTCTTGGGGCTGGGAAGATTCTATGCCTGGTGAGGGTCCAATTTTAGGCTCATACCAACTTTTCACTGTACCCTCACATGGTAAAAAGTGAGTGGGATCACTCTTGCTCTTACTTTATAAAGTAGTAATCTCATTTTTGAAACTCAAAACTCATGAAGTAATCATTTTTCAATGGCCCTTCCTTCAAATACCCACAAATTGGTATTAATAATGGAATTTTTCCCTTGAATATTCAGGTGCAAGTGGAATGGCACCTGCATGTAAATAAAGTTTCAAAGGCTGGAGTAAGAGATATCTGAAAAGATCACATCTGAAAAAATAATTTCTGCAGTTGACATATATAGAAAAATATCTACTATTCTGGAAAACCTTAGACTTACTCAGAATAGATTTGCCTCAGTTGTGGGGCAAGATTAACTCTAGAGATAATTCAACATAGGCAAATCAATAAATGTAATATGGCACATAAATAAATAGAAGGACAGGCATCACATGATTATCTTCATAGATACTCAAAACACCTTTAAACAAGTTCAACATTCTTTCATGATAAAAAGCCCTGAAGAAACTTGAACTAGATGCTTTGATCTGGACAAGAGGTGAGTGCCTGGGCTCATACCCAAAGAGGCTTGCCCCTAGGTCCCAACCCTAGGCACCAGCCATTCCACAAAAGGCCTGCCCAACTTGGGCCCAGGTTCTGGCCATCAGGCAAGACACCACCCATCCCTACCAGGAAGGTTCCCCTTCTCCAAGACCCTCAGCAGACCCTGCAATCTCCATGCCCTGCCCCTACACCCATCTGCCTGAGACCCCAGCCACTTCCTGAAACTTAGAGACCAGCCCCCAGCTCCCATCCTGCCCTGAGCTCCGATCTGGACAAGAGAGCTTCCATTTGGACAAGAGAGAGGCTTCCTGAATCTGTCAGCTCTGTCTGGACCAAGAGCACTGATAAGACCAAGAACAAATCCACAAGGAGATGGGCAGATATCAAGGCAGAAATACAAATAACGAAATAAAGAGAAATACAGCACCACCAGAACCTAGCTTTTCTCCAATAGCTAGACCTGAACATGACAAAATGGAAGAAAAAGAAGAAAGCAACCTTAAGAATAACATCATGAAGAGACTAGAGCCTTACATAGAAGAAATCAAAAATGAAATTAACAAAATGCAAACAAAAAATGGGAAGAATACTATAAAAGGTGAGTAAAGGAAAAATAAAGTAGAAGAAAACAAGAAATCCTTGAAAGAAAATCATGAAAAAGCATAAAACAGATGAAGGAAAAAGTCCAACGCCTGAAAAGGGAAATAGAAAAAATGAAGAAGACACAAACAGAGGGAATGCTGGAAATAGAAAATCTGAGTAAATGAACAGGAATTTCAAATACAAGTATAACCAACAGAATGCAAGAGATGGAAGAGAGAATCTCTGGCATTGAAGATATGGTAGAAGAAATAGATTCATCAGTCAAACAAAACACTAAAGCCAACAAAGTCATGACCCAAAATGTCCAAGAAATTTGGGACACCATGAAAAGACCAAACCTATGAATAATAGGGATAGAGGAAGGAGAAGAATACTAACTCAAAGGCACAGAAAAGATATTCAACAAAATCAAAGAAGAAAACTTTCCCAACTTAAAGAAGGAAATGCCTATGAAGATACAAGAAGCTTATAAAACACCAAACAGACTAGCCCCCCCCCCCAAAAAAGTCTCCTCGCCACATAATAATTAAACAACTAAACATACAGAATAAAGATATTAAGTGCAGCAAAGGGAAAAAGGCCAAGTAACTTATAAAGGCAAACCCATCAGAATAACTCCCAATTTCTCAATGAAGACTTTGAAAGCCAGAAGGACCTGGACAGATGTAATGCACACACTAAGAGACCATGGATGCCAGCCTAGACTAATATACCCAGCAAAATTTTCAATCATCATAGACAGAGTGAACAAGACATTTCAAGAAAAACCCAGATTTAAACAATACTTATCCACAAAACCAGCCCTACAGAAAGCATTAGAAGGAAAATTCCAATCTAAGGAAGTCAGATACACCCTCGAAAACACAGGCAATAGATAATGCCACAGCAACATACCCCAAAGAAGAGAAGTACACAAACACTACCACCAAAACATAACAGGAATGAACACTCCAGGGTCATTAATACCCCTTAATATCAATGGATTCAATTCACCTATAAAAAGACACAGGGTTACAGAATGGATACCAAAGCAGGACCCATCTTTCTGCTGCATACAAGAAACACATCTCAAATACAAAGATAGACACTACCGAGGAAAAAAAGGCTAAGAACAGACTTTCCAATTAAATGGTCTTAAGAAACAAGCAGGTGTAGGCATTCTAATATCCAAAAAATGGACTTCAAATTAAAATCAATTAAAAGAGATCAAAAAGGGTATTACATACACATCACAGGAAAGATCCACCAAGATAATGTTTCAATTGTGAACATTTATGCCCCAAACACAAGGGCACACAGATATGTAAAAGAAACATTATTGAAGCTTAAACCACATATAAAACCCCACACATTAATAGTGGGAGACTTCAACACCCCACTTTCACCACAGGACAGATCTCCCAAATCAAAACTTAACAGAGAAATAAAGGACTCAAATGGATTTAATCGATACCTACAGAACGTTCCATCCTAACAAAAAAGAATATACCTTCTTCTCAGCACCCCGTGGAACTTTCTCTAAAATCGACCACATACTTGGCCACAAAGCAAATCTCAGCAGACACAAAACAATTGGAATAATCTCCTGTGTTCTATCAGACCACCATGGTGTAAAGGTAGATTTCAACAACAACAAAAACTACAGAAAACATACAATCTCATGGAAACTGAATAATGCTCAACTGAATCACCAATGCGTTAAGGAAGAAGTAAAGAAAGAAATTAAAGACTTCCTAGAGATCAATGAAAATGAAGACGCCACATACCCAAACTTTTGGGACACTATGAAAGCAGTGCTAAGAGGGAAATTCATAGCACTAAATGCCCACATAAAGAAGTTGGAGAAACCTCACACTAGTAACTTAACAGCACACCTGAAAGCTCTAGAACAAGAAGAAGCAAAGTCTCCCAGGAAGAATAGATGCCAGGAAATTATCAAAGTGAGAGCTGAAATAAATAAAATAGAAACTAAGAGAACAATACAAAAACTTAATGAAACAAAGAGTTGGTTCTCTGAGAAAATCAACAAGATAGACAAGCCCTTATCCAAACTAACCAAAAGACAGAGAGAGAGAATACAAGTCAACAAAATCAGAAATGAAAAGTGGTACATAACAACAGACATTGAGGAAATCCAGAGAATTATCAGGTCATATTTCAAAAACCTCTACTCTACAAAACTGGAAAACCTAAAAGAAATGGACAAGTTTCTGGATAGGTACCACATACCTAAGTTAAATCAAGACCAGATAAAGCATTTAAATAGTGCTATAACCCCTAAGGAAATAGAATCAGTCATTAAAAGTCTCCCAACCAAAAAAAAGCCCAGGACCAGATGGTTTCAGCGCAGAATTCTACCAGATCTTCAAAGAAGAGTTAATACCAATACTCTCTAAATTGTTCCACATAATAGAAACAGAAGGAACATTACCAAACTCCTTCTATGAGGCTACAATTACCCTGATTCCTAAACAAAACAAGGATAAAACAAAGAAAGAGAACTACAGACCGATCTCCCTCATGAACACTGATGCAAAAATACTCAATAAAATACTGGCAAAGAGACTCCAAGAACACATCAAAACAATTATCCACCATGATCAAGTAGGCTTCATCCCAGGGATGCAAGGGTGGTTCAACATACAAAAGTCCATCAATGTAATACACCATATAAACACACTGAAAGAAAAAAAAAAAAACACATGATCATCTCACTAGATGCAGAAAAAGCATTTGACAAAATCTAACACCCCTTCATGATAAAGGTCTTGGAGCCATCAGGAATACAGTGAACTTACCTAAACATAATAAAGGCAATTCACAGCAAGCCAACAGCCAACATCAAATTAAATGGAGAGAAACTCAAAGCAATTCCACTAAAATCAGGAACGAGGCAAGGCTGTCTACTCTCCCCATACTTATTCAATATAGTACTTGAAGTTCTAGCCAGAGCAATAAGACAACATAAGGAGGTTAAGTGGATACAAATTGGAAAGGAAGAAGTCAAGCTTTCCCTATTTGCAGATGACATGATAGTATACTTGAATGACCCTAAAGATTCCACCCAGGAAATGATAAAGCTTATAAACAACTTCAGCAACATAGCCGTATACAAGATCAACTCAAAAAAATCAGTAGCCCTCCTATATACAATGGACAATGAAGCTGAGAAGGAAATCAGAGATACATCAACCTTTAGAATAACCACAAATGACATAAAATACATTGGGGTAATACTAACCAAGCAAGTGAAGGACCTATATGATAAGAATTTTAAGGCCCTGAAAAAAGAAATTGAAGAAGATGTCAGAAAATGGAAAGATCTCCCATGCTCATGGATAGGCAGGAACAACATAGTAAAAAAATGGCAATCTTACCAAAAGCAAACTACAGATTCCATGAAATCCCCATCAAAATACCAACACAATTCTTCACAGACCTGGAAAGAATAATACTCAACTTCATATGGAAAAACAAAAAACCCAGGATAGCCAAAAGAATCCTATACAATAAAACAACCTCTGGAGGCATCACGATCCCAGACTTCTCAAGCTCTACTACAGAGCTACAGTAATAAAAGCAGCTTGGTATTGGCATAAAAACCGACATGTGGACCAATGGAATCGAACTGAAGACCCTGACATTAACCCACACACCTATGGACATATAATTTTTGACAAAGAAGCTGCTAGAAGAGAAAGTAGGAAGTAGTCTTCAACGCATTGGCATAGGAGATCACTACCTAAATATAACACCAGTAGCACAGACACTGAGAAAAACAATCAATCAATGGGACATCTTGAAAGTGAGAAGCTTTTATAAAGCAAAGGATATGGTCAAAAAGGCAAAGCGACAGCATACAGAATGGGAAAAATTCTTCACCAACGCAACATCTGACAGAGGACTGATATCCAGAATATATAAGGAACTCAAAAAATTAGACATCAAAACGACCAACAGTCCAATTGTGAAATGGGCTATAGAACTAAAAAGAGAATTCTCAACAGAGGAAACTCAAATGGCTGAAAGATATTTAAGGAATTGATCAACATCCCTAATCATCAGGGAAATGCAAATCAAAACAACTCTGAGATACCAACTTATGCCTGTCAGAATGGCTAAGATCAAAAACACTGAAGACACTTTATGCTGGAGAGGATGTGGAACTAGGAGAACTCTCCACCACTGCTTATGGGATTGAAAGCTTGTGCAACCACTTTGGAAATCAATATGGTGATTTCTTAGAAAATTGGGAATCAATCTCCCCCAAGATCCAGCTATACCACTCTTGGGCATATACCCAAGAAATGCTCAATGATACCACAAGAGCACTTGCTCAGCTATGTTCATATCAGCATTGTTTGTAATAGCCAAAACCTGGAAACAACCTAGATGCCCCTCAACTGAAGAATGGATAAATAAATTGTGGCCCATATAGACAATGGAATATTACTCAGCAGAGAAAAACAATGACATCATGAGGTTTGCAGGCAAATGGATGGATCTAGAAAAAATCATCCTGAGTGAGGTAACCCAGACTCAGAAAGACAAATATGGTATGTACTCACTCATAGGAGGATGCTAAATGTGGAACAAGGATGACTGGACTGCTACTCACACCACCAGTGAGGCTAATTGGAAAACAGGACCCCAAGAAAGACAAGAGGATCACGCAATGACAGAGAAATGGCTGAGATCTACATGAACAACCTGGACATGAGTGGGAGCAATGAAGGGCCAGGGTCAAACTACATGAGAAAAGGAAGAAACAAAGTTCTAAAGAGGCCCACAAAAATCAACAAAGATACCCCCACAAAAGACTGCTGGCAATGGTCGAGAAACAGCCAGAACTGACATACTCTGGTGATGGGATGGCCAAACACCCTAATAGTTGTGGCAGAAATCCCATCTAAGGACTGAGGAATCTGGATGCAGACATCCATGGCTCGGTCCTGAGTGGAGCGTTGGGAGTCTAATTAGCGAGAAAGAGGAGGGTTTATGAGCGAGAATTGTTGAAACCAAGGTTGGATAAAGCACAGGGACAAATAGCCAAACAAATGGAAACACATGAACTATGAACCAAAGGCTGAGGTGTCCCCAACTGGATTAGGCCCTCTGAATAGGTGAGACATTTGATTGGCTTGATCTGTTTGGGAGGCATCTAGGCAGTGGTACCAGCTCTTATGCTCACTGCATGAGTTAGCTGTTTGAAACTTGGGACTTATGCAGGGATGCTTGGCTCAATCTGGGAGGAGGGGACTGGACCTGCCTGGACTGAGTCTACCAGGTAGATCTCAGTCCTTGGGGGAGGCTTTGCCCTGGAAGTAGTGGGAATGGGGGGTGGGCTGGGGGAAGGGGAGGGTGGCAGGAAGTGGGAGAACAAGAGAATCTGTGGCTGTTATGTAGAACTGAATGGTATTGTAAAATAAAATGAAAGGAAAAAAGAAAAAAAAGAATGCACCTCAACATAATAAATTATTGATACAATAAACCTATTGCCGACTTTATATTAAATATTCAAAACTTGAGAGCATTTCCTCTAAAACCAGGAATAATACAAGAATGTCAATATTTTCTCTATTCTTTTTATTAAAATAATATTTTTATTATTTTGAAGTGTCATATATTTATGCGAAGTATTTTGATCATATTCACTTCCTGCTCCTCCCTTATACTGTTCTCAACCCCCCAATATATCTTCCTCCAAACTTTATATATTTAAAATATTCACTGATTCAAACTAGTACTATATGTACATAGGTGTTGGATCATCCACTGGTGTATGGGTAACCTCACAGTGGCCAAATTATGGGGAAAAGGACTCTCTGCCACCAGCAGTCATTAACTGCCTACAGCCCCCTGCCAGGGGAAGATTCTTGGGAGCCGCTACCCCATCCATTTTGGAATGTTGATGGGCTTGCTCTTGTGCAAGCCACCAGAGTTGGTGTAAATTCATGTGCATAGCAGCCATATTCTGATCAGAAGACAGTGTTTTACAGCTGTCCTTCCCCTTCTCCTTACATTTTTTCCAGCCCCTCCCCTTCATGATGTTCCACTATCTCTGCTCGTTTACTTTGAAGTCTTAGATGGAGCAGTAAGATAAAAGAAGTAAATAAAAAGGATACATATGGGGGAGGGAGAAGTCAAATAATCTCTAACTGCAGGTGACATGATTATAACCTTGAAAGACACAAAGACGTCATTGTTTGTCTCTGCTGAGTAGTACTCCATTATGTATATGTACCACATTTTCTATATCCATTCTTCAGCTGAGGGGCATCTAGCTTGTTTCCAGGTTCTGACTATTACAAATAATGCTGCTATGAACACAGTTGAGCATGTGTTCTTGTGGTATGCTTGAGCATTCCCTGGGTATATGCCCAAGAGTGGTATAGCTGGATCTTGGGGGAGATTGATTCCCACTTTTCTAAGAAAGCACCATATTTATTTCCAAAGTGGCTGTACAAGTTTTCATTCCCACCAACAGTGTGAGAGTGTTCCCCTTGCTCCACATCCTCTCCAACATAAGCTGTCTTCTGTGGTTTTGATCTTAGCTATTCTGACAGGTGTAAGATGGTATCTTAGAGTCAGTTTGATTTGCATTTCCCTGATGACTAAGAATGTTGATCAATTCCTTAAATGTCTTTCAGCCATTTGAGCTTCTTCTGTTGAGAATTCTCTTTTTAGCTCTATAGCCCATTTCTTTATTGGACTGTTGGGCATTTTGATGTCTAACTTCTTGAGTTCTTTATATATTCTGGATATCAGCCCACTGTCAGATGTTGCGTTGGTGAAGATCTTTTCCCCTTCTATAGGCTGTTGTTTTGTCTTGTTGGCCATGTCCTTTACCCTATAAAAAAAAAAAAGCTTGCCGGGCGGTGGTGGCGCACGCCTTTAATCCCAGCACTCGGGAGGCAGAGGCAGGCGGATCTTTGTGAGTTCGAGGCCAGCCTGGGCTACCAAGTGAGCTCCAGGAAAGGCGCAAAGCTACACAGAGAAACCCTGTCTCGAAAAAAACCAAAAAAAAAAAAAAAAAAAGCTTCTCAGTTTCAAGAGGCCCCAATAGCTGAGGAGCCCCCTTGGAACTGAACCAGGCCCTCTGGATAAGTGAGACAGTTGATGAGCTTGAACTGTCTAGTAGGCCCCCAGGCAGTGGGACCAGTACCTGTCCTTGGTGCATGAGCTGCCTTTTTGGAACCTAGGGCCTATGCTGAGACACTTTGCTCAGCCTTGGTGTAGGAAGGAGTGAACTGGACCTGCTTCAACTGAATCTACTAGGCTGGGATGACTCCTCAGGGGAGACCTTGCCTTGGAGGAGTTGGGAATGGGAGGCGGATTGGAGGGGGAAGGCTAGGGGTGAGAAGGGGGAGGACAGGGTAATCCATGGCTGATTTGTAAAATTAAATTAATTATAAAATAAAAATATAAGAAAAAAAGAAAGACACAAAGAATCTAATGGAAAACTCTTAGATTTGATGAAGACTTTCAAAAAACTGGCAAAATCAACATACAAAAATAAGTAGTTTTGCTATGTAACAATAATAAACTTGTTAATAAAGAAATAATGTTTAAAAAACCATTTATGATAACTTCACAAAATACAATGCTTAAAAATAAGCTGAATCAAACATGTGAAAATCCTTACAATAAAAACTTTAACATGAGGATTGTCTCAGTTTCGGTTTCTATTGCTGTAAAAAAGATACTCTGACTACAGCAACTCTTATTTTTTTTAATGTACTAGTTTTTCTTTCTTTTTTTCTTTTTTCTTTATATATATATATATATATATATAGATAGATAGATAGATAGATAGATATAGATATAGATAGATAGATATTTTACAATACCATTCAGTTCTACATATCAGCCATGGGTTCCCCTATTCTCCCCCCTCCCACCCCCTTCCCTTACCCCCAGCATACCCCTCATTCCCACCTCCTCCAGGACAAGTCCTCCCCCGAGGACTGCAATCAACCTGGTAGACTCAGTCCAGGCAGGTCCAGTCCCTTCCTCCCAGACTGAGCCAAGTGTCCCTGCATAAGCTCCAGGTTTCAAACAGCCAACTCATGCAATGAGCACAGGACTTGGTCTCACTGCCTAGTTGCCTCCCAAACTGATCAAGCCAATCAACTGTCTCACCTATTTAGAGGGCCTGATCCAGCTGGGGGCCCCTCAGCCTTTGGTTCATAGATCATGTGTTTCCATTCATTTGGCTATTTTTTTCAATAATTGAGTGAAACTGAAATTTATTATAAGCCACAGTGGTCCTAGAGACCTCCATGCTATATATATAGCCTCTATGGTTCTATGGGTTGTGGTCTGATTGTTCTTTATTTTATATCTAGAATCTACCTATGAGTGAGTACATACCATGACTGTCTTTCTGGGTTTGGGTTACCTCACTCAGGATGATTTTTTCTAGTTACATCCATTTGCCTGCAAATTTCATGCTTTCATTGTTTTTCTCTGCTGAGTAGTACTCCATTGTGTATATGTACCACATTTTTTTCATCCATTCTTCCATTGATGGGCATCTAGGTTGTTTCCAGGTTCTGGCTATTACAAATAGTGCTGCTATGAACATAGCTAAGCATGTATCTTTATGGTATGAATCAGCATTCCTTGGGTATATGCCCAAGAGTGGGATGGCTGGGTCTTGATGTAGTTTGATTCCTAATTTTCTGAGAAACCGCCATACTGATTTCCACAGTGGTTGTACAAGTTTACATTCCCACCAACAGTGGAGGAGTGTTCCCTTTGCTCCACATCCTCTCCAACATTGGTTGTCATTGGTGTTTTTGATTTTAGCCATTCTAACAGGTGTAAGGTGGTATCTCAGAGTCGTTTTGATTTGCATTTCTCTGATGATTAAGGATGTTGAGCATTTCTTTAAATGTTTTTCAGCCATTTGTAGTTCTTGTTTTGTGAATTCTCTGTTTAGCTCTTTAGCCCATTTTTTAATTGGACTGTTCAGTACTTTGATGTCTAGTTTCTTGAGTTCTTTATATATTGTGGAGATCAATCCTCTGTCAGATGTGGGGTTGGTGAAGATCTTTTTCCATTCTGTTGGCTGTCTTTTTGTCTTATTGACTGTGTCTTTTGCCCTGCAAAAGCTTCTCAGTTTCGAGAGGTCCCATTTATTAATTGTTGTGCTCAGGGTCTGTGCTGTTGGTGTTTTATTTAGGAAATGGTCTCCGGTGCCAATGCATTCAAGAGTGCTTCCTATTTTCATTTCTATTAAGTTCAGTGTAACTGGATTTATGTTTAGGTCTTTGATCCACTTGGACTTGAGTTTTGTGCATGGTGACAGATATGGATCTATTTGTAATCTTTTACATATTGACATCCAGTTATGCCAGCACCATTTGTTGAAGATACTTTCTTTTTTCCATTGTATAGTTTTGGCTCCTTTGTCAAAAACCAGGTGTTCATATGTGCATGGATTAATGTCAGGGTCTTCAATTCAATTCCATTGGCCTGTATGTCAGTTTTTATACCAGTACCAAGCTGTTTTTATTACTATAGCTCTATAGTAGAGTTTGAGATCAGGGATGGTGATGCCTCCAAGGGTTACAGCAACTCTTATAAAGGAAAATGTTTAACTGGGACTGGATTACCATTCAAAGGTTCAGTACATTATCATCATGGTGGGATATGAAGGTGTACAGGAAGACATTGTGCTTGAGAGGTAGCTGAGAGTTCTACATCTTGCATAGGCAATAGGAAGCAAATTGAGCCACTGGGCTTGGCTTGAGCATGTATGAGACTTCAAAGCCTGCCTCCACAGTGACATACTTTCTCAAACAAAGCCATGCCTACTCTCACAAGGCCACACCAACTAACAGTACCACTTCCTGTGAGCATATGTGGGCCAATTTCATTGAAACTTAATAATGAAATAAGAAATTGAAGATACTAGAATGAGCAACTTCCATTAACTTTGTGAAAATATAACCAAAAGCAATCTACAGTCAGTGAATTCCACATTAATATAATAGTGACATTCTTCTTCACTAAAACAGAAAAAAATTCTAAAATTCAAAGTCAAAGCAACCTTAACCAAAAAGAAAAATGCTGGAGATATCATAATAGCTGATTTCAAGTTAGCCTACAAGGTTTCTGCTAGCTATTGCTCAGTGCTACAGTGCTTGCCTGCCATATATGATACTCAGGACTCAGTCTCTATTATTGACAGAAAGACTAAGAGTTACTAAAATCAAAGCCCAAACCTCATTTGATATGGAAATGAAGTGTGATTCATATAAAATATTTGAATAGAAATATTGCTACAAGGATACACTGTGTAATAATCTTTTTGTACACTGTAAAAATTTGTCACTTCAATTGGTTTAATAAAAAGCTGACTGGCCAGTAGCCAGGCAGGAAGTATAATCGAGACAACCAAACTAAGGATGCTCAGATGAAGAAAGGTGGAGTCTGGGGAGACACAGAGGGAACAGGATATATAGAGAATGATGTAGCAAGCCATGAGCAATGTGACAGAGGGTACATAACAATATGGGTTAACTTAAATGTAAAAGTTACCTAGTAACAAGCCTGAGATATCAGCCAAGCATTTATAATTAATATTAAGACTCCATCTTGGTTATTTGGGAAATGGCAGTCTGCTGTAGATATCTGTGTGCTGTGAATGTGTTGCTGTGATTGACTGATAAATAAAATGCTAATTGGCCAGTAGCCAGGAAGGAAGTATAGACAGGACAAAGAGAGAGGAGAATTCTGGGAAGTGGAATACTGAGTCAGGAGACACCAACCCACCGTCCAGGGAGCAGCATGTAACAGGCAACACAGGTAAAGCCATGGAACACACAGGAACACATAGATTAACAGAAATGGGCTGAGTTTAAGCATAAGAGCTGGTCAGTGGTAGGCCTGAGCTAAGAGCCAAGCAGTTTTAAATAATATTAGCCTATGTGTGTCTATTTGGGTCTGAATGGCTGCAGGCCTGGGTGGGACTGGAGATAACTCCAGCTACAGCAGTCAGGAAAGAAAAGTCTGCCTACAAAAGATATACATGAACCTTGAAATCATGATATAAATAAAAGAAGCCAGACACTAGACAGTTGACACAGATATGATATTAAGGGTCTGGATAGCTTTTACCTCCGGGAAGAGGATGCAGTGATCAGGAAGAAATACAAAGCTTCTGCTGGAATACAGAAAGTGCTCTAGTTCTTGATCTAGAATGAGTTAATGCATTCACTCACTATTCTAGTTTGCTTTCTGTTGCTGGGATAAGCACCATGACTAAAAGCAACTCAGGCAGGCAAAGTTTATTTGGCTTACAGGTTGTCATCCATCATCTGGGTAAGCCCAAGCAGAACTGTAATGTGGGAACTGAAGCAGAGACCATAAAAGAATGCAACTTACAGACTTACTCTGATGGCTTCCTCGGTTTGCCTTCTTTTACAACCCAACGCCATCTGCCTAGGGATGGTACCACCCACAGGAGGCTGGACTTTCCTACATCAACTAGGAACCAAGAAAATGTACCCATAGACATAACCAGAAGTCAGTCTGTTGGAGTTAATTCCTCAATGTTGTTCCCTCTTCCTAGGTGACTCTAATTTGTCTTAAGTTGACAAAAACTAACTAGTACACCCATTTTGTAAAAATTCATCAAATATATACATTGAGTTAAAAATGCTCCTATATATACTTAAGTTTAAATAATAATCCTCTTAAACATTTTAAATGAAACAAAAACAGCCAAATTATTACGACATTTGGAAACTAATAACAATGCAATAATAAAAAATGATGAACCAAAATGAAGGAATAGATGCAGACTGATGAAATCCAAATAATGATAAAAATAATGCCCAACTTCAGTTTAAGAAAACACAATTGAAGACCTGAAAATATACATTAGTCAAATTAAGCTCCAGCAACGGGAAATCTAATCAGAAAAATTACCCTAGAAAAAGTGTTGAGTGCCAAATGACTCATCTCTTAAAAGCTTTTACAAACAGGTTCTGTTAAACTTGCAGGGGCATTGTCTCAGTTAGGGTTTCTATTGCTGCAACAAAACACCATAACCAAAAAGCAAATTGGGAGGAAAGAATTTATTGGGATTATATGGCCACAGCACTATTCATCATTGATGTAAGTCAGGAGAGGAACTCAAACAGGGCAGGATCCTGGAGATAGGAGCTGATGCAGAGGCCATGGATGGGTGCTGCTTACTGGCTTGCTTTCCATGGCTTTCTCAACTTGCTTTTTTATAGAAACCAAAACCAGCACCCTAGGAATGGAACCATCATCAAATCACTAAAATTAAGAAAACTTCCCACAGGCTTGCCTACAGCCAGATCTTATGGAGGCATTTTCTCAATTGAGGTTCCTTCATTTCAGATCACTCTAGTTTGTGTATCAAGTTGATATAAGACTAGCCAGCATAACCCCCTTGTCTACTATTAAGCCTCAACTTTTCCTTTCTTGTTTATCTCCAAGATATGACATTAAAAACATAACTTTAAGAGGCTCAGTCTTTACAAATTCAAACACATTAATATTTTGGCCTCTTTTAAAAAACAATATTTCAGTCTCTTTAAAATACCCAGAATCTCTAAAAATCCAAAATATCTTTTAAAATTTCAAAGTCTTACAAGTATGGGCTCATATAAAAATCAAAAGTAAACACCTTCTTTAAGAGGGAAGAGCCAGGGCATAGTCACAATCTGAACCAAGCAAAGCTAAATTCTAACAGTATAAGCAACTGGGATTCACTCACAATCTTCTGGGCTCCTCCAAGGATTTTGAATCACTTTTCCAGCTCTGCCTTCTGCACCACACACACAACTGGTCTTCTGGGCTCTGGCTGGCTCCATTCCACAGCTGCTGCTGTTCTTGGTGGTCATCCCATGTTACTGGCATCTCCAAAATGCTGAGATCTTTTGCTGCAACTGGGCTGCACACCACCAAGAGCCACTTATAGGCTTATAGGCTTTCTTTATGGTGTCAAGCTTCAACTTCTTTGCATGACCTCTTCAGTCCTGGGCCTTCCACTGCTGCTGGAGCTGCACCTTCACCTGGCCTTTCACAGTGCCAAGCCTCAGCTGCTCTCCATGACCCCTTCATGCCTTCAAAACCAGTACCACCTGAGTGAATCTTACACTACCAAGTTTGGCTGCCAGCATAAGGTGCAACCTCAGCTGCCTCTGGAACACAGGTTCTCTGTGCTCTCAGGAAACACTTCCCAGAAGATTTCACCTCAGTGGTGTTGATATCTTTTTAGTCACAAAGGTTTCACCTCAGTGGTGCTACTCCCGTGTTAATCACAGCTAACTCTTCAGCCCCAGCTGAGCAGAATCTTATTTCAAAATAGCAAATTACCTTGATGGGTCTTTCAATTTACCTCTGAAAATTCATAATTCAGGCCTCCATCTTCTTCACTGCTCTCAACATTCTTATCTTCCAAGATCCTAAGGAAGTTCCCACTGAGCCTCAGCAATCAATGGCTTTTCTACACCAAATTTCCAAAGTCCTTCCACAATCCTCCCACAGGTCTATCACAGCAAATCCTCACTCCTAGTGCCAACTTGTCTTAGAGTTTCTAACTGCTGTGACAAAACACCACATCCACAAAGCAAGTTTGAGAGGAAATGGATTTATTGGACTTACACTTCTATGGCACTGTTCATCACTAAAAGAAGTCAGGACAGAACTCAAACAGGACAGGATCTAACATGCATCTAACATGTGCTGTGTGTGTTCCAGAGTAGCTATGAATGCTTCCCAACATAAAATAGTAAACTGATTAAAAACATTAGGAATTTTAGTTTTGCAACTACATACACACTTATTGACTGTGAATGTTGTAGTTAACCATGTTGTGTCACAACGCCACTCAAAATAAATATGTGTGTGTGTGTGTGTGTGTGTGTGTGTGTGTGTGTGTGTGTGTGTGTGTGTGTGTGTATGTGGATGTGTGTGTGTGTGCTAATCACAGTGCGCAGGCTGTGGGTTAGATGCCTATGGATTTAGAATGTCCCATCAAATATTTATTTTTTTTGTTCAATGTGCACCAAGGAAGACAAAGAATTTAGATATCCCTTAAGGAAGAGGTAACTTTTTGCAATTGCTCAAGGCATATAGCATTGTTTTTCAAAAACTGTAGTCCCTATACCATTCCATCCAAGAGCAACATAGATGCTCAGAATTGACTTTATGAATCAGACACTGAATTACAATCATCTGGAAGAGAACATCTGGGATTTTGCTTTATTTGCTTCTCAAAGTGATTTTTATGCACTTGACTATTTGAGAACTATTGTCATAGAAAAGAAAGTAGTCTTCTGTTGTATGATATTTTGTTTGTGTTCAGACAAATAAAACTTGCCTGGAGATAAGTGGGCAGAGCTAGCCACTATTTAATCATCAAGGCCAGGCAGCAGTGGCTCACACCTTTAATCCCAGCACTTGGGATGATCATGCTTTTGATCCCAGCACATAGGAGGCTCAAGCCTTTGATCTTAGCACATAGGAGGCTCACACCTTTAATCTGAGCACTGGGGTGGTAGAGACAGGAATGTGAGGTTGATGGAGACAAGATCCACAGCCTCATTCATTCTGAGGATTCATAGAGTCAGGATGCCCCATTTGGTCTGAGGTTTCATAGAGGTAAAAAGTCTTTAAGTGGCTGCTGCTCTGCTTCTCTGATCTTCCAGCTTCACCCTCAATATACAACTCCAGGTTTTTATTGTTAAGACTAAATAGATTCACGCTTTAGTCTTCCATATCTTACTAAGCTGGAATTACCAATACCAAAAGCTAATAAAAATATTTTGAAAGAAAAATGTCCACACATGAGTCTTACTCAAGAGCACTGATACAAGTGTCCTAAACAAGATTTCAGCCAATAGAATAAAGAAGAGTAAGTGGAACTTATTCCTAAAAATCAACAATGCTTCAAATATTAGTGTATTAAAATGATTGTAACATTAGCAGGAAGGAGGCCAAATTTCTCAATAGTACACAACAGGCCCTTCAGGAGATGCTTTCATCTCCTTCTGCAGGCATAACTTTTACCACTTAAAGGGTCACACTTTGAGTGAATGGTTGTACTCTCCTTCCATCACATTTTTGACATAGTGCCTCATTCCAATGTGTTCTTTAATACTGTCTCTGCACACACACACACACACACACACACACACACACACACACACACACACACCAACAACAACAACAAACAAACAACTAGGTTTTGTTATAGGTACAATCAATGCAAATACAGCTTCCCTGACTTTTCCTTCCATCCATATCGAGTTAGGTGTCCTACTGCCATGTATATTAGAATAAACTATGTGTATCTCTAACATTATATGAAAAGCATTGTATTGTAATGGTATATTTATGTCAAGGTCTCCTCAAAGAAACCAGGTATGATCAGATTGCATAACTGTATTCAAAACATAATCTTTGGAACAGAATTCGCATGCATTAAATATATTTGGATGCTTAATAAAAGAATGTAAATGGGAGTCAAATTTGTTCCACATGGGGCCATAGGCATGCTCTGGATGAATTTGTCATTTTCCACCTGGTAGTTATGGTAGATGGAGCACTTAACTCGTACTTCTGTTGAGATTAGAGCCATTAAAGCACATAAATGAATGTGAGAAGAATGGACTTTAAAAAACAGCACAACAGGAAGGCAAATTGGTTGACCAGAATTTAAAACAAACTTGTTCAGTGGATTTAAAAATATTTATCAAATCAGTTCAATTGACATGAATACATTTGTTCAAAATTTGCACTTTAAGATGGAAGGTTTGTTGCTACAGAAATGTTTGGTCATATCTAACACAAATGTGATAGCTCTCCACTTATTAAATTGCTTGATAATTTTGAAACTGAAAGATAGCTGAATTGATTGATTTCCATTTTTTAATCAAGGTGCTTGGAATCATGGCAATGAGAGTTTCATCTGTCACTTTAGGCAGAATTAGAATATGACACTTTTAGTGCCTTTCTTCAAGAATGACAGCATTAATGCATATTTCATTCATAAAAAAAATCATCCAATTATGTGTCCATATTGAAGAGAAACTTGCAGATTATAGCAGGAGTCAAAAATCCTTACCAAGACAGTGAACTTTCTCCTTGGTAGTTTGGGAAATGAACATAATCACTGAGATTTCTCTATTTAAATGGTATGATTATTATCCCGTTGGCCTTTTGAAATATTGTTTTATCATATGTATACTTATGTCTAAATAACATAATTTAGGTTTGGTCCCTTCACTTTCTAAATTTAATATTTCAATTCACAATCTTTTGGGAATTTATCTCCTCAGTTAATTTATCTTAAATGCATCTATATTGTTGTAAATTCATTACCATTTTTCTGTTATAGAATATTATGTTTAAATTTTGGATACATTTATATTATTTAAAACATTTATTATTTGAGAATTTCATTCATGCATTACAAATGTTATTTTTAAAAATCCACTGAGCTGTCTTAGTGCTACCCATATGTTCATGGGTAAAGGACCATATACTGGAACATGAGTAGCTGCTCAGAGCCAGGATCCCTGAAGAAGTCTATCTTTCCGAAAGTCGCCATCGATTTTCAATAACTTCTCAAATAGGGGTGAGATGTCATGAATCATACATGCTGGGACTTTGGCTACCTTGATCTCATGTTAGTTTTGAGAAGATAGCCTTAGTCACTGTGAATGCACCGGTGTATCAGGTCTGTAATGTTTAGAGAATAGTTTTTGTTACAGTCATCAGCTGCTTCTGGCTCTTGTAATCATTTTGCTTATCCTTCTTAATAAGATCTCTGAGCCTTGAGAGATGAACACTTCAATATCTTCTATTCTTCACATATTGACTAGTTATGGGTCTTTGAATTAATCACAATGTACTGCAAATTGAAGCTTTGTCTCAGGATTTAGAGATGTACTAATCAATGGTTATAAAAATACTAAATGTATCTATTTAACAGAATAATTGTTTAAGGATCTCTTTATGACCTATGACCTCAACAGCCATGGATTTTTGGCTCAGTTTACAGTACCAGATATGTGTTCCTTCTTTGTGAAGCAAACCTTAAATTCAATAAGGAAGCAATTGGTTACTCCCATTACATTCATGCCACTATTTCACCAGTTGTCATACCTTGCCAGGACAGTTGTTATTGTGGTTCATGAGATTCACAGTAAGGTAAGGTTGTTGATGACTTTTCATCCTATCTTTGTGAAAGAATCGTCTGGCACTATGAAAACTAGCCAGTAAGGATGAAGCTTCCAGGTGTGTACCAGCTTGATTTCTCCGTGTCCTATGACTGAAGTTTATGAGCTGTTCAGAAATTGGGTCTTACCATAATGTTTTGGTGGATGATCAAGAGGAATAACAATAGCTTTTATATTTTAAGGGGTTCTATGAGACCCCACTGAACAACTGTTTAAAAAGTGGTAATCTATACCTGGTACTGTTGTTGTTTGTTTGGTTTGGTTTTTGTTTTTAGCTTGAGAAAAAGGTAGCAAGCTGAAAATATCAACAGCTGGCCAGAGGAGGAGAATAGAAAAGAGAAAGAAAAATACCATACCATTTAAAAAGAAATGGAGGTCAGACATGGCAGACAAGTAACATATGGTGAAAAGGGGAGCCTTAGAGAAAAGAATGGAAGCTCAAAATGTCAGGGAAGCCCAAAGTGTTACGGAAAACATGCTTAGGAAATAGACAGAAAAAAGAACAAAAGAAGTTATGTTTTCCTGAATCGTTTAGAAAAGCAAGCGGACTTTAAAAGCTAAATGACTGTAGCCCTGTAAGCTACTGTGCTAGAGGTGAGATTCTAGGCAGGAAACATGCATTATTTCATTAAATGACTAATTATTCCAGTGATATATTTGGTATAGCTAGGGGTGGTCCCTTGGCCAGGTTATTGACCCTGTTCAACTGCAGTGTTAGGTCTCCTCGAAATCCAGACATACTATTCTCTTGAAAAAAGTCCTTCCTTAATGTACCTTTATTGCTACTTTAACATCCCTCCCTCTAAGGAGGCAACAATAAAATCATTTAGGAATGAGATGACTGCTCATAGCCTCCTCATGCTTTTGGCATCTCTGGCCTCTGGCAAGGATGAGGCTCAGGGAAAGTTTTGAGTTTTAACTAATAAACTGGCTACTTTTCCTAGAATTCTTTTTAGCCTAAACTGCCTAGCCACTTTTAGCCTCCTGTTCTTGTCACACCATGAAGAGGTAACTAACTATCAATGTGGAACTGAGGTAAAAAAAAAATGAGCAGCTTTCTTCTAGCTTAATAGAGGCATTCAATGTAGCAGTCACAGTACCCCACAAGTAGGCCTCTCTAAAAGACACAAGCCTGCATCGGAAGTTTTATGTGAAATACTGCATATGTAGAGAGGAAAAGGAGTCTTTAATTGGTGCCT
Organism: Peromyscus maniculatus bairdii; assembly: GCF_049852395.1. Lineage (NCBI taxonomy): Eukaryota > Metazoa > Chordata > Mammalia > Rodentia > Cricetidae > Peromyscus > Peromyscus maniculatus. The sequence continues at coordinate 25,321,919 of NC_134875.1, read as the reverse complement.
GGAAAGAGATTTGGAGAAGCAGTGGCAGGAGTTATTAGCATTACTCATTCCAGGGAGGGAATCAGAAGAAGCCAGAATAGAGGCTATAGATATAGATGGAGATAGAGATTTAAATGTCCACATTGAAAAGCTCATTAGGATATCTTAATGGGCTTTTCTTTTAGCCTACAGGGCTGGACTCAAGAGTGATGAATCCAAGATTTGCTTTAGGGAACTCTGATAGCTGTTGTAATGGCTAGAATCATGGTTTAGGTTCCCTCAGATGGCTTCTAGAGAGGGAAAGGAGAAGTTTAACCATTATTTGATTTTAGGTTGCAATAATATTGGCCTTGTCTCTGTTGGTTGCAGCAGGTAGGCTTTGCAGTGTTAAATTGAGTCAAGGTCATGATGCCTTCTGTCTGGGCAGCATTTGCTTTATCATGAAAAAAATCATTAGCCTGAAACAGTTGTCTAAATATGGACTTGGGACTAATGTCTGGGAGTGTGATTAACTTGGAATGTTAAACAAACACATCAATCATTTTAATCTATAGTTATACTATCCTGTTAGGTGTTTAAGAACATGCAGGTGGCCAAAATTGACCATTTTCTTTTTAATGTCAAGGCCAGTTGAGAATCTGGTCCACCGTAATCACTATGCTTGAGAGGAGCCTCTGGTTTCTTTAGCTTTTGTTTTTCACCAATTGTGCCATCTATATGAGGATAAGTCAAACGCCATGCTTGATTGTGGCTTAGCTTGGAAACATTGAATGTTTTCCCCCGACTCTGTTGATTATCCTATTTGAAGATCACTCTGTGAGGTCTCCATGGTATCCCTGAACAAAAGAATAGGTTACTCCCCCCACCACCAACTAACATTATGAGTGATGCCCTACGATCTTCTAGGACCCATTTATAGACCTCTAACTATGGATATTGGAAACACAGAAGACCAGTTACATGAGTCTTGTAGTTTTAACTACTATGCAGTGTTTAGAAAAAGCTTGAGCAGAAACCAAATACTATTAGATAAACCTAAATTAGATGTAAATTTTTCATTTTAAGTCAGTTATTGTAACTGTTAACCATGAGCAGATAAATAACCAACTTAATTAGAAGTTTGATATCAATTTCTTGAACTTTGACCTTAGAAATTTTAATTTGTATCATCTGAAAGTCTCATCTTTTACAAATCTTATTTGATATGCACAGACTTTAGGTAAACTTTTGGAAATTTTAGGTTTTTCTCTCATTATGGACTAAAATCCAGCCATCTTAATTTTTACACACAAATCATGTTTTATTAAAAATATATTTCTCACATCCTTTTAATGCTTCTTTTTACTACTTTCTGATTACCTTCTGTTTTATTTACTTTCCTTAATGCATAGTGATACTGACAGAATAAACTGACTATCTATTGGAGAATTTTTCTCCCTAGAGCAAGCTAAGTACTGTGTATCCCTACTCATAAGGACTTAAAGACAAATCACAGTGGGGAACAGATTATTGTATTGGGATACCTTGTAGAGCATGAGTGTTACTAACTAGAAGAAGGGGAAACTCAAAGCAGCTACACTGGAAAGTCTTCATTGAGTATGGAAGCTAGATTCTCTAGAATGACACACGTGAATCCCCCTTTCCCATTCTTCTATTTATTTTCTCTCGAAATACTCCTCTAAATTTCCATACTACTTTATTGACATCATTAGTAACTCCTTGATTCTTTGTTTGTTTGTTTGTTTGTCTTGAAACAAGATTTCACTCTGTAGCTTTGGCTGTCTCAAAATTCAATATGTACACCAGGCTGATTTCAAACTCCCAAAGATCCATTTCCTTATGCCTGCCAAGTACAGAGATTAAAGGTATGTAACAGCATGCTGAGTTGGTACTCCAATTTAAACACACATGTCTAAAAGGTTTCACTTACTTATTTTATCGTTTTTTTTTCTTTTAATGAAAATAGATTTTATGATATAATATATTTTGATTTTGGATTCCCCACCCCTTATTCTTCCAAGTTCTTACCCATCTCACCTCCCATCCAGTACCATACCCTTTCTGTATCTCCTTAGAAAACAAACAGGCATCTAAGGAATAATAAAACAATATAGTGAATACAATAAGACAAAAATAACCTATCCCTCAAATATGAGGGCACCCACATTTATAAAAGAAATAATACTAAACTTCAACACCCCACTCTTACCAATGGACAGGTCATTCAGACAAAAACTAAACAGAGAAATAATGGAACTAACAGATGTTACGACTCAAATGGACATAAAAGTTATCTATGAAATATTCACCCAAACACAAAAAAAAATATACCTTTTTCTCAGCACCTCAGGGAACCTTCTCCAAAATTGACCACATACTCAGTCACAAAGCAAGTCTCAACAAATACAAGAAAATTGAAACAACCCCCTGTCTTAGAGTTTCTATTATTGTGAAGAGACACTATGACCATGGCAACTCTTATAAAGGAAAACATTTAATTGGGGTGGCTCATTTACAATTCAGAGGTTTAGTCCGTTATTGTCATGCTGGGAAATAAGGTAGCATGCAGGCAGACATGGGGTTAGAGAAGGAGCTGAGAGTTCTTACAACATGAACCAAAGGTAACAAGAATTGAATTGAGACATTGGACATAGCTTAAGCACATATGAGACCCCCAAACCCACACCCACAGTGATATACTTCCTCCAGCAAGGCCATAACTACTCCAATAAAGCCACATCTCCTAATAATGCCACTCCACATGAGCTGATGGGGGACAATTACATTCAAACTATCAAAATCTACTCCCTGGCCCCCATAAACTTATAACAATATCATAATGCAAAATGTTTTAGTCCAACTTCAAAAGTCCCCATAGTCTATGAAGTTCAAAGTCTCATCTAAGATTCATGCAATCTCTTAACTGTAATCCCCTATAAAATCAAAATAAAAAAACATATCACATACTTCCAACATATAACAGCACAGGATATCCATTATCTTTTCAAACCATAGGGAAGGGAGTGTAGTGAAGAAATACTGAATGAAAACAAGACAGATAATCACCTAGGGAAATTCCAAACTCTGCATTTCCATGTCTGATGTGAACATGCTCATCAGATCTCCAGCTCCTTTCAGCTTTGTTGATTGCAACATATTTCTTTATTTTGGGCTAGTTCTCCTCTCTGTTAACAGTTTTCATCTGCAAGTATCCCACAACTCTGGCATCTCTAACATCTTGAGGTCTCCAAGGTCTCCTTCACAGCTTCACATAATGGCCTCTCTGGGCCTCCATTCAGGGACATCCCTGACACATGCTTGGTCTCAGCAGATTTCCTTAGTGCCATGGGAATATTTCATAACCTTTTTCTTCTATCTGTGACTCTAAAGTCAGAATCAGGTGACCAAAGGTGCCAAGTTCTGCTGCTTGCTGAGGCTGGAACATGGCTGCTTCATTTAATTACATCTTCACCAGCTCTGTTTTCCATGGTTTCTTCACTGAATAATCTTGGCTGTCCTGAAACTGGATCTCTAGACTAGGCTGGTCTTAACCTCAGAGATCTTTAAATTACATCTTCACCAGCTTTCTGTTTTTAATGGTTTCTTTCACTGCCTAAACTTGACTATTACTAAAACTTTCTCTGTAGACCAGAGTGACCTCAAACTTAGAGATCTGCAAGCTTCTGAATTCTGATTGCTGGGATTAGAGGAGTGTGCCACCACATCCAGCTCTAAGCTTCGCTTTAAGTGTTTTTCAAAAGTTGGGAACTTAGCTGGGTGGGATCTTTCCCTGATGTCACTATTCCTTTTATTCCATTTCTTAATCTACTTATCTCCTTGAACACAGGGCTTAGTTTTATTCCACATCCTGATACTCTTTCTCCTCAAATTATACATTTGTAGTTTTCCTTTCTCAGCTTGCTCCTTTTTATTATAAATTTTTATAAGCATGAAAACTAATAAACATACATCAGTTTCTATACTAGGATGCTTCAAAATTTGTTCTGACAATGGAATTAATCCAGATCTCTTCACTTTAGCCTAAGCTAGACTCTTCAGACAAGGGCAAAAAGAAATCACATTCTTTACCAAAATATCACAACGACAATCTTTAGGCCACATAATCATATACTTCTCCTCTGAAACTTCTTGATCCCAGACCCCACAGTTCATCAAAACACAATCAGCAGCATTATCTTCCTACTAGGACAGCCCATTAAGTAGCACTTAAAGAGTTAAACTGCATTCCTAATCAACAGTCCCAAGACACATATTCCTACAAAACAAAAGCATGGTCACAACTATCACAGTTAGGTTTTTCCTTGCTGTGAAGAGAAACCATGATCACAACAAACTCTTACAAAGGAAAATATTTAAATGGAGTGGCTGGCTTACAGTTTTGGGGTTTAGTCCATTACCATCATAGCAGGAAGCAAGGCAGCATGCAGGCAGATACGGTGCTGGAGAAGGAGCTGAGAGTTCTTACATCTTGATTCAAAGGCAACAGAGACACTTGAAGTGAAGTGAGCATGTATGAGACCTCAAAGCCCACACCTAATGGGACACAATTCCTCCAACAAGACCATACCTACTCCAAAAAAGCCACACATCCTAATAATGCCACTCCCTATGAGTTTATACAGGTTGATTACATTCAAACCAACACAGCCCCTGTTTCTTATCCGACCACTGTGGATTAAAGCTGGATTTCAACAACAGAAAGCCTACAAATTCATGGAAACTAAAAAAAAAAACCCTCCACTGAATGACCATTGGGTCAAGGAATAAATAAGAAAGAAACTAAAGACTTCCTAGAATTCAATGAAAATGAATGTACAACATAACCAAACATATGGGACACAATGAAAGCAATGCTAAGAGGAAAGTTCATGTCACCATGTGACTGCATAAAGAATTTGAAGAAACATAACAGCATACCTGGAAGCTCTAGAACAAAAAGAAACAAACATACCCAAGAGGAGTAGACAGCAGAAAATCATCAAACTGAGGGCTGAAATCAATAATGAGAAACAAAGAGAAGAATACAAAGAATCAAAGGAACAAAGAGTAGGTTCTTTGAGGAAATAAATAAGACAGACAAATTCATATCCAAACTAAATGAAAGGCAGAGAAAGAATATCCAAATTAACAAAATCAGAAACAAAAAGGGAGCTATAACAATAAAAGTCTCCAAAGAATCCTTAAGTTCTAGATCAAAAGCCTGTATTTCACAAAACTGGAAAAGCTAAAAGAAATTGATAGCCGGGTAGTAGTGGTGCAATCCCTGATCCCCACATTCAAGAGGCAGAGGCAGGTGACTCTTTGTGAGTGAGTTCGAGGCCAGCCTGGTCTACAAAGCAAATTCCAAGACAGCCAGAGCTGTTAAACAGAGAAACTTTGTCTCAACAACCCCCCCCCCCAAAAAAAACAAGAAAAAAATGGATAAATTTCTTAACAGAGACCACTTACCAAAGTTAAATCAACATTAGATGAACAATTAAAATTAACCTACACCCCATAAGAAAATAGAAACAGTCATGAAAATTATCATAACATAAAAAACCCAGGGCCAGATGGTTTAACAGCAGAATTCTAAAAGACTTTCAAAGAAGAGCTAATACCAATGATCCTCAAATTATTCTACAAAACAGAAACAAAAGGAACATTGTCAAATCCATTTTATGGGGCCATAGTCACTCTGATATTCAAACCACACAAAGACTCAACAAAGAAAAAGAATTACAGACCAATTTCCCTCATGAATGTTGATGTAAAAACACTCAATGAAATGCTCACATACTGAATCCAAGAATAAATCAAGATTTTCCACCATGATTAAGTGGGCTTCATCCCAGAAATGCAAGGAAGGTTCAACATATGAACATCTGTCAATGTTATCCACCATGAAAAAAAAAACTTAAAGAAAAACATGATCATCTCAATAGATGATGAAAAAGCTTTTGACAAAGTCCAACTCCCCTTCAGGATAAAAATCCTGGAGAGATCGGGGATACAAGGTACATACTTTTTTTTCTCTTTTTTATTATTTTATTTTATAATTAATTTAATTTTACATCTCAGCCACGGATTACCCTGTCCTCCCTCCTCCCACCCCTCAACCTTCCTCCCCAATCCACCCCCCCATTCCTACCTCCTCCAAGGCAAGGACTCCCCTGGGGAGTCAGCCCAGCCTGATAGATTCAGTTGAGGCAGGTCCAGTCCCCTCCTCCCTATACTAAGGCTGAGCAAAATGTCTCGGCATAGGCCCTAGGTTCTATAAAGCCAGCTTATGTGCTAAGGACAGGTTCCGGTTCCACTGCCTGGGGGCCTCCTAAATAGTTCAAGTTCATCAGCTGTCTCACTTATCCAGAAGGCCTGGTACAGTTCCATGGGGGCTCCTCAGCTATTGGTTCATAGTTCATGTGTTTCAATTAGTTTGGCTATTTGTCCCTGTGCTTTTTCCAATCATGGTCTCAATATTTCTTTCTCATATAATCCCTCCTCTCTCTCGCCAACTGGACTCCTAGAGCTCTACCTGGGGTCAGGCCATGGATCTCTGTGTCTGCTTCTATCAGTCATTGGATGAGAGTTCTATCATGACAATTAGGGTGTTCAGCCATCCAATCACCAGAGTAGTTCAGTTCAGGCTTCCTCTCGACCGTTGCTAGTAGTCTATTGTGGAGGTATCTTCATGGATTTCAGAGGACCTCTCTAGCACTCTGTTCTTCCTAGTCCCATGGGGTCTTCATTTATCATGGTATCTCTTTCCTTGTTCTCCCACTCTGTTCTTGATCCAGCTGGGACCTCCAGCTCCTCTAAGCTCTCTTTTTCCCAACCCTTTCCCTCCATTACCATCACCCCCTATGTCCAGTTTGCTCATGTGGATCTCATCCATGTCTCTGTCGCTGGGTGATCCCTGTGTCTTTCTTAGGGTCCTCAGGGAAATGCAAATCAAAGTGACTCTGAAATCCCATCCTACACCCATCAGAATGGCTAAGATCAAAAACACTGAAGACAGCTTATGTTGGAGAAGATGTGGAACAAGGGGAATGCTCCAACACTGTTGGTGGGAATGAAAACTCGTACAACCACTTTGGAAATCAATATGGTGATTTCTTAGAAAATTGGGAATCAATCTCCCTCAAGACCCAGCTATACCACTCTTGGGCATATACCCAAGGAATACTCAATCATACCACAAGGGTACATGCTCAACTATGTTCATAGCCACATTATTTGTAATAGCCAGAACCTGGAAACAATCTAGATGTCCTTCAACTGAAGAATGGATAAATAAAATGTGGTACATATACACAATGGAGTACTACTCAGCAGAGAAAAACAATGACATCATGAGGTTTTAAGGCAAATGGATGGATCTAGAAAAAAAATCATCCTGAGTGAGGAAACCCAGACTCAGAAAGACAAATATGGTATGTACTCACTCATAAGTGGATACTAGATGTAAAGCAAAGGATAACCAGACTGCAACTCACAATTCCAGCAAAGAACATACCTAAACATAGTAAAAGCAATATACAGTAAGCCTCTAATAAACATCAAATTAAATGGAGAGAATTCAAAGCAATTCCAATAAAATCAGCAACAAGTCAAGGCTGTCAACTCTCTCCATATCTATTCAATATAGTTCTTGAATTTCTAACTAGAGCAATAAGACAACTAAAGGAGATCAAGAGGATAGAAGTTGGAAAGAAGAACTCAAAGTATCACTATATACAGATGATATGATAGTATACATAAGTGACCCCAAAAATTCTACCAGGGAACTCCTAGAGTTGATAAACACCTTGAGCAAAGTGTCTGGATATAAGATTAACTCAAAAATATCAGTAGACCGCCTATATACAGATGGTAAATGGGCTGAGAAATCAGTGAAGTAATGCCCTTCTCAATACCCACATATAATATAAAATATCTTGGGGTAACTCTAAACAAGCAAGTGAAAGACCTATGTGACAAGAACTTTAAGTCTCTGTAGAAAGATATTTGAGAAGATAACAGAAGATAGAAAGATCTCCCATACTCATGGATCAATAGGATTAACATAGTAAAAATGGCCATGTTACCTAAAGCAATCTACAGATTCAATGCAATCCCCATCACAATCCCAACACAATTCTTCACAGACCTTGAAAGAACAATACTCAACTTCACAGGAAAAACAAAAAACCCAGGATAGCTAAAACAAACAAACAAAAAAAAATTCCTGTCCAGCAAAGGAACTTCTGAAGGTATCACTATCCCTGACTTCAAGCTCTATTAAACAGCTATAGTAATAAAAAAAAACATGGTATTGTCATTAAAAGCAGACAGGTTGATCAATGGAATCAAATTGAAAACCCGAATGCAAACCCACACACTTATGGACACCTAATTTTTTTACAAAGAAGCCAAAAATATACAATGGAAAAATGAATGCATGTTCAATAAATGGTGGTGTTCTAACTGGATATCAACATGTAGAAGAATTGAAATAGATCCTTACTTATCACCCCCACAAAAACTCAAGTCCAAGTGTATCAAATACCTCAACATAAAACCAGATACACTGAACCTAATAGAAGAGAAAGTGGGAAATAGCCTTGAACACATTGGCGCAGGAGACAACTTCCTGAACAGAACACCAACAACACAGGTATTAAAATAATCAAGTAATAAATGGAACCTCATGAAACTGAAAAGTTTCTGTAAGGCAAAAGACAGCATCAATAGGGAAGATGGTACCCTACAGAATCAGAAAAGATCATCATCAACCCCACGTTTGTCATTGGTTTATAGAAAGGTTACTGATTTTTTGTGAGTTAATTTTGTATCAAACTACTTTGATAAAAATGTTTATCAGATAGTAGTTCTCTAGTAGATATTTTATGATCACTTATGTACACTACCATATAATCTGCATATAAAATACTTTGATTTCTTCCTTTCCAATTTGTATCCCCTTTATCTCCTTCAGTTGTCTTATTGCTCTAGCTAAGACATAAAGTACTATATTGAATAGGTATGGAGAGAGTGGATAACCTCGTCTTGTTCCTGATTTTAGCATAAATGCTTTGAGTTTCTCTCCATTTAAGTCAATGTTGGCTGGAGTTTGATATAAATTGCTTGTAGTATGCTGAGGTATATCCCTTGCTTGCCTAACTTCCCCAGAACTTTTATCAAGAAGGGGTGTTGGACTTTGTCAATGGCCTTTTCTGCATGTAATGAGATGACACTGTAGCTTTTGTCCTTTAGAGTGTTTATATGATACATTACATTTATTGATTTACATATGCTGAACAATCCCTGTTTCTCTGGGATGGAGCCTAATTGATCATGGAAAATGATCTTTTTGATTGTGTTAGTTAGGATTTCTATTACTGTGAAGAGACACTATGACCACAGCAACTCCTATAAAGGGAAACATTTAATTGGGGTGGCTTATAGTTTCGAAGGTTTAGTGCATTATCCTCATGGTGGAACATGGTGGCATGAAGACAGACATGGTACTAAAGAAGTAGCAGATATTTCTACATCTTGATCCACAGGCAAATGTGTCAATGTGTGTAGCCTGAACATAGGAGACATCAAAGCCCAAACCCTCAGTGACACATTAGTACCTACTAATAATACTTACACCAACAAAGCCATACCTCCAAATAGTGCTACTCCCTATGGGGGCCATTTTCTTTCAAACCACCACAAATGGATTCTTGAATTTAGTTTGTAAGTATTTTGTTGAGATTTTTTTTGCATCTATGTTTATAAAGGCTTTGTTGGGTCTTTATTTGGTTTGAGTATCAGGGTAACTGTAGCCTCACAGAATGAATTTGGCAATGTTCCTTCTGTTTCTATTCTGTCAAATAATTTGAGGAGTATAAGTATTAATTCTACTTTTAAGTCTGATAAAATTCTGCACTAAAACCATCTGGCCATGGGCTGGTTTTGGTTGGGAGACATTTTATTATTGCCTTTATTTCACTAGGGATCTTAGTTCTATATAAATTGCTTATCTGGTCTTGATTTAACATTTGTAAGTCGTATGTAGCAAGAAAATTATCTGTTTTTTTAGCTTTTCTGATTTGGTGGAGTATATTTTTTTAAGGTATGTCCTTATGATTCTCTGGATTTCCTCTGTATCTATTGTTATCTCCCTTTTCATGTCTAAATTTTTTAATTAGTAAATTTTTCACTCTGCATATTACTTAATTTGGATAATAGTGTGTCAATCTTACTGATTTTTCTAAGAAAAGAAACTCTTTGTCTTCTGGATTCTTTGTCCTGTTTTGTTTATTTGTTTGTCTGTTTGTTTCTATTTTTTATTTCAGCCCACAGTTTGATTATTTTTTTGCATTTACTCTTTTAGGGTGTGATTTCTTCCTTTTGTTCCAGAGCATTCAAGTGTGCTGTTAAGGGACTAGAATGAGGTCTCTCCACTTTTTAAGTAGGCAATTAATTTTATGAACGTGACTCTGAGAATCACCTTCATTGTGTCACACAATTTGGGCATGTGGTTTATTCATTTTCATTCTATTTTAGAAATTATTTGGTTTCTTTCTTTACTCATTTTTTACTCAGTAGAGTATTATTCTGTTTCCATAAGTTGGTAAGTTTCTGTTGTTGTTGAAATTCAGATTTTATCCATGGATGTCTGATAGGATTCAAGGTGTTATTTCAATTTTCTTGCATCTGTTGAGACTTGCTTTGTGACCAAGTATGTGGTGAATTTTGCAGAGTGTTCTATGAGGTACTGAGAAGGAGCTACATTATTTTGTGTTTGTCTAAAATGTTCTACAAATATCTGTTCGTCCGTTTAGTTTATGTCGGTTATTTCCAGCATCTCCTCTGTTTAATTTTGTCTGGTGACCTGTCTTTTGGTAAGAGTACTGAAGTCTCTGCTTATCAGTGTATGGGGGTCAATGTGTGATTTAAGTTGCAATGGTGTTTCTTTTATAAACTTTGATGCTCTGTATTTGGTTCATAAGTGTTAAGAATTACAATGTCCGCCGGGCGGTGGTGGCGCACGCCTTTAATCCCAGCACTCGGGAGGCAGAGGCAGGCGGATCTCTGTGAGTTCGAGGCCAGCCTGGACTACCAAGTGAGTCCCAGGAAAGGCGCAAAGCTACACAGAGAAACCCTGTCTCGAAAAACCAAAAAAAAAAAAAAAAAAAAAAAAGAATTACAATGTCCTCTTGGTGGATTTTTCCTTTGATAAGTATGCAATGTCTTTATCTCTTCTAATTAGTTTTGGTTTGAAGTCTATTTTGTCACATATTAAAATGGCAGTGCCAGCTTGCTTCTCATGTCCATTTGCTTGGAATATCTTTTTCCAACTCTTTAACCTGAGGTGATGTCTATCCTTGATGTTAAGGTATGTTTCTTGGATACAGCAGAAGGAAGGATCCTGTTTTCCCATCCATCCTGTTATTCTGTATCTGTTTCTTAGGGAATAGAGGCCACTGATATTGACAGATATCAATGAGCATTGGTTGTTGGTTCCTGATATTTTGCTGCTGTTGTTTTTGTTTGTGGTGGTTGTGGTGGTTGTGGTGGTTGTGGTGTATGTGTGTGTGTGTGTGTGTGTGTGTGTGTGTGTGTGTGTGTGTGTGTGTGTGTGCTTCCCTCTTTTGATTTGGTGGTCCAGAATCATTTTATCCCTGTATTTTCTTGGGTCTGAGTAACCTCTTTATGTTGGTGTGTTCCTTCTGGCACCTGCGATAAGGTTAAATTTGAAGATAAATATTGCTTAAATTTGGTTATATCATGGAATGTCTTATTTTTTCCCACTATTGTGATTGAAAGTTTTGCTGGATATCGTAGTCTAAGTTGGCATCTCTGGTCTCTGAGAGTCTGTAGCACATCTTTTCAGATCCTTCTGGATTTTAGTGTCTCCAATTAAAAATTTAGTTGTTATTCTAATCATTCTGCCTTTATATATTACTTTGTCTTTTCCCCTGGCAGCTATTAATATTCATTCTTTGTTCTGTATGTTTAATATTTTGATTATTATGGATCAAGGGGACTTTCTTTTCTGGTCCAATCTAATTGATGTTTTGTAAGCTTCTCAATATGTTTATAGGCATCTCCTTGTTTAGGTTAGGAAAATTTTCTCCTATGATTTGGTTGACAATATTTTCTGGGTCTGTGAGCTGGTATTCTTCACCTTCTATTTCTATTATTCTTGGGTTTGGTCTTTTCACATTGTCCCTGATTTTCTGGATTTTTTTTGTTAATGTCTTCTTTAACCAATATATCCCTTTCTTCTATCATATCTTCCATCTCTTATATTCTGTTGCTGAGCATCCCTCTCAGGTTTCTGTATGAGTTCCTAAATTTTTCATTTCCAGATTTCCTTCAGTTTACATTTTCTTTATTAACTCTATTTCTACTTTCATGAAACTATTCTATTTATTTCTTAAACTCTTTTATTTATTTTTCCACTACTTGTGTTTTCATAAGTTTCTTTAAGAGACGTGTGAATTTCCTCTTTAGGAGCTTCTATCATATTCATAAAAAGCTATTTTAAGGTCTTTTTCTTGTGCTTTAGCAATGTTGCAATCCTCAAAGCCAACTGTGGTAGTGTTGCTGGACATAGTGGAGACATAGTCCTGGCTATTATTGATTGTGTTTTTACACTAACAGCTAGGTGTTGTCTGGGTTTGGGAAAATTGTAATTTTAGGTGCTGATAGCTGTTTTTTTCTTTGTGGGGTGGATGTTTTGTTCCTTGATTTCTGTTGACCTCTCTGGTTCTTAGGAGGGTATGGTAGCTGCATGTTGCCTCGTAGGAAATTCTTCTAGGATCCTGAAAGTTGAGATCTACAGTTAACCTACCTGCTTAGCTTACCATAGTGGCCTGAAGGTTCCCAGGAAGTGCCTGTTGGTGTTGGGGGCTGGGATAAGACAATGAGTGTGTAGAAGTAAGTTTGGAGGGGAAGATCTGTGTGATACACTGGGGAAAGGATCAGAAAGGATTAGGAGTCCACTGGCAGCTGTAGTTAAAATGTGCTTCTAGGTTTTTGGAGCTGACAACTATGAATGGAGATGGGCTGGGAAGGGAGGCATTCTGTCCATTGGAGATAGGAGGTCCATAGGAGGTAGGAAAGCAGGGTATGCCACCAGGATATGATTTGTCCCTTTGGAATGGGGAAAGAAATTGTGAAAAGCCACAGCAAATGGTCTACTACAGAGGCTGGGGATGAGACTTTGGCATTGGAGTGGGAAGAGCAGAGGGAGAGGTGAAGATCTATAGTTATCCCACCTCCTTTCCTGACTGAAGTGTCTGTGGACTCCCAGGGAGTGTCTACTTGAGTTAAGAGTAGATATGAAGCACTGAGTTGCTGGAGAGAAGTAAGAAGAAGATCTGTGTGATCCACCTGAGATAGATGGGGTAGGCCTCAGCAGCTGGGCTGCTGAAGAGCTAGGAATAAGACTGGAGGATTAGATTTGGATGAGAGGAGGAGTAGGTGAATATCTATAGTTATTATATCTCTTCACCTGGTCATAATGGATGCTGGATTTTTAAAAAATATTTCTCACCCATTTGTATTTCTCCTTTTAAGAACCCTGTATTTAGCTCCATGACCCCGATTTTAATTCCATATTTTGTTTTCTTCAATTATGTGTGTGTGTGTGTGTGTGTGTGTGTGAGAGAGAGAGAGAGAGAGAGAGAGAGAGAGAGAGAGAGAGAGAGAGAGAGAGAGAGAGAGGAGAGAGAGAGAGAGAAATATGTGTGTGTATGAGAGGTCAGAAATGGCAGTTAATCCACTAGAACTGGAGAAATAGGTAGTTCTGAGCTATAATGTGGTCACTAGAAACTGAACCTAAGTCTTCTGCAAGAAAATTAATTGCTTTCAAACATTTATCCATCTCACCCACTCCTGTTTAGTTTTTGAGTTCTTGTATATTCTAAACATTAAACTTCTGTTAGATAAATATCTGACCAGGATTCTTCTCCCACTCTGTAGATTGTCGCTTCACTTGAATCATGTTTTCATTCATAGCAAAGGCCCTTTTTAGTTTCATGAGGTCCCATTTTTCAATTGTTGGTCTTAATGCCATCACTCTTGGGGACCTATTTAGAAATCCATTACTGTGCCTACATGCTAAAGTGTATTTCCTACTTTATCCTCTATCACATCCAGGAACAAGTTCTTATGTTGAGGTCTTTGACCCACTTGGTGTTGGATTTTGCACATAATCACAGATGAGGATCTAATTTCATTCTTCAGTATGAGGACATAGAGTTTGACTGGCATCATTTGCTGAAGATACTTTCTTTTATCCAATGTATACTGTTGCCATTTTTGTCAAAACTCAGCTGACTGTAGGAGCATGGGCTCACATTTGAATTGTCAAGTTTATACCACAGATCAATGGGCTTGTTTTTAAGACAGGGCAAATGCTGCTTTTATTTCTATAGACCTGTAGTACAACCTGGAAGTAGAGCTGGTATGTAGCTAGAGTTTTCCGGCCTTGCCCACAGTCAGGACAAATCTCTGTCACCCGCCAGTCCCACAGCCGCTCAGACCCAACCAAGTAAACACAGAGACTTATATTGCTTACAAACTGTATGGCCATGGCAGGCTTCTTGTTAACTGTTCTTATATCTTAAAGTAACGCATTTCTACAAATCTATACCTTGCCACGTGGCTCTTGGCTTACCAGCATCTTCACATGCTGCTTGTCCTGGCAGTGGCTGGCAGCTGGCAGCGTCTCCTTCTGCCTTCCTGTTCTTTTATTTCTCCTCTGTTAGTCCCGCCTTTACTTCCTGCCTAGCCACGACCAATCAGGTTTTATTTATTGACCAATCAGAGCAACTTGACATACAGACCATCCCCCAGTACAGCCAAGTGCAGACCATCTCATACACCTGCACTCAGGCCCATGGTCCTAATCATTCTCTATGCAAACCTGCTGGGTAACGCCACAAGGAACCCAAGAAGGGCTCCCACAGGACATACATTAACATCCCACAGCACTGGTAACATTCCCAAGCAGTATAAAATTGTTCAGCAATTCTTGACTATTCTGGGTCTTACGTGTTTTCATATGAATTTTGAGATTGTTTTTCCAATTTCTTTGAAGAATTATATTGGAATTTTGATGGGGAATACAATCAGTCTGCAGACTGCCTTTAGTAGGACCACCATTCTGCAGAATATGAATCAGATCAATCCATGTTCATGAGATGTCTTTCCATCTTCTAATACTGTCTTAATTTCCTTTTTCTGGCCTATTTGTTTATTATTCTTCATGTCATGGGTTTCCCTTTTTTAATAAATATTTTTATTTTATAATTAATTTAATTTTTACATACCAGCCATGGATTACCCTGTCCTCCCTCCTCCCACCACCCAGGCTCCCCCCAATCCACCCCCCATTCCCACCTCCTCCAAGGCAAGTTCTCCCCTGGGGATTCAGCCCAGCCTGGTAGATTCAGTTGAGGCAGGTCCAGTCCTCTCCCCCCTGCACCAAGGCTGAGAAAAGTGTTTCAGCATAGGCATTGCCCAGCAACAGAGACATGGATGAGATCTACATGAGCAAACTGGGGGTGAGGGAGGATAATGGAGGGCAAGGTGGGGGGAAAGAGAGCTTAGGGGAGTGGGAGGTCCCAGCTGGATCAGGAACAGAGTAGGAGAACAAGAAAAGAAACACTATGATAAAGAAGACCCCATGGGAAGAAGCAGAGTGCTGGAGAGGTCCCCAGAAATCCACAAAGATACCTCCACAATAGACTACTGGCAATGATTGAGAGAAAGCCCAAATTGAACTACTCTGGTGATTGGATGGCCAAACACCCTAACTGTCATGATAGAACTCTCATCCAGTGACTGGTGGAAGCAGATGCAGAGATCTACTGTCTTAATTTCAATCTTTAAGTTCTCATTTTTCAAGCCTTTTAATTCTTTTGTTAGAGTTATTCCAATATGTTTTTTTATTTTGTTTTATTTTTGAGGCTATTGTGAATGAGCTGAGCTTGTTTCCCTGATTTTTTTTCTTGGTATGCTTGTTATTGGCATCTAAGGAGGTTACCAGTTTTTGCATGTTCATTTTGCATTCCTCTACTTTACTGAACGTTTTTTATCAGTTGAAGTTTTCTGGTTGAATCTTGACAGCTTATTGGTCATAAATTCCTTCAGTCTGTTTTTATCATTGAAAGATTTTATTAGTCCTTCAATTTTATTGGATAGTTTTGTAAATATAGTATCCTGGGTTGACAGTTGTGATCTTTTATAACACAGAATACATCTTTCCAGGCCATTTTGGTTCTGGTTTTCTGGTTTTTCCAATTTTTTATGTAATAATAAGGTGTTGTTTTGATGAACCTAACTTGATAAGTGACTTGGTCTTGTCACTTTCAATGTCTTTTGTTTGTTCTGTGTTTTTAATGTCTTAACTAAATGATGAATTATAAGGAGTTTCTTTTCTAGTTTTGTCTATCTGGTCTTCTCTAGGTCTTCATGGGTGGGCATTTGTCTCTAGGTTGGAAAACATTTTCTATGATTTTATTGAAAACATTCTCTATGACTTTGATATAGTGTTCTCCTAATATGCCTATAATCCAAACTTTAGGTCTTTTCATGGTTATATATATATATATATATATATATATATATATATATATATATATATATATATAATCACTGACCTTTACTGAGTCTCCACTTTGTCTTCCAACCCTGCCTCTGTTTTCAACATGATTTGTACTATTGGATTGACTCTGCACTGAGGTTTTCTATTTGACTTATGTTTTTCATTCCCAACATCATTTCAATTTGAGTTTTCTTCAGCAATAGCTCTTTGGTGGATTCTGTTTTCATGTCTTAGGTTAACTTCCTTATTTGATTCTATTTTTTTTGTTTTGTTTTCTTTAAGTGTATTTAACTCTTCCTTGTGTGTAGCAGGAATCTTAAAAGTTCTTATTAATAAAATCAAACCCGAGGCGAGTTATTGGGGTCCATGCTGGTAGATCAGAGAGACAGAATAAGCCACAGCTATCTCACCTCACCGGATCCTCAACTGGTCTTGTCTCCTCAGACTGGAGGCCTCTGTGTCCTCATCCCAATGGATCTTAGCTGAACTGTGTTGCTCCAAAGCCTGAAAGCTTAACCAGCCGAATGCTTAACCAGCCAAAAGCCTCTAGTTTCTGGTCTTCATGCCTTATATATCTTTCTACTTTCTACCACCACTCCCTGGGATTAAAGGCTGGCTTTCTGGGATTAAAGGCGTGTCACCATGCTTGGCTGTTTCCAATGTGGCCTTGAACTCACAGAGATCCAGAGGGATTTCTATCTCTGGAATGCTAGGATTAAAGGTGTGAGTGCCACCATTTTCCAGCCTTTGTATCTAGTGGCTGTCTGTTCTCTGACACCAGATAAATTTATTAAGGTACACAATATTTTGGGGAACACAATACCACCACATCTCCTCTCTTTTTGTCTAAAATTAAAGAAAGCTTATAACTAATACAAGAAAAAACTATCTAATAAGTATATACAATATATACAGACAAAAATTACATTAATGATGTCTAGTCCATTAACATTTGACAGATTCAGATAAAAACTCCATTATATATATTAACAATGTCCAGTCCAGTAACATCTGATAAACTCAGACCAAAAAAATTTTCATTACTTATCTTATTTAAAACAAGTAGTTCCTTTTTAAAAGTAGATTCCATAATCTCCCTTTTTATCTTATCATATACATATTCTTTTTTCTTTCATAATACATTCAGTAGTCTACCTTTTGTCATTTTTATATCTTCCCCTTTTTCTTCAGTGTAGATTCAATGATCCACCTATTTATCCTATTATTTCTTTATCTTTTTTCTCAGAGTAGATTCGATGATCTATCTCATATCTATATTCTCTTTTTCTTCTTGCTTTCTAGGGATGAAGATATCTTTAGGGAATCTTGAAAAGAAAATTTTTGGATTAATCATCAAGTCCTGTATCATTTGTCCAGTCTCTACATAATAGGAAAGTTCAGGGCTTGTTTCAAGTCCTTGTTCAAGTAGTCTGTCAGGCTGGATCATCTCAGCTAGTCCTCTAGAAATTGTCCTGACCAGTTTGTAGTCCAAAGTCAATTTTTCCATGGTGTTAATCAGCTTAATGGCTTTATCATAGTCCATGTGGAATCATCGTTGTAGGATCTTGTCATCTTTTTGAAGATTTCAAAGTCACTGTTAGGCATGGTCATGGTTTCCTGCGGGGTTTTTTTTTGTTGTTTGTTTGTTTTTTTTTTTTTGCCTCCTCTGTGGTTTGGAGCAATCATAGTCTGAGAAATGTCTGTCTCTCGGAACCATGAACATTCTTCCCTAGAACAGAAAATCTTCACAACAATTTCTCCCCACCGTTTGTCATGCCAAACTTTTCCAAACTGACCTTTGCCGATGCTTTCTTGTAACACGATGATCCTGGCAATTCTTCTCTGAACCAGCAGCAGTAAACCCTTTGTCCCAGGTAGGAGCATCACCGTAGTCACCAACACGATGAGAAGGAGCTGGCAACGTGGAGGAGTAGCCACTGCTTCCATGGTCCCACCACTGTTTGTGGCTCTGTCCGGTCCAAAGCTTCTCCCAAACCTCCTAGGCCGGCCTCAAACTCGGGATCCTCCTGCCTCTGCCTCCTTCAGCAAATCCAACCGGCGTGCGCCACCACAACCCGCTGAATGTAGCTTGGGCCTGAGCTGGGGCTCACAAGGCCACAGGCAAAAAGCTTTTTCATGAATTCGTAACACAAACGTTGGGCGCCAGATGTAGCAGGAATCTTAAAAGTTCTTATTAATAAAATCAAACCCGAGGCGAGTTATTGGGGTCCATGCTGGTAGATCAGAGAGACAGAATAAGCCACAGCTATCTCACCTCACCGGATCCTCAACTGGTCTTGTCTCCTCAGACTGGAGGCCTCTGTGTCCTCATCCCAATGGATCTTAGCTGAACTGTGTTGCTCCAAAGCCTGAAAGCTTAACCAGCCGAATGCTTAACCAGCCAAAAGCCTCTAGTTTCTGGTCTTCATGCCTTATATATCTTTCTACTTTCTACCACCACTCCCTGGGATTAAAGGCTGGCTTTCTGGGATTAAAGGCGTGTCACCATGCTTGGCTGTTTCCAATGTGGCCTTGAACTCACAGAGATCCAGAGGGATTTCTATCTCTGGAATGCTAGGATTAAAGGTGTGAGTGCCACCATTTTCCAGCCTTTGTATCTAGTGGCTGTCTGTTCTCTGACCCCAGATAAATTTATTAAGGTACACAATATTTTGGGGAACACAATACCACCACACTTGTGTCATTTGAATATATTAAAATCTTTCTTTTGAATCTCTTGTCTGGAAGTTCTTCCAGGTCATTTTCATTAGGTTCTATTATTATGGGATTAGTAATTTGATTTTTCGTGGTCTTTCTTTTTCTGCATTGAGACTTGTGCATCTGAAAAATTTTGTCCATTGAGTTCTTCCTTTCCTTCTGTCTTCTTATTTAGTTGTTCAATTTACCTTTGTTCTTCTAGTAGAAGCATTTATAATATTCAGGAAAACACTAAGGCTTACTAGGCTAGAGTTGCCCATTTTCCTCTGCTTTGGTGCAGGAAGTTCCAGAGTAGTGAAGGTAGGCCTAAGCAAGGTTAGCTATTATCTCCTAGATTAATTGAGGAAGCTTACGGTATGAGCTCCTGAAGCAAAATTACTGGGAGCTGCAGGTAAGCCTGCTTCTGGAAGCCAGTGTCTGGTGTCTGGAGTGTCATTCCTGGGAGCATAGGTGGGTGTCAACAGCTGAAGCACAGTGCAGGAGTCTGTGCAGGCATGGCTCCTGGTGCAACAGATTCCTAGGCAGCATCATAGGTGGGTCAAAGCAAAGCAGCTGGTGTTCCCAAACTGGCTGCAGGAGGCTGTGTAGGTTGGGACACAGGTGAAGCTTGCTATACAGTATTCTGTTGAATGAAACACAATGTACTTATTCTCTACTAACACCTGTTGGAGCTGCAATATTTTAATGTTATAAACAGTGTCTTTGCATGTTTCCTGGAGGATAGACACAAGAGTTTCTCAATGGTGTATATTAAGGACAGTGATTGTTGTAGAGGAAGAAGAATGTTTTTTTTTCCAATGGTTAAGGGAGGGTTTTGTTGTGGATATGACAGAGAAAAGAGACAGAGGTATCTGGAAGATTCCAGAGGAGAGAGAGAAAGAAGTGTACTAAACATGGCCAGCAGACTGACAAGCCAAGACTATCTGTAAGATACAGGAGAAGAGCAGGGTGTAAAGAAGGGAGGAAACACAGTAAAATAGTCAAGAGCAGAGCATAGAGAAAACAGCAAAAATAGCCAGATTACAAGGAGAATGAGAAGCTGAAGGAAGAAGAATGTTTAACTTCAGATGATAACATTTGTTTTCCAAGGCATTTCTGTTCATTTCCATTCACATGTTCTTCAGAAATTGATACCCTGAGAATTTTAAAGCCTGATGTTTAAAGGAGCATGCCATTGTAGTCATGGTCTATAATCCTCCAGCAGTTTTATCCATCTAAAATCTATGCATAATTTTATATGATTTTTGGAAACTTTCCTTTAATTTTATTAAACCCTTTTCCAATCTTGTGTTCATTTTATTGGATTGTCATTGATTTCTTGAATTGTGTATATTGATTGTATATTCTCAATACTAATGTTGTGCTGGTTAAATGTCTTGCAAGTACCTCCTTCCTAGCTGTGGTTTATATTTATGGTGTCTTTAGATAAACTTAAGTTTGTATATTGAATATACTGCCCGTGTTATATGTTATTGTATAAAGAATATATTTTGTTCTGTGTTAAATAAATCATTAGGACAGAGACTATAACTCAGTGAAAAAGCATTTGGCAGGCATGAACTGTGCCTAAGATTTGATCCCCAGAATTGCAAAAATATTTTACCTTTATATCAGAAAAAACTCTGAACATTTTACATGAAAATTTATGAACTTTATTTCATTTAAAGTCATACTTTAGAATTAAATTTTAAATATTGTGAGAAAAATCCAATTTCATTCTTTGTACAAGAGCTGATTAACAAGTGGGAAAGCGTACAAGTTTTCTTAATTTTATCTGTACGTGGGGATTTTCAATGAGAACGAAGTCTAAAGAAGTGATCAAAGTGTGAATCTTTTATAATTATTACAGTTCAGGAATTTGGCAAAGATATTGGTTGCTCTTAACAAGTTAAGGCCAAAGACCTATTGCTGAAGACAATAACTACAAAACTCATTGAACATGGAAAATTCAAGTTGCTGCCTACATGAAGTCTTCAACCCTTACAGACTCCAAGGTATTTGAGGGTACTCTGCATGCTATCAAAGGAGAAATATAAATACCAACCCAGTTACTAACCCTTTAATTTAGAATGCTTACCTGCCTGCAAGATGTATTACCCAATACTGCTTGGGTGGCCAAGCACCTGGGACTAGATAAGACAGTGACATTGTGAGAAACCAAATATGACTGTTCTGCTAAGGTTATGCTGCACCCATAAATCAGATTTGCTAAGACATCATCAGAAAACCTTCCTCCTGCAATTGATGAGGAATCAAGAGACTCATAGCTGGACAATGTCCAGAGAGAGGAACCTTAGAAGAGTTTGTCCTCAATGGTGTGGCTCCATAAAATCCCTCCCCTAAGGGCTCAGGGAACCCTGTGCAAGAAGAGGTGGAAAGAGTGTACAAGTCAGCAGGAAAGGAAGACAGCAAGGAAATAAGGCCCTTTAAACACAGTGCTGAGGGGGGTGTATGTGTGCCCCATCCCTAAATACATTGAAATCCCTAAATACATTGAAAATCACTCACCAATGAAAAATTAGTCTTCTGCCCTAGAATCTCATTGGGATTACAAACAACTCCTAAGTCCAGGATCCATGTCTGGCAGTAGATGGCTAACAAAATGAGCTGAATGGTATTTTTGAAAATTCTTTGTCTCATAAGTTTTTGACAGGGCATTTCTTTTCCTTTGTAACCTTGAATGTCTTTGCTTCCACTTTGTGTTTTGAGGAGATTTCTGTGTTTAGAAATATGGGTGCCTCTGAATCTACATGTATATCCCATGCTTTTTCTTCAGTTCTTTTTTCTGATTGTTTTCTTCTATTTCAGTTTATTTATTTTGTTCTATCTTATTTTATTTTATTATTATTCATTAGATGGCTATTTGTTTTCTAAAAAGGGAGAAAAAGGGTGTTGATGTGAAAGGGAAGGAAGTGGGGGAATATCAGAGGAGTTGGAAGAGTGGAAACTATAATCAGAGTATATTGTATGAAAAATCTATTTTCCATGAAGTGAAAGAAAAAATATGTATCCGGTTTATGTAATGGAGACAATATTATATCCATTGTGTTTGATAAATTACTCAAGGTATTTAAAAAAAACTATATGGAACCATTCAATTACTACAAAATTTTAAATAGAATTTCTTCTGAGTTCAATTTATAATATGCAATTACAACCTAATTTTATTTTGAAGTTTTTATTCATTATTTTCTCTGAATTGAAATAAACTTTGTTAATTAACAAAAGGAAAAAGAAAAAAGAATAAAACATTTATTGAGGAGTTACAAAGCAAGTAGGTGTCTTGGCTGGCATACTAAATTCTGGGGATTTCACTAAGAACTAGATTATCAGAGGAAGGGAACATGTACAAGAGTGGAGGCTAAGAATTTTATGAAAGTATTTCTTTACTCAGATCCACTCTAGCCTTAGTGATCTGTTTCTGTTTATCACAGCTAGTCATCAGCATTATTATATGTGAAATTTCTCTCCTGCAAAAATGTTTTCCACCTTCTAGCCATAGGGAATGGCAAATATACAGATCATCCCTTATGAAGTTACTCAGTTGATTATGAGTTAAAGTAACTATTATACTACTTCCAAATGTAGTAAATAATTTCTGCAGATATGTGGATTCACATAGGAAAAAATTCATATCTGTATATTAAGACTTCTTACTCACAAACATAGACTACCCATTGCAATTATATGTTTGAATATGTAACTGTGAGTTTTTGTAATTTTCTATTTTCTTACCTTGTACATATTTTACCATGATCATTCTTAGGGAACTTATGGTTTGCTTTTATTTTATTTCATTTTACTTGTATTTTTCTGTGCTGAGGATGAACCAAGACCTCTGGAATGATATATAAGCACAAAGCTACATCTTCAGCCCTCAGCTTGAATTCCTGTAGTTTGCTTTCTTATTTGCTTATTGCAAATACCAAAACTTTCCAGAGCTTGTTCAATAGTTCTATACTAAACAATACTGTGTTAATTTTAATATAGAACAGAATGGTTTTATTTTTTGTGTGACAAGGTCTCTTTATTTTGGCCAAGATGTCTTGAAATTTGTTGTTTTTCTGCCTCTTTCATGTGCTAGGGTTACATGTATAGCTCACCACACTTGGCATAAAGGTAATAGTTTAAACTATTTTCCTCTAACATATGAAAATATTTTAGGACATTGCTAGATACACTAAATCATAGTAGGATATTTTTCTTCTGAAATTAATTTGATAAAAGTTTACATCCTGAACTGCTTGCTGTTGAGATTTACTCAATTTTTCTTACCCTTTGCTATAAAATATCCTAAGAAAAGCAAGGGTTTATTCTGTATCACAGCCCAAATCCATCATGGTAGGGAAGTCAAGGCAGCAAGAAATTGAAGCATCTGGCTCTATTCCATCTGTAGCCAGGAAGTAAAGAGCAGTGAGAGCAATGCTGCTGCTCCCTTTCTCCATTATCCAGTCCAAGACTCCAGCAGAAGGAATAGTTAACATGGCTACCCCCCTTCAATTACTGCAGCCAAAATAGCCCCCTGCAGGCTTGCTCAGAGGTCTCTCTCCTAGGCGATTTTAAATTCTTTCAAACTGACAATTAACATTAATCATTACATGGATCAAATGTATTTTCAGCTGTGAACTTGAGGTCATTATCTTTCTTTCATTCAATATGTTAGTATAATCAGTAATATTTATTTTCCAAGGAAGACTCTTGACTTCTTGAGATAAATTTAGATCAGTCACTGTATATTTATATTTTATATGTTTTTATATTAGGTAATTATTTTTAATTTTAAGATTTTTAAAAAATCAAGATTATGGCTGGGTGGCGGTGGTGCATGCCTTTAATCCCAGCACTTGGGGAGGCAGAGGCAAGCTGATCTCTGTGAGTTTGAGGCCAGCCTGGACTACAGAGTGAGATCCAGGACAGGCATCAAAACTACACAGAGAAACCCTGTCTCCAACAACCAAAAAAATCAAGATTATGAGTGGGAATGATTTATAAGTTCCCTTTTCACATTTTTTTTAGCATGAATGGTAATTTTATAATAATTTCATGGGCTGAATTACAGAAAATTCTCCATTTTGGTTTCTAAAAGTTTTAATATGAGAACAACCTGATCATTTATAGAAATTTTTTCATAGAAAACATTAGCAGAAACATTCACATCCAGGATTTTTCTTGTGGAAAGAATCTTAATCAATGCATTAAATATATTAATAATATATTTTATTATAATGTATATTAAATGTATAGTTTGTATACATTTTCATAATTTACATGTGATGAGAAGTTTGTCTATTAGCTTAATTTTGACACAAAATTGTTCTTATTATACTATTATTTTTAAATATGATTTTGCTGTGGTAGCCCAGGCATTGAACTGTTGATTCTTGTGTCTTAGCCTCTTGAGTCCTGGGATTACAGGCAAGTATCACCTTCCTGGGTTTTATTATCTCTTTAATATCTGATCTATGTTTAATAATGTCACTCTTTTCATTTCTAGAATTACAAATTCTTCTATCTTTTCAGTAAGATTTTTCCCAACATATGCCTACTTTGCTGTTTGTGTATCCTTTCCTTTTGCCTCTTTTGTTTTTTAATTGTTGTCCTTAATATTAGAAAAAAGTTACTGCTGTGGATATCGCTCTATATAAATAAAACACTGATGGCCAGTGTCCAGACAGGAAGTATAGGCGGGACAAGGAGAGAGGAGAATTGGGGAAACAGGAAGGAGAGAGAGACACTGCAGCCACCGCCAGGACAAACAGCATGTAAAGACACCAGTAAGCCACCAGCCACGTGGCAAGGAATAGATTTATAGAAATGGGTTAATTTAAGATATAAGAACAGTTAGCAAAAAGCCTGCCACGGCCATACAGTTTATAAGTAATATAAGCGTCTGAGTGATTATTTTATACGTGGATTGTGGGACTGGACTGCGGGGCTTGGTGGAACCTGGAGAGAAGCCCTCCAGCAACAAGTTACTTTACTGACTAGAGTAGAGCTGACATAAAAAAAAGCTGTATGTGGTGATATTTTATTTGTGCTGAAATGTGTTTCATTTGTATGTTAATAAATAAAGTTTGTATGTTAATAAATAAACAGAAGTCAGGTGCTGGTAGCAAATGCCTTTAATCGGATCACATGGCAGACAGAGTCTGTGTGTTCAAAGACACAGACAAGTGTGGTAACCCTTGAGTCTTTAATCCCAGTACCAACATAGAGACCTGGAGGTCGGTATAGACAGGCAGTGAGGAGGAAGTGATGTGGCTGGGCTTAGAGCCAATGAGAAGGCAGAACAGGAAGGCAATAAAGTCGCAGGTTAGACAGGAAGAAGCGCTCTTGGGAAGCTACAATGAGGTGGTGAGCTAAGGTTAGTTGGTGGCTATTGCTTTGATCTCTACGGCTTATACCTCTGTATTTGGCTCTGTGTTTCTTATTTAATAAGACTGTTTAGAAATTCGTCTACATGGTTGTTTGGCTCAAACTGTTTGGGGGGCACCCAGGCAGGGGGATCGGGATCTGTCCCTGGTGCATGGGCAGGCTTCTTGGAATCAGGTACCTGTGGTGAGATGCCTTGCACAGCCTTGGTGCAGTAAAAAGAGGTTTGAACCTGCCTAGGCTCAGTGTGCCGGCCTCTGCTGACTCCCCATGGGAGACCTTGATTTGGGGGATGTGGGGATGCATGTGGGGATGCGGGGTAGCTTGGGAGAGAGAGGGTGGGAGGAGGGAGGAGGGCAGATCTGTGGATAGTATGTGGAGTGAGTAGAAAATTTATTAATAAAGAAAAATAAAAAAATTGTCTACAGCTATATTTCTTTCTTCTTAAAAATTGATTTTTCCTTTGTAAAATTTATTCTGAAAATTTATGTGTATGAGTGTTTTTCTTGCATGTATGTGCAGTGTGTATCTGGGGCCCATAGAGGTGAGAGGAGGGCATTGAATTCTGCTGAAACTGGAGTTAATGGTGGTTGTGAGTGGTCATGTTAGGGCTGGGAGCATAACTAAAGCAAATGCTCCTAAAATCTGAGCCATCTTTTGGGCCAGCCTTATCTAAATTTCTTATATTGGATGTTTCATGTATTAATCTTGAAAAATGTTAATTTTCAAATAAAATTTAAAGGTATGTATGCTACTTTTGTCCTAAATAGCAGTTTAACCAAATCTATGTTTTTCATGTAAAAAATTCATTTCATTATTTAGTTATTACATTTCAAATTTTCCATTGTTACTTTTAAAAATATTCCTTGAATTAGAGTTTGGCTTTTCTATTTTCAAATGGAAGTGATTTAAAATCTGTCTTTTTAATTATTGACATCTAACTTAATTATGGTTTAGATACCAATTCTCTGCAAACTTGACTTCCTGTACCCTTTAGTATAATCAATATTTGTAGATGTCCTGTGTATGCATGAGAATAATTGGTATTCTCTGATGATTGTCTGCAGAATTCAATTTATGTCCATTAGTGCTTGTTAATTGCATTTTCTAAATCATAAATGATTAATTTTGCTGGGATGGTCTGTCAATAATCAAGACAAATTGTGTTAAAATTTCACCCGTAAAATGTCATCTTTGCTACAGTAAGTTTAAACTTTTAAATTTTTAATGTTTTAGTGCTGGGCATAGAACCCATGGCCTTTTGCATGCTGGGCTAACCTACACATATCAAAGTACCCTTCTTTTCTTTTCCTTTTCTTTCCTATCTTTGCTGTGCTTTGGTTTCTTTCCTTCCTTTTTTGAAACAGGGTTTTATTTTGCAGTGATGCCTTGAACTTGCTGTGTAGCCCATGCTGTCCTTAACACCATGATCCTCCTAAGGAAGCCTCCTAGGAAACCTAGGATAATCTCCACATACAAATGCCAGCTTATTAGTAAACGAGTTCCTCAACTAAGATTCTCCGGCAGTTGACATAACATATTGTCAGGATCCTGAGACTACAGTGGTGTGCCCTGATGCCCAGCAATCCACACTTCCATTTTCTGTATCTTGAAATTTTTCTGTAGTTTCATAACTGTACAGTGCTATCAGCTTTGTTGTTTTATTAAATAATTCTGATATGGGCATCTATTTTCTCTCTTCTACAGTGATGGGGTTTTTGTATTTTTGATGATGCTGTTATTATTTTGTTAGTTTGTTGGTTTGGTTTTTTTTTTTTTGTCCTTAACTTTACTTTTCAAATAGTAATAAAGATAGATGAGCTGTCATTGGAGTAGGATTTGTATGGTATGGTTTTTTCATTGTTTTCCCTTCAACAGACCCATGTCTTTAGATCATAATTTGTGACAGTATTTTTTCTTTAGATATATTTAAAGTCATTATGGAAAAAAAATCATTGTCACATAGCTGACAGTTTAGTTCTCTTTAAAGTTTTTTGTGTATTATTTATATATTTAGCCTTTCTTTATTTTTGATTACCTATTCCTTTTTTATTATTAAGAAATTTTCAATTCATTTTACATACCAACCACAGATCCCCCTCTCCTCCCTCCTCCAGCCCCACCCCCAGCCTTCCTCCCCAACCTAACCCCATTCCCACCTCCTCTAAGGCAAAGTCTCCCATGGGGAGTCAGCAGAACCTGGTACATTCAGTTAAGACAGGTCAAAACCCCTCCCCCCTGCACCAAGGCTGTACAAGGTGTCCCACCATAGGCACCAGGCTACAAAAAGCCTGCTGATGCACTAGGGACAAATCCTGATCCCACTACCTGGGTGCCCCCTAAACAGTTGAAGCTAAACAACTCTCTCACCTATCCAGAGGGCCTAGTCCAGTCCCATGGGGCTCCACAGCTATTGGTCCACAGTTCATATGTTTCCACTAGTTTGGCTGGGCACCTGTGTACATTGTACCATCATAATCTCAATGTCCCTTGCTCATAGAATGCCTCCTCTCTCTCATTAACTGGACTCCTAGAGCTCGGCCTGGCACCTGGCTGTGGATCTCTACATCTGCTTCCATCAGATAAGGGATGAAGGCTCTGTGATGACAGAGTATTCACCAATCTGATTATCGGAGTAGGCCAGTACAGGCACCCTCTAAACTATTGCTAGTAGTCTAAGGTGGGGTCATCCTTGTGGATGCCTAGGAACTTCGCTAGCACCCTGTTTCTCCCTATTCTCATGATGTCTTCATTTATCATGGTATCTCTATCCTTGCTCTCCCACTCTGTCCCTGTTCCAGCTCAAACCTCCTGTTCCCTCATGTTCTCATCCCCCAACACTTGCCCTGAAATAAGCCCCCTTACCCCCAGTTTGCTCATGATAGATCTCATCTATTTCTAATTCTGAGAGCGATCTATGCATCCATCTTTGGGTCCTCCTTGTTAGCTAGCTTCTCTAGAGCTATGGGTTGTAGTCTGGTTATCCTTTGCTTTACATCTAGTATCCACTTATGAGTGAGTACATACCATGTTTGTCCTTCTGAGTCTGGGTTACCGTACTCAGGATGATATTTTCTAGTTCCATCCATTTGCCTGCAAATTTCATGATATCATTGTTTTTACTGCTGAGCAGAATTCCATTGTTTATATGTGCCACATTTTCTATATCCAGTCTTTGGTTGAGGGGCATCTAGGTTGTTTCCAGGTTCTGGCTATTACAAACAATGCTGCTATGAAAACAGTTGAGCATGTGTCCTTGTGGTATGATTGAGCATTCCTTGGGTATATGCCCAAGCATGGTATAACTGGGTCTTGAGGTAGATTGAATCACAATTTTCCGAGAAACCACCATACTGATTTCCAAAGCAGCTGTAAAAGTTTGCACTCCCACCAAGAGTGGAGGACCCTTGGTCCACATCCTCTCCAACATAAGCTGTCATAAGTACTTTTTATCATTGTGATTCTGATAGGTGTAAGATGATATCTCAAAGTAATTTTGATTTGCATTTCCCTGATGACTAAGGATGTTGAGCAATTCCTTAAATATCTTTCAGTCATTTGAGATTCTTCTGTTGAGAATTCTCTCTTTAGCACTGTAGCACACTTTTTAATTGGATTATTCAGTATTTTGCTGTCTAGTTTCTTGAATTCTTTATATATTTTGGAGATCAGTCCTCTGTCAGATGTGGGGTTGGTAAAGATCTTTACCCATTCTGTAGGCTGTCATTTTGTCTTATTGACCATATTCTTTGCCCTACAAAAGCTTCTCAGTTTCAGGAAGTCCCATTTCTTAATTGTTGCTCTCAGTGTCTGTGCTACTGGTGTTATATTTAGGAGGTAGTCTCCTGTGCCAATATATTTAAGACTACTGTCTACTTTCTCTTCTATCAAGTTCAGTGTATCTAGATTTATGTTGAAGTCTTTGATCCACTTGGACTAGAGTTTTGTACATGGTGACATATATGAATTTATTTGCAATCTTCTACATGTTGACATCCAGTTATGTCAGCACCATTTGTCGAAGATACATTCTTCTTTCCATTGTACAGTTTTGGCTTCTTTGTCAAAAATCAGGTGTCCATAGGTGTGCGAACTAATGTTAGGAACTTACTTCAATTGGATTCCATTGGTTCACATGTTGATTTTTATGCCAATGCCAACATATTTTTATTACTATAGCTCTATAGTAGAGCTTGAGGTCAGGGATCATGATGCCTATAGAGGTTGCATTATTCTACAGTATTCTTTTAGCTATCCTGGGTTTTTATTTTTCCATATGAAGTTGAGTATTGTTCTTTTGAGTTTTGTGAAGAATTGTGTTGGGATTTTGATGGGGATTTGCATTGAATCTGTAGATTGCTTTTGGTAAGATTGCCATTTTTACTATGTTAATCCTACCTATCAATGAGCTTAGGAGGTCTTTTCATTTTTCTGATATCTTCTTCAATTCTTTCTTCAGAGACTTTAAATTCTTATCATACAGGTCTTTCACTTACTTAGTTAGAGTTACCCCAAGATATTTTGTTATTTGTGGCTATTGTAAAGGATGATGTTGCACCAATTTCTTTCTCAGACCATTTATTCTATGTATATAGGAGGGATACTGATTTATTTGAGTCAATCTTGTATCCTGCCACATTACTGAAGGAGTTCCTCAGCTGTCGGAGTTCCTTGGTAGAATTTGGGGGGTTACTTGTGTATACTATCATATCATCTTAAATCATGAAGGTCTTAATTCTTCCTTTCCAATTTCTATCCCTTTGATCTCCTTGTGATCTCTTATTGCTCTAGCTAGAACTTCAAGTACCATACTAAATAAACATGCGGTGTGCACAGCCTTGTCTTTTTTTCTAATTTTAGTGGAATCTCTTTGAGTTTCTCTCCATTTAACTTGATGTTGGTAGTTGGCTTGCTGTAAATTGCTTTTATTATGTTTAGGTATGTTCCTTGTATTCTTGATCTCCCTAGAACCTTTATCATGAAGTGGTGTTGGATTTTGTCAAAGGCTTTTTCAGCATCTAATGAGATGATCATGTGGTTTTTCTCTATCAGTTTGTTTATATTGTATACTACATTGACAGATTTTCATATGTTAAACCTTCCTTGCATCCCTGGAATAAAGCACACTTAATCATGCTGGATAATTTTTTGATGTATTCTTGGAGTCGGTTTACCAGTATTTTATTGAGTATTTTTATATAATGTTCATGAGGGAGATTGGTCTGTAATTCTATTTCTTTGTTTCATCATTGTGTGGTTTGACTATCAGGGAAACTGTAGCCTTGTAAAAAGGGTTTGGTAATGTTCTTTCTATTTTTATAGTGTGGAATAATTTGAAGAGTATTGGAATTACCTCTTCTTTGAATATCTGGTAGAATTCTGTGCTGAAACTATCTGGCACTGGGCTTTTTTTGGTTGGGAGACTTTTAATGATTATTTCTATTTCCTTAGGGGTTATTGGACTATTTAAATAGTTTATCTTGTTTTGCTTTAATATTTGTATGTGATACCTATGCAGAAAATTATCCATTTCGTTTAGATTTTCCAGTTTTGTGGAGTACAGGTTTTTGAAGTATGACCTGGTAATTCTCTAGATTTCTTCATTGTCTGTTGTTATGTCTTCATTTTCATTTCTGATTTTGTTAATTTGGATGCTCTCTCTCTGCCTTTTGGTTAGTTTGGCTTAGGGCTTTGTCTATCTTGTTGATTTTCACAAAAAACCAACTCTTTGTTTCATTGATTTTTTTTGTATTGTTCTCTTTGTTTCTATTCTATTGATTTCAGCCCTCAATTTGACTATTTCCTGGTGTCTATTTCTCCTGCGTAAGTTTGCTTCTTTTGGTGATAAAGCTTTCAGGTGTTCTGTTAAATCACTAGTGTCAGATTTCTCCATCTTCTTTATGTGGGCATTTAGTGCTATTAATTTTCCTCTTAGCACTGCTTTCATAGTGTCCCATAAGTTTGGGTATGTTGTACATTCGTTTTCATTGAATTCTAGGAAATCTTTAATTTCTTCAGTTATTTCTTCCTGGACCCCTTGGTGATTCGGTTGGACATTATTCAGTTTCCATGAGATTGTAGGCTTTCTGTAGTTTTTGTTGTTGTTGAAATCTAAATTTAAACCATGATGGTCCAATAAAATACAGGGGTTATTCCAATATTTTTTTATATCTTGAGATTTGCTTTGTGACCAAGCATGTGGTCAATTTTAAAGAAGGTTCCATGGGGTGCTGAGAAGAAGGTATATTCTTTTGTATTAGTGTGGAATATTCTGTAGATATCTATAAAGTCCATTTGAGTGTCTGTTAGTTCCCTTATTTCTCTGTTAAGTTTCAGTCTGGCATACCTGTCCATTGGTGAGTGTGGGCTGTTGAAATCTCTCACTATTAATGTGTAGGGTTTGATGTGCCATTTAAGTTTTAGTAATGTTTCTTTTACAAATGTAGGTGCCCTTGTATTTGGGGCATAAATGTTCAGAATTGAGACTTCATCTTGGTGGATTTTCCCTGTGATAAATCTTTTCTGATCTCTTTCAATTGATTTTAGTTTGAAGTCTATTTTACTAGCTATTAGGATAGCTATACCAGCTTGTTTCTTAAGTCCATTTGATTGGAAAGTATTTTCCCAGCCTTTTACTCTGAAGGAGTGTCTGTTTTTGAAGTTGAGGTGTGTTTCTTGTATGCAGCAGAAGAATGAATCCTCTTTTCACATCCATTATGTTAGCCTGTGTCTTTTTATAGGTGAATTGAGACCACTGATATTAATGGATATTAATGACTAGTGATTGTTACTTCCTGTTATTTTTGATGATAGTGTTGTATACTTCTTTGGTATTTATTGGTGTAGGATGATCTATTTCCTGTGTTTTCATGGGTGTATCTAACTTCCTTAGGTTGGATTTTTCCTTCTAGTGCTTTCTGTAAGGTTGGATTTGTAGACAGGTATTGTTTATATCTGGTTTTATCATGGAATATTTTGTTTACTCCATCTATGATGACTGAGAGTTTTGCTGGGTATAATAGTCTGGGTTGGCATACATGGTCCCTTAGTGCATTCATAACGTCTGTCCAGGACCTTTTTGCTTTCAGAGTCTCCATTTAGAAGTCAGATGTAATTCAGATGGGTCTGCCTTTATATGTTGCTTAGCCTTTTTCTTTTGCAGCTCTTAATATTTTCTCTTTATTCTATATTTTTAATGGTTTTATCATTATGTGGCAAGGGGACTTCTTTTTTGATCCAGTCTATTTGGTGTCCTGTAAGCTTCTTGTATCTTCATAGGCATTTCCTTCTTTAGGTTGGGAAAGTTTTCTTCTATGATTTTGTTGAATATATTTTCTGTGCCTTTGATTTGGTATACTCCTTCTTCTATCCCTGTTTTTCTTAGGTGTGGTCTTTTCATGGTCATTTCCCAAATTTCCTGGATGTTTTATAATATGACTTTGTTGGCTTTAGGGTTTTCTTTGACTGATGATTCTATGTCGTCTATCATATCTTCAATGCCAGAGATTCTCTCTTCTATTTCTTGCATTCTGTTGGTTATACTTGCATCTGTAGTTCCTTTTCATTTACTCAGGTTTTCCATTTCCAACATTTCTTCAGTTTGTCTTTTTTATTGCCTCTATTTCATTTTTCAAATCTTGAACTGTTTCTTTCACCTGTTTAATTGCTTTTTCTTGGATTTCTTGGCTTTCTTTAAGGGATTTATTGATTTCTTCCATTTTTTGTTTGTCTTTTTCTTGATTTCTTTAAAGGAATTTTCCATTTCCTCTTTGAAGGCCTCCATCATCTTCTTAAAGTCATTTTTAAGGTTGATATCTTCTGCTTCTTCTGCATTAGGATGTTCAGCTCTTGCTGATGTAGAACCAGTAGGTTCTAATAGTACCATATTGGTACTTATGTTGTTGACTGTATTTTTGCACTGGCATCTACCCATCTCTTCCCCCACTCCATGCAAGCAGTGTCTGTGTCTGAAGGAGCCTCTCTTGGTTTGATTGATACTCTTGGTCCAATGGGAGCTCTTGGTCTAATTGGGGCTCTTGGTCCAATTGGTGCTAATAAACTCTGTGTCTTAGGGCACAGCTCTTAGTTCAATCATCACTGGTGGGCTCTGTCTCATGGAACAGCTGTTCCCAACCAGTGTGGTGTGGGCTTATAGATCCAGTGGTCACTGGTGCCACAGGGGAAGGTTGGTTTGGTGAAGGGGTTAGGGGAAGAATCAGTTGCCCATTCTCTGGGACTGCACTGGCTAGGGGGTTGGGAGAAGGGCATGGAATGTGCCCCTGGGGCCTAGGGGTTATAGAACTGATCTACCCAGTCTCGAGATGGGGCCTTACCTGTTCCCAATCAGTGTAGGGTGGGCTTATGGCCCCAGTGGTCACTGGTGCCTCAGGGCATAGTTAGCTTGGCAAGGGTGTGGGGGTTGATTACCTATTCTTAAATGTAACTATTGTTAACCAATATTTGCTTTTTGACCTACTTATGGTTTTTGAAGATGGTAACCCTGAGCTCATTAACCTTGACTCTTGCAATTTGATAGCATTTCATCCATTTGGAAAACTGATGCAGAATCCCAATTAATCTTATCAAAAAAAAAAAAAAAAACAAAACATGAGTCAGATATCAGGATAAAAACCTGAAAGATCAGAGAAGCAAGCAGGAAAGCAGCCACCGTTACTTCATTCCTCTTCTGTTCCTCCAGTCCAAAACGATTGAGATCCTGTCTCAGCCCCCACATTACCACTTCCTGTCCTTCTTCTGCAATCCTCCAGACCTCTATGGTAAACTAGTGGCTAGCTCTGCTTTCTGACTCTAGCAAGCTTTATTTGTCAGAACACAAAATATCACACATTTCTCCCCATTTGTCATATAAAAAGTAAAGATTTTAACTAACATACATAAACTATACACAATAATTACAATAACTGTGTATAAATATATACAGGCAATAATTACAGCAACAATGTCTAGTCCATTAGCATTTCACAAATTCATAGAAAATATTCCATTGTCTATTCTACCTTGTTGAGTAAATGATTCACTTTCTATCCTAACTTACATTACCAAACCAAAGCTATATTTGATGACTTTCAACATTTTACACTTTAAACCTCTTTTGTGAGTTTCTTTCCTGAACTTTCCAAGGAAAGTTGTATCTATAACTATCTAGTCTTAACTCCATCAGAGACCTTAGAATGATATATTACCTGAGAAAAGAAGAAGTGCAGAGCAAACAACTTCCAAAATTAAGAAATAATAGAAAGATCTGACTCCCTAGACCATTACCCAAGTTTCCTCTGCAAAGAAGAGGCATACATCTTCAGCCTGCAGGCCTAGAATATCTGACAGACTTGTCTGTGAAGCAGGATTTTTGAAGGACTGTCCTACCTTGTCTTTGCAAAGTTAGGTATTTATTTTGTGTTCTGCTTGTCTAATTTGGACAGCATACTATCATCAGTAAAGGCAAGGGCACTTTCTTGCCCAGTGGCTAAGTTTTTCTACAAAGAAAGTAAACTCCATATGGAGTTTCTTCAATGCCCATCATCTTCTCTGAAGTAGATTGGTGCTGACAGGAGCAGACATATCTCATTGTCATAAAAAAAAACCCTTATAGTATTAAAACATCTTAAATGACATATTCAGTACATCTCTGAAATGTTTGAAGACCACCTGTCTATCTAAAATATATCTCAGTTTTGTAGTCAGATTTTCCTGTGTCCTACCCAGTCCACAGACACTGAGACCCAAGTAAACACACAGAGGCTTATATTAATTAAAACTGCTAGGCCATTATCTCAGGCCTGCCACTGACTAGCTCTTACACTTTAAACTCAACTCACTTTTGTTCATCTATATGTTGCCATGTGTTCTGTGACTTTACTGTGTGCCATTACATGCTGCTCACTGGACGGCAGGATGGTGTCTCCTGACTCAGCCTTCCTCTTCCCAGAATTCTCCTTGTCTGCTTATCCTGCCTATACTTCCTGCCTGGCTACCGGCCAATCAGCATTTTATTAGACCAGTACACAAAAGCATTATTCCACCGCACTGTTTGACCTTGAAAACATACCTAATGTGACTATAAGTTTGATTGTAATAGGACTGACTACTAACTCGAATTCCTTTATCATCCTAAACAGTTAGTAATAATAATTTTCAAGGACTAGAAATTTACATTATATTGTTAGATGAGCTATATAGGTGTAATACCTTGAACAAGAGTAAAAATATATGTAAAGTATGTTCTAACAAAAATAACCTTAAATTTGTAACAATATACAAATATTCTTATCACTGTAAAATATTTAAGACTAGTAGTTGTTTTGGTTTAAAAGTAGATTCAATAATCTACCCTTTTATACTATTTTTATCTCCCCTATTTTCTTTTTAGAATAAAATCCGTGAATCTAATTACCTTTATTCAGCTTTTTTCCTGAATATTAATGGTAACAACTTGTAACCAATCCCCCTTAAATGAATAACATGTCCATAACCCATTGGGGGATTGTGGGCATAGTTTTCAACTTTCTGCTGACTGGGGGTGCTGACAAAATTTGGGATTATGATCAAATCTTGGTTGGAGTAGTTTGTGAGACTGGACCATCTCAGCCAGTTTTTCTAGATGAAACTGTTTCAGTTTCAGAACTGAAACTGGCATTCTGAAATTTTGGAACATCTGGAATATCACTCTCATCAGAGATTTTTCAGGGGATTTTCCTCGATAAAACCTGATTTTGCTGGGCGGTGGTGGCACACGCCTTTAATCCCAGCACTCGGGAGGCAGAGCCAGGCGAATCTCTGTGAGTTCAAGGCCAGCCTGGACTACCAAGTGAGTTCCAGGAAAGGCACAAAGCTACACAGAGAAACCCTGTCTCGGGGGAAAAAAAAAAACCTGATTTTTCTTAACCTAGAATGAATTCACAGCCTCTCATTTTCTGTGAAAACAAAAGCAAAAACTCTCCCCCAAAGTAACATATTTTTATTTGAATTTTGAAGTCAAGACATTTTTTTAAATATATAGGTTAGATTAATCCATCAACACTTATAATCAAATGTCTCTTAGCAGCCCACACTCCTTCCTCAGCAGTCAAACAATTCAAATACAGTATCCAGACTCTCTGTGTATTTCCCATCTTTATGTGACTTACCATATTTTTTTTATTATTCTATTCCCTTTTTAAGGACTTTACTATTATTTCTAAATCATTTTTTTAAACTCTGTTTATGCCCTTTCTATTCTCTCTCCCAAGCCTATATACATTTTTTTCAAACATACTGTGAACTGTTTAGAGGCTCTTTTTGTTTGAATCTGTCCTTACTGTGGATCTATAACCTTTTCTGTCTGCATTAGCAAAACAAACAAACAAATAAATAAATAAAAATGCTGTGTAACTTAGACTATGCCTAATCCTAAATAATCTTATCAATGAAAACCAGGAGTCAGATATCTGGGTAAAAACCTGAAAGATCAAAGAAGCAGAAGAAGGGCTTAGATCCTCAATGGTGAACTAGTAGCTAGCTCTGCCTTCTGACTCAAAGCAAGCTTTATTTGTCAGAACACAGACAAAATATCACATAACAGATAACACTTCATTTACTCACTACTGCTTTCATTCCATGCCAGATCTTCCTTCCAAATAATTTTTCATTTTCCAATATACCTACATTAATAACTGTGAAAAGGTTGGGCAGTGGTGGTACATGCCTTTAATCCCATCACTCAGGAGACAGAGGCAGGTGGATCTCTATGAGTTTGAGGCCAGCCTGGGCTACCAAGTGAGTTCTAGGAAAGGCGCAAAGCTACACAGAGGAAACCCTGTCTGGAAAAAAAATACCATTACTCAACTGCTGTCCAAAACATAATATTTTAGGCATATAGATGCTCTTCAACTGAAAAATGGATAAAGAAAATGTGGTAATATACACAATGGAATACTACTCAGCAGAGAAAAACAATAACATCATGAGGTTTGCAGGCAAATGGGTGGATCTAGAAAAAATCATCCTGAGTGAGATAACCCAGACTAAGAAAGACAAACATGGTATGTACTCACTCATAAGTGAATACTATATATAAAGCAAATGATAACCAGAATGCCACTCACAACTCCAGGGAGGCTACCTAGTAAAGAAGACCCTAAGAAAAACACAGGAATCGCCCAACGACAGAGAAATGGATGAGATCTACATGAGAAAACTGGGGGTGAGGGGAGGTAATGGAGGGCAAGGGTCTGAGGATAGCAAGCTTAGGGGAGAGGGAGGTCCCAGCTGGATCAGGAACAGAGTGGGAGAACAAGGAAAGAGACACCATGATAAATGAAGACCCCATGGGAATAGGAAGAATCAGGGTGCTAGAGAAGTCCTGAGATCCACAAAGATACCTCCACTATAGACTACTGGCAATGGTCAAGAGAGTGCCTGAGCTGACCTATTCTGGTGATTGGATGGCCAAACACCCTAACTGTCATGATAAAACTCTCATCCAGTGACTGATGGAAGTAGATGCAGAGATCCGTGGAAAAGCCCCAGGTGGAGCTCCAGGAGTCCAACCAGCAAGAGAGAGGAGGGATTATATGAGCAAGAGATATCAAGACCATGATTGGAAAAAGCACAGGGACAAATAACCAAACTAGTGGAAACACATGAACTGTGAACCAATAGCTGAGGATCCCCCATGGAACTGGACCAGGCCCTCTGGATATGTGAGACAGTTAATGAGCTTGAACTGTTTAGGAGGCCCCCAGGCAGTGGAACCAGGACCTTTCCTTGGTGCATGAGCTGGCTTTTTGGAACCTAGGGCCTATGCTGAGATACTTTGCTCAGCCTTGGTGCAGGGAGGAGGGGACTGGACCTGCCTCAACTGAATCTACAAGACTGCTCAATGCATCTACTCAAATATAATAAAATATTCAAAATTAATTTCTTCAGTTTAGTAGCTACACTGTGCTGGTTTATTTGTGAACACCTTCAGATTTTGTTTATATGAACATAGCCTCCTATTACCCATATATTAAAATAAGTTTGGCTAAGTATATAACATGAAGTTTCTATTTAGGTTGTCCCAATGTTTTAATGTCTATGCCCTTCATTGTGTGTTATAAAGGCAGTTATAACTCTCCATTATTGTTAACAGCTCAAAACATTGTCCACAATGCCAACTGCAACATCTTTTATCCTTTGCTCTGTAGACAGTGTTTGTTGTTTCTGCTTACTCCTATTTATAGTGGTCTTTGATACTTAATATTTGGTTGTAAATTTCTTTATTTTCCATGTTTTTCATGCAACTTATGTGCTCCTGTAACTGTTTCTAACTAGTGAACACTAATAACCACAGAGAAATAGCAGTGTGTATCTGTTCCATGGAGGATCTCAACGAATTCTCACAGATTAATATTTCCCACTATACCTTTAGCTCAAAACTTAGACTTCCAATAGCAGTAGTGCTAAGGAAACATTTTCTCAAAGCATGCAGCTATTTTAGTTTCCACAGTACTTGTATCACAGTACAGTTTTTCTTGGGGGATGGGATTGATCCTTGGAAAATTGCTTTGAAAATTTAAGACTGGACATATCTCATGTTATACAGGTTATGCTTTTTATGAGTCTTATGAATGACTGCATTATAGTACCTAGTGAGACATAACACAGAAAGAAGAAATCATTTAGAGTTGAGAATAAGTTGAATGTTCAGCTATATCTGGAGCATCTATATTAATCAGCTCCCCAAGTCTTTGGGAAGAATGTGTGGAAAAGAGGACAGAAATGATGGAAGAATATGAGTAAGAGTTGGAATTTTATGGAACATTTTCAGGCACGACATGACCACTAAACTATTGAAATAAAAGTAGCTATCATTAATTTAATAAAATTCAACCCACCACCAGTCTTTCATGGAGGAGAAAGATGGTTCTTATCAAGTTCCATCCATCTCTGAGAATCTATAGACACTTAATGGTTGTTAAAGGAGGAAAAGACATTTCTATTCAGTAGTGTAGCCACTAGTAAGGTGTTCATATTCCTGGAAATTACCCCATCATGTAGGCTCTATTTTTAACATCTGCTTTATGTTCAGCCTATACCACATAGTACAAAACAAAAAAATTACACAACCATGCATGCTTTGAAACAACATTGATGGCATGAATAAAAATTTTTAAAACATAAATGAGGAAACATATTGCTATGCTAGCATGGTAACAGCAACACTGGTACTGTGATGCCTAACACAGCAAAAGTCAATGAGCAGAGGCAGAAATAAAATCTCTAAGCTATGCTCTATTCAGTGAAAACAGGATAACTCAAAATAGAAAACTGCCTTGCACTGTATCTCAGTGGCCATGGTAGGAGAAGAAACAATGGCCATCACTCTAGAATTCATGCTTGTGTTGCTGGTCAAATGGTCAGTCATTTTTCTGAGACTTGTAATATCTGGGCTTTTCTCACTATCATCCCTTGTACTCTTTTCCTATTCTAGGGATGCCAGGGTTGAAGCCTTCTTGGAAAACTGGGTCTAATGAAAGACTGTTAGTACATGGGTTTGTAAAGATGGGTTAATCACAAGAAAAACTCTTTCTCTCCCTTTCTCTCTCATGAAAGGTGGGGCTCTCCTTGATCATCTGTTCTGGATATCCCCCTTGGGTGGTAATACGATTGCTCATGATGCCAGATGGTGTTGATGCATCATGTTAGAGTACTGATAGTGAGTTTATGAGAGAGAGATTACCCTGAAAAAAACAACACTATTTACCTAGCTTTTCTTGGGAACAGGGAGGAGGTGGGCCTGGGTCAAGCAATGAGACTCAGCAGTCTCTGGCAAGATGAAAGCTGAGCGAAATGTGCAGGATGGCAAGCTGCCACCATCACAAATGTTGTTTCAAAGCTACATTGGCTGAGGACTTTGCTCATAGGCCAAAATTTCAGCATTAGTGTAGGAGGAGCTACAGGTGTCTTTCTGGGCAAGCTCTGTGGCTAGGCAGATCTAACCTATGTGCCACCCCAGAACCAACTGGTGTTTGAACTGTCCAGGAGTGGACCAGGCAAGGGGGCCCATGGCAATCAGGCCCACCTGGGCTCTGGCAACTGGTGAAAGGGGGTGACCTCTGCTTGAAGCACTCACTTTCTTCTCTGCAAAGCTTCCTTTTCCTGCGACAAGCTTGCAAGTGGCAGTGACTCAGTGCTGTCTAATTACCTGTGTCCCTGGTGACCCTGTCTTCCCAGCATGAGGACTCAAGGACCAGTGTCCCACCCTCAGGTCAGAGAAGGTCCTCCACTGTCCTCACTCAAAAGAAGATGAGTCCATTTTAATAGGGTGCTCTCGTTTCTAGGTGAGCAGGAAAACACTGACAGGAAGGAAAATAATTGCATTTTCTTCCAAAGGCAACAGAAATGATTTCTTGAGTAATGGTGGAAAACAGGACTCCTTGCATCTCTGGACATTTTATAGTGTAGGCTGTAATGAGCAAGAAAATGCCTTGCTTTTAATAGCTAACCCTTTGATGCTTCGTGTATGTGAAGGTAAGCAAATTGTCAGTGTTGAAGACAGCGATTGAGCTCAGAGCAGCCTCCTTGCCTGATCCATTGCGTCACTTAGCTGTTGTTAGCACAGCTGGAAAATTGGCACTTGTCTGTAACAGTTATTTTCAGCAGGGATGGCACAGTCCCACCATGCACAAATGGCCAGACCCAGAGGCCAGAGGCGAGGAGTCATGCTGCCCAAACCCGTCCCCGGTGGTGCCATACTCCTTTAGCTGAACCTCCTGTGTCCTCCAGGTTTAGAAGCATACCATGTTCCTCCCTCCTCTTTGAGGGACCCCATCAAACCTGCTTCTCCCAAGTTCAGTAATTCCAAGGAGTCCCTTAAAGCTGGTCAGAGTCTGTGTTCTGAGTGAATGTGAGCTAGAGGTTTTCTCGAAGGGCAGAGATTGTCTGAGCCTGAGTGGGTGAGGGAAGTGACAGAAGAGGTACTTGAGTACTAGACTGACCATGATGGTCCTCAGACAACCTGTCCAAAGTCATTGAGTTCCCTGGGGCCTCCTTTCTTAGCTAACTCATTAAGTTTCTCCTTTTAAGTTTCGAACTTCAGTTGGTGGATATGAATAGTTTTCTTGCTTGTTCAATATAGTTGCGTTGATCTTTAAACCAAAACGTTTGCCACACTCTTTATCTGTTTGTTTTAATACCTGCCACAGTTTCCCCGCCGTTCTCTCCACCCCACTTCTGTTCCCACTCCTAAATCCACTCTTCCTCTGTTTCTGTTTAGGAAGGGACAGGTCTCCTAGAATATCAAGAAGACATGGCATATCAAGTTGCAGTAAGACTAAGCACCTCCTCATGTATCAAGGTATGACAAGGCAACCCAGTATGGGTAGTAACATCCCAAAAGCCAGGACAAGATTCAGAGACACTCCCTGTTTCCACTGTTAAGACTCCCACAAGAATACAAAGCTACACAATGGTAACATATATGCAATATTCCTGGTCAGTTGAGTGCAGGCTCTCTGGTTTTCAGTTAATCTCTGTGAGCCCCTATGAGCCCAGGTTAGTTGATTCAGTAGACAATTTTCTTGTGGTTTCCTTGATCCCTCTAGCTCCTACAATCCTTCCTCTACTTGGCAAGATTTCCCAAGCTTGGCCTAATGTTTGGCTGTGGGTCTCTGCATCTGCTTCCACCAGTTGCTGGATGAATACACTCTGATGACTACCATGTTAGGCCCCAGTTTATGGGTATAGCAGAACATCAGTAGGTATTACTGCATTAACATTTTTCTCTCCACTCAGCCACACTCCTTTTTAAGGACATAAAAAAATGTCCTCAACTTTCTTTTTGGTTACATTCTGCAACTCAGATGTCCACATTTATAATTAAACATGTAAGCAGTTTTTATAGTTCTTTTTGGAAGTCATATTTTAAAATTATTATTTTGAACCGTCTTGGTGATACAAGCCTTTAATCCTAGCACTTGGGGGGCAAAGAAGATGATCTCTGTGAGTTTAAGGCCAGCCTGCTCTACATAAGTGAGCTTCTGACCAGCCAAGAATACACAGTGAGAAACTGTATAAAAACAAAAAAAAAAAACATAATAATAACACAAAACCAAACAAACAAAAGGTGCTGTGGATGATTGATTGATAAATAAAACACTGATTGGCCAGTAGCCAGGCAGGAAGTATAGGCAGGACTAGGAGAGAGGAGAATTGTGGGAAGTGGATGGCTGAGGCAGAGAGACACTGCCATCTGCCATGAGAAGATGTTAAGATACTGGTAAGCCATTAGCCACGTGACAACTTATAGATTAATAGAAATGGGTTAATTTAAGATAGAGGAACTAGATAACAAGAAGCCTGCTTCGGCCATACAGTTTGTAAGCAATATAAGTCTCTGTGTGTTTACTTGGTTGGGTCTGAGCAACTGGGGGACTGGCGAGTGAGAGAGATTTGTCCTGACCATGGATGGGCCAGGCAGGACGAGAAAAACTCCAGCTACAAAAAAGCCCTAAACCAGTGCAGCAAATAAAAAGCAAAATAAAAAATATTTGCCTCAAAATAGCCTATACTTTGAGTATTGTCTTGAAATGCTTAGATTTAACTTATCTTGATTTCTTTTGATGGAATTTTTATCCTATAGTTTTTTTTCAGGGGTTACCTGTAATTTACTGTTTTCTGTAGTTAATGTGAATCATTTTCATGAAAAAGATGTAAATACTTAGAAGTAGAATTATATAGAATCAGCGGGATATATTTAGGAATATATGTGCATGCATATATACACATATGCAAATAAGCAGACAATAACAATTAGTGAAAAAAGAGACCCTGAACTTGATGGAGAGTAGGGGGAGGTATATGGGAGTGTTTGGAGGGAGGAAAGGGAAGGGAGAAATGATGTATTTATATAATGATCTATTAAAAAGAAAGACTCTTCTCTGACCAAGGTTGAAAAGAGCACAAGTATTACAGAATGAAACTATGGTAAAGGTAGATTTTCAGCACCCTTACCACAAGTACACAAAGGGAGGTCCATATGGAAACTGATAGATTTGAAAATGTGTTTGAGTATAATGATCTTTTCCCTATGTGTATATGTGTAAAATCATGTATAGCTTAAATTTGCAGTATACAGAAAGAAAAAGGGAAAGAAACTGTATAAAGTTAAGTGACATGGGTTTAGGTAGTGACCAAGAGGATTCATCATTCCTCTCTTGGGTCTCTCCTAAGTTTTCCTATGGTTATAGGCTTTAGTGTGCTGAGACCAATTCTAATGTAGCTGAATGTGCCTTGGAGTGTTGCCAAATTGGACTAAAGACAGGAAGGTCAAGCTTCTCATTTTAACCAGAGATTCAAAAGCTCAGAAAGAGGACAGGAAAAAGTAATCCATTTTTTTTCTTCTTGTAATGGGGCTTCTCTGAAAAAAAGCTACTTTTGTAAGTGTGAATCAACTTGATGAGGAAATACATCATATGAACTACCTGAGCCCAGAGATTAGTATTGGCATATTGAGATGAAATAGTTCCCGCAGGAAAGGCACTTTCCTGGTCATTTACAGATTTAGGCTCTGGAGTTTGGGGCTCTCCATTCACTCCCTCACACATTCATTCATTTCACTCACTCATTCATAGCAGTTGTTGAGTGCCTGCTGTTTTCTCAGCCGGTCCCCAATTATTCCTTTGAAAGGTGGCCCCCTTGGGGAGCAACTGAA
The DNA here is from genome assembly GCF_049852395.1 of Peromyscus maniculatus bairdii. Taxonomy (NCBI): domain Eukaryota; kingdom Metazoa; phylum Chordata; class Mammalia; order Rodentia; family Cricetidae; genus Peromyscus; species Peromyscus maniculatus. The sequence continues at coordinate 25,277,565 of NC_134875.1, read as the reverse complement.
AGGACCGGTGAGTAGCTTGATATTTTTAAGTCCACTCTGAATACTTCAAATCTGAAGGCTGTCAGAGAGGCCTTTGGAGACAGGCCCATCATTCCTGCCACTGCCTCTGCTGTGACTTTGCAGGGGACTTTCTGCAAATGAAGGGCCAGGGAAAATGTCACCTGTAAGGCTCTGAATTTCCTCCTTCAAGTTCTCAATGTGCGCCTGAGATGGGGCTCACACTGCCTTTGCCTGCTTATCCACATGGAGCCTCTTCCTGCCCTTTTCATTCAGCTTTTTTGTCACGCAGTTCCTTGGCAGTTAACGTCCCAGCTTCGCAGGTGTCTGCGTAGGGAGGATTTGATATTCTCGTGAAAGAGCACAAAATAGAGATTTCAAAGACGCATTTCCACAGCAGGCATTCTGGCTGTTTTGATGTCCTTTCATTTGGATAGAAGAGAAGCCAACTTTTTGGTTAAATGAAAATCCATAATTTCCCTGAGAAGTTGTGTATTGGTAAATGTTCCTGTCATTTCATTGTACATTTCCTGTCTGTTAAATATGACCCATCTGTATCTTTACACATAATCCAGGTCTTTAGAGAAGATGCCAAGTAAGTAAACAATTTGAGTTATATTACATTGTACTAAGTGGTAGAGCTGACAGAGAAATTTACACATAGATGAGTAACAAGGTACTGTACAGATGTAGTTTTTCTGAGAATTACAAGAACCTGTTATTTTCCATTTGATTAAATTCATTATTAATCTGAATGGAGAATGTCAGCAAAGAGCAACTTGGAATCAATTATGCATTGCCCTTCTCTAAAAATATTTCTAAAGGAGTACTAATTCCTCAGTTCTCCATCTCAATTAACAAACATAGATATTAACCTGCACCAGGCCTCGTAGGTGTTTATCAGTTCTCAACTGCAAAGAGAGAATAATAACTAAGTTACAAATTTTAGGCCCCTGTGGGTGAATCTGAAAAGTGAGTATTCATACCTGTGTATTGATTATTAGTAGGGAAAGGTGAAAAGTGTTTTTTTAAAAATTGCTAATTTAAAAGGTATCTGACTGACATTATACTGTGCTTCCTTGTACATACATTTGTAGTTTACTGTTTTTCTCAAGGTTCTTTCTTCATATATCTACTAGACAAGCATATAACATCCTATTAAAATCTTTTTACAAGGACTGATTTTGCCATCTTCAGCATCCTTCCTCTTCAGAGTGTGATCGGAGTGGGAAACGCCACTGTCTTCTTCAGAGCTTATTATCAATGTAAGACCATTATGTAGAACTGAATAGTATTGTAAAATAAAATAAAAAACAATAATAAAAATCACCTCAAATAAAAAATAAAACATGCAAAAAAAAAAAAAGACCTCAAGCCCAGCTCTTCATTTCCTGGGTCAATCTTCATTTTGGCAAAGTCCTTGAGCAGTTTAAATGAACCTTTGGGATTTAAAAAATATGCTCCTCTCCAGAGCTGATTTAATAAAAAATCTTGAATACTTCCCAACCCTTTTGTTCTTTTTGTGTTCTTTTCCTGTTTGTGACATTATAGTTTCTCTTGTCAGCCAGGCTGCAATCATCAGTCATTTTTGTCATCATCATACCTCATGCTCTTCTTAAGCCCACCAGGAGCCACATCAGGCAATTACACATCTTTAACATCTCTTGATTTTTGTCTTCCCCTTCTCTTCCTACTTCTAATCTTCTTGTTCAAAGGATACTAAGCTTTCATAATGTATTTAGTGTTCTGTTTTCCCCCTCTTGGTTTTTTTTCTTTTTGTTTCTTTGCAGCACTGGAGATTGAAAGAAACACCCACGCATGCTAAACAAATATTACGCCATTGAACTTTTTGTTTGCTTTCTATTTTGAGACAGGTTCGTATTAAGTTTTCCTGTGTTGCACAAAGGGTCCTTGGACTTGTCCTCTTCCTGCCTCAATCTATTGAGTAGATAGGGGTACACTATAAGGCCTGATTTCTGCTCAGAAATATTCATCAGCTTCTTGTTGCCTACACAAACAATGTTTAAGCCCTTTAATATGACTTTCAGTATCCCATGTAATATTGCCAAAAGTACCCCTGACATTTTGTCCCAGACTCTTCCCATTGACCTTTCAGCCTTTTCAGGTAATTTTTCTTACTAAACATCACTGCTGCTATGTTTTTGTTTATATCTGAAGTGCCCATTTCATGTAATCTCAGATACAAACATTCACTCCTTTCAAGGCCTTATAAAATCCTCCTTTGTTCTTTCCCAGCACTGAGCATGCACTTCTACCGCATTATTAGAACATCCCTGCTCTCTACTCTGCCCTGGTGAACTTTGCATTTATTCCTTCAACACCCTGAGTAATGCTCAAGACCTTGAAGGCAGGAACAGTGTCTTTCTTGTTCATCCTATAACTGGCTACAATGCCTAGCTAAGTGGATTTTTTCCTGTTTTGTTTTTTACAAAAAAAATGGATATTCAATTAATGCATAATGAATGCAAATGAATAGAAAGAAAGGAGATTAGCTGTTATATTTCCAGATAGAGACACTCTAGCTATCAGCAAATATTTGTCAAAATATGTGCTAAAAGCAGCTAGTGGCATTAACAGCCCATGGCACAGAAAAATGCAGTTAAATGCTAGGATTAATTGTATTTTATTACTTCTACAATCAGGTATTCCTTCAATGTCTTCTAGTTTCTGGATTTACTTATCTAAGTCTTCCTTTGCACTTTGTCACAGTATACAATGTTCTTTTGCCTTTTGTCATAACAGCTAAGTGAGGCTTAGATATCTCACAACACCAGTAATCCTTCCATGTAACAAGAGATAGAGTATTATAAAAGTCACTGTGCAGTGGCCTGTATGCTCAGGAAAACTTAACTTGATGATTTCTGACAACCATCTTCCATAAGACTCTGTACATGCATGAGAGAACACCTTAACCTGTAACATTGTAACTTACATGTATTTCAGGAAGACAAACTGCAACCTTTTGTCATGATTCTGTCTTACTTAGTGTGCTCTGTGCTTTCTTTGTGTTAAGGTGCTAATAACATGATACTAATACACTCTTTACCATAATGACCATTCATGGAAAGCCTACTGTATGCTGGGTAATAGTAAAAGAATGCTCTTTTATTTTTCACACTTAATATGTATCACAAGATATCAAGTTCAGTCTTTATGTGAATCAATTAGAGCTTAGGAAGAAATTGTTTCACTTAGTCATAGACACATCATGGCCTGAAGAAACTAAGGATTGAAACTTTTGCCAGACTGATTTAAGTGCCTACATTCTCATATCATCAGTGTTGGAGAGAATAATAATCAGATAATTTTCTGTCTGACAAGGCATTCTGATCCAGGAAAAGAAAGAGAAATTTGGTGGAACATTTCTGATAGATTCAAAATGATGAAGTCTGTTTCTCCCTTCCTCCATGTGTGTTATGAGCCTTATCTTCCTCATAGGCAACAACCATGAACTCCACTATCCAAATTGTCTTCTCATGCCCACCTGTTCTTGCTAGACCCCTTAGATTCCTCAATGTTTTTCTTAAGGACATTAGGTATTCTATTTCTGCTTTAGGTTCCCTCATTACTTGGCATGTGACAAAACCCCATTTATTTGTTTGTTTGCTTTTCATTTCTGTTACCTCTTGGCCTTGAAGATCTACACATTTTCACCCAGTAATCACATTAGCTAGTCTCCAAGGTTTCAGTCTCTCTCTCCCCATCTCTTTCCCACTCTCTCCCCTTCTCTAATGATGAAGCAAAGGACTCACACATTCTAGACAATCCTCCAAAACTGATCTATACCTTTATCTCTAATTCAGCTGTTGAATTCTCCAGTGAATGCTTATGGCAACAATGGAATGTATATTTCAGTAAAAGCAGCAAGCACTCTATCTTAGCAGTCTTTCTGTCGGTCCTGTGGAGTGAACAGTTTCTTCTCTGATATTATCTTCATTTGGGCTGTACCTTTTGGAGTTTCTGTTCTTCAGCTCAGCTTACTGGCCCTAGTAGTTTTTAATTCTTAAGGTTGCCATAAAGATTTCCTTGGCTGCAAGGTAGTCCAAAGACTTCTCTCCCTGCCCATTATGATTTGAAACTGTCACAATATTTAAAGAAGATTTATTTCTTTTTATATTACTTGTATGGATGTGTTGCCTACATGTGTGTCTGTGCACATATGTATACAGTGCCCAAAGAGATCAGAAGGTTGAGTCAGACTCCAGCAACTGGAGTTATGGTTAACTGAGAACTTCCATAGCAGGTGCTGGACATTGAACCTGGGTCCTCTGGAAGAGCAGCTAGTGGTCTTAATTATTGTACCAACAGTCTAGTCCCAAACTAACATAATGTTTAAATAGAGGCCTTACATCTTTAAGATTCAGTTCCTCTTACATTTTGTCCTGCATCAGGCAGAATCTGTTATTATAGCATGGTCAAACCTCTGACAAATGTTTTTATCTATGGTGGAGGAAAATGGGAGGCACGTTGGGTACTTGGCAAGACCTTTTGTAGTGTTATCTTCACCTTAAGAATGACTAAATATAATTGTTTGTTTGCTCATCTAAATTGAGATTTTTGGATCAGAATTTGAGTACAATATCTCCACAGAGTCATTTGCTTTGCTGTATAGTGACTATTTTTTTTGCTCTCTTTTATCCTCTTAATTTACACAGTAATGCTTTTTTCATGTCGTTCAAAGGATTTTTACAGCTCCAATTAAATAAAGAAGCTAATGAAGAGGCTTAACTGCAAACTAAGTGTTAGCCTTAATAATGCTCTCAACTCTTTGCAATTTGCTTACCACTATAATTGCACCACTAGAGTCTCATTTTTGAACTTAGAGTATAGACTATTAATTTAACACCAGATATACTCACCCTTCCCCCAGTAGGTTAACAGTCCATCAATAATGTATATTAGTCTCCTTTGTGACAAAATGTAAATTTTGGATTCTCAAGTGTTGGAAGATGACCAGGCATTGTCTCAGAACAGCTAACTAATAATGACAAACTTTATATTCTTGTTGTTTTATGGGACTATCCAGAGGGAAAGTGGAAGAACATTTATTGATGGGTGTTTTGCATTTGATGCATGAAAACAAATTATATGAACTAAAATATGTGAACACAGTATGACACTCTAGCTACTAATTCTTCCATAAAATTTCTATCAAAGTACCCCCAAGATAGTCAGGAGTCAGTAAAAACCATTTCTTGACAGATACAGAGCAATTTTAAATAAATTGACATGTATTTTGACCATTCTTTCTATTTTAATAGTTTAATAACTACATAACACTTTAGAACATTTGCATTCATAAGCTATATCATAAAAAGAAAAGGATAAATATATTTCTGCATGTATACGATTTAGTTGTATTGTAGAAAACTCAAAGTGTTTTCAGTAGATACTGGCCCTGCCATCTCACTCTTGCCAGTGATAATGTCTTCCCACTAGCTATCTCCAAATATAAACCATTATTTTTAATAGGACTCTTCCAACAATGAAATTGCTTATGAATAACAACTTCTATAGCACAGCCTTGTGGTTAGTTCTATGACAGATACACACACAGAGAGAGAGAGAGACACACGCATGCACAAAAAGAGGCAAGTGAATGGGACATTCACTAGGAAGGTATATGTTTTTCTTTGTTTTAAGCTGAATCTTCTCCAGCTAATTTTATATGTTTTCATGATTTTACACAGTAACTAGTCATATGCAAAATAACAACAGATATAATCTATAGATACAATTTGCAAATTCTCTTGGCTTTTTAGTAATACATTTTTATTAATTTTTGTTTTGGATTTTTAAAAACCATATTTTTTTTAATTTTTGAGATTACAGTATAATACATTTATATTATAGTCCCTTCCCTATTCCCTCTCCAAACCTCCTATTTACCTTTTCTTGTTCTTTTTCAAGTTCATAGACACTTTTTTCATTAATTTCTGTCACATGAATGAATCTACATACATACAAATTCCTAATTATAACCTACTCAGTGTGTATAATATTTCTCGATGTATATTTTCAGGGCTGACCACTTGGTACTGGACACCCAGTTGGTGTGCTCTTCCTTGGGCAAGACTATTTCTCCCACACTTATCTTTCCTATAGTTCTTTGTGTATAGCTGAGGTCTCATGAGGTTTCTCCATCCACTTGGCTTGTCCATTTGTGTCATCCTTGTTCAGCTCACATTTGGGTGGTCATGATGATGAGACTTCATGAGTCTAGCTAATGTCTTTACTAGAAGACATAATCTCACAGTGAGATCCCTGTTCTTCTGATTCTTACAATCTTTCTTTCCTCTCTTCCTCAGTGTACATTGATCCTCAGGTTTGGAAGGGTTTTTGGAGATGTAGATTCACTAGGACTGAGCTCCACAACTCTGCATTTTCATCACTTGTGCTCTTCTGCAATAGTCTTGATCTGATGTAGAGAAAAGTTTCCTTGATAAGGAGTGAAAACTACACTGATCTGTGTTTATAAAGACAAATAATTCAAATATAGTTAGGGATTATGCTGGTCTACTAAAGTGGTGGATGTACATTCTCATCCAAGATCCATGGAGTATCACTGGTACTAAGTACTTGATTAGGTTTCCAGAACCAGGCATGAGTTCCCTCTTGTTGAGAAAAATCTTAAATCCAATTAAAGAGCTGTTGATTACTACCAGTGTATGAGTGCCACTACTACATCCGTAGGGTTATTGTGACATGCTGGTCATTATTGTGGTTCATAGGTAGCATAACTGGGTAAGACTGTGGGTTGCTTCCTCCTTTAGAAACTTGCATGGCACCTTCTAGTGCCATGGAAGCTAATCTTCATTGATGATGCTTTCAGTTCAGTTCCTTCTCAGGGCACCTGGGCCCTGTGTATGAAGTGCTTAGTATTTGCAGGTATAAGGTCTTACCTTCCACCTCTGGTGAGGGGGACAACAAAGGGCAATATTAATAGCCTGTATGTTTGTGGTGTGCTGTGGACAGCTATGACCAACAACTCAAAAGAGGGCTTCTCATGTCTAGTACTGGGGTTTTTATAAGATAGCCTTTGCCTTTTGGAAATATCATTGTCAGCCCAGATGATAACTTCACTTAAAGTAGATTCATGTATTTATATACAGAATTATGTACAATATATGTTTTTAAAGATAAATCGTTAACGGTAGGTTTCCTTATGAGTTTTTCAAATATAATTACTGCTATTTCACCCTCTTTCTATATTTATCTCCCTCCTCCCTCTAATGAGAGGTCCCCTTTTCTCATTTCCCTGATCAGATCACTTATATTTTGATATGCCGCTCGCTATTGTTCCCCCATCCCCCTACCCCAGCAATGGATCCTTTTCAGTTTCCTAGTTTCTGCAAATGCTCCAGGATATGTACTAATATCTGAAGATTTGGAGTTAGGAGTCATTAGATGAAAGAGAACCCACAACACTAGTCTTTCTGGGCCTTACCTCACTTATACGATATTTTCTAGTTCCATCCATTTACCTACAAAGCACATGATTTCCTTTCTTTACAGCTGAGTGGTACTCCAAAGTGTGTGTGTAGGCACAACATTTACATTATCCATTCATAAGTTAATGGACATTTTTGGTTGTTTTCATTTCCTAGCTATTGTGAATAGAGCAGCAATGAACATGGCAGAGTATCTATGCAGTAGGATGTCCTTTAGGCATATTCCAAAGAGTGGTAAAGATTGGTCATAGCATAGTTTTACTTTTTAGCTTTTTGAGATTTATTTACACTGATTTCCATAGTGGCTGCACCAGTTTCCAATCCCACAAACAGTGAATGGAGTCCCCTTTTCTGCAAATCCTCTCCAGCATTTGTTGTTGGTTGTTTTGTTGATACATGCCATTCTGACTAGGATTAGACAAGATCTCAAAGTTACTTTTATTTGTATTCCCCTAATTGTTAGGGATGGTAAACATTTTTTTTTGAAATGGTGCTTTTTCAATAATTTTCTTCATTTATTTTACATACCAACCACAGTTTCTCCTCCCTCCTCTCTTCCCATTCCCTTCCCCCACCCCCATCCATTCATAATCCAGCTCCATTCAGAAACCCACAGGCATCTGATGGAAGTCAACAAAGCATGGCACATTTTGGAAAATCTCTGTTCAGGTTTCAGACCCGTTTTTTGAATGGGCCATTTTTTTTTACCGTTTTTTAGCTTTTTATATATTCTGAATATTAGTTCTATGTCAGACACATAGCTAGGGAAGATTCATTCCCATTCTGTGGGTTTCCTCTTCACCTCATTGCTTGTTTCTTTAGCTGTGCAGAAGCATTTTAGTTTCATGAAGTGCAACATGTCAGTACTTGGCCTTAATTCTTGGGTAGATGGGGTCCTGCTCAGAAAGTCCTTTCCTACACCTATATCATGTAGGGTACTACCTATATTTTCTTCCAGCCATTCCATTGCTTAGGTTTTACATTTAGGTCTTTGATCCATTTGCAGGTAGTTTTTGTGCAAAGTGATAGATACAGGTCTAATTTTATCCTTCTACATGTGGACAACCAGGTTTCTCAGCACCATTTGTTGAAGATGTTTTCTTTTCTCCAGCTTATGTTATTGGCATCTTTGTCAAATATTGTGACAGAAGTTACATGTGCTCATATTTGGGTCTTTCATTTTGTTCCATTGGGCTACATGTCTCTTTTTGTTCCAATACCATATTGATTTTTTACTATGGTGCTGTAATAAATCTTAAGATCTGGAATTGTAATCTCTCTAGCATTGTTACTTTTGATCAGGATTATTTTGACTATCTAGGGTCTTTTGTGGTACCATATGAAATTTAGGATTTTTTTTCTACTTCTGTGAATAATGAGATGGGGATTTTGATTAGGATTGCATTGAACCTGTAAATAGTTGTTGGTAGCACAGTCATTTTCACAACATTAATTCTGTCATTGTGTATATGTACAACATTTTCTTTATCCATTCTTCAGTTGAAGGGCAATCCATGAGCATAGGATATCCTATATTCTAATGTTTTTCTTTTTCTTCAGAGGTTCAAAGTTTGCATTGTGGAAGTACTTCACTTCCTTGGTTAGGTTTGTTGATAGGTCTTTATTCTCTTTGAGGCTCTTGTGAATGACAGTATGTCCATGATCTTCATCTCCTGTGTTTATTGTGAATGTATAGAAAAGGTATAGGTTTGTGGAAGTTGATTCTGTGTCCTACAACATTGCTAAACTTGTTTATCATCTGTAGAAGTTTTCTGGATGACATTAAATGATATTTGTATTTATTCTACATTTTTTTCAAAAAGAGTCTTTGGTTAGATTGAACATGGAGTACAGAGTTATTAAATAATTCTTTACATCTTCCCTCCAGGTTTTATCTACTATTAACATTTTGCATTAGTATGGCACATTTATTATGGTAAATGAACCATATTAGTATATTATTAACTGAATCTGATTTCACTGTTTTATATTCTTCAGTTCTTGACTATTTTATTATATCTACCACCATTATATAATCACTTGTATTCCATTTATTTATCCATACATCTTTCCACTTCAAACATCAGCAAAACTAGTCCTTGGAACTTTCTTTATAATTTTTCATTTCCAAGAACATTACATATTAGGATCGCACTGGACATGGTCATTTCAGATTAATTTCTTTTGTATGGTAAAGCAAGTTGAAAGTTTCTCCATCTCTAACGTTATATTTCATTTCTTCTTACTGTTAAGTACTATTTCATTATGTAGATGGATTTTAATTTATTTATTCATTCACTGAACACTGAAATGTGTGTTGGTTGATCCTAAGTTCTAGAAATTATGAGTAAGAAAGGTGTTATAAGTGTTTAGTTTTTATTGTATGAACACAAGTTTCAATTCACTGGAGTAAATATTAAACAGAACAACTGCTTAGTCATATAGTAATATTATATTAAATTTTCTAGAAAATTACCTAACTTTTCTAAAATGCATTTTGCATTTGCAACCATTTTATGTTCTATCTTTAATGAATGAGAGACCCTTATGCTCCACATTTTGACAGAATTTAATATCCCTAGTGTGGTATCTCATTGTAGTAATACCCCATTGCGTGCTAGTATATAACATTCAAATCTTCCATAAATCCAAAATTACCAACTGTATATTTTCTTTCAATTTTTATTGTATTTTAAATTCATTAACTACATACATTATAAAGTATACTGATGTTATTATATGTTATAGCAAGAAATGATGAAATCAAGTTGATCCTATGCATACACTTTTGGTAAGGAAATGTTTAAAATCTACTCTTTCCACTGTTGAAATTCATGATGCATTATTAAATATAGTCCCTACACTGTAACATAGATTGCTAAAGTTTATTCCTCATTTCAAACTAAAAAATTGTGCTCTTTGATGTAGGTCCTTTTTCCCCAGTTACTACTGCTTCCTACCTTCTAACCATAGTTTAGTTATTCAATGATTCCAAATTAAAGGAAGACTGTGCCATATTTGTCTGTTTGTATTTGGGTTATTTTACTTAACATATTGTCCTCCAGTCCTATCCATTATGTTAAAAAATAAAAAATTAAAAGAAATTCATTACACATATGTATTTATTTTATTATGGATGTATGTGTGTGTTCATGCATGCGTGTGTGTGTGTGTGTGTGTGTGTGTGTGTGTGTGTGTGTGTGTGTGCATACCATAAAGTTCAGAAGACAACCTGGAGGGCCTCGATACTCTCTTTCTACCAAGTGAGGGCTGGGGATAGAACTCAGGTCATCAGGCTTGACAATATGTGTGTTTATCCTCTAAGCTGTCTTCTAGCCCAGGATTTTCTTCTTTTTAAAAGTGCAGTAGTATTTTATTATGTACACACATAATCTCTTACAATGGTATGATTTATGATTTTTTCAACATTATTGTGATACAAAAGCAATGTGTGTTTAACAGCAAGTATATTTTGAAGTTTTTAATCTGATCACTTACAAGAATATCAATTTGTGGTATAATGCTGAAAAGTACCAGCAAGTTACTATTCCCCAGCCATCCACAAGATCATAAGGAGAAATTATTGATAATCTACAGTGTCCAAATAAGCCATGATGTTCAAAAGATCAAGTGGTTTAAATGGTGTTTTTAATTCTTCTTTCATATATTACATCCCAATCACAGTCCCCCCCCCCAGTCTCTCCCTTCCTACCTTTTCTCTCCCCCAGATGCCCCCTCCATCTCCCCTCAGAAAATAGCAAGACTCCCAAGGATATCATCCAAACATAGCATAATATGCTACATAAGACCAGGCACATATCACCACATTGAGGCTGGACAAGGTGACTCAGTAGGAGGAAGAGGGTCTCACAAGCAGGCAAGAGAATCAGAGACAGCTCCCACTCCCACTGTTAGGAGTCCCATAAGAACACCAAGCTACTCAGCCATAATATATATGCAAAGAATCTAAGTCAGACGCCCAGAAGCTCCCTGATCTCTGTAAGCCCCCATGAATCCCTGTCAGTTGATTCTGTGGGCCTTATTTTCATGGCGTCCCTGAAACTTCTGGTTCCTCTTATTCTTCCTTCACTGGCTCTGCAGGACTCTTAAGCTCTACCCAATGTTTAGCTGTGGGATTCTGCATCTACTCCCATCAGTTGCTGGGTAAAGTCTCTCTGATCTCTTAGATGATGATTCTGCTGAGCTCCAGTCCCAGAACACTACAGGCAGGACAAACAGTAAGTCGAAGGTTTTGTGGCTGGTTTGGTATTCCAAAACCACCACTTGAGGACTTGCCTGGTTACGGAAGGTGGTGGGTTCAGGCTCCATGTTCCCCATTACTAGGAGTCTTTGCTAGGGTTGCTCTCATAGATTTCATGGAGTTTCCATTGCACTAGGTTTCCACCTCATCCCCGAAATGCACCCCCAATTCCAGTCTTTTCTCCTTCTCTTGCCACAACTTAATCCCTCCTGCTTCCAGCCTCACCCACGCACAGTCCACCTGAAAAAATCTATTTTATTACCCCTTCCCAGGGATATCTTTCCACCACCACCCCTTAAGCTCTCCTTTTTCGGCCTATCTGAGTCTGTGGACCTCAGCATGGTTATCATTTAGTCCACAGCAAATAGCCACTTATACGTGAGTATATACCATGTTTGTCTTTCTGTGTCTGGATTACCTCACTCAGGATGAGTTTTTCAAGTTCCGCCCAACTGGCTGCAATTTTCATGGTGCCATTGTTTTTAACAGCTGAGTAATACTCCACTGTGTAAATGTACCAAAATTTTTTATCCATTCTTTAGTTGAGGGACATCTAAGTCATTTTCAGTTTCTGGTTATTATGAGTAAAGCTGCGGTGAACATAGTGAACAAGTGTCCTTGTGATAGGACGGAGAATCCTTTGGGGACATAACCAGGAGTGGTGAAGCTGTGTTTTTAGGTAATCAATTCACAATTTTCCCAGAAACTGTCATATTGATTTCCAAAGAGGCTGTATAAGTTTGCACTCCCAAGAGCAGTTGAGGGGGGTCCTCTTACACTACACCCTTGTGAGCATGAGCTGTCAGTTGTGTTTTATATCTTAGCCATTCTGAAAGGTGTAAAATGGAATCTCAAAACAGTTTTGATTTTCATTTCTGTGATGGCTAAGGATGTTGAATATTTCTTTAAGTGTTATTTGGTCATTTTGGTTTCTCTGTTGAGAATTCTCTATTTAAATCTGTGCCTCATTTTTTTAATTGCATTATTTAGTTTGCTGTTGTGTTATTTCTTGAGTCCTATATATTTTGGATATTAGGCCTCTGTCAGATGTGGAGTTGGTGAAAATCTTTTCCTATTCTGTGGGCTGCCTGTTTGTCCTATTGAAAGTATCCTTATCCTTACAGAAGCTTTTCAATTTCATGAAGTCCCATTTATTACTGGTTGACCTTACTACCTGTGTTATTGGTGTTCTGTTCAAGAAGTTATATTCTGTGCCAATGTGTTCAAGGCTTTTCCTCAATTTCTCTTCTATCAGGGTCAGTACATCTGTTTTTATGTGAACTCTTTGATCCACGTGGACTTCAGTTTTGTGCACGGTGACAGATATGGATCTATGTGCCTTCTTCTACATACAGACATCCAGATGGACCAGTAGCATTTGCTGAAGATGCCTTCATTATTTTTTTCATTATATGATGATTTTGCCTTCTTTATTGAAAATCAGGTGACCATAGATATGTGGATTCATGTCTCAATATTTGATAAGTTTCCATTGATCAACCTGATTGTTTTTGTGCCAATACCATGAAGTTTTTATTATTACAGCTCTATAGTACAGCTTAAAATTGGGGATGATGGTATCTCCAGAAGTTCTTTTATTGTACAGAATTGTTTTAACTACCCTGGGTTACTTGTTTTTCCATATGAAGTTGCGAATTGTTCTTTCAAGTTCTGTAAAGCATTGTGTTGGAATTTTGATGGAGAATGCATTGAATATGTATATTGCCTTTGGTAGGATGGCAATTTTTATTATGTTAATCCTACTGATCCATGAGTATGAGAGATCTTTCCATCTTCTGATATCTTCACAATTTCCTTCTTCAAAGTCTTTAAGTTTTTGTCACACAGGTCTTTGACTTACTTGGATAGAGTTACACCAAGATAGTCCACATTATTTGTGGCTATTTTGAAGGGTATTGTTTCCCTGATTTCTTTCTCAATCCATTTGGCATTTGTATATAAGAGGTATACTGATTTTTTTTATTAGTTAATCTTGTATTCAACTATATTGCTAAAGGTGTTTATCAGCTGTAGGAGATCCCTGGCAGAATTTTTCAGGTCACTTATGTACACTGTCATATCATCTACAAATAGCAATACTTTGACTTCTTCCTTTGCAATTTGTATCCCCTTGATTTTCTTGAGCTGTCTTATTGCTCTAGCCAGAACGTCAAGTCTATATTGAATAGATATGGGAAGAGTGGACAACCTTTTCTTGTTTGTGATTTTAGTGGAATTGTTTTGAGTATCTCTCCATTTAATTTGATGTTGGATGCTGGCTTGCTGCAAATTGCCTTTATTATGTTTAGGTATGTTCACTGTATTCCTAATCTCTCCAAGACTTTTATCATGAAGCAGAGCTAGATTTTGTCAAAGGTTTTTTCAGCATCTAATAAGATGTGGGTTTTTTTTCTTTCAGTTTGTTTATATGGTGGATTACATTGACAGATTTTCACATGTTGAACCATTCCTAAATCTCTGGGATAAAGCCAACTTGATCATGGTGGATAATCTTTCTGATGTGTTCTTGCATTCAATTTGAGTATTTCATTGAATATTTTTGCATATATGTTCATGAAGAAAGTTGTTCTATAATTTTCTTTCTTTGTTGAGTCTGTGTAGTTTGGGCATCAGGATGACTATGGCCTCATAAAATCAATTTGGCAATGTTCCTTATGTTTCAAAAATTTGAGGAGTATTGGTACTAGCTCTTCTTCAAAAGTCTGATAGAATTCTACATTAAAACTGTCTGTCCCTGGGCTTTTATTGGTTGAGAGACCATTAATGATTGCTTCTATTTCCTTAGGGGTTGCATGTCAATTTGAATTGTTTAGCTAATCTTACTTTAACTTTGGTAAGTGGCATCTATGGAAGAAGTGGTCCATTTCTTTTAAATTTTCCAATTTTGTGGAGCACAGGTTTTTGAAGTATGATGTGATGATTCCCTGGATTGCCTCAGTGTCTGTTGCTATGTCTCCCTTTTCATTGCTGATTGTGTTAATTTGGATGCTCTCTCTCTCTCTCTCTCTGCCTTTTGGTTAGTTTGGATAAGGGTTTGTCTGTCTTCTTGATTTTTCTCAAAGAACCAACTCTTTGTTCCATTGATTCTTTGTATTCTTCTCTTTGTTTCTATTTTATTGATTTCTTCCCTCAGATTGATTGTTTCCTGCTATCTACTCCTCTTGGTTGTGTTTGCTTCTTTATGTTCTAGAGCTTTCAGGTGTGCTGTAAAAGTTGCTAGTATGAGATCCCTGCAATTTCTTTATGAAGGCACTTATTGCTATGACCTTTCCTCTTAGCACCTCTGTCATCATGTTTCATAAAGTTAGGTATGTTATGCATTCATTTTCATTGAATTCTAGGAAGTCCTTGATTTCTCTCTTTATTTCTGCCTTGACAGAGTAGTCAATTGATAGGGAGCTGCTGAGTTTCCACGAGTTTCTATGCTTTATGTTGTATCTGTTGGTGCTGGTATCCAGCTTTAATCTGTGGTGGTGTGATAGGGTACAGGGGATTATTTCAATTTCCTTGTATGTGTTGGGACTTGCTTTGAAACTGAGTATGTGGTGAATTTTGGAGAATGTTCTGTGAGGTGCTGAGAAGAAAATATATTCTTTCATGTTTGGGTGAAATGTTCTGTAGATATCTGTTAGGTCCATTTGATTCATAATGTCTGTTAGCTCCAATATGTCTCTGTTTAGTTTTGTCTGGATGGTCTGCCCATTGGTGAGAGTGGGGTATTGAAGTCTACCACTATGAATGTGTGAGGTTTGATGTGTGATTTAAGCCTCAGTAATGTTCCTTTTACAAATGTTGGTGCCCTTGCATTGGTACATAGATGTTAAGAATTAAAATGTCATCTTGGTGGATTTTTACTTTGATGAGTATGAAATGCCCTTCTCCATCTCTTTTGACTAATTTTGGTTTGAAATCTATTTTATTAGATATTAGAATAGCTACACCAGCTTGCTTCTTAAATAATTTTTCTTGGAAAATCTGATGTAATGTCTGTCTTTGATGTTGAAGTGTGTTTCTTGCATGTAGCACAATGATTGATTATGTTTTCATATCCATTCCTTTAGTCCATGTCTTTTTATTGGGGAATTTAGTCCATTGATACTGAGCCATATTAATGACCAATGATTGTTAATTCCTGGTGTTTTGGTGGTGGTGGTGGTGGTGGTGGTGGTGGTGGTGGTTGTGTGTGTGTGTGTGTGTGTGTGTGTGTGTGTGTGTGTGCGCGCGCAGGTGTGTGTATGTATGTGTGTATGTATGTATGTATGTATGTATGTATATATGTATGTGCATGTGTTTCGCTTGTTTGGATTTTGCTGGTGTTTTTATGGGTGTAGTTAACCTCCTTGGGTTAGAATTTTCCTTCTAGCACCTTCTATAGGACTGTATTTGTGCATAGATATTGGGTAAATTTGACTTTGTCATGGAATGTCTTCTTTTCTCCATCTATCGTGATTGAAAGTTTTGCTGGGTATAGTAATCTGGGCTAGTGTCTATGGTCTCTTTGAGTCTGTGAGATGTCTGTCCTTCTGGCTTTTAGAATGCCTGTTGAGAAGTCAGGCATAATTCTAATAGGTCTGTCTTTATATTTTACTTAGCCTTTTTCCATTACAGCTTTTAGTATTCTTTCTTTGTTCTGTATATTTAGTCTTTTGATTATTATGTGGCAAGGGGACTTTCTTTTCTCATCCAATCTATTTGGTATTCTGTAAGATTCTTGTACACTTATAGGAAAGTTTTCTTTAGGTTAAGAAATTTTCTCTATGATTTTGTTAAATATATTTTCTGGGATTCTTCTCCTTCTTCTATCCTTATTACTCTTAGCTTTGGTCTTTTCATAGTAACCTAGATTTCCTGCATGTTTTGTGTTGGGAATTTTTTAAATTTAACATTTTCTTTGACCAATGAATTTATTTCTTCTATACTATCTTCAACACAGGAGATTCTCTCTTCCATCTCTTGTATTCTGTTGGTAATGCTTTGTGTCTGTAGTCCCTGTACACTTACCTAGATTTTACATTTCCAGAATTCCCTCAGATTATACTTTTTTGTTGCTTCTATTTCCCTTTTCATGTCTTCAATAGTTTCCTTCACCTATTTGTTTGTTCTTGCCTTTTTTGCATTCTTTAAGGGATTCATTGGTTTCCTACAAGTTTTCCTTCGTCTTTCTCTCAATTTCTTTAAGATACTTTTAAAATCTCCTCCTTAAGGACCTACAGCATCTTCATAAATTTTGTTTTAAGGTCATTTTCTTGTGCTTCAGCTGCATTGGATTATTCAGGTCTTGCTGCTGTGAGATAGCTGGGTTAAGGTAGTGTCATACTGACCTTCTGTGTATTGTTTTCTTACACTGGCATTTAGGCATCTGGGCTTGGGATGATAATGGATCTAGATGTTGATTTCTGAGTTTGTCTTTGTTGGAAGGGTGTTTTGTTCTTTGGTTTCTGTTTATTCTTTGGTCTTCTAGTCTTTGTGGCCTGGATTTCTGGCGGCCTACATAACCCCTGTTTCATTAGGGAGTCTCTGTTCAAGTAGGAGACTGGACTTTTAAAGGCTATCTTTGCTTTATGTACAGTAGGACTTCGCTCTTCTTCTGACTGGTATGGCCTACAACTTAAGAGCAGAAATCTGCCCAGGTTAAATGAATTTTTAAAAATGTTTTTAAAATTAAATTTATGTATTTATTTATGATGTGTGTGTGTGTGTGTGTGTTAAATGTGTGGGGTGGGTGTGCGCAATAATATAAACAACCCTTGGTAGTTGTTTCTTCTTCAACCATGGATCCCCCATGAATCTACTATACATCACCAGCCTTGGTAGCAAGTGCCTTTGTCTGCTGTCCTTAATTGCATTTTTTACTTACATTTTCTGTTTATAATGGGTTTATTGGTGTAGAACCACATTGAGTGTCATGCAATATTTGTATAATGCATTTTCACTATTCATTTATTTATTATTGGACACATACTTCTAAGATAATTTATCCTTTGTGAATAATGCTCCAGTGACCATGAGAGGTACAGTTGTCACTTTGGCATATTGATCTTTTTTGTTAAGAACGACAAGTATTTATTCTTATTTAAAATAAAAAATCTCTATAATGAAAAATTGAGAGAATGCAAAAGCAAATAGTAAACTGAGAGGCAGGATGTTGGTAATGCATGTTTGGAGAAATGATTCACAAATAGAATACATAATGAAACACTTCAAATCACCTCAGAAGAAAACACCTACCAGCTGAGTTTCAAAATTATCAAAGACATGAATAGGCACATTAGTAAAAGAAATCCAAATACTAATAAACCTTTACAAATATATTCAGCATTCAAGGAAGGGCAAAATAACATGAGACATTTCTTAATATCTGTCTATTTTTAGAATGACAGTAATTAAGAGAACTGATTATTCCCAGAGTAAGTGAAAATACATAAAAACAAAATCTCTTATAGCATTTATAAACTTGCAAGAATTTTTTAGAAATTTATTTAACAGTATAATGTTCTGGATGCATATCTTTGGGATATATATTCAACAGTTGGATTTTTAGATTATATAACAATAATATTATTAGCTTTTTGTTGTCCCTTCTAATTTTTACAAAAGCAATATTAATATACATATTACTTTTTCATTTCTCAAGACAGTATACAACGGCTTCCTTTTCTTCCTATCTTTCCCAATACTTCTTTTTTTATTTTATGGAAATAATCATTCTAAGATATTAAGTGATATGACAATGTGGATTTCCCATTTATTACCCTGACACGTAGTAACAATCAGAATTTTTCATATATATGTTGGCTATTGATATGCATTTTCCATTCCCCTTCCTGCATGTGTGGTTATTTAATTAAATTTTCTGGACCCAACCACTGTCCAAGACTGTAGATTCTACCTGAGACAGAGCCCACCTATGCCGATTGGACAAAGAGGTGAGTCTTTGTTCTCCTACCCTATCACCCCAACCTCTAGGCTTTGGGACCAGGGGCACACACACACACACACACACACACACACACACACACACACTCCACACATTGCAGACCTAGTCTCAGGCCAGCAGGCAGGTGTCCTGCAGACAGGCTGGACTACCACCATCCTCCACCCCACCCCCCAAACCCACCCACCTACCCTCCAAGACTGCAGCTTCTCTCTGGGACAAAGCCCACCAGCGCCAATTGGACTAAGAGGACCAAGAGCTCCTATTGGACCAAGAGTATCAATTTGACCAAGATAGGCTCCCTCACATACAGATACTACTTGCAACAAGTGGAGGAAGAGATGGGTAGACACCAGAGCAAAAATACAGTCAGCAACATAAAGAACAATATGGCACCATCAGAGCCTAGTGGTTCTACATCAGCAAGATGTTGACAGCCCAATATAGAAGAAGCAGAAGAAGTTGACCTTAAAAATGACTTTAAGAAGAAGATGGAAGCCTTCAAAGGGGAAATGAAAAATTCCCTTAAAGAAATCAAGGAAAATACAACCAAAAAAATGGAAGAAATCAGTTAAAGATTGCCTTAACTAAAGCCAAGAATCCCAAGAAAAAGCAATTAAATGGGTGAAGG
Organism: Peromyscus maniculatus bairdii; assembly: GCF_049852395.1. Classification (NCBI taxonomy): domain Eukaryota; kingdom Metazoa; phylum Chordata; class Mammalia; order Rodentia; family Cricetidae; genus Peromyscus; species Peromyscus maniculatus. The sequence goes on along the minus strand of NC_134875.1, from coordinate 25,258,249 downwards.
AAACAGTTCAAGATTTGAAAAATGAAATAGAGAAAATAAAGAAAATGCAAACTGAGGTAATGCTGGAAATGGAAAACCTGAGAAAATGAAAAGGAACTACAGATGCAAGCATAACCAACAGAATGCAAGAGATGGAAGAGAGAATCTCTCAGATTGAAGATACAATAGAGGAAATAGATTCATCAGTCAAAGAAAACATTAAAGCCAAAAAAGTCATAATACAAAAGGTCCAGGAAATTTGGGAAATGACCATAAAAAGACCAAACCTAGCCAGGCGTTGGGGGTGCATGCCTTTAATCCCAGCACTCGGGAGGCAGAGCCAGGCGGATCTCTGTGAGTTCGAGGCCAGTCTGGCCTACCAAGTGAGCTCCAGAAAAGGCGCAAAGCTACACAGAGAAACCCTGTCTCGAAAAACAAAACAAAACAAAAAGACCAAACCTAAGAATACTAGGGATAGAAGAACAAAAAGAATACCAGCTTAAAGGCACAGAAAATATATTCAACAAAATCATAGAAGAAAACTTTCCAAACCTGAAGAAGGAAATGCCTATGAAGATACAAGAAGCTTATAGAATACCAAGTAGATGGGATAAAAAAAAAGTCGCCTCGCCATATAATAATCAAACCAATAAACATACAGAATAATATGTAAGAAAATATATTAAGAGCTGCAAAGGAAAAATGCCAAGAAATATATAAAGGCAGACCCATCAGAATAACACCTGACTTTTCTATGGAGACTATAAAGGCCACTAGAAGAACATGGATGCCAACCTCTCACCATAGACAGAGTAAACAAAATATTCCAAGATAAAACCAGACTTAAAAAAATACCTGTCCACAAATCAAGCTCTACAGAAAGCACTAGAAGGAAAAAATCCAACCGAAGGAAGCTAGAAGCACCCATGAAAACACAGGCAATAAGTAATCCCAGACCAACAAATACTAAAGAAGGGAAATACACAACACTACAAATAAACAATATCAGGAATTAACAATCACTGGTCATTAATATACCTTAATATCATTGGACTCAATTCACCTATAAAAAGATGCAGGCTAGCAGAATGGATATGAAAACAAGATCCATCCTTCCACTGCATACAAGGAACACACCTCAACTTCAAAGACAAACACTACCTCAGATTAAAAGGCTGGGAAAAGACTTTCCAATCAAATGGACTTAAGCAAACTGGGGTAGCTATCCTAACACCTAACAAAATAGACTTCAAAGTAAAATCAATCAAAAGAGATTGGGAAGGACATTACATAAATATCACAGGAAAAAATCCACCAAGGTGAAGTCTTAATTCTAGACATTTATACCCCAAACCCAAGGACACCCACATTTGTAAAAGAAACATTACTAAAGCTTAAATTGCACATCCAACCCCACATGCTAGTAGTGGGAGATTTCAACACCCCACTCTGTCTGCCAGCCAGAAACTTGACAGAGAAATAAGGGAAATAAGAGATATTATGACTCAAATGGAATTAATAGATATCTACAGAACAATACACCATAACACAAAAGAATATACATTCTTCCAGCACACCATGGAACCTTCTCTAAAATTGACCACATACTTGGTCACAAAGTGAATCTCAGCAGATACAAAAAAAATTGGATTAGCCTCCTGTATTCAATAACAAAAATTACAGAAAACCTGCAATCTCATGGAAATTGAATCATACCCAACTAAATCACAATTGGGTCAAGGAAGAAATAAAGAAAAAAAATTAAGACTTTCTAGAATTAAAAGAGAATGAAGATACAACATACCCACACTATGAAAGTAGTGCTAAGAGGAAAATTCATAGCACTAAATGGCCACATAAAGCAGTTGGAGAAATATCACACTAGTGACTTAACAGCTAACCTGAAAGCTCTAGAAGAAAAAGAAGCAAACTCACACAGAAGGAACAGATGCCAGGAAATTATCAAGTTGGGGGCTGAAAAGAATAAAATAGAAACTAATAGAATAATACAAAGAATCAATGAAATAAAAAGTTGATTCTTTCAGAAAATCAACGAAATAGACAAGCTCTTAGCCAAAGTAACCAAAAGGCAGAGAGAGCATTCAAATTAGCAAAATCAGAAATGAAATGGGAAACATAACAACAGACAAAGAGGAAATCCAGAGAATCATCAGGTCATTATTCAAAAGTCTGTATTCCACAAAATTGGAAAATCTGAAAGAAATGGACAAATTTCTGGATAGGTAGCGCATACAAAAATTAAATCAAGACCAGATAAACTATTTAGATAGACTATTGAACCCTAAGGAAATAGAAACAGTCATTAAAAGTCTCCCAACCAACAAAAGACCAGGACCAGATAGCTTCAGTGAAGAATTCTATCAGATTTTCAAAGAAGAGCTAATACCAATACTCTTCAAATTGTTCCACACAATAGAAACAGAAGGAATATTACCAACTTTTTTTTCTTTTTTTGTTTCATTTTCTTTATTAAGAAATTTTCTACTCACTCCACATACTACCCACAGATCCCCCCACCTCCCTCCTCCCATCCCCCATCCCTCTTTCCCAAGCCACCCCACATCCCCACATCCCCACATCCCCCAATGAAATTTGCAGACAAATGGATGGAACTAGAAAATATCATCTTGAGTGAGGTAACCCAGACTCAGAAGAACAAACATAGTTTGTACTCACTCATAAGTGGATGCTAAATGTGAGGGAAGGGATGACGAGACTGCAACCCACAACTCCAGAGAGGCTAGCAAACAGGGAAAGACCCTAGGAAGGATATATGGATGACCCCGTGAAGGAGAAGTGGATGAGATCTACATGAGTGGACTGGGTGTGGGGGGTGGCAGAGGGCGAGGAGTGGGGGATGAGAACATAGGAAAATGGGAGGGTCAAGCTGGAACAGGGACACAGTGGGAGGGCAGGGAGGAAGATACCATGATAGATGAGGACATCGTGGGAATACCAACTTCGTTTTATGAGGCTACAGTTGCCCTGATACCCAAACCACACAAAGATGAAACAAAGAAATAGAATTACAGACCAAACTCCCTCATGAACATTGATGCAAAAACACTCAATAAAATACTGGCAAACCGAATCCAAGAACACATCAAAATGCTTATCTACCATGACCAAGAAAGCTTCATACCAGATGGTTCAACATATGAAAATCTGTCTATGTAATACACCATATAAACAAACTGGGAAAGAAAGTACATAATCATCTAATTAGATGCTGAAAAAGCCTTTGACAAAATGCAATAGCCCTTCATGATAAAGGTCCTAGAGAGATCAGGAATACAAGGAACATACCTAAACATAATAAAGGCAATTTACAACTAGCCAACAACCAACATCAAATTAAATGGAGAGATACTCAAAGTGATTACACTAAAATCAGGAACAACACAGGGCTGTCCACTCTTTCCACATCTATTCAATATAGTACTCAAAGTCCTAGCTACAGCAAAAAGAAAACAAAAGGAGATTGGGGTATACAAATTGGAAAAGACGTCAAACTTTTCCTATTTTTAGATGATATATTATATATAAGTGACCTCCAAAACTCTACCAGGGAACTCTTACAGTTAATGAACTCCTTCAGTAATGTGACAGGATACAAGATTGACTCAAATATATCAGTAGCCTTTCTATATACAAATGATAAACAAACTGAGAAAGAAATCAAAGAAACATGATCCTTTACAATAGCCACAAATTAAATAAAATACCTAGGGGTAAGCAAATGAAAGACCTGTATGACAAGAATACTAAGTCTCTGAAGAAAAAATTTGAAGAAAATATCAAAAAAATAGAAAGATCTCCCATGTTCATGGATAGGGAGAATCAGCATAGTATAAATGGCAATCTTACCAAAAGCAATCTACAGATTCAATGCAATCCCCATCAAAATCCCAACACAATTCTTCACAGACCTCAAAAGAACAATAATCAACTTCATATGGAAAAACAAAAAAGCCAGGATAGCTAAAACAATCCTGTACAATAAAGCAACCACTGGAGGCATCACCATCTCTGACTTTAAGCTCTACTTTAGAGCTATAGTAATAAAAACAGCTTGGTATTGGCATAAAAACCAACATGTGTAGCCGGGCGGTGGTGGCGCACACCTTTAATCCCAGCACTCGGGAGGCAGAGGCAGGCGGATCTCTGTGAGTTCGAGGCCAGCCTGGTCTACCAAGTGAGTTCCAGGAAAGGCGCAAAGCTACACAGAGAAACTCTGTCTCAAAAAAAAAAAGAAAGAAAGAAAAGAAAAAAAAACCACCATGTGAACCAATGGAATCAAATTGAAGATCCTGACTTTAATCCACACACTTACGAACACCTGATCTTTGACAGAGAAGCCAAAATTGTACAATGGAAAAAAGAAAGCATCTTCAACAAATGGTGCTGGCATAACTGGATGCCAACATGTAGAAGGTTGCAAATAGATCCATATCTGTCACCATGCACAAAACTTAAGTCCCAGTGGATCAAAGACCTCAACATAAATTTACACTGAACTTGATAAGAAGAGAAAGTAGGAAGTAATTTTGAACACATTGGCACAGGAGACCACTTCCTAAATATAATACCAGTAGCACAGCACTGAGAGAAATAACTAATAAATAGGACCTCTTTGAAACTGAGAAGCTTTGGTAGGGCAAAGGGCATGGCCATAAGACAAAGCGACAGCCTAGAGAATGGGAAAAGATATTCACCAACCCCACATCTGACAGAGGCTGATCTCCAAAATACATAAGTAACTCATGAAAATAGATATCAAAACACCAAACAATCCAATTTTAAAAAAATGAGCTACAAATCTAAACAGAGAATTCTCAACAGAAGATCTCAAATGGCTGAAAGACATTTAAGGAATTGCTCATCATCCTTTGTCATCAGGGAAATGCAAATCAAAACAACACTGAAATACCATCTTACACCTGTCAGAATGGCTATGATCAAAAACACTGATAACAGCTTATTTGGAAATGATGTGGAGCAAAGGGAACACTGCTCCACTGTTGGTGGGAATGTAAACTTGGGCAGCCCCTTTGGAAATCAGTATGGCAGTATCTCAGAAAATTGGGATTCAATCTACCTCAGAACCCAGCAATACCACTCCTGGGCATATACCCAAGGAATGCTCAATCATACCACAAAGACATATGCTCAACTGTCTTCATAGCAGCATTGTTTGTGATAGCCAGAATCTGGAAACAACCTAGATGCCCTTCAACCAATGAATGGATAACGAAAATATGGCACATATACACAATGGAGTACTACTCAACAGTGAAAAACAATGGCATCATGAAATTTTCAGGTAAATGGATGGAACTAGAAAATATCATCCTGAGTGAGGTAACCCAGGCTCAGGACAAACATGGTATGTACTCACTCATAAGTGGATACTAGATGAAACCAGACTACAACCCACAGCTCCAGAGAGGCTAACTAAGAAGGAGAACCCCAAGAGGGACACATGGATCACCCTGGGAAGGGGAAATAGGTGAGATCTCCATGAGTAGACTGTGTGTGAGGGGGACAATGAAGGGTAGGGGATGGGGATTGAAAACATAAGGGAACAAGATGGTAGAGCTGGAACAGGGACAAAATGGAAGAGTATTGAAAGAGATACCATGATAGAGGGAGACACCATGGGGATAGGGAGAAACTGGGTGCTAGGGGAGTTCCCAGAAATCCACAAGGATGATCCCACTTTAGAAGATTAGCTATAGAAGAAAGGGTACCTGAACTAGCCTACTGCGGTAATGAGATTAGTGAATACCCTAATTGTAATCACAGAGGCTTCATCTAGTAGCTGGTGGAAACAGACGCAGAGATCCACAACCAAGCACCAGGACCAGCTCCAGGAGTCCAGTCGAAGAGAGAGAAGAGGGATTCTATGAGCAAGGGGCACCAAGATTATGATGGGGAAACTTACAGAGACAACCAAACCAAACTAGTGGGAACTCATGAAATGTAGATCAACAGCTGTGGAGCCTCTATAGGACTGGGCTAGGCCCTCTGCATAGGTAAGACAGTTATGTAGCTTAATCTGATTAAGGGCCCCTCTGGCAATGGGATCAGAATCCATCCCTAAGACATGAATGGGCTTTTTGGAGCCCACTGCCTGTGTTGGGACAACTTACACAGCCTTGATACAGAGGGAGGGCCTTGGTCCTCTCTCAACTTAGTGTATCTGGCTCTGCTGACTCCCCACTGGAAGACTTGCCTTGGAGGAGGTGGGAATGGGGGTTGGGATGGGAGGGAAGGCTGGTGGGTGAAAGGAGGGAAGGGAGAAGATCTGTGATTGGTATGTAAAATGAATAGAAAATTTCTTAATAAAAAAAAATAAATCAAGCTGCCTTTGGAGTTGGAATGTGGCTCTCTCCTTCTCTAAACCCAAGCATGTTGCTGAAAGAAGAATTGGGAAATTTTGTCTCATATTGGAAGAGCCAACTGGTTTGAGACAGAAAAAAAAAAACAATAATCTAGGGATCATAGTCTTCTAGATTCTATTTCTTTCCATGATTATCCTTGCATTTGAAGGATTCTTTCTCTATCCAGAATAAATCCAAAACTTTCCATGTTGATATTTAAAATGTTCAAGTTTTCCATAATAAAAAAATAAATCTTCCCAATAGCAACCTCTGAAGTCTCCAGAAGGAAGATGGGGCCCCACAACAATGACTCTACTCAGTCCAGAATGATGCCATGGTACTCATGAACATTACTCATTGATCAACCTTGGACTGAAAATTGTCCAGGACAGTTTCAAGATGAGATGGTCCATCATACTATACTTCTAGCCAGAATGTCAGACAACCTTACCCATTACTCTGAGGCTGGCTGCAAAATCTAAAGTTAGTCCAACTGAGACCTAACTGCCTGAGCTTTCTTACAGGACCCCACAGAGATACCATCGACCCCTAAAAAGTAGAAAGCAATTCTAGAAAATGATGCCCTTTCTCCCAAAGGTTTTATGTTTCTCAGGGTTATGGATGATGGTTATAGGTTTGGGGATGGAAGAAATTATTAGAGTCAGTATTCTCCTTAAGAAAAGAAAAAGGGGAATGGATAAGTATAGGATATTAGCATAGATTATTGTATATACTACTAAACTAATTTAGTAAAATATCAGCCTTAGATAATTTGCATGGTTATGGATTCTTGTATATTGATACAAATGTAAACTATTTTTATATTTCTATTTAAGATAATTTGTATATTGACACAAACAGAACTATATTTGTTGTAATGTACATATATTTCTACTCCTATTTGAAATATTTTGTATATTGATGCAAATGTAAAATTATATTTGTCATACTGTATGTATGTTCTACCTGTTTAGAATATTTTATATGTTGATACTTATAAAGGATTGTTGTCATATTGCATACTATACTATATATTTCTACCTCAGTTTAAGATATTTTATAAATTTTCACAATTTTGAGGTCATTGTCCTTTTATTGTACATTTGTTTACAGACCTTGTTTATATGAAGCCTTAGTCCTTAGGTTATTTAGGTGGATAAGACTTATACATTTATAGACACGAATGTTTGTCATCTGTATAGTTATGTTAATGAAGTCATCCAGATTTACAGATACATAGGTCAGATGGATAAGTGATCTTCAAATACCTCATGGACCTAGAGAATATGGCATTTAAATAACTTAGAATTCTGTTGATGTGAGACACAATTGGCAGCTCCAGACACTCCTGGCAGCATTGATCTGATCCTGAGAGAACATTAGCTTTTTAAGACACTCCGTTTGGAAGTTTTTCTTCTTCCTGGTGCATAATAGGCTGCTGGGCAAAGAACTGCCCTTACCTTGACTGCTGACAGTACGATTGCTGTCCTTTCTGGATGAGCAGGACACGAGTAAAAGTGACTAGTGAACTCTGCCAAGACAGGGTAAGATGGTCTTTCAAAATTCCTGTTTCTGAAAATGATCTGTCAGATATTCTAGGCCAGTAGCCAAACTGGTTGTCCCAATGGTGCTGAGAAATGTTTGGTGACTGTTCAGGCTGCCAGCTGCCTCTGTCTATTCTCAACAGATTTCCAAAAGTTGCTTGTGTGCATTTCTTGTATTCTCAAGTATCATTATATTCCTTCTCAGGTGTTTAATGGTGTTAAAGACTAACAGTTATAGTTACAGTCTTCTCATATCTTAGCTAGAACATACTAAGTGCTAGATTCAGATTCTTCAAGACAGGACAGCTTTTGGAATTATCTCTCTAACATACCATTTTTCTATGTACTGCATATCTCTGGATTTTAGTATGTGTCTCTTGTTTAATGTTGCTCTTGTTGGTGGTAGTTCCATTTGGTTATGTCATTACCCTTTATTTCTCCTTGGTAACCATTCCTATTGTACATAGTTTTCTATTAGGTTAGAACTTCCTTTTCTAGAGAAGAGCAGGAGATGTAGTGGGTGGCTGTTTGAGACATGCTCTGAAGCACTGCCCCTAGTGAGGCAGCTGTAGCTGTCACCCCTGCCTATGACCTTGCGGTATTTGCCCCTGGGGCATGGCCACCAGGGACCCTTAAGACTTGGGATACACATACACCAGCTCTCTCGGCTACCTCATGGTTTTGGATGCTGAGATTTGGACCAAGCTATACAGTGTGGGACATAGCTCAGCTTTCCCAGACCCTACAATAAATCTCCCATGGTTATGAATTGACCCCAAATAAATTCCTTTTATTATTTAAAAAAAAATTCTGTTTGACAGTTTTATACATTTACATAATGAATTTTGGTTGCCTTCACACACACCCATTCACCTCTCCATCTCCCTCCTACTCCTCAACAAGCCCTTTTCCTATTCTCATGTTTTCGTGTTTTTTAAACTCATCATGGTAACCCACTGAGTTTAATACTGTTTTTTGCCCAGACATTGGGTGGGTGGCTTTTTACTGGATCAAGGTCAACTTACCACTGAAGAAAATGACTGCTCCTCCCCTCAAATCCTTTAGCTGCTGGTAGACTCTCAGGCATGGATGAGACCTCATGGACACTTCTTCCATCTGTGATGAAATGGGGATGAGCTCAATCTTGTGTTAATCTTGTACAGAAAACCAAAGCTGCAGCATCTCTCTTCTTTAAAGAAGTATACATTTCTCTGTCACCTGTGACCAAAATATATGACATCTTCAGCAATAAGTTCTTTTTAATGAATGTCTAATAATTTTTATTTAATTTATTTGTTTATTTTACATCCAGACCACAGGTTCCCCCCTTCCTCTCCTCCCATTCCTTCTCCCGCCTCTGCTCTCCTCCCCCCAATCCACTCCTCCTCTTTTTCTGTTCAGAAAGGAACAGGCCTCCAATGGACATCAACAATAAATTCTTACCATAAAGTTCTAGGACCATTTACTAGCTAGACTTGTTTAAAGAACTCTAGGATCCCCCTGACTATCACGCTTGCCAAAGAGTTCTTTGGTTGAAAACCTATGGCTTCTAGAGGGAGCATATTCCTTGTATAGAGCAACTCCAGTTAAACTCTCTCTTCTTAATACATATACTTTAGGAAGCTTATAAAATCCTAGGTTTCCATGTAGCTTTTTCAAGGACCTAATGTCAGTTATTTCTCTCCTACCCCATCATGGGCCCTTTCCAACTTAAGGCTTCCCTGAATTATATCAGTTTTCCCTTTCATAACACCTATGCTCTACAACCCTCTCCTAAATCCCCATCCTCCTCAATGACCACTTTCTAGTCTTCTGTCTTCTTCATGTACTTCATATGAAACACATAAATCCAAAGAGTTGAAGCTATGAGCCACATAGGAGAGAGAGCATGTGTTGTTTGTCTTTCTGGGTCTGGGTTACCTTCCTCAGTATATTTTTTCCAGCTCTATCAATTCACCTATATATTTCATGATTTCATTTCTCTTTATAGCTGAATTAGTATTTCATTGGTGTATGTGTACCACATTTCCAATATTTACTCATCATTTCATAGGTATCTAGGTTAGCTCAATTTTCTGGCTGTTGTGAGTAATGAAGTAATGAACATGGGTGGGAAAGGTTTTCTGTAGTAGAACATAGAGCCCCTTGGATTTGTTTAAATTATTTTTTTTATTTTTTTTTAATTTTAGTATGTTGTATGTATGTAGGAACTCATTCATTTTTTAGGTCTTTCAATTTCATAGAATATACGTTTTTAAAGTATATTTTTGCTATCTGCTAAATTATATTGGACTACCAGATATAAAATCAAAGATCAATCTCAACACAGTGGTAGTGGGTGAGTCAATACAGTACTATTATCAACAGATTGGTCATCTGAACAAAACTTCATAGAGAAACATTACAGTCAAATGTCACCACAAATCAAATGGGGATATCAGATATCAATCTCTAGAACATTCCATTCAAATACTAAAGAATACACATTCTTCTCTGCAGCCCATAGTCTTTTCACCAAAATTGATCACATATTATACTCAAAGCACATCTCAGAAAACATAGGAATAATGAAATAGCATCTATTTCACAGTAATGCAATAAAGCTAGATACCAACAATGACACCATGAAAATACACAAACTCGTGGGAACTAGAAAAAAACAGCATTGAATGGTGATTGTGTCACAGAAGAAAATCAAAATATTCCTAGTATTGAATAAAAATAAAAATACAGTGCACCAAAATCCATAGGACATGAAGAAGGTAGTCTCAAGAGGGGGACTTAATAGCTGTAAATGTCTGCAAAAAATTTTTCCGAGTTCTCATATAATAATTTAATAATACACCTTAATGCTTTGGAAATAGCAGTAAAAATTCAAATTATAAAAAGAGAGTGGGAAGAAATAATTAAAAATCAGGGCTAACAGACTTTGTTGACTCCCCAAGGGATGGGACTGGGAGGATAGGGGCAGGAGGAGAGGGAGGGGGAACTAGGATTGGTACGCAAAATGAAAATAAACTTTTTTAAATAAATAAAGAAAATCAGGGCTAACATTAATGAAATGGAAACAAAATAATTACAGAGCATCACTGAAAGAATGAGTTGGTTCTTTGTAAAGATAAATAAGCTGAGAAACCCCTGGCCAAGTAAACTCAGATAAAAAGGGAGAGGAGATGCAAACTTATAAAAATTAGAAACTAAAAGAAAGACATTACAATTGTAGGATATTATTAATTACAGAAAAGAGAAACATTACAGACTCCAATATTTTGAGACTTCTCTGTTCAGATCTAAATCTCATTAAGTTTTTATTCATGTTTGCAAAGAAATATGATCATATCTAATCTCCATTTTCCCATTCTAACTCCTCACATATTTCCCCAAAATACCTCCCTCCCAAATTCATGTATTTTTTTTTCTAACATAGTAAATCCAGTTAATGCTGGCAATATGTTCATGGGTGTGGAATCATCTACTGGAACATGCTAAAATTCCTTTTTTTTATTGAGTTGTTTGTTTTCTTGACACATTGGAAAATTTTTTAACTCTTATTAGTTCTTTGAAAATTTTGTACCTATTTTGATCATATTCACCCTTCCCTCAACCCTTCTTAGACTCCACCCCCTTTACCACCTACCTACTTGTGTCCATTTATTTATTTGTTTGGTTGGTTTGTTTTGACATTTTAAAAGCTTCTACGGGCTGGAGACATGAACCAATGGTTCAGAGAATTGTTGATCTTGCAGAAGACCTGGGTTTGGTTCCCAGCACTAACATGGTGAGTGAGTGAGGGGCTCCCAACCACCCATAAGACTAGTTTCAGATATCCTATGCTTTCTTCTCATTTCTGTATGTACCGGGCACATACATGGTGCATATACACACATCCAGCCAAAACACATAAAATAAAATAGCTAAATAAAAATATTTCAAGACTAATTTCTAATTCTTGCGTGTGTGGTTTTCCACTAGAGAGTTGTTGATTTGCCAGGCTCCACATTCTTAGAGAAATCTGTTTCTCCTCACAGTAGCTAACAATTGCCGAGAGCCACCCCAGTTAGAGTGGAACTTTTTGCTCACCCCTTTCTATACCAGAATCTGGTGTCAGTTGGGATCATGCAGGTCTTATGCATACTGTCACAGCCACTGTGAGCTCGTATGTGCAGCTGCTCTGTTTTGTTCAGAAAACACTCTTAACTTGTATTCCTAAAACAATGCTGCCTTTTACACTCTTTCCATTGCCTCTTCCGCAATGATGCCTGGATTTTTGGAGGAGGCACTCTGGTACATATGTTTCCTGTAGGACAAAGCATTCTGAAGTCTGGTTCTTTGTGCCTTGGCCAGTTGTGAGTCAGTGTGTTAACCACTATCTACAGGAAATAGAAGCTTCTCAGATAAGGGCTGAGAGACACATTGATTTGGAAGATGTTTTGTGTTTTGAGTTCTTTGTATATTCCAAACATTAATCTTCCATTGGCTGTATGTTCTCTCCTAGTAATGGATTCTCCAAGTCTGTGGGTTTCCTTTTCACATGACTGACTGCTTCCTTTGTTGTACACAATCATTTTAATTTCATGAAGTCCTAAAAGTTATCAACAGACATATTAAGCTATGAACCCAGTGTGCCAAGATTTTTTCATTGGTGCAGTAGTGTTGTGAATGTTAAAGGGGTAGCCAAAAACACTCTAATTGGATTTGGCATCTGCTCCAAAGGCTTGGAGGTCATAGGCCGTAGAGGAAAACATGTTATTTTTGCTGAATGTACATAGTCTCAAAGTACCTTATAAATACTTATACCCTCGGTCCTCATCAGAGAAACTTCTTCATGCAGTGGATAGAAGTTGATGCAGAAACTCACAACTAGGGAAAGTGAAGATGATACATCAGAGTGGCATGTTCAACATCTCCCACTTCCCAAAGCTAAAGGAACATCATGGAAAGATTGCAAGAATTGGAGGTTAGGGAAGACTGCTGTAATACAGTGTCTTCTGGACATGAATGCATCATTGCAGTCATGAACCCACAGTAGTTATTGTTTTCCTGCTCAAGACCTGAACTAGATGAAACCAGTCAACTTTCCAGCATGGATGGGGAATTGGTTCATGAGGCTCCACCCTTAGCTGCGGAGCTATGAGTAGTTAATGGCTATGGGAAGAGAGTAATTCAATTTTCATTAAGGGTTTAGCTTCTCATAGAATGCCAATGCTCCAGTAGATGGCCTTCACCACACCCATGTGCATGTAGGAAATACTATTTGGACTCAGTCAGTTATTGAAGAAAGAAAAGAAAGAGGATTGCATGAAGTTAGGATGTGGATATATGTGTGGTGGTTCTGGAGGTGCTGGATGTGGGGAATGAAGGTAGATGTGTTCTAAATACATTGTGCACATACATCAAATTGCCCAAAAAGAAAGAAAGAGGTATGTGCTTAGTTTGTTCTCATGTGTTTTACCTTTGTTCAAAACATTTAGCTATTCCTTAGGGGTTTTCCTATCCATTTCTCTCTCTTCCTTGTTTCCTTTCTTCCTTCCTTCACTCCTTCCTTCCTTTTTTCCTTCCTTCCTTCTTTTTCCTGTGATTTTTTTTTAAAAGAACATCTCACTAAGCTGCCCAGGCTAGCCTATAAACTTGTTGGCCTTAACCTCATGATAACCTCCAGCTCTCTCAGCTCCCAAGTGCCAGCACCACCATACCCAGGTTTTATCATTTCTCTATAGTGAAAGCATTCAGAATTCTTTCTTCTAGCTTTTTTGAGTTTATGGAATACAAATGTTATCATTCTTCACCCTGGTGTGTAATAGCACAGCAGAACTTCTTATTTTTTATATTTAATTTAGTATCCATTGACCATTCCCCCTTCATTTTCTAAAACAATTTCTTTTTCTTTGTCTTATTTGAGTACTTTAAATATTTTGGCTATTGGTTTTCTCTATGACAGTTGTAAATATTTCTCCCATTCTTTTGTCCATTTACTCTATTATTTTCTTTGCTGTGAAGAAGCCTTATTGTTTTGTGAAACCATTGTTTCATCTTGGTTTTGTTGCCTGCAGTATAAATACTCTTCAGGGAAGCTTCTGTTTAACAACTGATCTTTACAAAGTTGGATAGACAGTCTTGTTAGTGAGTTTTAGGATTTTTCCCATGTTTTGGATATATACATTTCGAATATTTTTCTCAGATTTTGATTAGAATCCCCCCACTTTAAAGAAGCAAGGAATTTCTTAATGGATATGTTGAAATTTAGCCACCAGATACAGAAGAAAAATTACATGAAAACAAAGAAATGGAAATGGTACTCTAACAATCATAGAAAGTAAAAATAAAAGAAGTTAATGGAAATTGGTCTTGTTTAGAGGGCAGCTCACAGCCAGACACTTAAGCAAAGAGAAAAAACTCATTGAAGTTTAACACAATTGTTCATATTCTGCCTCCATAGTGCGTGGATTACAGGTGTGTGCTACCACTGCCAGTCTCCTTGGTCTGGATTTTTATATTATTTGTTTAGTAAATATTTTACTAATTATTTGAGAATTTCATACAATGAATTTTTATCATATACCCCAATTCCTTTCCTTAATCCTCCATATTCACTCCACAGAAACTCAAATGTATTTTACTTTTGATCAGTGAATACAACATAGAAGAGATTTGCATCTGCAGATGTATTCCTTCACCATTTTTTTAAATTTTTTATAATTTGTGTGTGTGTGTGTGTGTGTGTGTGTGTGTGTGTGTGTGTGCATATTCCACATATATACAGGTACCCACAGAAGCCCAATGAGATCATTGGACCTTCTGGAGCTGGAGTTAGAGGGCCCATGAGCTTCTGAAGGTGAGTGCTGGGAACTAAACTCACAAGATCTCTTAACCACTGAGCCATTTCTCCAGCCTCTTAAGTGTTTCTTATAGATATAGTTTCTCCGAGTTTAGTCTTATGTTTTTCTAATTCACAACCATAAAACATTTATAGTACTTCTGCTGTATATTTATGAAATTTGTAATTGTAAATATTGCTGCAAATTTTGCTGTAATTCTCCTACGGCAGTATTGTTTGCACACCATTGGCAACTAGGGCAAAGAAGTCCTTTGAAACTTCTACTATGAAAGAACAGCTTTGAAATGCTTGGGATGCTGTCATAAGGCTTGCTTGGAATGCTGTCATTAAGCTTATATTAGTTCATGAATCACATGTGAGTACCACTTACTGGGACTTCTGTTGCTTTCTTTTCTGAATCCATTCCCATACATGCCTGCATTTAGAGACATCACCAGGCCACCTTCCTGGCATTCACAGTTAGTATCTTTGACAATTCTTTTTTTTTCCTTTTATTTTATTTTACAATACCATTCAGTTCTACATATCAGCCACCGACTCCCTTGTTCTCTCCCCTCCTGCCCCCTCCCCTTCCCCCATTCTCACCTCCTCCAGGGCAAAGGCTCCCCCAGGACTGAGATCAACCTGGTAGACTCAGTCCAGGCAGGTCCAGTCCCCTTCTCCCAGACTGAGCCAAGCGTCCCTGTATAAGTCCCAGGTTTCAAACAGCTATCTCATGCAGCAAGCCCAGGACCTGGTCCCACTGCCTGGATGCCTCCCAAACAGATCAAGCCAAATGACTGTCTCACCTATTCAGAGGGCCTGATCCAGTTGGGGGCCCCTCAGCCTTTGGTTCATAGTTCATGTGTTTCCATTCGTTTGGCTATTTGTCCCTGTGCTTTATCCAACCTTGGTTTCAAAAATTCTCACTCATATAAACCCTCCTCTTCCTCGCTAATTAGACTCCTGGAGCTCCACCTGGGGCCTAGCCGTGGATCTCTGCATCCAGATTCCTCAGTCCTTGGATGGGGTTTCTGGCACGACTATTAGGGTGTTTGGCCATTCCATCACCAGAGTAGGTCAGTCCCGGCTGTCTCTCGACCATTGCCAGCAGTCTATTGTGGGGGCATATTTGTGGATTTCTGTGGGCCTCTCTGGCACTTTGTTTCTTCCTTTTCTCATGTGGTCTTCATTTACCATGGTCCTTGTTCTCCCTCTCTGTTCTTGATCCAGCTGGGATCTCCCACTCCCACAGGCTCTCTTTCCCTCAACCCTCGCCCTTCATTACTCCCACCCTTAATGACAGAGAAATGGCTGAGATCTACATGAACATTCTTTCACAATTCTTACCTATATAGTTGTGGCTTGGGCAGCCTGGAGATAAGCTTCATTCCCACAGCAGTATCTTTCACAGGACAGATTTTTTTAACTATAATACAGTCCAGCTTATTGATTTTTTTCTTTCATGTACCATGCTTTTGCTGTTGTATAATACCTAAAATTCATCTACAAACTCATAATCATCCAGTTTTTCTCCAACATCTTACACTCTCCTGGTCTCGAGTTTATGTAGAGATAATCTGTTGAAATTATAAGATTTATCTCAAGGTTTATTTTCCCCGTGTTTAGCAGTCATTTAGTGGTTCCCGCACCATTTGTTGAAAAGACGTTCATTTCTCCATTAGATTTCCATTGTTCCTTTATTAAATATCAGTTGGCTATATTTATTGTATTTTAAATTCCAAATTCCACATGATGATCTCAGGTATATAAGAAGCCAAATAATGTACATTTTAACCAGAATGTGCATCTTTGAATGGTTCTTTATTTCTAGGACTTTTGTTGATTTGAAGGACATATATCCACAAGTAATCATGTAATCTACATACAAATACAACTTTATTTCTTCCTTCCTAAATGCTAGATTTTTATTTACCTTTCTGATGCTATTGTATCATTTTGAAATTCCATTACAGTTTTAAACAATGTTGCGGAGAATGAAAATCCTTGACTTCTTCCCGACAATAATGAGTAGGTATCATTTTGTCACCATTAAGTTTGATATTAGCTTCAGGCTATTGCTAGTGGTAGAAATTACTCCTATTCATAATTTTCCAAGAGTATATGTACTTATGTTGGCTATTATCAAATGTCTTTTTGCTTTTGTTTTTGTTTTGCTTTTTTTTTCTAGACAGGGCTTCTCTGTGTAGTCCTGGCTGTCCTGGACCTTGCTCTGAAGACCACACTGGCCTCAGCCACCTGCCTCTGCCTACTGAGTACTGAGATTAAAGGTGTGCACTGCCACTGTCCAGCCATCAAATGTCTGTATGCACCTATTAATATAATCATGTGACTTTTCTTCTTCAGCTAATTGATGTTATATTGAGTCAGGGTTGAATAGCTGTAATAAATCACACTTAGCCATGTTATATATTATTATATGCTTTTGGGTTAATTTTGGTAATATTTTTAGAAGTTTTATACCTGTGTCCATGAAAGAGGCTAGACTGTAGCTTGTAATGTCTTTGTTGGGCTTTCTTTTATTAAAATAATACTGACCTTAAAGAGTAAGGTAGGAAATATTCTCTCTGTTTTGGAAAATTCTTTAGAGAGAACTGGTATAATTCTTAAGTATTTGGTATAATCTACCAGTAAACCTGCTTAGACTTGGTGCTTTCTAATTTTTGTTATTATTTAAATTTGTTGTATGATAATCTTATGGATGATCTTTCATGCCTCACCCACATTTACCTCCTTCACACATTCATCAACCACTCCCACAAGTCCTTTCCCCACATTCTTGCATTTCTCTCTCTCTCTCTCTCTCTCTCTCTCTCTCTCTCTCTCTCTCTCTCTCTCTCTCTCTCTCTCTCTCTCTGCCTCTCTCTCTCTCTCTCTCTCTCTCTCTCTCTCTCTCTCTCTCTCCCTCTCTCTCTCCCCCCCCCGTGTGTGTGTGTGTGTGTGTGTCTGTGTCTGTGTGTGTTTTGACCCACCCAGTTTGAACAGTCACCTGTCTAACCATGCCTTCTAACTGTAGAAATGATAGGCTCAACAGTGGGTACACAACAGAAGACAACACCTCTCCCAGAATCTATTAGTAGCCAAGAGTACAGCAGCGAGGGGCATTCCCAGTCTTGTGAAGGTCCAATGCAGGCAACAGTGGCTCATATGAACCCACGATCGAAATGGTAGTGTCTTGTACAGAAGACAGCATTTTACGGCCCTGCTTCTTGTCATGCAGCTCTTTCATTTGTTCCATTCCCTCTTCCATGTTGATCCCTGTGCTATAGAATAGGAGGCATAAATGCCCTTTTTAGGACTAGATGCTTTCTGTTTTGAATGCTAGTAATTGTTGGTTCAGTTTATCCTGTTGACAATATCTTACCCAGAAAATGTTTTGACTTGTGTGGATTTTGGTAGGTTGTAACATGAATAGGAACATAGGTTCATTTCAGCAGGGACATTATGAATGTTCGTGTAGTATCCTTATCGTCACTTGTCCATGGAGGAAACAGTGATGAGGTCTTTCTCTTTCATTTCTGTTATCATCCTTTGTATATTCTCCATTTTCATTTAGCTAACCTACAGCAGATATTTATGAAACATCATTTATCAAGATTATTAATCTTGAAATGAGTGGCTCTTTGCTTCATTCATTATTTTGGTTGGTTTTCTGCTTTAAATTTCAGCTCTAGTTTTTATTAGTTATTTTCTTTTCCTTATGGTAAATCACTCAAAACCTAACCACTTCCCAAAGGTCCCATGTCTTAAGGTAATTGCCCTGAGGCTTAGATTTCAAAATACGAGTTACGGAGAGCACTCTCAGTCTTTTAGTCATATTTGACCTTCACCATTGATTCTTGGTTTTTACTTGCTCCCTGAGGTAGGATAGAATATTTGTAAAAGCAGTGAGCTCAGTGTTTCCTTGCCTTCCTGAATGGACAGGATAAAAGGAATATTAATGAATTCCATATTCCATAACTGACCAAATTATTTGCAGAATACACAAAGAACTTTACAGACTCATTAACAAAATACAAATCATGAAATTAAAATGAGGTAATGATTTTAATAGACGTTTTTGAAGAAAATATGTTAGTGAGCAGTATCCACATACAAAGATGCTCACCCACATTGCCTACTACAGACACAGTACACATCAAAACCATTATGAGATACTACTTCATATCTACCAGAACTGCTACTATAAAAAGATAATAACATATCCAAATGAGGGTAGAGAAACTGGAACCCAAATATATTTCTAGAAGAAATGTAAAATGGCCAACTCACTTTTGAAAATATTCTTGACAAAATATTTTGCTCAAAATGTTAGAAATAAAATTAACAGATGGCTCAATAATTCTACTTCTAAGAGTATGCACAAAAATAAATGAAAACACATGCTCACAGAAAAGTTTGCTTACTAATGTTCATAGTACATTAACCATTATGTCCATAAATGAGGATTCCCTAAATGTCTATAAACTAATACGTGGATAAATAAAAATATACTTTTAAAAAAATCTTATATCAAATTATGTATATAAGGAAATGAGTTACTGATAACATTTGACAGCATGAATGGAGCTGATGAAACACTATACAGTGTGAAAAACATGCACACAATTGGCCTCATAGTGTATGATTCTGCTTATGGGAAGTATAGATTAGTAGTGTGGGAGATGGATGGGTGAAGATTAAATGTTAATGTGTCTAGGATGGACTTTGAACTAATGAAATACTCTCCAAAGTGAGTAGTGTTGATGAATACACATAGCATAATCAAATTGGGTAAATAAAAAAATTTAAATGCAAGCATACTGGACCATGGAAGATAATTTGGGGATTCTTTTGTATTCTGGAAAATTCACAGTATGTAGCCATCTATTCAGAAATGTTGGTGTAAGTAAGGTAAGTAACTTACCTATCTCAAAAGGACTTAGACAACCATCAAAATTTGAGAGTTTTTTCCATAATTATAAACTTGGAAAAAGGTTTGTATCAATTATCATACAAAAGTATGCTTTTATTTTTTGCTTTTTATATCTGACGTGAAGTTGCATTGTCATAGAAAAATGTGTAACAACATAAATGACATATATTTCATTTACTTCCTCAGATTCATCATTTAATAATTAAAGAAAATCACCAGAGAACTGTCCATTCAGATCAATGTATTTTATCTTTTTGCAGAATCACTTTAATTGCATTATTCGTTGACATAATGTTGTCAGCCTTCATTAAAATTTATCATCAAAATGAGTCCTATGAAAACAGTTGCTTATTGTATTACACTGCCAGGAAGCATGAGGACAATGTTCTCTATATTTTCTGTTTTACAAAGACTTACAGCACAATTTTCTGTCTGGATTTAATACCAGGAAAATTGTTTCATATGAAAATTTTGTTTCATAATATGCTTGCAAGCTCTATGACTCTTGTCCTTTTGCTTTTGTTCCTATGTAGGTCTAAGATAATTTGTGGATCATTTCTTACTACCGTACAGTGATGATTATATATACTTTGCACATTAGCCTTACCTAAGGTTTCTTGTTTATCTTGTTTTATACTTGGCTCTGAATTCATCAAATAACTTTGTGATAATAATATAATAGAGGGATAGCGTGACTCAGAAAAGATAGGTAGGAAAGCAGATCTGGGACAAAACACTAGAGAGATTGGTCATTCCAGCCAGAAACTTACCCTGTCTCTACTAAAGCCCTTTTACAAGTATTTACTATTGCCCTAAATAGGAGAAACACGAATTTGACTGATTCTGTAACACCAGTGATTAAGAACTAACTGGCTTTCCATTTGCCGAAAGTTTGTCTCTGTTTTTGCATGCATGATTTTCATTAGCATTAAGAGTTTGGAACACAAAGGTAAATTGTGAAGAGGTATTGATTGATGTGAGGATTTTAGATCATTTATCAACAGATTTCTGCAACATTAACATTTTTATTAGAAATATTTATTTAAATGGGAAACTTGAAGAATAAGCATTTTCTTTCTTGAAAGTTAGCAAAAATGTTCTGGTTTTGCCTTTAAGACATGGAAAAATAGATCATATTGTGCCTACTAAGTTGTGTGATCCTTTTGGAATGATTGACTGATTGATTGATTGAATTTTTTACTTTTTTATTAAATTGTTTGGTGTCAAGGTAACCAAGGCTTGTCTCTTACTCAAGAGGAAAGCAGATCGTGACATTTTTATTACATGTCTTCCAGGATGACAGCATTGAAAGGCCCCACTTGACTTGGGAAAGTGTAATAATATGCCCAGATGCCTGAGATTGTGGCATTTGCGTCATTGGTAAAGCAGGTAGTCAAATAACTGTGATGTTTTGCTATAAGATTGTTCCAGGAGAAAACTTTTTCACACGTCTTTATATATCCTCTCATGCTCAAGATATGGTCCACAGCACACAAAGTATCTACATTTAAAAAAAGAAAGAAAGAAAGAAAGAAAAGCGAAAGAAACCCATAAAAGCTGAAAACGCTTACTGTTAAATGGAAACTTCTGGATGGTCAATGAAACTTTACATTAAGAAATGTGTCATTCAGTTGTGTAGCTTGGTCTGTTTGAAAGACCTCTGACAGAGGGATCAGGATCTATCCCTGGTGCATGAGCTGCCTTTCTGGATCCCATTACCTATGATGGGACACCTGACTCAGCCTTGGTGCAGGGGGAAAGGGCTTGGTCCTTCCTCAACTGAATGTACCAGGGTTTGTTGACTCCCCATGAAAAGCCTTACCCTTTTGGAGGAAGGGATAGTAGTGGACTGGGGAGGGAAGGGAACTGAGGGAGAGCGGGAGGAGCGAGGTTCTGTGGTTGGTATGTAAAATGAATTTTAAAAACTTTTTTTTTAAAAGGAGAAAGAAATGTGTCATTGTGTAAATAGTTCCAGTATGATATCTTACACACAGTCTATCTTGGAGACTTTAAAATGGGAATACATAGCTAAATTTTGTAGGCATTGGACCATGCTTGGCTAGCCTTAACAAGATTGGATTGACCTAGTAGATTTCATTTCTGTGAGTGAAGAGAAATGATCAGAAAAAGCTGTTTAGTAGAACATGCAATTTTATCTCAAAACTGTCCCCTATCCTAGTCTTCCTATTACAACAAAATTAAATTCCAGAAAAGCAGTTATCAAAGCAAAAAAAAATTGGAAATCATCCTTTTTCCCTCTTTTCTTCATCATTAGGATGTAGACTTAACCTTTGAAATCTATCAGAAAACACTGTGTATTCAACTCTGTAAGTTGCCTTGAATAGAAAGATTGGGTCATGCCTTGAATACACTATCATTTTGACCATAAATAAGGAGCCCTAAGAGCTTTGTCTCTTTTCTTAAATTCTGCTTTGCTCACCAAATTAAAAACCTTAGTTAAAAGATTATAAGGTAGAATATGTCACTGATATGCAGATACCACAAGATCAGAAACTCAATATACTACAAAAAATATTACCATAAAAGTAATGTTTCTGATAGATTCTGGATATCCATCTTGGGTGTTAATACGATTGCTCATGATGCCAGATGGTGTTGATGCGTCATGTTAGAGTACTGATAGTGAGTTTATGAGAGAGAGATTGCCCTGAAAAAACAACACTATTTACCTAGCTTTTCTTGGGAACAGGGAGGAGGTGGGCCTGGGTCAAGCAATGAGACTCAGCAGTCTCTGGCAAGATGAAAGCTGAGCGAAATGTGCAGGATGGCAAGCTGCCACCATCACAAATGTTGTTTCAAAGCTACATTGGCTGAGGACTTTGCTCATAGGCCAAGATTTCAGCATTAGTGTAGGAGGAGCTACAGGTGTCTTTCTGGGCAAGCTCTGTGGCTAGGCAGATCTAACCTATGTGCCACCCCAGAACCAACTGGTGTTTGAACTGACCAGGAGTGGACCAGGCAAGGGGGCCCATGGCAATCAGGCCCACCTGGGCTCTGGCAACTGGTGAAAGGGGGTGACCTCTGCTTGAAGCATTCACTTTCTTCTCTGCAAAGCTTCCTTTTCCTGCGACAAGCTTGCAAGTGGCAGTGACTCAGTGCTGTCTAATTACCTGTGTCCCTGGTGACCCTGTCTTCCCAGCATGAGGACTCAAGGACCAGTGTCCCACCCTCAGGTCAGAGAAGGTCCTCCACTGTCCTCACTCAAAAGAAGATGAGTCCATTTTAATAGGGTGCTCTCGTTTCTAGGTGAGTAGGAAAACACTGACAGGAAGGAAAATAATTGCATTTTCTTCCAAAGGCAACAGAAATGATTTCTTGAGTAATGGTGAAAACAGGACTCCTTGCATCTCTGGACATTTTATAGTGTAGGCTGTAATGAGCAAGAAAATGCCTTGCTTTTAATAGCTAACCCTTTGATGCTTCGTGTATGTGAAGGTAAGCAAATTGTCAGTGTTGAAGACAGAGATTGAGCTCAGAGCAGCCTCCTTGCCTGATTCACTGCGTCACTTAGCTGTTGTTAGCACAGCTGGAAAATTGGCACTTGTCTGTAACAGTTATTTTCAGCAGGGATGGCGCAGTCCCACCATGCACAAATGGCCAGACCCAGAGGCCAGAGGCGAGGAGTCATGCTGCCCAAACCCGTCCCCGGTGGTGCCAGACTCCTTTAGCTGAACCTCCTGTGTCCTCCAGGTTCAGAAGCATACCATGTCCCTCCCTCCTCTTTGAGGGACCCCACCAAACCTGCTTCTCCCAAGTTCAGTAATTCCTAGGAGTCCCTTAAAGCTGGTCAGAGTCTGTGTTCTGAGTGAATGTGAGCTAGAGGTTTTCTCGAAGGGCAGAGATTGTCTGAGCCTGAGTGGGTGAGGGAAGTGACAGAGGTAAGAGGTACTTGAGTGCCAGACTGACCGGAGATGGTCCTTTGACCAAGGTAGTTCCTTTCTGTGGACGTTTCAATTTTTTTAATGTATAGTGGAATTGTTCTTTACTCCTAAGTGTCTGCCACATTGTTCTTTCTTGTATGAGTAGAAGTGACCATAACTTTCTATTTTCTTTGGATGTCACATATATTGTGTATCCACATTTATAATGTATCTTGTAGCATTTTGTTGTACTCCTTTGCTTGAGAAGACTTATTGAAACACATTCTTTTCTGGCATTCACTTTTTGTACTTGAAATTTGTCAAATTTAGATTCATATCTCTTTTACCTCGTTTTCAACATAACTGTCTTCTATATCTTTTCTCTAAGCAATTTTTTTTGTTTTCATAATTTTGAAACATTCTCACCAGTATGAAGACTCATAAACACAGTTAGAATTGGTTATTTTTACATTGTGGTTACATATATATGTGGCTTTAAAAACCCCAATTAACAAGATTCTTTCGACCACCCTCCCTCGCATACTTTCTTGTGTTATGTGAATTTCAAGGCCCATTGAATTTACAGATGTGCTACCATGGACTCTATGAAGTTAACCTGGATTTAGAGTTCAAATATCTATTCAGTGAGTGGTTCATAAACCTCCACTTCACTAGGGAGAAGAGAAGAAAATGTTCTTGCCTATAAACCTTACTGATCTACTGTTATTTCTCTAGACCTTGCTTTTCTTGCGTAATAACAAGGAAAAGATATAAAGCCAAGGCAACTGCTTTATAGTATAATTTTTGAATAAACTTTGACATCTTATTTTGCTTTCTGTGTGATTCCTGAAGTAACATTAAAGATAATACACCATGCTATATAATGTCTGAAGACTATATTTTGTGCTAAGAGAACGAAGTACACAATAAGATCTTATTCCTGTCACAAGTCCTCTTGTCCCACTAGGAACTTAGAAAAACTTTAACTCTCAAATTGTTCTAATGAAAATTGGAGTTTGGTTTAGATTTAACTACAAACTTTGTAAGTTACTGTTAAGCATCCAAGTTTGTTACCAATGTTTCATCAAGAAACTCATTATAACAGAATCCTAGAATTAGAATTAGAAACCACCTTTGAAAGTGTGTGGATTAATCTTGTTTTGCACACAGGGAATCTTGAGAACAAAGAAACAATGATATCCATGAAGTTACTGGTAGAATGCAGATCATTGCTCCATGACAACCAGTAATTGGCCTTGTGCACATTCTTAAAGATGTAGCTCATGGCAGTCCTGTCATGGTACTCACGATGAAGTCTATTAAAATGGATTCACGACCAGATATTTCTTCAGACCTGATATTTCTTCCAAACTGCAGACTAATGTTGCTAAACAACACATTGTGGTATCTGGTTAACTTTTCTTTGAGGCCAAATTTTAAATAGAAATGCATTTTTCATTTGCTAATTTAAGAAACAAACATTTCACTTAGCTGTGTAGGAATTGACTACTTAGTTTATGTTTCCAACATGTAATTAAATATAACTTTCAATGTTCAATTTTATAATGTCTCATGGCCCAACACTTTAAATCACAGGAAGTTTATAAAAATACTTTTGTTCATTAAAATGAGTTGCTGGTCTGGTTCAAGGCCTATGACCTTGTACATCATCATCGTCATCAATATTGGACCTCAAAACCCCTCTTGGGTATACTGCTGTTTGCCCCAAGTCATATAGATCCTCCAGTTCTGGTTCCACAGGACTAGTCTCTTAACATGCTCCAGCAAATCAGAGGTGGGGTAGGTGCTGGGGTTGTCCAACTCAAAGCACTGGATGTGGGCCTAGGTGATAGCTAAGTTGGCCATCCAGGCCTCCACTGGAACTAATTTCTTCAGGAGAGAACCAGAACCAGCTCTCCCTTGTCTACAGTGTGTGGTGGGGCCAGCTCTCCAACTGCAGAAGTCAAAGTTGTTTGAACAAAAAGTCAACACACCACAGCTCCCAATAACACTAAGACAGATAAAGAGGTGATAGATGGGAAAGACAGAAGAGTGGAGTGGTTTTTTTTCATGAATATTATTTTTTAAAATAAAAATGAAACAAAAAAGGCTGATATGGAGGGACTAGGAAATGGGTGTGATTGGGGTACATCATGTGAAATTTCCAAAGAATCAATAAAATTATGTTTTTAAAAAATGCTTTTGATGACTATAATTTTACTGGTAATTCTTCTAGGTCACAAACATTTTGGCTCATATACAGTTCATAACCACATCCTTGACTGTGTCCTGGGTAAGACTTTATATATCATTGGTTCACCAAATTTATTAACAAAAATCACTTGGAATATTTCAAATGAGATTTCCACTGCATACACTGTGAGTTGCTTAACTCTATGAAAGGCAATAGAATTTAGCATACAATGGCAGAAAGTAGATCATTTTAGGACAGGCATGGATCAACTGACTGAGATGTGGGCAGGGATAACATTAGAGGGTGATGGACATGCTCTGTATTTAATTATGAGATGGTAGTTACATGGGAATATGCAATTTGTTCCCACTCATTGATCTGTTCACTTAAACTTGGTGCATTTTAACGAAAATTAAAACCTAATAAAGTTGATTGTGCTCCAAAGTAAAAATAATCTATGATGAGGATACACTTGTAGAAATCTTTGATGAAATATATCTAGCCATGACATTGGACTCAAATGAACAGCCAGAGTCAAGAACATCTAGATACTTGAATCTTGGGTAAGCTTTCACTGGCAGGCCTCTGAGACTTCAAATTAGGCTCTTTTTTCACAAAATCTCTTTTATTGTGGTGAACAGGTTTTTGTGGAATAGACCTGAAGGCCTTCATGGCACAATTTGTTCATTGGCTCATCCTCCAGAATCCAGAGGTTTCATTACAACTAGAAGCTAGAAGCCATCACCTTCCACAAAAGCAAGACCAACTATGGCTGAGGTCTGTGGCCTTAGCTGCTAAAGTCACACTCACACAGAGTTCTGCGTAATTTTTGTAGTGTGCTTGGGGGTGGGAGGAGTATGTGTGTGGAGGGGGTGGGGTTGATCATTGAGAAGCTTGTCATTCTTCTACAATCTATGCTCTTTGGGTAGCCACTTGAGGATGCCCTTGAAGATACACTTCACCTAGAACATAAATGCTTGGTTCCTTGATGCCCATGAAGACAGTCTTTAGGTCTTAAATCATGAGAAACATGTCCTAGTACAGTAGCTCTGGCTTAGTTCACCTCTAGCAGTACCTCTTTCTTACCTCTTCTTCAACCAAGCTTTTATATCAATATTTGAAGAAGCATTATAAAATCCTATTTTCAGAGGCATGTTTAAATTAAATTGCATTAACACAAGAGTGTTAGCAAAGATTTCTTTGGCAATTATGAAATGAAAAATAATAACCTCATTTTTCTGTAGCTTTTATTCTCCTATTAGAAATACATGCATTTTCCTATACTGAATAATTAGGTCATCTTTATTCCTTTGTGCTCCTATGTGTTCCTGTTATACAAAATTCACTGAAGTGAATGAAGAGAATGAGGGACATTTTCTTTGGATATGTCTGGATTGCCTAGTTTTAAGAAACATGTACTGTTTGTGAGAATAAGTATCTATAGAGTCCTCAGCTATAAATGAGGCATCTGTATCACATACTTCCCAGTCTCCCTGTGGGTCAGAGAACATTTCTGATGAGAGACAGAAAGTCTATGAGAGCCAGAGGTTTTGTAGTAAAGGATGAAACAGTGTGTTCTGGACATGCCAGGACTGACTTATCCATGAACTCACATGTAGCTGTGGTTGCTTCCATAAGACTAGCAAAAGATTAAGTCTGTCAAAATTCCAGCAATGAAGGGGAAGATCTCATGGGACCCCAAACATAGCTGAGAAGTTATTGATATTTGATGACTGCTACGGGAGTGAGGATTAGGCTGTTTAATGAGTGTGGTCTCTGATAGATCAACCATGCTCTGGCAAATTGCCCCACACTCATTTACATATTGGCAGCAAAAATTGGAACTCAGTTGAACATGAAATAAGAGGACATGAAGTTGCAAAACGTGTGGAGAGGTGGAGTAGACCATGAAGGAGTGAGGGGGTGAAATGTAGAATGAATATAATGACAATATATTGTATGCATGCTTGAAATACTCAATGAAATAATAAAATGTGTCTTAAAAGTAAAAAGTAAATATGCATCTTAGAAAAGTATAATATTTCATCAGGAATGTGGCATTGTGTAAAAAAGCAATGTGTGAACAAATGTGGTATCTTCAAGGACAGAAAATTCCAACTTCATGGTCATAATGAATTACTCAACACTATATCAAAAATGACTCCATCCCAAAGTAAAGAGAACATCAGTTTGAGATCATGAGAAGTCTTAAACCACTGGGTCCCAAAGCCTTACTGTGAACTAAAGATGAAGGCACTGTGTATCTGGAATAGGAGCTCATATGGTTTGCAGCATGCACTCTTTACTCTGTGTTGTGATGATCTTTAGCTCTAACCTATGTGTTCGTTCAGGATGGAATCTGTATATTTTACATTTGTGCCACCATATTATTAAAGAATTAAAATTATGTGATAAAGACAAGGTCCTTTATAAATGTCTGTGGAATTCATTAATGAACTTAATAAGCAAAGGAATCATAACTATGCATTAGAATATAGCAAATAAAAGTGAATTAGAAAATGCTAAAACCAAAACAATTTGTGCCAATTGTACTAAACACCTTGTTTCTTTTAGACAAGTTTTGGGTTATTTTCTTCAAAGTCAGGCTACATGTACAATGAGTTTGAGAACTTATCAAAGCATCTACTACACATGAAATCAATGTCGTGTTCCTATGTGAACTTAAGTGTTTATGGAAGGAACTATTGTTTGAAACAATGGAATGATGTGTTTCACATGATACATCAAATTATTTATTATTATTGTTGTTGTTTATTTATTTATTTTCATGAGACCAAAAGGAGTGTCACTGATCCAGACTCCTAGAAATATAGACCTACATTCTTCAATTTATCATGATTCAGTATTCCAGGATAATACCTCAGCATACATGCCAGTGCCTATGGATGTGCCTAGGTGTACATAAAGAAACTCTCTTAACTATTGCTATTTCTACCTGTGTGTTTTTTTAGCTAAGAAGTCATGACAGTTAGGGAGAAATATACTCAAGAGAAGCACAGCTTGATTTCAAATTTCAGTAACAAAATAAGTTCTGTCTGGGAGTTCGAATGACCCCTACCTACTAGTTTTTCTTTTTGAGGTATCTATTTTAATATATGTAGTCCCTTTCTTAAGAAACTTTGATTACTTGGCATGTACCAGTATTGGTCACATTATTGAACCACTGTGTGTCTCATCCTCTGAAGATCCTTTGTAGGTTTGTGTATGTACTCAGTCATTGTCTTAAGGTACTGGTGAATATTTTAGCAAAGACAATGTTCTTTCTTCCTCTTATGTGATCTAAATGCTTATATGTTTGCTCTTTGTTTGTACTGAATGCTATGTCCTAGATTTCCTTACTTAGAAACTTCATATCATAGGCATATATACCTCCCTGCCATCGAGTCTTATTTTTAATCACATTCAACTAGTGGCTGTATGCCACATGAATGAAGTTATGCATACTGGGATTGTAGGGAGTGTAATTTTTATGTTTCAGTTTTATGCATCAAAATCATAATAAGCTTCTTTTATGCTACTTCCTCAATTTTGAACTTTCTGCTTGGACACTCATAAAAAGAATCATTCATTTTTTCAGTTTGTGGTTTTATTTTTATTGAAAGCTTCAACCATTTGAACTCTCTGTTGTTGATCGATTCCTCTGCTAGTGGTCCTTCCTGCCTACATAATCATCATTGCCACACTCTAGATCGAAAATCCTCTGGGTTGCACTTACGACTAAATTCTTTCCCATATTTTCTTAATACTTGAATATGTTATCTTCTCCTGTTAGCTCCTCTACCTCTCTCTCTTTCTTTCTTTCTCTCATGTGTGCACATGCACACACACACACACACACACACACACACACACACACACACACACACACACGCCACAGCATTGTTCTGACTATTCTCTGCACTAAAATCAGACCATGTCCATTTTGTATAGATTACCAATATTTTGGTTAAATTATATTTCTAATATTTAAGAATACTAAGCATGAAGCTATTTGTGTTGCTATATGCTGGGGAAAAATTATGTTTTTTCAATAGAGTGTCACTGGGTAAATCAACCATATTCTATAGCATGTTTCATGCCCAGGAATAGTTGGCCAATACAAATTGAACTCCACATTTTTGGTGGTGCGGGGTTTGTTTGTTTTTGTTTTTGTTTTTGTTTTTGTTTTGTTTGGTTGGTTGGTTGGTGTGTGTGTGTGTGTGTGTGTGTGTGTGTGTGTGCACTTTTTGTTTTGTTTTGGGTTTTTTTTAGAGAGAATAAAAAAGAAAAATAGAGTCCATGAAAGTGAAAAGGACCTAGGGGAAGTTGAGGGAGAAGAATGAATGTGATCAAAATACATTGTATGAAATATTTAAATAGAAAATATTAAAATTTTAAAAAGGAGTATACTTAATGTATCTTCCTCAATTTAAGTAAAGTTTATGTTTTATTTTCATTTAGAACATTTCTGATGATAAATTGATTTATCATCACTATACTTTAAAGGTCCCTTGTCCTACATCTAGCCAAACTGTCTTGAAAGAGGAAGAAGAAATTAAAACATCATCGGGAAATATCAAAGCTGAATGAGTTAATTATCAGTACACCAATCCTTCAAGAAAGTCTCAGGGGAGCTCTAAAGGGGGAGAGAAAAACAAAAACAAACAAATGAAGACAGTTCAATGCAGTGTGAAGAAATGAAAATGTGAATAAAGTACAAAATAGTTTTTAATTAAATTTAACAAGCATTGAGAGAGAGAGAGAGAGAGAGAGAGAGAGAGAGAGAGAGAGAGAGAGAGAGAGAGAGAGAGAGAGAGAGAGAGAATTGTATGTGTAGGTTAGAGGACAACTTGCAAGAGTTGGTTCTTTCCTTCTACCATGTGGGTTCCAAGGAATGACCTTGGATTTTCAGATTGGTGGCAAGTGCCTTTGATCACTGAGTTATCTTCCAGTCCCCTGGCCCTGTTATATTTTTGAGGAATTTCAATTAATACCCTATAGAGCACTATTGACCTTATCTACATATACACTTGTTCTGCTCACATGTATAATCAGATATGCTGAATGAAGAGTCACTAATTTGGTACCAGGTGAGTCAGACTCAGCAAAATTTTGCCCAAGATATTGTACTTACCAAGAGTTATTTTTCGTATTTGATGCTAGGAATAAAACCCAGGGTCTTGTGAATTGTGGCCAAGCATTTCAATGCTAAGGTACATCCCTAGTCCTTGGTAGGGCAGGGTCTCACTATGTAGTCCAGGCTACTTCCCAATTCACAGTCGTCCTGACTTTGTCATGTAAATGCTGAGATTATGTGCCTGCACCATAACCAACAGTATATAGGCAATTTATTGTTCTATTCCAAGTGTTTCTTTGCTTTTTATTTTAAAAGTATTTTATTATAGCAAAAGTAAGATGTTTTTAGCCATTTGAGAACTGATGTAAAAAACATTTTTAAATTGTTTATGATAGAAACCCATTGGGTTCAATTAGTGCTTCCCTTATGTGAATGTATGTGGTTTCATCCACTGGGGCTATGACAATATTCTAGTGGACACACTCAAAAACTAACTTTCCCTCCCCAGTAGCCATGAACTGCAAATATCTCCTTGGGTAGGGCTGTAACCTCAAGAACCCTTCACTCCCTCTGCTGGAATTTTTAACTAGCTGGATATTATGCAGATCTTGTGTAGATAAACTTTTTATGCTGGGAGTTTATGTGTGCAATAGTTATTATGTTCAGAGGAGAGCATTTCACAGCACTCTTGCCCATCCTCTAACTCATGTTCTTTCTGCATCCTCTTCCACTATGTTCCCTGAGCCTAAAGCATGGGTGTTGATATGGATATCCCACATACACCTGAGAACTGATAATCACTTACTTTTAGCACTTTGAATGGTAATGCATTTCTAAATTAACCTCTACTCACTGCAATAATAAACTTCTCTGACTAAAGTTGGGAACAACACAAATCTGTGGATACAAACATAAATGTTTAGAAGGCAGTTTGATAGCAAGACTATTTATGAAAACATTATCAGAGAATGCTCCCCTCAAATCTATGACATCCCTAGCCATAGATTTTGGCCCTATTTTTAGAAGCAGGTATAAATTTATTCCCATAGATTAGGGTTCAAGTCCATTGAAGAGAGTGATTGGTAAGTCCTATAAACGGTCTTGCCACTATTGTACTGGTGGACATATCCTGCCAGATGAATCAGTGATGTAGCAAGCAGGGTCTAGGGCTGGATAATGCCACAGATGTCTTTTCTCCTACAGCAGCCTGCATAGCACCTTCCTTCACTATTAAAGCTAACCAGCATGGAGACTTTTCTGATCACTTCAAGACTGATTTCTCTGTGTCTTGCAACCAGAATATATAGTGTCTTCAGCAATAGAGTCTTATGTAGTTATGGCAGGCAGCCAAGAGCAATAGAAATAGGCTATCTGGTTGTGGTGCTTCTTGAGATTCTCTGACCGATTACTTATAAGGAGATAATGTGTGACTGATATTGACTTTTTCATTTAATAACCCATAGGAACAATTCCGTTCAGTAATGTTTGGTACTTACATTCAAATTCCTTTTTTAAAGTGTATATTTTAAACTAGTTTATGAACTAGTGAGGTTTCAGAAGGCTTCTCCTTATTTAGTTTTGGTTAACCCATTCCCTACCCCTCCTTTCCCTCACACCCCATGTCCCCATATCTGCTTAAAGTTTAAGCTCCCAGTATTCTTTCCCTGTTATTCCATATGACATACATCCTACTATCTCTTTTTTATATTTTTTACCCTCATTGTAAGATCATAGGTTCCCATGAAGAACCAAAGGAAAGCGTCATAAGTGTTTATTTATTTGCAGTCCAACAGGAATAGTACTTGGGGCTGGAGAGAAAGACCTGGCTTTAAGAGAACTGGCTACTGTGTTCAATTGATATTGTTAAGAAGCCTATTTTCTAAAGGGAAATGGAGGAGCAGTGGATCTGGGAGAGATGGAAGGTGCGGGTGGCTGGGAGGAGAGCAGGGAGGGGAGACTGTTTGGGATATATTGTATGAGAGAAGAATAAATAAAAAATAAAAGAGCACTGGCTATAAAGACATGAGTTTAATTATGAACACCTACAACTTGGCTCACACCATATGTAACTCATCTAGGCAATCTGATGCCTTCTTCTGTCCTCTGTGAGCACCAGATATGCAAATGGTACACAGACACTCATGCAGACAAAGCATCCATACACATAAAATGAAGGACAAAAAATTAAATTTAAAAAAGGAAAGTAGATGGTTTAGAAGGAAGACTAGAGACAAGAGAAGCTCTTCTCCAAAATAACCGGTGATGATCTAGCAATAAAAGTCAATATTGGTACCCATCTAGTATGGAAATTTCACATCCTGCTATCTCAGAACATTTTAATTACTAACTGTTCTATATGGTCAACATGGGTAGATAGGAGATAGACACTAGCATAACTAATTCATAGTTTGTACCAGAAGAAAACTGAAGATCAGAGTGATTTGGTAGTTCATTAAGGATTATTAACAAAAATTCAGCAGAGGAAAAAAACTAAATATTCTTTTTCTGTAAAATATCCACTTCATTCAGTTCATCTTACTGGGTACCTGCTTTATTAGGTGTTACCTTCTGGCAAGAGCTACAGAGCTTAATATAACATAATCATCCTCCTCACCTCCAAGAGCTCAGAGTACTTTGGACAACACATAAAAAATATCCTATTACTTATAATCCATTGTGTAAAGTAATATAACATGCTTATTGATGGAGTGAATGTTCATCAATGTGATAGGGGCTGGAGATATAGCTCAGTGGTAGCAAATGTTTGGTGCATGTGCACACACACACACAAACACACGCACACACGCATGCACGAGGGCGTCCTGAAACATAAAGTACAATATGAGCTACAAAGACAAAAGTGAGTAATTGTACCTAGAAACATGTGAGAAATATGAGTTCAGAGCATGTAACATCTAAGATGGAAACATAAAGCACTGAATGTTTTTAGAGAGAGTGAAACACATTTCAAGGAGAGCACATACATTATAAAGACTAGAGTGCCGCAAATTCATAGACTGCTCAAGGAACAACAAAATGTTCAATGTAGCTCCAATAGAGAGTGTTCCAAGGCTGGTTAGAACATAGTGAGTGCTACCTCATAGTCCTGGGAGTGGGGAGTCATA